>NW_026606205.1:147500-865000 GCF_029834395.1 Sorex fumeus
ATTGTCCAAAAACACTTTGGGCAATGATCAAAATTATGATCGGGGCTGGAGCAATAGCACAGCGGGTAGGGCGTTTGCCTTGCACATGACTGACCCTGGTTTGATTCCCAGCATCCCATATGGTCCCCTGAGCACCACCAGGGGTAATTCCTGAATGCAGAGCCAGGAGTAACCCCTGTGCATTGCCAGGTGTGACCCAAAAAGGAAAAAAAAATTATGATCTATGCTGTCTAATATATAGACTGCCAGCCATGTGTAATTAATGAACATTGGATTTATTACTTTATTTTATATTTAAATAGCTCACAGCCATAGTATGGAAGGTAGGGCATTAAGTTTGCATATGACTGACCTGGGTTTGACCCCTGGCACCCCATATAGTTCCCTGAGCCTGCCAGGAGTGATCCCTGGGCAGAGAGTCAGGAATAAGCCCTGAGCACTGCCAGGCATGGCCCCAAAACAAACAAACAAAAGAATAGCTACATATTGGACAGCAAGCCTCTTAATGGTCTATTGAGAAACCAGATTCAACGAATCTACAGTTGCCAAAATCTAAGAAGGTAACTGTGACCTTAGATTGAACTCAGGAACGAAGACATTCATTCATTCACTCAGTGCCAAATATTAATTCTACTGGGAACCTACTTTATACTAATCACTGTTCTATAGATCAAAAATATATAGGAAATTCAAGGTGCAAAGTTTATTTAAGTGAGCTGGGAGCAGAGAAAGAGCTCTCTTGGCAGGGACAGCATGTGCAAAGGCCCTGTGATTTACAGTGGGATATGTTGGCTGGGGCTTGCCGGTACAGAGGTAGCTGAAGACATAGACAACACACTGCAAATGACAATTAGGGTTCTCGATTTTACCCAAAGAGCAATGTTTTTTCGCCCCTCTGTTACAGTTCTTATTCTTTTTCAATTCACGTTATAGGAAGTCATACTATTGCATGTTCCAAAAATATGACTGTTCTTTTGTGTAACGTAAGCTCCTGACCTAAGCTTTAATGGTAGAGCTATCCACACTGAAGAGGTGTTCCCCTCCCAGATGGCTGTGTCCAACCAACACTCTACAGCCAGGGGACAGATAAAGGATCAGACAAGTCCCCAAGTGAGTCTCTTGTGCCTGACAGAGCTGGGTTGATGCATTCCACTGACCCGTTGGAGCTGACTTGTCTTTTCTTCTTCCTGTAGTTGAATTTCCTGTTCTTATCATTTAAATTCACCCATAAAGAGGAAGCTTATGAAACCCTAAACCATAAAACCTCAGAGCCAATAAAAGCAAGACTCCAACATCCTTAGCTGGCATGCGCTCTCTCTGTCTCTCTGTCTCCTGTCTCTGTCTCTGTCTCTCTCTCTCATCACACACACACACACACACACACACACACACACACACACACACGCTCCACCCAGTTTCCTATTGGTTAGATATAATTGCTGAAAGGGACCTTGCAATCATAATAAGAAAGGGCAAGTCTAGTCATAATATTAATTTAAAAAGGGAAGTATCTGTGAGAACTTACTGGGACCCAGGTAGAGTATCCCAGTCCTTAGCCATCAGCATTACCAGTAGGCTAAAACAGATACAAAAAATTTTTTAACATACATAGGGGGCTGGAGCGATAGTACAGCGAGTAGGGCATTTGCCTTGCACACAGCCAACCGGGGTTCGATTCCCAGCATCCCATGTGGTCTCCCAAGCACCACTAGGAGGAGCCAGGAATAACCCCTGTGCATTGCCGGATGTGACCCAAAAAGAAAAAAAAAATTAACATACATAAACCTAGTTAAGTGGGCTGGAGCAATAGCCCAGGGGTAGGGCGTTTGCCTTGCATGCAGCCAGCCCGGTGGAGCCGGGTTTGATTCCTCCGCCCCTCTCGGAGAGTATCTCGCCTGTATGGCAAAGCCTGCCAAGCTACCCATGACTTAGTCAATATGCCAAACACAGTAACAACAAGTCTCACAATTGAGAAGTTACTGGGCCTGCTCGAACAAATCGATGAACAACGGGAGGACAGTACTACAGGACAGTACTACAGTACTAAGTAGTAAAGTGTATAAAGTGTACTGATCTTAAGGACGCTGTCTGAAGTACAGTAATATATATACAGATCTGTGTTACTATTCCAGAAGATGTAGAACATAGTTTTTTTTTGGGGGGGGGACACTCAAAGGTGCTCAGGGGTTACTCGTGGTCCTCACAGGAATCACTCCAGGTGGGCTCACCATATGGGATGCCAGGAGTGGAACTTGAGTTGGACATTTGCAAGGCAAGTGCCCTACCTGCTGTACTGTCACTCCGGCCCAAGCTATAGAACATGGGGATGGGGAGGGCCATACCCATTGTGCTCAGTTGCTGTTCCTGGCTCTGTGCTCTGGAGTGAGTCTTGTGGTTCTGAGGAGACCCTATGTGATGCCAGGATTGGCTACATGCAAGGCAAGTGCCTGTCTGTCTGTCCGCCCGTTGTTCATCGATTTGCTCGAGCGGGCCCAGTAACATCTCCATTGGAGACTTTGTTGTTACTGTGTTTGGCATATCGAATACGTCACGGGGAGCTTGCCAGGCTCTGCCGTGTGGGCGAGATACTCTCGGTAGCTTGCCGGGCTCTCCGAGAAGGGCGGAGGAATCGAACTCGGGTTGGCCATGTTGGCTGTGTGCAAGGCAGACGCCCTACCTGCTGTGCTATCGCTCCAGCCCTAGGCAAGTGCCTAAACTTCTGTATTATTTCTCCTGTCCCAGAAGACATAGAATATTGGGATTTGTTTTTTTTTCTTTTTGGGTTACACCTGGCAATGCACAGGGGTTACTCCTGGCTTATGCACTCAGGAATTACTCCCGGAGGTGCTTAAGGGACCATATTCAATGCTGGGAATCAACCCAGTTCAGCTGTGTGCAAGGCAAACACCCTACTCGCTGTGCTATCGCTCCAGCCCCATAGAATATTGTTAGAGAAATTTCTAGAATACTTCACAACCCTTGCCACTCAATAATCCTTACTGCTTGGGTCCCAGTTTATATTATGGGAAGTCTCGCTCCTGGAGAAATCCGCTGTTTAACTTACAGCTTCTCCCTATCCATCAGTGTTGCTTACACTCAACTCTATAAATGGAATCGTAACATGAACCCTTTCATGTCTAGCTTTTTTGGGTCAATGTCATATTTTTTTTAGGGTTTTTTGTTGCTGTTTCGATTGAGGGAAACTCTGTTTTGGGGGTTTTGACCTCCCAGTGGTGCTCAGGGGGGGTCCAGAAACCACCCCTGGCAATATCAGCCAACCAGCCACAATTCAGCTCTGTGTATGAGGAATATGGTACCCAGCCCTGAAATGCCAGATACCAGCAGAACCAATCCAAGGATGCTGATAGGAGTAATTACTAGGAGTAATTCCTGAGTGCAGAGCCAGGAATAACCCCTGTGCATCACCGGGTGTGACCCAAAAAGTAAAAAATAAATAAATAAATAATAAAAATAAAAGTATTTATCTTCAAAAAAAGAATTGGTAGATTTTTTTCTCCCTACCCTTTCCTTTTAGATTTGGTAGATGTTTTTAGGGTTGGTAGATTTTTATATCTTGTCACCAAAAATTGAGGTTTTCTTACCAGAGTGATTCTCTGGTGGATGCCAAATTTCAGTGATTTGAGTCTAAAATCTGTTTTTGAGGGGCCAGAAGAATGGTTCAGCAGGTACCATTGCACTCAACCGGCTCTGGTTCAAATCCCCAACATCACATAGGATACCCCAAGCACCATGGGTGGGGCACTCCAGAACACAACCAGGAATAGCTCCTGAGCACCCCTGGGTGTGGCCCCCAAGCCCAAAATAGGTTAAAATAAAATCCCCCATGGGCATTTTTTGCGAGCTTCAAGAGGATTTCTCTCCTTCCCTAATGATCTGTGATTTTTTTTTTTCTGCTTTTTGGGTCACACCCAGCGATGCACAGGGGTTCCTCCTGGCTCTGCACTCAGGAGTCACTCCTGGCGGTGCTCAGGGGACCATATGGGTTGCTGGGACTCAAACCCGGGTTGGCTGTGTGCAAGGCAAACGCCCTATCCGCTGTGCTATCTCTCCAGCCCCGGATCTGTGATTTTCATGCCTCTCCGCTGAAAATTAAATAATTCTGGCTAGACTGACTCTGTGGATCTCCAAAGTCCAGCAGATTGAATCTGATTGCCATCCAAAGTCATTTCCAGTAACCCACAGATTGTCTTTTTGTTGTTGTTATTTATTTGGGTTTGGGGCCACACCCAGCAGTGCTCGAGGCTTCCTCCTGGCTCTGTGTTCAGGCATCTCTTCTGATGGGGCTCAGGAGACAGTCTGAGGTTTTCAGGAATCAAACCATGGTTGGCCATAGGCCAGGTCTGAAGTGTCTTCTGTTTTACTGGCTCCTATGCAGCCATCTGGAATTGTTCTAATGTGAACTACAGGCCTGGGTTAAGCCATACGTGCTCTGTTCTGGAGCATTCCAAACCTGAGATGCAGGCACTCAATTACTGCCTCCCACAACCCATCCTGGGAACGGCCATGCAGGAAGCTGATTCCAGTGTACAAAACGAGGGTGCCAATTTAGACTGTCCCCCCTGGTTTCAGGGGTTTCTTGGTTACATCCTCCCCCTGCATTGGACTACTTCGTGGCCAACGGCCTTAAAGGTACCTCTGTTGTCCTGGCACAATTTTTCCTTCTGTGGATGGATTTAAGGCTAGTTAGAGGCCAAAGCTCGGGCCAACGTATATCTGATCTGAGTTCTGCCTGAAGGTCTGAACCAACATCTTCTTTCATTTTCACTTTAGCTCTTCTGGAGAACAGTGACCATGGAACTACATATTTCACATGCTTCTTATTGTTTCGCGTTTCCTTGCGTGTTGAATACGCCAGCTTCCCAAGAAGAGGTTTATCACCATCCTGGATTCCGCTGGCAACCTTTCAAGTCGCAACTCCCATTTTAGATGGTTGGGTGAGTCTGTCACCATCCCCAGATGCTTGCCTCTCTCCTTCCATATTTTCTCTTCCCAGGTGACATATTTCCATGAACGAAGGGCAGTTTCAACAAATTCCACTTCTCTGAGACTGCTAGGACCTATTTCTAGTCACGAGATTCTGCCCCCCAAAATTATGAGCTTCCCACAAAAGGAAACTTTTTTGGGGGGGGTGGTAACACCCAGCGACGCTCAAGGGTTACTCCTTTTTTTATTTTTATTTTATTTTATTTTATTTTTTGCTTTTTGGGTCACAGTGTGCGATGCTCAGGGGTTACTCCTGGCTCTTGCACTCAGGAATTGCTCCTGGCGGTGCTCAGGTGACCATATGGGATGGTGGGAATCGAACCTGTGTTGGCCATGTTTGCTGCAGGCAAGACAAACGCCCTACCCGCTGTGCTATCACTCCAACCCCTCAAGGGTTACTCCTGACCCTGTACTCAGGATTTACACCTGGTGGTGCTTGGGGGACCATATGGGATGCCGGGGATCGAACCCAGGTCAGCCGCATGCAAGGCAAATGCCCTCCCCTCTGGACTATCACTCCAGCCCCAAATGGGAAACTTTTTAATTATTTTAGTTTTGTTTGGGGGCCACACCCGGCACTGCTCAAGGATTTACTCTGGCTCTGCAATCAGGAGTCACTCCTGGTGGGCTCAGGGGACCCTATGGGGTGTTGGGGCTTGAACCCACGTCAATCTTGTGCAAGACAAGTGCCCTCCGTGCTGTACTATCTCTCAAACCTGAGACTTTCTACTTCTTGGCAGACACCAACTGGGTGTCCTGTGATGGAAATCACTCTCTTTTTTTTTTTGAATTTTTAAACTTTATTTTCATAAAGTTGTTCACAATAATTGTTTACATTCAACATTTCAACACCAATCCCACCACCATTATACCTTCCCGCCATCATTATTTAGAATTTTCCCACCAGCACCCAAACCTGCCCCATAGGACGATGCTGAGTCACTGAGTCACTGTCCTCCCGTTGTTCATCGATTTGCTCGAGCGGGCCCAGTAACGTCTCCATAGTGAGACTTGTTGTTACTGTGTTTGGCATATGGAATATGTCACGGGTAGCTTGCCAGGCTTTGCCATGTGGGCGAGATACTCTCGGTAGCTTGCTGGGCTCTCGGAGAGGGGCGGAGGAATTGAACCCGGCTCGGCTGGGCTGTCTGCACACAAGGCAAATGCACTACCGCTGTGCTATCGCTCCAGCCCAGGACGATGCTAAATACTTTATTTTGCATTGCTTGTTATGAAGAGTATGAGATGTCGTGCAGCCACGAAAGTGACCATGCACTCTTGGAATTCTAAACTTTTTTAAATATTTGGAGTCCAGAGACATCTCTGCAGCATGCTGTTCTCTCCCGAGATTCATTTGTGTGTCTCTGAATCATGGCTGTTCATGTGCTTAAATGACTGAATTTTGATATCTTTCGAGATTTATTTATGGGTCTCTGAAACAAGGCCAATGAATGAGCTTGTCTAGCTGAGCCAGTGGTGGTTTGTGGGTGTGACTCCCACATACCTAACTTTTGGCCATTTAATTTCTCGGGAAACTTGGTCTGAAGTTCTTGGGGTTCGACCAGAGGCACAATGGCAATTTTGGGGTATCAGGAAGCCTGAAGGCACCATCAGCCTGTTGATGCACTCGCCCCACAGGTACGGATTGACCTGCTGGGTGGCACATCACCACCTCGAAATCACTCTTGACATAAACTACCCAGAGTTACTAGTTTACTCACACTTCTGCCCTACTCGGCTACAAAGCAGTGGTTCCCACAGCTCCTTCCTGATTTCAGTAATTTGCTTATTGATCATCTATAATGACTTATAGAACTCAACTCACTATTAGAAGTTTTATAGGATAGGTAAGAGGCAGATAAAGAGGTGCATAGCCTGGAAAAGTCCTGAGTATAATGAGCCGGAGTGACAGCACAGCGGGTAGGGCGTTTGCCTTGCACACGGCTGACCCAGGTTCGATTCCTCCATCCCTCTTGGAGAGCCCACAAGCTACCAAGAGTATCCCACCCGCACGGCAGAGCCTGGCAAGTTCCCCATGGCATATTTGATATGCCAAAAACAGTAACAACAAGTCTCACAATGGAGACGTGACTGGTGTCCGCTCGAACAAATCGAAGAACAATGGGAGGACAGTGCTACAGTGCTACTGGTAATCCTCTGAGGGCCAGATGCAGTCCTGGGGATTGAACACGGGTCATTCGCCTGCAAAACAGATGATTAGTCGGCAGAGCTATCTCTCTGGCCCAGTTTATTTCGCTAGTTTGTAGGTTAGGAATTTTGATTTTTGTTTTGGAGATACACCTGGCAGTGCTCAGGGCTTACTCCTCTCTAGGCTACAAACTCTGTGTTCAGCGATCACTCCTGGCATTGCTGGGGGAGGGCACTATATGTGGTACTAGAGATGGAACCTCAGTTGCCTGGGTGCCAGGCTAGTAGTACCCAGCCACAAGGCAGGCTGATCTGCTATATTGTCTCTCGGGACCAGGTCAGGGATTTTTAAGAAAGCTTCATCAAGGAATATGATCATTTTGGGCGGGGGGAGGAAGGTTTGGGGGTCTCTGTGCTGTCTCTCATGAATGATCGGCTATCAATTGAGTCTCCTGTTTTTCTCGCCTCCCTGAAGAATGGGTGGATAGAGCTGGAAGTGCCAAGTGTTTCATTCTGATTTAGTCTTTCTAATCCCGAGTTAGAAGGATTAATTCATGAAGTTAAAACCATGAAACTAGAATGAAAACAAAAGACACCGCAATCACCCAGGAAATTCCAAGAGGATTTAAAGGGCTCTGTGTGAAAATGCCCTTATCTCCTCTGCCACTCAGGAATTACAGGAACCCCAGACAAAGAACAAAAGATATTCCTTGCATCCTTATCCTTCAGGAAATTGCAAGTGTTTTAGGAGCTTTGTGTCAGGAACTCGGGTAATTTATAATAAAAATATTGTTCATTATTAAGTCTCAAGAGTGGTGAGAGAAGATATCCTTGTCTGACTCCAGGTTTTCATTCATTCTGATGTCTGCAAACTGTCCCTAGATACTCTTCGTTAGATACTCTTTGAAGTTTATCTCCGCTTTTATTTGAACTTGCTGTGAGCTTATATTATGAAGGAATGTGGAATATTATCAAATGCTTTTTGACTATTAAGATGATGATGAGATTTTACAATTCTGTTATGCTGTATTTCACTGATTGCTTTTTAAAATGTTTAACTCTGGAGAGATAGTATTGTGGGTTAAGCACTTGTCTTGCACACAGATGACCTGGGTCAATCCCTGGCATCCTTATGACCCCTCAAGAGCCCTCAGGAGTGACCCCTGAATGAGGAGCCAGGAGTGAGCCCTGAGCATCACCGGGTATACCTTTCAACACAATACTAAAATGATCCACAACTCTCCATCCTGGGACAAATTTGGTCAGGGTATATTGTCTTTTTTTTAATTACTATTTTATTCAAAATTAGTAATTATACTTGTAATAATTAATTTTATAATGTCTTTTAATATATTTAATATATTAATATATTCGTTTCACTTGGTGACACCCTATTAAGGAATTTTCTATCAACACTCACAATAATGGCCTATATCTATGGCCTCTGAACATTTTCTTTATTATGTAATAATTCCTTGTCTGGTGTGAATATTACAGCAATGCTGTCCTATACAATTATCTAAAAAATGTTTCTTCTTCTCTTTTCTAGAAAAGATTGTGTAGGATGAACACTGCTTCTTTTATTAGAGTTTGGTGAGATTTGTCAGAAAAATAATCTTAGTGTTCTATTATTGGGAGGGTTTAAAATACACACACATATACTTGTTTTGATTTTGTTTTATGTTTTGAGGACACACCAGGCTGTGCTCAGGGTTGACTCCTAGTTCTATGCTCTCTCCTGGTGGGGTTCAGGGACCCCAAAGGGGGGCCAGAGGTTGAACGTGATTCGGATGGGTACAAGGCAACCCACTGTACTATCTCTCCAGTCCTTAAAGAGTTTAAATTATGAATTCAATTTCCTTCCATTTACCTACTTCCCCTTGAGTAAGTTTTAGTAGTTTATAGCTTTTGACAAATGAATCCATTTCACTAAAAGGATCATGTTTGTGGCCATGAAGCTGTCCTTGGTCTTCTTTGATTTTTGTTGTTGTTGTTGTTACTGTATGTTTGTTTGTTTTCTGCTTTTTGGGTCAACCTGGTGATGCTCAGGGGTTACTCCTGCCTCTGTACTCAGGAATCACTCCTGACAGTGCTCGGGGGACCATATGGGATGCTGGGAATCAAACCCGGGTCATCTGCATGCAAGGCAAATGCCCTACCCGCTGTGTTATCACTCCAGCCCCTCCTTGGTCTTCTTTTTCTTACACCTGTGGTGTGAGCCCTGATAATTTCTCTTTCTTTGATGCCAATGGTTTTCTGTATCTTCTCTGTACCCCGCACTCCTTGATCAGTGTGGCCAGGGGTTTATCAAATTAATTGGGCTTTTCACAGAGCCAGGTTTGGGTTTAATTGATTTTTTTGTGTTTTTTTTATTGCTCTGATTTTTGCCTTATTAAGTCTTTCATTTTGGGGGGAGGGAGTGTTATGAACCACACCTCTTCCTGGTTCTGCTCAGGAGTGACCCCCTGACCATGCCTGAAGTCAGGAATGTCCATCCCTTATTTTTGTTCTTTTTCACTCTTGGGTCGATAATCTTGGTTTTTGTTTTACCCTTTTCATGTCCACCTTTTCGTTTGGTTGGTTTTTGGGCTACTTCCGGCTGTGCTCAGAGCTTACTCCTGGCTCGAGGCTCTAGGAGTCATTCCTGGCAGGTTCAGGGAACCCTGTGGGATGCCAGGGATGGAACCCAGGTTGGTCGTGTGCAAGGCAAATGTCCTGCCCGCTCTACTAGTTCTTGTGTAAACTTTATTTTTGTTTATTTATTTACTTATTGCTTTTTGGGGTCACACCCAGCGATGCACAGGGGTTACTCCTGGCTCTGCACTCAGGAATTACCCCTGGTGGTGCTCAGGGGACCATATGGGATGCTAGGAATCGAACCTGGGTCAGCTGCATGCAAGGCAAATGCCCTATCTGCTGTGCTATCACTCTGGCCCTCTTGTGTAAACTATAGAATCCACTGGTCGGGGCTGGAGTGATAGCACAGCAGGTAGGGTGTTTGCCTTACATGCAACTAACCCAGTTGATTCTTAGCATCCCATATGGTCCCCTGAGCATCACCAGGAGTAATTCCCGAGTGCAGAGCCAGGAGTAACCCTTGTGTATTGCCAGGTGTGACCCCCCCCCCAAAAAAGAATTCATTGGTTGATTATCACAAACGCTGGTGTTGACTGGGATTTTGCTGTAGTTGTGGTGAAGTCAGAAAGAGCTAATGTTTTAACAATGCTGAGTGCCAGGTTTACTCTTTAAGAAGAGGGCAACTTGAAGTGATATTTTTTAAGTTATTTTCATTTGTTTCTGGGTCATACCCAGTGGTGCTCAAGACTTCCTCCTGGCTCTGTGCTCAGGGATCATTCCTGGCTGACTTGGGGAATCCTATGCAGGGTCAGGGATCAAACCCAGGTTGGCTGCTTGCAAGGCAATCACCTTAACCCTGTACTAATTTCTATTTAAAATTCTTGTTTGTTTGCTTGTTTGTTTGGGGGCCACATCCAATAATGCTCAGGGACTACTCCTGTCTCTGCAGTCATGAATCACTCCTAGTGGTGTTCAGGGTACACAGGGGGTGCTGGGGATCGAACCCAGGTCATCCACTTGCAGGGCAAGCACCCTCCCCACTGTACTATGGCTTAAGCCTTGTATTTAACACTTTTTGATGGTGAAAAGAGCGAGTCAAGTAAACGAGATGAAGCCTCAGCATACTGGAACCATCAATAGTATGAGATTTCTGAGCAGCCACAAGGAACAGAGTTCAGAAGACCTGTGTGAAAATCGGCCTTAGAGGGCTGGAGTGATAGCATAGTGGGTAGGGTATTTGCCTTGCACACGGCTGACCCGGGTTCAATTCCCAGCATCCCATATGGTCTCCCACCAAGAGTATTACTCTGAGCACTGCTGGGAGTAATTCCTGAGTGCAGAGCCAGGAGTAACTCCTGAACATTGCCAGGTGTGACCCAAAAAGAAAAAAAAAAGAGGGGCTGAAGGGATAGCACAGCAGGTAGGGCGTTTGCCTTGCACGTGGCCAACCGGGTTCAATTCCCAGCATCCCATAGAGTCGCCTGAGCACCGCCAGGCATAATTCCTGAGTGCAGAGCCAGGAGTAACCCCTGAGCATTGCCAGGTGTGACCCAAAAAGCAAAATAAAAAACAAAAAAAAAAAAGAAAGAAATCTACAACTGTACCTCATGGTATCTCACTAATAAAAATTTAAAAAAAAACAAAAATAATAAAAAAATTACAAAAGAAAAGAAAGAAAGAAAATCAGATTTAGTAGAGAGAGAGAGAGAGAGAGAGAGAGGCTGCAGCGGTCACAGCACAGCCCTGCGTATAGCTGAGCTGGTCCATCCCTGGCTGACCCCATTGGATCTCCAGCACCACATGGTCCCCCAAGAACTTCTGAGTATAGCAGCCCTGGAGACCCCCAAGCAGCTCCAGGATAACCAGAGTTAAACCCCAGCATTAGGCCAGAGTGATAGTATAGCAGGTAGGGCCTTTGCCTTGCATAACACCAACCAGGCTTGAGTCCCTGGCATCCCATAGGGTCCCGCTGAGCACCACCAGAAGTAATTTGCGACTACAAAGCAGGGAGTAACCCTAGATCACTGCCAGATGTGGCCTCACAACCAGCACAGCTGACCCCAACAAGCTGTGTCTTTCGGTCCTTGCCTTGAACCACAGGAAGGGACCCTGGGTCTGGCTCAGGAAGTCAAATAAAATAAGCAAGAATTGACGGTTGGGGCTGGAGTGATAGCACAGCAGGTAGGGTGTTTGCCTTGCACGCGGCCAACCCGGGTTTGATTCCCAGCATCCCATATGGTTCCCTGAGCACTGCTAGGAGTAATTCCTGAGTGTAAAGCCAGGAGTAACCCCTGTGCATCACCAGTTGTGACCAAAAGAGAAAGAAAGAAAGAAAGAAAGAAAGAAGGAAGGAAGGAAGGAAGGAAGGAAGGAAGGAAGGAAGAAAGAAAATAGAATGGTAAACAGGAGGAGAGGGCTGTTGACAATGAAGGGAAGGGAGTGATTCTAGGGGCCAGTGCAGGCTCGCAGTGGGGTCTGGAGATTGGAACCAGGATCTGAAGAATGGAAAAGCGGAGAGTGATTGCAGGGAGGGAAGGATCGCCAGACACACCAAGGGCTCAGTTGATGACATTAGCTAATGACAGCTCTTGACAGCTAATTCCGGTCTGCACTGAGACGCTAAGGCTGGGCGTGAAAGGCAAGAGACCCCTTTCTTGGGGCTGGAGCGATAGCACAGCGGGGAGGTCCTTGCACGCGGCCGACCCGGGTTCGATTCCCAGCATCCCATAGGGCCCCCCGAGCACCGCCAGGAGTAATTCCTGAGTGCAGGGCCAGGAGTAACCCCTGAGCACCGCCGGGTGTGACCCAAAAAGCTGCAAAAAAAAAAAAAAAGAAAGAAAGAGATCCCTTTCTCCCTCACCTCACAGTAACTTTACAGGCAGGGCCGGATGGCAAGAGAGAAGGACAAGGACAGTCAAGAGCCACAGGCCTGGCAGGAGGGAGACCCCCAACCTCACCCCCATCTCCAGTGAGTCCATAAAATAAAGGTCAGCAAGGCAAGCCGGCTGAGAGCATGAAGGAGCGCGGGACAGGCAGAGTGGCAGGGGAAGGGCTCCGAGGCAGACAGAAGGGGAAGTGAAAATGAAAGGCGCCACAGGCCGCGGTGGAGGCGGTGGCCGGGCCGCTGGGGGTGCGGCGGGAAGAAGAGGCAGTGAAAACGGTTGAGCAAGAGCTGGAGGTTGCGGTCGGAGTTTCTCCATCTGTGAAGGGGGATAATTGAGGCGTAATCAGGATGAGACAGGGCGGAGCGTGAGCTTCGGAAGCTCTCGGATGTGAGGGCAGCGCTTGACGGCTCTTGGGATTCTTGGGGCCTTTCTTTTGGGGATTAATTCCGACGGTGCTCAGGGGCCATTTCTGCACACGGGACCATGGGACGCCAGGGGTCGCTCCTGGCAGTGCTTGGGGGACCCTGTGTATGGAGTTGGGGTTGAAACTGGGGTTGGTTGAGTGACAGGCAAAGGGCCTCAACCCTTGGACAATCTCTTCTTAGCCCCTGTACTGTATTGAGTGTTTCCGTTTATATATATATATATATATATATATATATATATATATATATATTACATATATTATAGATACGTATAAATATACAACTCTATACAAACTATATAGCTTGTTTGGGACAAACTTGGTGGTGTTCAGGTCTTACTCCTGGTTCTGCATTCAAAGATCACTCCTGGGGACTGGAGTGATAGCACAGTGGGTAGGGCGCTTGCCTTGCACGCGGTCAACCCGGGTTCGATTCCCAGCATCCCATATGGTCCCCCAAACCGCCAGGAGTAATTCCTGAGTGCAGAGCCAGGAGTAACCCCTGGGCATCACCTGGTGTGATCAAAAACAACAACAACAACAACAAAGATCACTCATGGCGGGCTCTGGGATCATATGACAAGCCAGGGAGTCAGCAGCATGCAAAGCAGGTGCCCAACCTGCTGTACTATCCTGCCAGTTCCCAGGCCCCAGTACTTTGTTTTATTTAATCCTGACAAAGACCTCCATCTCACAGAGGAGAAAGTCTGCCCTATTTTTTTTTTCTTTTTGGGTCACACCTGGCAATGCATAGGGATTACTCCTGGCACGTGCACTCAGGAATTACTCCTGGAGGTGCTCGGGGGACCATATGGGATGCTGGGAATTGAACCTGGGTCGGCCTCGTGCAAGGCAAATGCCCTCCCCGCTGTGCTATCACTCTAGCCCCTGTCCTTTTTTTCTTTTCTTGACAGAGGAGCACAACACACCCAGCAATGCTCAGGGGTTACTCCTGGCTCTGCACTTAGGAATTACTCCTGGCTGTCCTCGTCCTCAGGGGACCCTATGGGATGCTGGGGGTCAAACCTGGGTTGGCCATGTTCAAGACAAATGCCTTACCCACTGTACTATCTCTCCAGGCTCTATTTGTCAATATTTTGTTAAAGCTTTTGCATTTATTGTTGTTGCCTGAGTGTATCATTGTAGAGGGACAATGAGGAGATCCAGACAGCAAAAGCACAAACCTCTCCTGTAGCACACCTCTTCAGATGAATCGATGCTCTGCCCTGCTGGGTGTAAATTCTTCTCTGCATTCATAAAAGTATTTTTGTGCGACATGTGGTTTAGTTTACTTTCTCTTACATCCAATAATTTGTCATGAACCTATTTATTTATTTATTGTTTTTTATTTTGTTTGGGAGGGTGGAAACATCGAGCAGGGCTCAGGGTACTCCTGACTCTGCACTCAGGAATCTCTTCTGGCAGCTCTCGAAGGACCAAAAGGGATGCCAGGGATAAAACCTGGGATACCATGTGCAAGGCAAGCATCCTACCTGCTACACTATTGCTCCAACCCCTATTTCCTTATTAATATACTTTTTTCCCCTTTGTGGTTCTGGGTGGGCTGGAGCGATAGCACAGTGGTAGGGCGTTTGCCTTGCACGCAGCCAACATGGCCGACCCAAGTTCGATTCCTCCGCCCCTCTCGGAGAGCCCGGCAAGCTACCGAGAGTATCTCGCCCGCACGGCAGAGCCTGGCAAGCTCCCCATGACATATTCGATATGCCAAACACAGTAACAACAAAGTCTCCAATGGAGACGTTTCTGGGCCCGCTCGAGCAAATCAATGAACAATGGAAGGACAGTGACAGTGACCGTGGTTCTGGGTATTGAACCTAGATCTCATGTTTGCAAGACAGGTACACTACCACTGAGTCCCATCCCCAGACGATGTATTTATTGTTATTTTGTTGGTTGAGGACCACACTAAGCAGTGCTCAGGGCTGACTCCTGACTTTACACTCAGAGATCACTCCTGGTTAAGGACAAAAGACCTATCTATCTCTTGTACTCTCTTTCTAGACCCAATTAATATACTTTGTTCTGTTTTGTTTTGTTTTGTTTTGTTGGCCACACCTGGCTCTCTGCTCAGGAATTACTCCTTGTGGTGCTTGGAGGACCATATGGGATGTCAGGAATCAAACTTGGGTTGGCCACGTGCAAGGCAAACACCCTACCTGTTGTACTATCTCTCCGGTCTCCCAATCAATATACTTTTATTTTTTTAAATTTTTTTGCCTTTTTTTGTGGGGGGTCATACCTGGCGATGCATAGAGGTTACTCCTGGCTCTTCACTCAGGAATTACTCCTGACGGTGCTCAGGGGACCATATGAGATGCTGGGAATTGAATCCAGGTTGGCCGTTTGCAAGGCGAATGTCCTACCCGCTGTGCTATCACTCCAGCCCCTCAATATACTTTTAAAACATAAATGAATGAGGCCAGAGAGCACTGAGCATCACAGGTATGGCCCCAAACGAAACAAGCATACATCATCTAATGTATTTTTAAAATATTGTGTTGCCCACAGAGACTGGCACACATTCAAAAGAACAAAAGCCACCAGTGCTGGCATGGATGTGGGGAAAAAGGAACACTCTTTCACTGTTGGTGGGAATGCCCACTAGTCCAGCCTTTCTGGAAAACAATATGGACAGTCCTTCAAAAACTAGAAATAGAGCTTCCATATGACCCTGTAGTACCACTTCTGGGAATATACCCCGAGGATGCAAAAAAGCACAGTTGAAATGACATCTGTACCTATATGTTCACTGCAGCGCTGTTCACAATAGCCAAAATCTGGAAACAACCCAGGTGCCCTAGAACAGATGACTGGTTAAACTTTGGTACATCTACACAATGGAATACTATGCAGCTGTCAGGAGAGATGAAATCATGAACTTTGCTTATAAATGGAAAGACATGGAGAGTATCATGCTAAGTGAAATGAGTCAGAAAGAGAGGGACAGACATAGAAGGACCGCGTTCATTTGTGGAGTATAAAACAATATAACATGAGACTGACACTTAAGGATAGCAGATACACGGAACAGGTAGATTGCTCCATAGCTGGAAGCCTGCCTCATGAGCAAAGGGGAGAAGGCAGCTGGAATAGAGAAGGGATCACTGAGAATAAGATGGCTGGAGGAATCGGTCGGGATGGGAGATGTGTGCTGAAAGTAGATAAAGGAACAAACATGATAACCTCTCAGGGTCTGTATTGCAAACCATAATGCTCAAAAGTAGAGAGAGATTATGGGGAATCATGTCTGCCATGGAGGCAGGGAGAGGGTGGGAAAGGGGGGTATACCAGGGATATTGGTGGTGGGGAATGTGCACTGGTGGAGGGATGCGTGTTTAATCATTGTGTGATTGTAACCCAAACAAGAAAGCTTGTAACTATCTCACGGTGATTCGATAGCACAGGGGGTAGGGCGTTTGCCTTGCATGCAGCCAGCCCGGCTGAGCCAGGTTCGATTCCTCCGCCCCTCTCAGATATATATATATATCACTGGAGCTGGAGTCCGAGGTCTCAGAGAGTTCTGACAAAATCTCAAGGCCGAACTAGGCTGCCACAACGAAGGAAGAAAAAAATGATCGTCTGTACTTTCAATGCACGTACGCTAGCATCAGATGCATCCATCGAGGACCTGATGGTACAAGCGCGAATGATCAAGTACGACATCATTGGTCTGACTGACACAAGAAGGCACGAATCTCACCATGCCGTTTTCGACACTGGAGAAGAATTGTTCCTCGGAACATGCGATAAAAGAGGTGTTAGAGGCGTTGGTGTCCTTGTCAACACAAACTTGGCCAAGAGCATTGATTCATTCGAATGCCTAACAACCCGAATTGGACGTTTACATTTGAATAGATGTGGCTCACTGCCTGCAGGTTCTATCTTCGTTGTCTACACACCAACATCTCATTATGATGAAAGAGAAATCGAGAAGTTCTACATGGAGCTGGAGAAGTTCTATAAAGATAACCACACCTTCTACAAGATCATTGTGGGTGATTTTAATGCCAAGATAGTACCGAGAAGATCAGCTGAAGAACTTCACATCGGGACCCATGGCCTAGAATGGAACGAACAGGGTGAGAGACTGTCTGAGTTCATCACGTCGACCAAGACCATCCATGGTAACTCACAGTTCCAGAAGGCAGAATCTAAACATTGGACATGGGCGTCTCCCAGTGGACGATTTCACAACGAAATAGACCACATCATATTCAATCGACGGTTTTGCCTGACCGATGTCACTGTTGTCTCAAAATTTCTAACGGGATTGGACCACTGTCTCCTTCGTGCAAAATTCTACTTCACAGAGCGGGGAGAAAGGGCTGCAAAGTTCAAAAAGAGAACTCCCAGAATGACCACCAACTGGGAACTCTTTGGCACTATTGTGGCAACGTGGGAAGATGCCATTGTTGACAACATTGACGAGGAATACGATCGACTGGTTCAGCACCTCCATGAATGTGCGAGGAACGCCAAGAGAGAGATAGCCACAAAAAGTCGCCTATCTTCGAAAACTCTTGAGCTAATTCGCCAGCGTGGTTTGGCGCATGCCTCAGGCAACCGCAAGCTAACGTCCGAGCTCGCAAAGCAGTGCAGAGATGCGATCAAGGAAGACCTCAAAGAGAGAAGAGCAGAAGTACTGGTAGATGCGGCAGAAGCCGGGAAAAGTATTCGTAACGCCCGCCTGTCCTTCGCCAACTACAAGACCAAGATGACTGCCCTCCGACGTCCTGATGGATCCATCACATCCTCCAGAACGGCAATGGAGAAGATTATCCATGACTTCTACTCAAACCTCTTCGATAGCCATGTCCACTTGCCGACATACCAAATTCCACAGGATGGATATGTCGTTCCCAACGTTCTCCCTTCCGAAATCCAACATGCCATTTCGTCGGTAAAGAAACAAACAGCACCCGGCCCAGACAAGGTCAGACCTGAACACCTGAAGAACCTGCCGTCAGTACTCATCAATACACTGGCTCGGCTCTTCACTCGCTACCTGTCTGAATGCAAGGTTCCGTCCCAATGGAAAACCAGCAGGACCGTACTACTGTTCAAGAAGAGAGACAACCATGACATTGGCAACTATTGCCCGATCTGCCTGTTGTCTGTCATTTACAAGCTGCTCACTCGAGTCATCCTGAATAGGATTGGCAGAACACTAGATGAAGGACAACCATGCGAGCAAGCCAGGTTCCACAAAGGATTCAGCACCATCGACCATATCCACACGATAACCAAGCTCACTGAGGTTTCTCGGGAGTTCAAGATGCCGCTCTGCTTAACGTTTATTGATTTAAAGAAGGCCTTTGATTCTGTTGAGACGGAAGCGGTCATTGAAGCCCTAGCCAATCAGGGCATTCAAGCCCAATACATCAGGATCCTCCGTGAGCTGTATTGCGGATTCACTACCAGGATCTCACCATTCTACAAAGAAGTGATCGTTGATGTCAAGAGAGGGGTGCGGCAGGGTGATACCATTTCACCGAAACTCTTCAGTGCCACCCTCGAGAACATCATGCGACGACTGGAATGGGAAGGAATGGGAGTGAAGATAGATGGTCGGCAATTACACCACCTCCGCTTTGCTGATGACATTGTTTTAATAACACCAAACATCAGCCAAGCAGCACAAATGCTGGCCGACTTTGACCGTGAGTGTGGAAAGGTAGGACTACAACTGAATCTTACGAAGACAATGTTTATGAGAAACAGCCTCGTTCCTGACGCCCCATTCGCTCTCAACGGAACGACCATCTCCAAATGCAACAGCTATGTGTACCTAGGTCGAGAAGTCAACATGACAAATGACCTGGCACCCGAGCTGCGCAGGAGGAAGAGAGCGGCTTGGAACGCCTTCAAGAACGTCGAAGAAATAGCTAAGAGGACGAAGAACCTCCGGCTCCAGGCACGTCTCTTTGATTCCACTGTTCTTCCTGCATTAACATATGCCTCAGAGACCTGGGCCCTACGCAAACAGGATGAGAATGCTATTCAGGTCTCCCAAAGAAGAATTGAAAGAGCTATGCTTGGAATATCACATTTCACTCAAATGAGAGAAAAAACCCGGAGTTCCGACATCCGTCGACGATCAAGAATCAGGGACGCTGTCTCATTTGCCAAGGTGTCAAAAATCAGATGGGCTGGTCACGTAAGGTAAAGGTAAAGGCCCTCCCGTTGATCGTCGATTTGCTCGAGCGGGCCCAGTAACGTCTCCATTTGGAGACTTTGTTGTTACTGTGTCTGGCATATCGAATACTCTTGGTAGCTTGCCGGGCTCTCCGAGAGGGGCGGAGGAATCGAACTCGGGTTGGCCATGTTGGCCGCTTGTAAGGCGAACGCCCTACCCGCTGTGCTATCGCTCCACCCTGGTCACGTAATGAGATTTAAAGACGACCGCTGGACTAGAGCTGTTACCGACTGGATTCCACGGGATGTCAAAAGACCGCGTGGCCGCCCACCTACCAGATGGTCAGACTTCTTCGTCAAGATCATGAACGATCGGTTTGAGGCTCTTCATGTTCCCAGAGCGAACAGATGCCATTGGGCTACACTAGCACGCGACAGGGACAAATGGAGACGTTACTGGCGCCCGCTCGAGCAAATCGACGACTAACGGGAAGTTAAGTGATTAAGTGATTAAGTGATATCACTGGAGCGATAGCACAGCGGTAGGGTGTTTGCCTTGCATGCAGGCAACATGGCCGACCCGAGTTCGATTCCTCCACCCCTCCCGGAGAGCCCGGCAAGCTACCGAGAGTATCTCACCTGCACGGCAGAGCCTGGCAAGCTACCCGTGATGTATTCGAAATGCCAAACACAGTAACAACAAAGTCTCACAATGGAGACATTACTGGGCCTGCTTGAGAAAATCGATGAACAACGGGAGGACAGTGACAGTGAGATATATATATATATATGGTTGTTTAATCATTGTGTGATTGTAACCCAAACACATTACTGGGCCCGCTCGAGCAAATTGATGAACAACGGGACAGTGATATATATATATATATATATGTATATATATGTATATATATATATATATTGCATTGGATAATAACATTAAATGGATTTCAGATGTATAAAACATACAACTCACCCTCAATCTGTTCACTGTTGAATATTTATATTGAATATTTATATTTCATTATTTTACTTATTTGATGCCTGTGGATATGTGTGTGCGGGGGTTGCGTGTTGTGGGATATTGGATATTGGGCCACACTGACAGTGCTCAGGGGCTTGTCCTGGCTCTTTGCTCAGGAGTGACCCCTGGTGGTGGTCAGGAAATATACACGATTAGAACCAGAGTTGGAGAAGTGACCATATGCAAGGCCACTTACCTCCTCTTCTCTCTCTGGCCCCTGTTTTCTTTTTCTAAAATTTGCTGTTATAATTTTTTTTCAGGGTCCAAGAGATAGTAACAGGTTTAAGGTGTTTGTCTTGCATGCCGCCAACCCAGGTTTGAGCCCTGGCACCATGTACGGCCCACTGAAATATGCCAGGAGTGATCCCTGAGCCCAGAGTAAGCCCTGAGCACTGCTGGGTGTGGCCCCAATGCCTCCACCCAAAAATTAACTTTTTAAAAATTTTTCTTCTTTTTGCTCGAGCGGGCCCAGTAAAGTCTCCATTGGAGACTTTGTTGTTACTGTGTCTGGCATATCGAATACGTCACAGGGAGCTTGCCAGGCTCTGCCGTGCGGGCGAGATACTCTCGGTAGCTTGCCGGGCTCTCCGAGAGGGGTGGAGGAATCGAACTCAGGTCGGCCATGTTGGCTGCGTGCAAGGCAAACGCCCTACCGCTGTGTTACTGCCTTTACTTTTACTTTACTTCTTCTTTTTGGGTCACACCAGCGATGCTCAGGGTTTACTCCTGGCTCTGCACTCAGGAGTTACTCCTGGCGGTGCTCGGGGGACCATATGGGATGCTGGGAATCGAACCCGGGTCGGCTGCGTGCAAGGCCAATGCCCTACCCGCTGTGCTACCACTTCGGCCCCTTTTTTAAATTTTTATTTAAGTTAGTTTTATTTGGTTTGGGGCCATACTCAGCAGTGCTCAGGGCTTATTCCCTGGCTCTGCCTCCAGTGATCACTCCTGGCAGGGCTCAGAGAACTATAATATTAGGTACTTTTTTTAAATTTAATTTTTATTAGTGAGACACCATGAGGTACAGTTGTAGACTTACAAACTTTTGTGCTTGGGTTTCAGTTATATAATGATCAAGTACCCACCCCTCCACCAGTATACATTCTCCACCACCACTGATCCCAGTATCCCTCCCACCCCCCATCCCCCCCTGCCTCTGTGGCAGGGCATTCCCTTTTGTTCTCTCTCTCCTATTGGGTGTTGTGGTTTGCAAAAGAGGCATTGAGTGGCAATCATGTTCGGTCTATAGTCTACTTTCAGCATGCTTCTCCGATCCTGGGAGGATCCTCCCAACACCCTTTATTTGGTGCTCCCTTCTCTATCTGAGCTGCCTTTTCCCCCAGCGTTTGCGGCTGGCCACCAGGTACTGTTTTTTGAACCCAGATGGATCGCATGCAAGGCAAGAGCCATACCCTCTGCACTATCTTTCTAGTCTGCAGAACTATTCTTCCACACGCCATCCTTACAGCTGAATCTTTGCACGCATCTTCATTTATTATGGTTTGCAATGCAGGTAGTAAGTGGCCATCATGTTTGGTCTATAGTCTACTTTCAGCACGCAGCAGATGTAATTTTTTTTTTTTTGCTTTTTGGGTCACACCCGGCATTGCACAGGGGTTACCCCTGACTCATGCACTCAGGAGTTACTCCTGGCAGTGCTCAGGGGACCATATGGGATGCTGGGAATCGAACCCATGTCGCCTGCGTGCAAAGCAAACAAACGCCCTACCCGCTGTGCTATCACTCCAGCCGCAGATGTGATTTTTTTTTCTTTTTGGGACACAGCTGGTGATGCACAGGAGTTACCCCTGACTCATGCACTCAGGAATTACTCCTGGCGGTAACTCAGGGGACCATATGGGATGCTGGGAATCGAACCCGGGTCGGCCGCGTGCAAGGCAAACGCCCTACCCGCTGTGCTATCGCTCCAGCCCCAGATGTGATTTTTTAAAGTTCATCTGTCCTAAAGTGGTCCAAAAGCCTAAACATCGGACCCCTTTGGAGACATAGGAGCTGAAGCTACTAAAATTCTAACCGATGAGGCCAGAATCATAGTACAGCAGGGAGAGCATTTGCCTTGCATGCAGTCAACGCGGGTTCGACCCCTGGCATCCCATAGTGTCCCCCAATCATGGCCAGGAGTGATTCCTCAGTGCAGAGTCAGGAGTAAGCCCAAGCAGCGCCACAAACACACAAACTGTATAAAAAGGGTTCTAACTGGCCAGTTCCAGACCAGAGAAGGCTGGAACCTCTCAGCAACGGGAAAGCTTCAACAGGAACAAGAAGCTGATCAGAATTCATCTTTAGTAGGAAACTTACCGCAGGGGAAAGAATGGGATAGGCCGGGGCCCCGGGAGGATACTAGGACAATGGTGGGGGGAAGTGGACACTCTGGCAGAGGGTGTGACACTAGAACGGGTCATGAATGAAATTCTATCAGTCACAGTATTAGGAACCACAACGCCTAGAATAGCATTTTCAAAATGAATATGAAAGAAGGGGCGGGAGAGGTATTAGAAAGGTTAAGGCATTTGCCTAGGATGTAGTTCCGGCCTGACTCGATCCCCAGCACCCCATATGGTCCCCCGAACCCCATGAGGAGTAATCCCTGAGCACTGCTAGGTGTTGCCCTTCACACACACACATACACACACACACACACATACACACACACACACACACACAAAGAAAAACTATAATGTGACTTTGATTTACAATGAAAAAAAAAAACCCTTGGGGTTGGAGCGATAGCACAGCGGGTAGGGCATTTGCCTTGCACGCGGCTCACCCGGGTTCGATTCCCAACATCCCATGTGGTCCTCCGAGCACTGCCAGGAGTAATTCCTGAGTGCATGAGCCAGGAGGAAACCCTTTGCAACTCCGGGTGTGACCCAAAAAGAAAAAAGAAAAAAGAAAAAACCTTTAACAAGGTACCACGATTTACAATAGCATTATTCTTTGTGTTCCTGTCTTCTGATGCCAAACAGCTTATCACCTCTGCTATTTTCTTTCTTTTTGATTTTGCAGTGCCCGGGGAGACACCAGGGCCTCACACACATGCGAGGCTGGTACCCTACTGCCCAACTCTCTCCCCAGCTGCCGTGGGATTCTCTTTCTCCCCAGTTTTCACAGAATGAAGCTGTTTCTTGACAACAAGCAGCGCTTAACCCATATCTGAGGTGAGTGATACTTCCTTCATGGGAGGAAATTTTTTTTTATCTCTGGGTTCGATTTAATTGTATATTAACCTATTTGTAGAATCCACAATAGTAAATAAAATGTATCTTAGCAGTTTAAAGTTTAATATTCTTCACTTGTATCATTTGTTGTCCTGTTGTTCATTGATTTGCTCGAGCGGGCTCCAGTAATGTCTCCATTCGTTCCTGTCGCATGCTAGCATAGCCCAATGGCATACTGGGGGCTCTTTCGGGGCCAGGGGAATGAGACTCATTATTGTTACTGTTTTTGGCATATTGAATACGTCACAGTAGCTTGCCAGGCTCTGCTGTGCGGGCGGGATACTCTCGGTAGCTTGCCAGGCTCTCCGAAAGGAAGAAACTGCATCACTCTCTTCCAGAAGCTTTATTTTATATTCTCTGGATCTTGGCCATTGATGGGATTTCATGGCGCCGGGGCAGGGGGCGGGGCAGTTTGTGGGTGTGACTGCCAAGCTGCTGGAAAACTGGGAATCTGGGTAGAGGAGGCCCAGTCCCAATCCGAGCAGTCTTGGAGATCTCAGCACCGGGTTCCACATACCTGAATTCCTCTGCTGGTTCGGAATGCATGCATGAGGTTCGTCTGAGTGTGTGGAGAGTGGCCTTAAACATGACTGTGGCTGGGTTCTGGAGGTTTTCAGCTGCCAGGATTCTGCTTGGGGCGGGGAGGGAGATTCAACCCCCCCACTCCCCCGTCTGAGGGGTCCCGGTGAAGACAGCCTGGTGTGGGGGCAGGAGATTACCATTAAATTTGCTAATACAATTTTATCTTTATTGTGCATTTACATATTATTTCATGCATTAAAATTTAAAAATACTTCTAAAGATAATCAATTAATATGTAAAAATAATACATTTTACACTTTTATTTTTATCCTCAATAGCCCAATAATTTAAATTATTTTCATAAGTATAAATACACTGCTATACAGTAAGCATGTTTCTTGATTGCCATATTTGAAAGAAATTTAATTAATAATTTATATCATTAATCCATTTTAACGGACATATAATTTCTCTGAGATTTTGCTTCTTTTTTTTCTCAAATTTTTCTTTCTTTTTAATGAATCACCATGAAGTACAGTTACAGACTTACAAACTTTCGTGCTCACGTTTCAGTCATACAGTGATCAAATACCCATCCCTCCACTAGTGTCCATTCTCCACCACCAATGTTCCCAGTGTCCCTCCCACCCCCTACTTCCGCCTCTGTGGCAGGCACATTCCATGGGAAGGAATTTCACCCCATTTCCTTTCTCCTTCTCCAGAGATATTTTTGTGGTTGTCTGGGGCCAAACCCAGCAATGCTCAGGGATTATTCTTGGCTCAGTGTTCAGGGGGCTGCAGGAGGTGGTACCAGGAATAGAAACCAGGCCTTCCGCATGGAGGCCAACCCTCTCTGGGCCTATTTCCGGGGAATCTGTCCTTGTGTAGACATTTCCGATCCCCTCAGAAGGCAGACATCCTACCCGCTGTGCTATCACTCCAGCCCCGGTATGTGTATTTTCTAAAGGAAAATCAAAACTTTCCTTCAGGTTCTCAGAGGAGTTCCCTTGATTCCTCAAAATTAAAGGAGAAGTGGGCTAGGGACCTAGCTTAAAGGGCTGGGGTCTTGGGGCTGGAGCAGTAGCACAGCAGGTAGGGCATTTGCCTTGCACGCGGCCAACCCAGGTTCGATTCCCAGCATCCCATATGGTTCCCTGAGCACCGCCAGGAGTGATTACTGAGTGCAGAGCCAGGTGTAACCCCTGTGCATCACCAAGTGCGACCCAAAAAGTAAAAAAATAAAAAATAAAAGGCTGGATTTCATCTCTTGTGTACATAAGGCCCGAGTTTGACTCCCACATGCCAGGGTCTCCTCAGCACTGGAGAGATAGCACAGCGGGTAGGGCGTTTGCCTTGCACATGGCCAACTGGGTTCGATTCCCAGCATCCCATAGGATCCCCTGAGCAGTGCCAGGAGTAACTCCTGAGCGCAGAGCCAAGAGTAACCCCTGTGCATCGCCGGGTGTGACCCAAAGGACAAAATAAATAAATAAATTTAAAAAATTTTAAAGCTTAGACAGAATCACGAATCTATTTTTAAGATTATCTGATGGGGGCTGGGGTTAAGGCACTTGTCCTGCATGTAGCTGCCAACAGTGGTTCAGTATCCAGCATCACAGAGGGTCCCCCAAGCACCACCAGGAGTCCCAGAGGACAGAGCCCTGACGTAAGCCTTGAGCACCCCTCGGTGTGTCTTCAATATTCTTCCCTACTCCCCAAAATCTGCTGATGTTTTGGCATCATCCTTTGGGTTCATAAAAATGCAGCTTCCCCACCTGCCAGACAAGAATCTTTGGGACAGGGGCTGAAGAAATAGTATGGCGAGTAGGGTGCTTGCTGTGCATGCGTTCAAGCTGGGTTTAGTCCTTGGCACCCCATAAGATCCCCTGAACCAGGGCTGGAGCGATAGCACAGCGGGTAGGGCATTTACCTTGCATGTGGGCAACACGGGTTCAACTCCCAGCGTCCCATATGGTCCCCTGAGCAACGCCAGGAGTAATTCCTGAGTGCAGAGCCAGGATAACCCCTGAACATACCAGGTGTGTCTCCAAAACAAAACAAAATGACACATAATCCACGGGACAGGCTCCTTCTGTCCTCCCTCAGAGGTCCACCCTTGGCGCAGGGCAGAATTGGAGTGAGGGTCCCTCTCCCAACCCTTGTTCACGCCTTACAGACACAGGAGCTTAAGGGGTGGGAGGATGTCAGACACGTGGCGCTTTTATAACGGCAATCAAAAGAGTGGGTTTTCCTTCCCTGGCACCACAGACGGTCCCTCCAGTCCCCCCACGAGTGATGCTTGAGTGTAGAGCCAGGAGTAAGCCCACAGCACGGCTGGGTGTGGCCTCCAAACAAGACTGGGCTCTCCAGAGGGACGGGCCCTGTGCAGGGCTGAACCACCACCATTCTGCCACCAGGGGGCACTAGAAGCCCAGGCAGACGGGATAATGAGCGTCCAGCCTTTGCTCAAATCAAGCCGGATGCTAGAGAGCTACCCTGGGGTCTCCGGGTGGGAGCCTGATCTCTCTTGGAAGTCCAGTGAAAGGATGGTTCTTGCTGGGATAAGGTCCTTTCCCCTAGAGGTGATGTGAGGGGCTGGAGCGTTAGCACAGCGGGTAGGGCTTTTGCCTTGCACGCAGCCCACCCGGGTTCGACTCCCAGCATCCCATATGGTCCGCCGAGCACCGCTGTCATCCCATTGTTCATCGATTTGTTTGAGCGGGCACCAGTAACATCCCCATTGTGAGACTCGTTGTTACTGTATTTGGCATATCGAACATGCCACGGGTAGCTTGCCAGGCTTTGCCGTGTGGGCGAGATACTCTCGGTAGCTTGCCAGGCTCTCCGAGAAGGGCGGAGGAATCGAACCCCAGTTGGCTGCATGCGAGGCAAACGCCCTACCCATTGTGGTATTGCTCCAGCCCCAGGAATGATTCCTGAGTGCAGAGCCAGCTGTGCATTGCCTGTTGTGACCCCAAAAGCAAATAATAATAATAATAATAATGTCAACTCTATATATCCCCAGGTCTGCTCTTAATTGTGACCTTTGACTGCAGGAAGGGAGCACAGAGTTCTGTCCAGCCCCGGATTTATTTCTGTTGTCCCCAGGGGCCAGTATACAAACATCAGCGTGATTTCAGGACTTCGAACAGCCCCACAGATGCCAAGGGATGCCTTGTTTTGAGGACAATCACTCAGGGGCTGAGAGATTTGTCTGCAAGCCTAAGGCTGTGAGTTCAAATCCCCATGTCATGACATGTGCCAAGCCCCATCCTGGCATCCCATATGGTCCCCTGAGCCTGGCCAGAGTGATTACTAAACACAGAGCCAGGAGTCAGCTCTGAGCACTGATGGATGTGCCCCCCCACACACACACACACATACATGCCACCCCTAAAAAAGAAAAGAAAATGAAAAAGTGAGAAAGCAAAGTAAATAAAAATAATGCCACAGAAACTATTATTGAAAAAAAAGACTTAATGGCAGAGCTAGCAGACAAGATCTTTAAAATCACTATCGAAGAATTTCGAAGAACTAAAGGACAGGCCCAGAAAATAGTTTAAAGGGCTAGGACACATGTTTTGCATGTGGTAAACCCTGGATTTGAACTCCAGACCACATGGACTCAGAAGCACCAATAAACGTGAACCCTGGGCCAGAGTAATAGTACAACAGCACTTGCAATAGCTAGTGTGATAGTACAATAGCACTTGCTTGTATGTGGCCAACCTAGGTTTGACCCCTGGCATCCCATATGGTCCCCCGAGCGCCACCAGGAGTGATTCTTGAGCACAGCGGCAGGAATAACCCCTAAGTATTGCCAGGTGTGGTCACGATCCTGTTGTTCGTCGATTGCCTCGAGCAGGCCCCAGTAACGTCTCCTTCATTCTAGCCCTGAGATTTTTTAAAAAGTGCCATATTCAAGGCTCTTTCAGGGTTAGGAGAATGAGACCCATCATTGTTACTGGTATTTGGCATATTGGGTACACCACGGGGAGTTTGCCAGACTCTGCCATGTGGACAGGTTACATTTGGTAGCCTGCCAGGTTGTCCAAAGTAAGAATGAGATAATAAGATGTCTTCCGGGAGCTGGGTTTTATAGTCTCTGGGTCTTGGCCATTGATAGGATTATACGGTGCTGGCGGGCAGTTGGTGGGTGTGATCCCTGCCTACTGGAAGAAGGAGGATCTGAGTGGAGGATGCTCAGCCCCGATCCCAGCAGGCTTGGAGATCTCAGCCCTGGGACCCGCATGCCTTTGTTCCTCTGCCGGTACCTTCATGCGTGTGGAGAGTGGTCTCAGCATGGTTGTGGCTGGTTCTGGAGGTCTTGGGCTGCCAAGGCTCTCCTCGGGGCGGGGAGGGAAACGCCTAAGTATTGCCAGGTGTGGTAAAAATTTACAAAGTGATCCGTGAGCACTGAAGAATTGGAAGTAGACCCCAAACAGTTCTGATGTGCCCCCACCAAAAATAACAGAGAACTAAAGGAAAATGAGGATAAAGCCAAATAAGCAATGCATGATTTAAAAATGAAAATAAAGAGATCGAAAACCTAGAAAGGAACCAAAAGTCAATGTTGGAACTAAAAATTTCAATAACCAAAATGAAAACTTCATTCAAGAGATGTAAAGGTATGTATAGCTGAGGAGGCAGAAGTCAGCAAACTTGATGATAGGGCAATGGAAATGGTGCAGTTTTGAGAAATATCAACAAAGGGCCGAGGAAAGTGAATAGAGTCTGAGAGGCTTGTGGGAGCTCATACCTCACTAAATGTGGGGCTGGAGCGATGGTACACTGGGTAGGGTGTTTGCCTTGCATGTGGCCGACCTGCGTTGAATCCCCAGCATCAAATATGGGCTCCCGAGCACTGCCAAGAGTAATTCCTGAATGAAGAGCTAGGAGTAATACCAGAGCACTTCCAGGTGTGAAGTGGAGGAGGATGAGGATGAGGAGGAGGAGGAGGAGGAGAAGGAGGAGGAGGAGGAGGAGGAGGAGGAGGAAGAGGAGGAAGAGGAGGAGGATAGCATTTGCTCTGCATGCAGCTGCCCCAGTGTTCAATTCCCAGCACCCTGTATGGTCCCTCGAGCACTGCCAGGAGATATCCCTGGGTGCAGAGTCAGGAGTAACCTCAGAGCATGACCAAGTGTGCCCCCCCAAAACAAAAAAAAAAAAGCATTTCCTTTGAAACCATCCCAAAGATCAATATTAGAAATCAGGAAACTTGTCTAGACAAGGATGTCTGTCTTTCCCCAAACCTAAAAAGTAAGGCTTCATTTTGCCCTTTCCCTAAGAGCCAAATGCTTCTCAGCTTAGGCTGGCAGATAAGATGACTCAGGAGACCAGCCCAGTGGTGGGCAATGCCCCCCACCCCCATACTAAAACTGTGTTTCCCTCTTGTTCCCTCCTGAAACCTCTTCTCATGACTGTGACAGCAAGATAAGGACCTGAGTCCAACATCTGCCAATCTGTGGCCAGCAAGGCTCTTTGTCCACCTGTCGCTATGGCCCTGGCTATGGTAAATGAAATTCGGAGGGGAACTTTTGGGTCAGTCCCTAGGCTGGATGGGGCCTCTCCCAGCCCTCAGGGGGCTGCCAGTTCCGAGAAATGAGTGTGGGTAAGTCCATCAACCATGTATCAACCACTTCTCTGTGTGTGTAAGTGGGGTGCTGTGTTGGCCACATGCAGGGTAATCTCCCTGCCTGCTGTACTTGCTCTCGAACCCCGCACTCGTCTCTTCTTGACACCTATCACATGATTTTTCTGTAGCACTGTAGCACTGTCCTCCTGTTGTTCATCAATTTGCTCGAGCGGGCACCAGTAACATCTCCACCGTGAGACTTGTTACTGTTTTTGGCAAATCGAATACGCCCGGGGAGCTTGCCAGGCTCTGCCGTGTGGGCGGGATACTCTCGGTAGCTTGCTGGGCTCTTCAAGAGGAGCGGAGGAATCGAACCCGGGTCAGCCGCGTGCAAGGAAAACGCCCTACCCTCTGTGCTATCACTCCAGCCCCATCCAAGAGGGTAAATTTTTGTTTGTTTGTTTTGGGGACACACCGGGGCAACGCTCAGGGATTACTTCTGGCTCTGCACTCATGAATTAATGCCTATTGATATTCAGGGGCTGGATGGATTTATTTATTTATTTTTGCTTTTTGGGTCTTACCCGGCTTTGCACAGAGGTCACTCCTGGCTCATGCACTCAGGAATTACTCCTGGCAGTGCTCGAGGTACCATATGGGATGCTGGGAATCGAACCCGGGTCGGCCGCGTGCAAGGCAAATGCCCTACCCACTGTGCTATCGCTCCAGCCCTCGGATGGATGGATTTAAATGACCAGGACAGCCTCCCATGACAACAGAGGCCATCATCCATCTCCTGCAACTTCAGGGGACCCTGTTGGTCCCATCAGAAACTGGGAATATTGTACTATCCAAGAAACACTGAAATCTGAAACCACCTCCGAGAGCCAGGCTCTCAGTATTAAAAGAAAAGTCGTGTAAAAAATTGGATGCTCTGGGGCAGAGTGATAGGACAACGTGGAGAACGTTTGCCTCACACATGGTTGACCCTGGTTCAATCCCCAGCATCCCACATCCCATATGGTCCCTGAGCAACACCAGGAGTGATTCTTGAGGGCAGAGCCAGGAAGAACCCCTGAGTATGCCCAGGTGTGACCTAAAAAGCAAAAATAAACAAATAAATAAATAGTTGGATGTTCCCTAGTGATGGAGGGGTGGGGGACAGATTCCCATATACCAGGTCAAGGACCTTGCAGAGGCCCGAGGCCAGCTGGTCACACTGACCTGATCTGCCTCAGCGAGCCGAGCCTTGGGTAACCTTGACCGCAGTAGGTATAGTCCAGTAACAATGGTTTCTTAACTGATATGGAAACCACTACCCACTCAGTCCTTAGCCAATCTCCTCCAGGTCTTCGCTCAGCTGAATCATGGGGTCAAACGGGCACCCACTGGAGTGATAGCACAAGTGGGGAGAGCGCTTGCCTTGCACGCAGTCGACCCAGGTTCGATTCCCAGCATCCCATATGGTTCCCCAAGCATCACCAGGAGTAATTCCTGAGTGCAGAGCCAGAAGCAGGAGTAACCCCTGTGCATTGCCGGGTGTGACCCAAAAAAGCAAAATAAAAAAACAAAGGGGGAGGCACCCAAAATAAAAATGTTGACTCTAGGGGCTGGAGAGATAGCGTTTGCCTTGCACGCGGCTGACCCGGGTTCGATTTCTAGCATCCCATAGGGTCCCCTGAGCACCGCCAGGAGTGATTCCTGAGTGCAGAGCCAGGAGGAACCCCTGTGCATCGCCGGGTATGACCCAAAAAGCAAAAAAAAATGTGTGCACAAAATCATCGATCATATTGATTAGAAATGACCTGAACTGTCATTGATATTTGGTGCTTGTTTATTTTAGAAGTTTTAGAAGGTTTTTTTTTTTGTTTGCTTGTCAATTAGAGTGAATTCTGAATTGTCCTATTATCTGTCTGTGACTTTCTGAACTAGCATTTCCAGTTTTTTTTTCCAGCTGACCTATTGAGAACTTCTTAGACTATGCAAACTGGAGAAGGATGATTGAGCACTTGATACGGATGACAGAGAGATTATCACAGCAACTGTGGTTTTTTTTTTGTTTTTCTTTTAAACAAATGTCTGGAAACCTCAGGACACTCAAACCAGGCAAACCTGTCAGCAGAAGAGACTTTGAAAAATAGAACCAGCAGCTCCCAGAGCTCTTTCTGAGTTGGTTTTCTTTTTCTTTTTTCTTTCTTTCTTTTTTTTTGCTTTTTGGGTCACACCTGGCAATCCTCAGGGGTTACTCCTGGCTCTCACTCAGGAATTACACCTGGTGGTGCTCAGGGGACCATATGGGATGCTGGGAATCGAACCTGGGTCGGCCGTGTGCAAGGCACTACCTACTGTGCTATCCACTGTGCTATCCACTGTGCTACCCACTATGATAGTGATAGCTACCTACTGTGCTATCACTCCAGCCCCTCTTTCTGAGTTTTACAATTACTTCCATTCTAACCTCTTGTGCCTCGGTTTGTCTGTACCCAGGATTTAGACAAGACTTTTCCTGGACTGATAGATTCTCTGGGTTGAGAGGCTAGTTCTAGGAAATACCTGGACAAAGCAATTTCTGAATTAGAAGTACCCAATAAGTTCCAAAGACAGCTCTAAGATTATAATAAAGATGGGGCTAGAATCATACTCCAGCGGGGAGGGTGTTTAGAACCAGGGATAAACCCTGAGCATCACCGGATGCAGCCCCCTCCCTAAATTTAACAATATTTCAAAGAAGCAAAAATGTGCCAACCCAAGTATTGAAGGTTGCTATATGGGTAAAAGTTCACTTTCCTGGGGGCAGGAGGGTGTGAAGGTAGGAAGTTGTTGACCTTTGAAGAGATATTCCCACCCCACTCCCCATGTGCCCACCATGAACAGTCCATCTCAGCTTTCCCCCAAATGATGACCCCATTCAGGAGGAAATAGCTGCATCAGAATCATTACCGCATTTCTATAATGAACAACTCACAGGGGCTGGGGAGATGGCAGAGATCTTGAATTCAGTCAACTACTGACCCCAGGCCCTGTATATGGTCTCCCAAGCTCTACCAGGAGTGATCCAGAGCATCAAGCGAGGAATAAGCCCTGCCAGGTGTTGCCTCAAACAATAAAAACAACAATAATTCAATATTAATTATAAAATGAAAAGGTCGCAATGGAGTTAAATTTATATTTAAAAAAAAAATCTAGAGGGGCCAGAGTGATAGTACAGTGGGTAGGGCATTTGCCTTGCATGCGGCCAACCCGGTTCAATCCCCGGCATCCCATATGGTCCCTCAAGCACCATGAGGGGTAATTCCTGAGTGCAGAGCCAGGAGTAACCCCTGAGCATCGCTGGGTGTGACCCAAAAGGCAAAAAAAAAAAAAAAATTAGATAGGTACTTGTCTTGGACACAGCTGACCCAGGTTCGATCCCCGGCATTTCATATGGTCCCCCAAGCACCACCAGGAGTGGTTCCTGAGTGCAGAGCCAGGAGTAACCCCTGAGCATCACCAGGTGTGCCTTTCCTCAAAAATAAATAAATATAGAGGGGATGATTTTGAATTGAAATGCAAAACCGCACTGGATACAGACTGTTCAGTGAACTTAAACCACATGGTTGCAAAAGTATAACAATTTTCCAGTGGGTCTGACCCCTTGAAACTGATCTCATCATCTTGCAGTCAAACGCTCTACCAGTGAATTCTATCCCCACTCCGGCTTCTCAGGGAGACGGAAGCCCTCTTCATGTGTCTCTGGCTAGGTCTAGCTTGTCTTATGTAGTAGGGATGGGAAAAGAGGCAACTGGAAAAACAGCTTTTCCTTATGCTCAAATTCCAAGGAAAGGGGTTGGAGCAATAGCACAGTGGGGAGGGTGTTTGACTTGCATGCGGCCGACCCTGGTTCAATTCCCAGCATCCCATACAGTCCCCTGAGCACCGCCAGGAGTAATTCCTGAGTGCAGAGCCAGGAGTAACCCCTGTGCATTGCCAGGTGTGATCCAAAAAATTTTTTTAAAAATCTGCAGGAAAAGAGGCAAAGGGTCATTATACCTGTTCCATCAATGCTATTCCAGTGTTACTGTGCTCAACAGGAAGCAGCCAGACGAAAGGTCCAAGTTCTATAAAAATGGAAAGCACTGACCATGGAGATACCAATTTTAAGGATAAAGATCCAGATCCTCTGCCTGCCCTGGACCAGTCTATCCAGAGACACAGTGGCAGGTGGAGAAAGAGATCTGTTGGCCACGAGCAGGCAGGATGGCAGATGGCAAGTAGCAAACTTGCTGTTATAGCCATAAGAAGATGTTTATAGGGGCTGGAGTGATAGCACAGCAGGTAGGGCATGTGCCTTGCACGTGGCCGACCCGGGTTCAATTCTTAGCATCCCTTATGGTCCCTGGAGCACCACCAGGAGTAATTCCTGAGTGCATGAGCCAGGAGTAATCCCTGAGCATCGCTGGGTGTGACCCAAAAAAGCAAAAAGAAAGAAAGGGGCTGGAGCGATAGCACAGAGGGTAGGGCGTTTGCCTTGCAGGCGGCCGACCCAGGTTCGATTCCCAGCATCCCATATGGTCCCCTGAGCACTGCCAGGAGTAATTCTTGAGTGCATGAGCCAGGAGTAACCCCTGTGCATCACCGGGTGTGACCCAAAAAGCAATAAATAAATAAATAAATAAAAAGAAAGAAGGAAAGAAAGATGTTTATGTCTTTTTTTCTCTGATTTTTACTAAAGAGCCATGGTGTACAAAGTCACTGATAGTCATACAATAATTCAACACCTATACTTCCTCCAGTGTCACCATCCCCCCACCAGTGTTCCCAGATTCCCTCTGCCCCCCAAGCCCCGCTCCAGCCCCACCTGTCACGTTGACAGGCACATTACAAAGTTTCAGTGGTTCTATTTAGATCTCACATTTTCAGTTCTGTTGAGTCTGTGTTGGTATATAGGGCTCTAACCCAGCAGCCGGCCTCCACTACCCAACCGCCGCCACACTTCAGGCCGCTTTCCACACGCTCACATATGAGTGAACATATTCCTGGACACATCATAAGACACTCCCTACTCATTTTCCATAATTACCACACCATAGTTGATGGGGTTCAGACAGTAGGCAACAAATCATAGAGGGAAATACATATAATATATGTATATATGGTCACGGTCATGGTCCTCCCGTTGTTTGTCGATTTGCTTGAGCGGGCCCAGTAACGTCTCCATCATGAGACTTGTTGTTACTGTGTTTGGCATATTGAATACGTCATGGGTAGCTTGCCAGGCTCTGCTGTGCGGGTGAGATACTCTTGGTAGCTTGCCAGGCTCTCCAAGAGGGGTGGAGGAATCGAACTTGGGTCAGCCATGTTGGCTGTGTGCAAGGCAAATGCCCTACCACTGTGCTATCACTCCAGCCCACGTATATATAATATTATATATATACATATATATATATATATATATATATATATATGCCTCTTGGAGATCCCAGCAAGCTACCAAGAGTATCCCTCCCACACAGCAGAGCCTGGCAAGCTACCCGTGGCGTATTCAATATGCCAAAAACAGTAACAATAACGGGTCTCTCTTCCTGACCCTGAAAGAGCCTTCAATACAACAGCGTTGGGAAAGACAAGTAAGGAGAGGCTGCTAAAATCTCAGGGCTGGAATAAATAGCAATACTCCTACATTAAAAAAAAATCTCAGGGCTGGGATGAATAGAGATGGTACTGGCACCCGCTTGAGTAAATTGATGAACAACGGGATGACAGTGATACAGTGATACCCCTCACGCGTATCAGTGGTATAACTGAAGCCCTGATGTCGGTTCACCCTTTAGTTTATTCTCTAACAAGACCTTTCCATAGGGGAAGGGAACGGGGAAATAGTCTTAAAGAAGGGGAAGGGTGGTTTGCAGACTAGTGAATCCCAGAATTAATTTCTTCCTGGGCTGGTCTCCTGAGGAAATATTCCATCTTCTCTGCCAACCTAAACAAGTAAGAGTTGATTTAGCTTTGGGGAAGAGGGTAACAGGACCCTCATCTTTGGGTGTGGGAGAAGGGGAAGGTCAAGATAGTTGTCTAGATCTTGCCTTGGTTGATTTTTTAGGGTTTCTATTTGGGCTCTTTGGGCCAGCTTCACCTTCATCATTTCAAATCAAAATAAACAACTGTCACTGTCATCCCGTTGTTCATAGATTGCTCGAGGGGGCACTAGTAACGTCTTCATTCATCCCTGTTGCCCGCTAGTGTAGCCCAATGGTGTCTACTGGCTCCAGAAACAGGAAGAGCATGTTGTTGTTACTGTTATTGTTCTGGGCATATCAGATACATCACAGGTAGCTTGTGAGGCTCTGCCATGCAGGCAGAATATCCTCGATAGCTTGCCAGGGTATACAGTATCACTGTCACTCTCTTCTGGGAGCTTTGTTTTATAGTCTCTGGATTTTGGCTGTTGATGAGATTACATGGCACCAGGGTCAGTTTGTGGGTGTGACTGCCAAGCTGCTAGAAAACTGGGGATCTGGGTGGTGGAGGTCCAGTCTCGATCCGAGCAGGCTTGGAGATCTCAGCGCTGGGTCCTGCACACCTGGGTTCCTCTGCCAGTTCCTTCATGTGTGGCTCATCCGAGCGTGTGAAAAGTGGCCTTGAGCATGGTTGTGGCTGGGTTCTGGAGGTTTTCAGCTGCTGGGGCTCTGCTTGGGGAGGGGAGGGAGACTCAACCTGCCCCCCCCCCCGAGAGCCCTCCTCCTACCCCCTTCCCCCGTGAAGACAGCCTGGTGCGGGGACAGGAGTTTCTCAAACCTCAATAAACAAATAAACAAAGAGACTGAAAAGCTCTTTACCCAGGATCTAGCTCAAAGGTCTGGCATGTGCGAGGGCTCAGGTTCAATCCTAGTCATTACCTGGCCCCTCCCTGCAGCACTGGATATGATCCCCTTGAGCAACAGTGGGTGTGACCTTATTGGCTTCCAGCATCACTGAGCCCACGCAGTAGAGATAGACCAAAGAGATGGACCATGGGGCCGGAGCGATAGCACAGTGGGGAGGGTGTTTGCCTTGCAAACGGCTGGCTCACCCAGGTTCGATCCTCGGCATCCCATAAGATCTCCCAAGCACCACCAGGAGTAATTCCTGAGTGCAGAGCCAGGAGTAACCCCTGAGCATCACCGGGTGTAACCCAAAAATCAAAAAAAAAAAAAAAAGATGGACCATTGTGGTCCATACAGCCAGACTAAGTATAACCCTTGGGCCTCCTGAGCACAGCGGGCAAGGGTGCAAAAAGAAAATAAAATAATAGTTACAGGAGGCAGGGAACTGAATATCAGAAGCTCCCAAATTTATTTGATCTTCTGCTCCTTTTCAGAAAAAAATTACTTGTTGCCTCCCTGGAAAGCAATGTGAACACAAACCTGGCAGAAGGAAGGAAATCATAAAGATCAGAACAGAGATAAACGAAAGAGAACAGGAAAAAAAAATAGAGAAAATCAATGAAACCAAAAGTGTCTTTGAGAAGATGAACAAAATTGACAAATCGTTAGCTAATGAACTAAGGGAAGAAGAGAAAAGACTCAAACTACTAAAATCAGAAATGAAAGTGGGAACATTACTACCTATTTTACAGTAGTAAAAAAAAAAGATAGAGATTACTATGAATAAGTGCATGCCAACAAATTGGATCACCTAAATGAGAAGAATAAATTCCTAGAAACATTACACCTACCAAGATGAAATCACAAAGAAATAGAAAATCTGAACAGATCTATGACTAGAAGAGACATTGACTCAGCAATGATAAAAATTTCCGGAAAAGCAAAGCTCGAATGACTTCACTGGTAGATTTTATAAAATATAATTGATACAAATACCAAATTTGGGTGTGGGGGAAGCAGTAGTGCAGAAAGAAAAGCACTTGCCATGCACACAACAGCCTTGGGTTCGATCCCCGGCAGCCCATATGGTCCCCCAAGCCCACCAGGATGTAGCACCAGCAGGTGTAGCCACCAAACCAAAATAACAATAATAATAAAATTAAAAATAAATACACAGGGGGCTGGAGCGATAGCACAGCGGGTAGAGCATTTGCCTTGCACGCGGCCGACCCGGGTTCGATTCCCAGCATCCCATATGGTCCCCTGAGCACCACCAGGGGTAATTCCTGAGCACAGAGCCAGGAGTAATCCCTGTGCATCGCTGGGTGTGACCCAAAAAGCAAAAATAAATAAATAAATAAATACACAGAGTTAGTTTCAAAAGACATTTTCCACAGAATAAAAGGAAACCCACAGAACAAGGGAAATGTTTGCAAATCGTATATCGAGACTATATAGAGTATTCCAAGAACTCAGTAACAAACAGCCAATGTGACTTAAAAGCAAAAACGAAAATGGGAAAATGATTAAATAGACTTTTCTGAATGGACTTTTCCCCCCAAAGATAAATAAACGGCCAATAAGAGCAACAAATGATATTCTACATACTGAGACTAGGGAAAGAAGATACCACCTCACACCTATTAGGATTTTTTTTCTTTATTACTTTAAATTCATTTTTTTCATTATTCTAGGTCAAATACAACAGGCAAACAAGTTTTTAGCTAAATATAAGAAATGCAATAACCCAATAACCAGTAATTCTCTTACAGGCTAGAAATTGCTGAGGAACTTTTTGTATTTTATTCATTTATTTACTCTAATTGAATCACCACCCAATCATGAACAACTTTGTAACTGTGTTACTGTTGTTTTTATTTTATTTTATTTTTGCTTTTTGGGTCACACCCAGCGATGCTCAGGGGTTATTCCTGGCTCTGCACTCGGGAATTACTCCTGGCGGTTCTTGGGGGACCATATGGGATGTGGGGGATCGAACCCAGGTCGGCAGCGTGCAAGGCAAACGCCCTCCCCGCTGTGCTATCACTCCTACCCTGTTGTTTGTTTTTAAAGCCCAACTGGATAGGGGCAGGGAGATAACACAGTGATTAGACCTCCAGTCCTGTGCGAGGCCAACCCGGATCACCCTCCCCACAGCACCCATTCTAGAGCTTCCAATGGTAATGCGAGATTAATCTGGCAAAGGTGAGATCTGTGACATGTGTCCAGATGTGCCACCTGCACCATCTCCTGAGGTATGACACCACCCTCTCCTTTCTATCATGAGCCCTGCATAGCTTCAGGGATCCTGAGCTTTCACGATGTGCCAACCCCCCGAAGGGAAAGAACTTCATGATCAGCTCATTCTCCAGGGAACACGTCTTATGTCCTTCTGGTGCCATGATTCACTCATTCTCTGGGGAAATGGTCAGGTCCTTCCGGTATGAAGCTTGGGGCAGCGTAATTCACTGGTGGCATGAAAGCTGGCTGGCACAGTTCTGCTTATGCCAACCTTGCCCACAGACTCCCTGTGGACACCCCATGATCCGGGCGATGCCACGGACTCACAGTCTGAGTCATGGGTTCACTTAGCAAGTGGTTGAGCAGAAGATGCCCTGTGTATGGTCCAGTTGGCATAGATTTCCCTTGAGTGGTTGATCCATCTGGTTGATCCTTCTTCAGAGACTCCGACCTGCCGGCCTATGTCTATTAGCCAACACAGTTCTCTGCAAAGGAGAGATGGGGCTATTGAGCCGGGGAGCTAGTGCAGGGGTGAGGTACGTGCTTGCATGCAGCTGATCCTAGTTGGATCCCTGGAACTGTATATGGTCCCACCCTGAGCACAGAGCCAGGAATAGCTCCTAAGCACCTCTGGGTCTGACCCACACCACCCTCAGCTCCTGAAAGGAGAAAGTTTCCGTTTGCCAACAGTAGAAAATGCAGGCTGTCACTTTTCCTGCCCTTCAGGAATGCCTCCCCTTCAGAAGATCCTCACCAGGGGCTGGAGTGATAGGACAGTGGGTAGGGCATTTACCTTGCATGCCGCAGATCTGGGTTCGATCCCCGGCATCCCATCTAGTCCCCCGAGCCTGACAGAGTGATTTCTGAATGGTCTGAGAAAGTGATCCCTGAATGCAGAGCCAGGAGGAAGCCCTAAGCACCAACCAACCAAACCCAATGACCAGAAGGATCACCCCTTAAGGACAGGAGGGAAGCAGTTGTGAGAGAACAGGAGGTTCCCACGGCCAACCCTATCTTCCTTCCTCAGCAAAACCTGTCAAAAACAAGAGTGTGGGAAAGATGAGTCAGATACATTTCCTTTGCGTCACTGAACCAGACTCACCAGTCATGACAAGCCCAAGATCAGCGCAATGCGTTACACCCTAAGGCATCACCTGGGGAAAATAACTGGTTCCTTAAGATGTCAGTGGGCTGCATTAGCATCAAAAAGAATAAAATTCTGAGGAATAAGAATTTAATGGAGAAAGTATAATAAACTTGTACATTGAAAACTACATCTTTTAGGAGCTGGAGCACAGCGGGTAGGGCGTTTGCCTTGCACATGGCCAACCCGGTTCGGTTCCCAGCATCCCATCTGGTCCCCCGAGCACCACCAGGAGTAATTCCTGAGTGCAGGAGCCAGGAGTAACCCCTGTGCATTGCCGGGTGTGACCCAAAAAGAAAAAAAAAGAAAGAAAACTACATCTTTTAGAAATATTAGCAAAAACCTACACAAGTGGAAAGATACCTTGTTTATGGATTGGAGGATCTACCATTGATTTCTTCAGTTTTGGTTTTGCCTTTTGTTTTTTTGGGTTTTTTTTTTTTTTAGTTTTTATTTTAGGATTTTTTTTTCTTTTTGGGTCACACCGGCAATGCACGGGGGTTACTCCTCATTTTGCACTCAGGAATTATTCCTGACTGTGCTTGGGGGACGCATGCAAGGCAGACGCCCTCCCCGATGTGCTATTGCTCCAGCCCCTTGGTTTTTCCTTTTGGGGGTCACACCCCCGTGATGCTCAGGAGTCACTCCTAGAAATCTCAGGGACCATGTTTGAAGACAGAGATGGCATCTGGGTTGGCCAAGTGCAAGGCAAGTGCCCCATCTGCTGTACTATCTTTCCACCCCAAGACCAACTATTGATAAGAAAATAGCTCTTCCCAAATTCATTGGCAGACCCAATACAAACCCTCTCAAAATTCTGACTAACTTCTTTTATAGAGACACTTCTAATTATAGAAATCATAAGGAAATGCAAAAGACACAATTGCCGAAGTCATCCTGAAAAGGAAAAGTAAAGTTGGAAGTTCAGACTTCCTGATTTCAAAACACACTACAAAGTTACTGTAACCAAAACAACAATGATTTTAGCATAAAGACAGACATACTTACAGATCAAAGGAATAAACTCAACTCCAGAAATAAATCTATTTTATATAATAAATCTATTTTATAATAAATAAATCTACAGGGGCTGGAGTGATAGCACAGCGGGGAGTGCGTTTGCCTTGCACGCAGCCGACCCGGGTTCGATTCCCAGCATCCCATAGGGTTTCCCGAGCACCGCCAGGAGTCATTCCTGAGTGCATGAGCCAGAAGTAACCCCTGTGCATCGCCGGGTGTGACCCAAAAAGCATAAATAAATAAATAAATCTACAGTAAATTGATTTTGTTAAGCATAGCAAGACTACTCAGTGTGAAAAGATTATTTATGATAGGAGGTGGGTAAGGGTAGTTTGGGTCACACCCAACAGTGCTCAGAGCTTACCCTGGTTCTCTACTCAGGAGTTGATCCTGGCAGTGTTTGAGTGACAATAATCCAGAGATCAAATGAATAGATTTTTTTTTCAACAAATAATGTTGGAGCAAAAGGATGAAATTGTATATGAAAATCATACACAAAATTAGCAAGTCGTATACATAAAAGGTAATTTAAACCACATGAAATAATTTTTTAAATGTAAGGGCCCAAGCAATAAAACTCTTAGAAATTCAAAGGGTTAGGTCATTTGCTTTGCATGTGAATGGCACTGGGTTCAATCCTCAGCATCCCAAACGGTTCCCTGAGCATGGCCAGGAGTAATTCCTGAACGCAGAGTCAGGAATGGCCCTGAACACTGCTGGGCATGGCCAAAAAAACAAACAAGCAGCAAACAAATAATAGGGACCAGAGCTACAGTACAGCAGGTAAAGCATTTGTCTTGTTCCTGGAGGACCTGGGTTCAATCCCCAGCATCCCATATGGTCCACCAAGCACCACTTAAGAGTGATTCCTGAGTGGAGAGCCAAGAATAACCCCTGAGCATTGCTGGGTATGGCTTCTTCCCCCAAACAAGAAATAATAGAGGGTGGAGTGATAGCACAGCGGGTAGGGCGTTTGCCTTACATGAAGCCAACCCGGGTTCGATTCCCAGCATCCCATATGGTCCCCCAAGCACTGCCAGGAGTAATACCTGAGCGCATAAACCAGGAGTAACCCCTGTACATCACCAAGTGTGACCCAAAAAGCAAAAAATAAAATAAATCAAATTAAAGAAAAATAATAGAGACCTGAGAGTTAGTATAGCTAAAGGCACTTAAGTTACATGTGACCTGCCCTGGTTTGATTCCCAAGACCTCATGATTCCCTGAGCAGAGAGTGGCCCAAACACAGCTGTGTAGGGCCCAACCCTCGCCATCTACCCCAGCCCCAGACGAAGAAATATGCAGTTATAAACTTCTGTGACTTTGGCTTAGGGAACAACATCTTTTATGTGATGCAATATAAACTGTAGCACTGCACTGTAACACTGTCCTCCCAATGTTCGTCAAGTTGCTCAAGTGGGCTCCAGTAACGTCTCCATAGTGAGACTTGTTGTTATTGTTGTTGTTACTGTTTTTGGCTCCGCGTGGCATAATCGACATGCCAAACACAGTAACAACGACAGAAACAAAAATAGAAAAGTAGCTAAGCTGGACTTTATCAAAATGTAAAATGTTGTATATCAAAGAACAGTATGGAAGAAGTAGAAAACACCTCACAGAATAGGAGAAAGTATTTGAAAATCGTGGATCTGTTAAGGATCTAGCCCTCCAAATAAATAAAGAACTCTTACAACTCAATGCACACACATACACACACACACAAACACACACATTAAAAATATATCTCATTTAAACACAGCCTACAAATATGAATAGATGCTTCTCAAAGGAGATAGCCAAATAGCACACGAAGAGAGGTCCAGCATCATTAGTCTTTGGAAAATGCAAATTAAAGCTATAATGAGACTCCACCTCCCCACCCCGACCAGGGCTCAGGCAGCCGAAGACCTCCATAACCAGCCACCACCATGCTGAGACCACTCTCCACACACATGAAGGTACCGGCAGAGGGACAAAGCCACGCGGGTTCCGGGGCCGAGATCTCCAAGCCTACTCGGATTGGGGCTGGGCATCCTCCACCCAGATCCTCCAAATTCCAGTAGGCGGGGGTCACACCCACCAACTGGCCCCCTGGCGCCGTGTAATCCCATCAGCGGCCAAGACTCAGAGACTATAAAACCCAGCTCCCGGAAGAGAACAGTGCAGACATCTTATTATGACATCTTATCATCTCATTCCTACTTTGGACAAACTGGCAGGCTACCGAATGTAACCTGCCCACATGGCAGAGTCTGGCAAACTCCCCATGGCGTGCCCAGTATGCCAAATACCAGTAACAATGAAGGGTCTCATTCTCCTAACTCTGAAAGAGCCTTGAATATGGCACTTAAAAAAAAAAATCTCAGGGCTAGGACGAAGGAGACGTTACTGGGGCCTGCTCGAGGCAATCGACGAACAACAGGATGGTTGTGATTGATTGTTTGAGACTCCACCTCACATCATATAGGGTATGTACAATTGTATTAAGTGGAAATACATTTGTTGTAAAGAAACTGGAACTCTTGCACACTCCTAATAGGAACCTAAACTGGTTCCACTGCTGGGGAAACCAGTAGCTAAAAAACTTACTTTGAACAAAGTAGGAGACTAACACCCAAGAATGGCCGAGATTAGCACCAGGGATTTTGCTCCATGGCTTGGAGGCCAGCCACACATGCTAGGGGAAAAGGGAGCTCAGATAGAGAAGGGATCACCAAATAAAGGGTGTTGGGAGGATCCTCCCAGGATGGGAGAAGCATGCTGAAAGTAGACTATAGACCAAACATGATTGTCACCCATTGCCTCTTTTGCAAACCACAACATCCAAAAGGAGAGAGAGAACAAAGGGGAATGCCCTGCCACAGAGGCAGGGTGAGAGGGGGGATGGGGGGTGGGCGGGATACTGGGATCCAAGGTGGTGGGAAATGGGCACTGGTGGAGGGATGGGTACTTGATCATTGTATAATTGAAACCCAAGCACAAAATTTGTTAGTCTACAACTGTACCTCATGGTGTCTCACTAATAAAAATTAAAAAAACAAAAACTTTGTGACCTCGCAATTCCACTACTAAGCAGATGCCCAAGAGAAATCAAAACATTGGTTCACACCATGGCTAGAGTGATGGTACAGAGGGTAGATCTTTTGCCTTGCACACGACTGACCTGATCAATCCCCCATATTTCGTATGATCCCCTGAGCACTGCCAGGAGTAATTCCTCAGTGCAGAGCCAGGAATAACCCCTGAGCATCGCCAGGTGTGACCCAAAACAAAACAAAACAAACAAACACTGGTTTACTCAAAAACTTGCACACGAACCTTCATTGTCAGTAGTATTATTCATAAAAACACCAAAGGAGAAGCCACCCAACCATCTGTGAATTGATGCCATAAACTAATGTCATAAACGCAAGTTGGTATATCCATATCATGAATATGATTCAGTCATGAAATGGGGCCAGAGCGATAGTACAGCGGGAAGGGCATTTGCCTTGCATGTGGCCAACTCGGGTTCGATACCTGGCATCCCATACGGTCCCCCGAGCACCGCCAGGAGTCATTCCTGAGTGCAGAGCCAGGAGCAATCCCTGAGCATCGCTAGGTGTGACCCAAAAAGGAAAAGAAAGAAAGAAAGAAAGAAAGAAAGAAAGAAAGAAAGAAAGAGAAAAAAGAAAAAAGAAAAGAAAAAAGAAAGAAAAATAATGGGGACTGGAGTGATAGCACAGCGGGTAGGGCGTTCGCCTTGCACGCGACCGACCCGGGTTCGATTCCCAGCATCCCATATGGTCCCCTGAGCACGGCCAGGAGTAATTTCTGAGTGCATGAACCAGGAGTAACCCCTGTGCATCGCTGGGTGTGACCCAAAAAAGCAAAAAAAAAAAAAAAAAAGTAGGAGTCTGGAGAGATAGCACAGGGGCTAAGGGGCTTGCCTTGCACAGGGCCGACCCCTTCCCCCACCCCCACGCACAATACCTGGCACCACATGTGGTCTCCCCAGTACTGCCAGGAGAGATGCCTAAGCACAGCACCAAGAGCATCACCAGGCAGGGATGAACCCTGCCTAATCCCCCCCCCCCCCCCCCCCCCGAAAAAGAAACATTGCATCATTTCGTTCCTTACAGGCCAGAAAGCAGTGTAGAAGCTGGTTCCCAGGGCCAAGCCAGTCCCTACAGGTAAGTGAGAAATGAGCCCGGGGCCTGGACACTGAGAGGACAGTGACACAGCATTTCCCCCCATCAGGTCACTGAGAAGAGCTGGCAGCTGGGCCAGGCGCTGTGGAGAAAGCCACGCTCCATCCTGCACTGTGGGTGTGGAGCCCGGGAGAGCCTCTCCGGGAGGGCAATGTGTCAGCGTGTATGAAGGTGAACCGGTCCATGGCCTATGACTCAGCGATTTCACAGTGCTCCCGTGACCCCGTTTGAAAATGTAGGAGATCATCCCCCTAAAGAAAAACTCCCAGGTCCCGGTAGGACCCTGGGTGGGCAACAGTTAGGTCTTTTTTTTTTTTGAGGGGGAGGGTCACACCCGGCCATGCACAAGGGTTACTCCTGGCTCTACACTCAGGAATTACCCTTGCCGGTGCTCAGGGGACCCTATGGGATGCTGGGAATCGAACCCGGGTCGGCCGCGTGCAAGGCAAACCCCCTACCTGCAATAGCTCCAGTCCCAAGCAGGTTAGATCTTAAGAGAATAATAGTGTTAATACTGGGTTTGACCTCAGAAAAGGATAGACTAGAAAATGGAGCAAAAGCAGAAGTGGGCAGGAGGCAGGGGGGGCGGCAGACAGAGCGATAGCACAGTGGGGAGGGTGCTTGCCTGGCACACAGCTAATTCGGGTTCAATTACCGGCATCCTATTTGGTCCCCTGATTCCCCTCCAGGAGTGATTCCTGAGGACATAGCCAGGAGTAACCCCTGGCCATTGTCAAGTATGGGCCAAAAACAAACAAAGGGACAAAAAGATTCAAGGGGGTTTGACTTGCGTGCCCAGGGAGTGAATTCCCAATCTGCAGCCCTAATACTGCAGCACCACTCACAGGGACTCCTGAGAACCACTGGGTGTGCCCTGAGGCTCCCCCCAAACACCACCACCATAAACCATGGTGACACCTCTGAGTATGAGCCATGGTGCATGGCACAGCCGCACCTCACATGGAGAAGCCTTTGATTTGTGGGAACAAGGCCCAGAGCAGCGATGTCCCACACGGAGCAGACACACCCACCCGCAGGGCTCCCCCAGCTCCTTCGGTTCAGCTCCAGGCTAATTTCATTTCCTTCAAGCCCTCCTCTTGGGATTCAGGAGCAAACACTAGAACGGGAGGGGAGGAGCGACCACTTATTATCCACCTAAACCAGCAAGACATGGCCCTGAGTTTTTATTTCTATTTTTTATTGAATCACTGGAGACACAGTTACAAAGTTGCTTGTGACTGGGTTTCAGTCATCCAGTGTTTTGACACTCATCTGTCCCTTCACCAGTGGATGTTTCCCAGCACCAATCACCAATGTCCCTAGGTTCCTTCGGCCACCCCTCTCCTCAGCCTTTCTCTATGGTAGACACTTTCCTTCTCTCTCTGTCTCTGTCTCTGTCTCTCTGTCTCTGTTTCTGTGTCTCTCTCTGTCTCTATTTCTGTGTCTCTCTCTGTCTCTGTCTCTGTCTCTGTCTCTCTCTCTGTCTCTCTCTCTCTCTCCTTCTGGGAGTTATGGTTTGCCATACAGGTACTAAGGTTATCATGTATCAAATATATCGCCATACCTCCTTTTTTTTTAACTTTACTAACTTTACTTTTTTTACTTTTTTTTTTCTTTTTTACTTTACTACCCATGATGTATTAGATGTGCCAAACACAGTAACAAGTCTCACAATGGAGATGTTACTGGTGCCCACTCAAGAGAATCGATGAGCAATAGGAGGACAGTGCTACAGTGCTTACTTTATTAACCCCAGCGATGCACAGGGGTTACTCCTGGCTCTGCACTCAGGAATTACTCCTGGCAGTGCTCAGGGGACCATATGGGATGCTGGGAATCGAACCCGGGTCAGCCGCGTGCAAGGCAAATGCTTCCCCACTATGCTATCGCTCCAGCCCCCCATACCTTCTTTCAACTTGCAGTTTTTGTCTAGAAGGATCATTTCCAACTATCATTGTCATTTCACAGATACATTTTGAAAGGTGAAATGACAAAGGTTTTTTTAAACATCATTATTAGAATTATATTATTTTATTGTTATTTGGACTTGGGGGACACACAAAGTAGGGTTCAGGGGCTATTCCTGGGTCTGTGTTTAGGAGTTACCCCTGGTAGTGCTCAGAGGACTGGATGGGGTGAGGATCAAAGCAGCTACACCCAAGGCCAGCGCAACGCCCCGATTTCCCTTCCCTTTGCTGTTCTTAGTGATGACACTGTTGCAGTGACCAGGGATTTCCCCCCCTCTGCCTCTCTGTCTCTCTGTCTCTGTCTGTCTGTCTGCCTCTCTCACACACACGCACACACACACGCACCAAACCCCTGGTGATGTGCTCACACAGGTTGAGCTGTGGTGCGGGCCGGGGACGCACACCAGGTTGTGGTACTCACACACCCAGCTGCAGTGCTCCCTGATTTTTCACTGCTCTCACTTCAGTGCTTGCCGAGTCACTCGCCGGGGCGCACACTCTCAGTTGGGGCTGGCGAAAATACGACTGTGGTGCTCGCCATGGGGTGCTACAGTGCTCTCACGAGCACTCACCCAGGGTCACACTCCTCAGTCACAGTGCTCACATTTCTTCAGACTTGCAGTGCTCACAGCCCTCTCAGTGAGGTATACGCATACCTGCCGGAAATCTCTTGTGGCCCTGGGGGTCACAGATAACAGGAATGCTCCCACTGTACATGGGACATCGTGACAGGTTAACGAGGCAGGTGTTCCAACCCCTGTGCTCTCCCTCCAGCCCCCCTGCCCCCATACTGCTGGGGGTGACTCTGTCTGCATGAAGATCAGGCTGGTTCAGAGGGGTGCTGGGACTCGTCCTAAATAATCCAGGTGGGGACTGGAGCAATAGCACAGCGGGTAGGGCGTTTGTCTTGCATGCGGCTGACCTGGGTTTGATTCCCAGCATCCCATAGGGTCCCCTGAGTACCACCGCCAGGAGTAATTCCTGAGTGCAGAGCCAGGACTAACCCCTGTACATCACCATGTGTGACCCAGACCCAGAAAGAAAAAAAAAAACCTAACTAATCCAGGTGACCCCTGGCGGAGATGCTACCAACAATCTGAAATCCACAGTCATGCTTTCTCCCGTTGTCTTCCAGTTCTGGCAGGCTCAGGGGGCCAAGACACTCACCTGTCGCCTTGTCTGCTATCTCTGAGAATTCCCCTCTCACTAAACACTTGCGACTGACCTCAGAAGCACAAACCTCTCAAAGCCAGTGCATGCCGGGCATGCTGATTTGCATACTATCTGATTTTGGAAATGAACTTTGCCTTCAACCCAGATGAATTCTTAGAACCATAGAGCAGAAAACATCATGTGAGTGGACAAACTCTTAAGACTAGAGTACAGGGGCTGGAGAGATAGCACAGAGAGTAGGGCATTTGCCTTGCACGCAACCGACCTGGGTTCGATTCCCAGCATCCCATATGGTCCCCTGAGCACTGCCAGGAGTGCAGAGCCAGGAGTAACCCCTGTGCATCACCAGGTGTGACCCAAAAATGAAAAAAAAAAGAGTAAGAGTACAGGGCTTGGGTTGGTGGGGGGACGTGCAGAATGATAGTTCAGAGAGAAGGGCACTTGCCTTGTGCATGGCCCACCCAGGTTCGGTCCCTGGCACCCCCAAGGTTGCCTAGCCCCTCCAGGAGTGATCCCTGAGTTCAGAGGCAGGAGTAAGTCCTGGGTGTTGCTGACTGTGACTCCCTACCCTCCTTCCCCCCCCACCCCCCCGCCCGCACACACAAAATAAAGACTACCAGGCTGGAGAGAAAGTACAGCAGATTGGGAACTTATTTACCCTGTCCACAGCTGACTCAGTTTCCATCCCCCAGCACTACATGGAGTCCCTCGGGTACCACCAGGAGTGACCTCTGAGCACAGATAGCAGACAAGGCGACAGGTGAGTGTCTTGGCCCCCTGAGCCTGCCAGAACTGGAGGACGATGGGAGAAAGCATGGCTGTGGGATTTCAGATTGTTGGCCATAGTATCTCCACCAGGGGTCACCTGGATTAGTTAGGTTTTTTTTTTCTTTTTGGGTCACACCTGGCGATGCACAGGGGTTCCTCCTGGCTCTGCACTCAGGAATCACTCCTGGCGGTGCTCGGGGGGCCATATGGGATGCTGGGAGTGAGCTGAAAGGGGTACTTGCAGTACCTCTCATCTCTGGCCTTGGGGACATGCTACTCTTTCGCAGGCGAGTTAAGCTCTCAACCAAATGAGAATGAGGCCAGGTGACAGAGAAGCCGGTCACCACACTGGCATTGCCAGGGTGCGAGCAGGAGCAGCCGGGGGGGGGGGGTCTGTGAGCTCCCCTTCCCTAGCCCTAATATTCTTATGCCCAAAGAGAATGAGAAGACAAGCCCTTGGGCTCCACCAGACCAGAAATCGGAAAGATCCCTTCCAACGTTGAAGGAACGTCTGTAAAAATCTGCTCAAGGGGTGGGGGTGGGGGGGCTGGATCAATAGCACAGCGGGTAGAGCGTTTTGCCTTGCACGCGGCCGACCTAAGTTCCATTCCCAGCATCCCATATGATCCCCTTAGCACCGCCAGAGGTAATTCCTGAGTGCAGAGCCAGGAGGAACCCCTGTGCATCGTCGGGGTGTAACCCAAAAAGCACTGTAGCACTGTCCTCCCCTTGTTCATGGATTTGCTCTAGCCGGCCCAGTAACGTCTCCATCGTGAGACTTGTCGTTACTGTGTTTAGCATGTTAAATATATCACCGGTAGCTTGCCAGGCTTTGCCGTGAGGGCGAGATACTCTTGGTAGCTTGCCGGGCTCTCTGAGAGAGGCAGAGAAATCAAACTCGGGTCATCGGCCACACGGGCCGCGTGCAAGGCAAACACCCTACCCACTGTGCTATCGCTCCTGCAAAAAAAAAAAAATCTGCTCACGGATGGGCACAGGGCCTCATCAGAGAGGTCTGTGCGTCTGTACAAAAGGGAACAACAACCAGCAGTCAGGGAAGAGAAGTAGTCAAAGCGAAAATAGGTGATAGGACAAAAAACAAAGGAAACCTCAGGCCAGAGCGATAGTGTGGTGGGGAGGCTGTTTGCCTTGCATGCGGCTGACCCAGGTTCAATCCCCTTGAGTCCTTCAGGAGTGATTCCTGAGTGCAGATCCGGGGGTAAGCACCGTTTCCAGGCAGGTGTGCACCCCCACCTCAGTGCATCACAAAAAAAAAGAAAAGAAAGGAAAGAAAGAGGGAAAGAGAAAGAGAAAGGAAGGAAGGAAGGAAGGAAGGAAGGAAGGAAGGAAGGAAGGAAGGAAGGAAAGAAGGAAGGAAAGAAGGAAGGAAGGAAGGAAAGAAGGAAGGAAAGAAGGAAGGAAAGAAGGAAGGAAGGGGAAGGAAAGAAAAGGAAGGAAGGAAAGAAAAGGAAGGAAGGAAGGAAGGAAGGAAGGAAGGAAGGAAGGAAGGAAGGAAAAAGTCCTCAGGAACGTGGAGAGTGTCAGCTCCCCGTACCCCAATAAACTTGGCTTCCTGGTAAAGTTCTCCCTATACTTCTCCACCCCCACAATCAGGGGGTCCCCGCTACAGTACCCTGAGTCCCCCTTCCTGGGCCTGCAGCAACAGCCGTTACTAAGCACTCTAAGGTCACCCCATCAAATTCAATTCACTCTGCGTTGGCCCAGGAGACCAGAAACCACACATTTATTTATTGCTTCTTTTTTTTTTTTTATCTCTGTGTCCTGTTACTTAGCTGGCACAAAAGGAATGTGTGAAAGAGTTCTGGCCAGAGGGATGTGTGTGGGATTCAGGCAGTCAAGGTGGCCTTGGAAAGTCCAATGATATAACTGCAGCAGGTGCCCAGCAAGCCAGAGGCTGGGCAGAAAAGTCCCTGGTCAACTAGACCAGCAACACTGCCCTCTAACTCTTCAAAGTCCCAATTAGAAGGCAGGGGCGTGGGGGGGTGTCGAGGGGCGGCAGGCAACATGGTGGTGGCTGGAGCGATAGCACAGCAGGTAGGGTGTTTGCCTTGTATGAGGCCGACCCAGGTTCGAGTCCCAGCATCCCATATGGTCCCCCGAGCACTGCCAGGAGTAATTCCTAAGTGCAGAGGCAGGAATAACACCTGAGCATTGCCGGATGTGACCCAAAAACTAATACATAAATAAATATTTTGTTTAAAAACAATAGTGTTTCAAATCAGGCAGCTTTGGGATCGAATTTATACTCTCCTACCAATTGAACCTCGCCTTCCATCTTCCCACCTGTAGAATGACGAGAACATATTAAAAAAAGGGTGGTCATGGCATGTAGACCAACCTAGAGAAGGATTCGAGGCCAAGACACCATGTCCGAAAGTAAAAAAAAAAAAAAAAAAGGAAGGCAGGGGGCGTCTCTTAGCTAGAGGTTGGAGTGGGGCTTGGTCCCAGACATATCCAGAAGAAACAGAAATGCCCAGATATACGGAGGCCTTGTGGATGAGGGTGCTCTGGCTTCTAGGGGCCTTTCTCTAGAAATGCAAAAACAATGGGGAGCTCTTGAGAAGAGCCTGGAAATCTCAGCACCTGCCAGACATGGGGGCAAGCTGAATACCCCCCCCCCAGAGGAAGTGGGTGGTGGAAGATGTGAAAGACAAGGGTAAAGGTAAAGGTAAAGGCCCTCCCGTTGTTCATCGATTTGCTCGAGCGGGCCCAGTAACGTCTCCATTGGAGACTTTGTTGTTACTGTGTCTGGCATATCGAATACGTCACGGGGAGCTTGCCAGGCTCTGCCGTGCGGGCGAGATACTCTCGGTAGCTTGCCGGGCTCTCCGAGAGGGGTGGAGGAATCGAACTCGGGTCGGCCATGTTGGCTGCGTGCAAGGCAAATGCCCTACCGCTGTGCTATCGCTCTAGCCCAGCAAGACAAGGGTGAGAGGAAGAACTTTGCAGGGGAGCAGCCAAGAATAAGGCCCAGCCAGGGCCGGAGAGACAGAACAACGGATAGAGCGTTTCCCTTGCACGTGGCTGACCTGCTTTGATCCCCGGCACCTCAGTGGGTCCCCCAGGCCCCGCCAGGAGTGATCCCTGAGCACAGAGCCAGGAGTAAGTCTTGAGCACTGCCAGGTGTGATCCAAAAACAGAAAGAAAAAAAAAATCCCAGAATAAGGCTAAGCCTAGTAGGATGGTGGAGGCAGGATGGGAAGCCCCCCACGGCTGGCCCAGAGAGGAGTGGGGTACTCCAGGAAGGGGTTCAGTGCCTGCTCCCCCCTGCTGCCTACAGAGAGGGCATGGGGTGGAAAGGGGTGGTCTCCAGGGAACAGAGAATCCCTGGGCTTGGGGCGGGGGGGAAGACTTGGGTCTCTCTGCACCCCTTCTGCAAGTTCTCCCTAGGGATCCCCAACTCCTCACCATTCCCTTAAGGTCTCCTCTCCCTCACCCCCACCCCAGGACCTCACTCCCAGGTCCTCCTGGAGCTTAAAGATGAAGCACATGTGACTGATACAGGCAGGGAAGGGGCAAGATGGGGCGGGGGGGATGGACAGCAAATTGCTGGGTCCCCACAACAGGCCACGCAAAGCATGCTTCTGTCAATCACACTCTGGGGGGCTCCCCCACCTTGAGAGACACCCCCCCAAGAGCTGTAGAGGGCACTGGGGGAAAGGTGGGAGGATGGAAAAAATGAAGCGAGGGAGGAAATCGTAGCGCTGGTAGAGAATGTGAGATCACATGGAGGAGGGGGCTGATGTTTTCAGAGCCCCGCCCCCCCCCCACTGGAACCAGGGGGAAGGGTTAGGGGAAGGGGTCGGACCCCTGGGTTCTCAGGTCCTTCCGACACCCCCAAATCCTAGGAATCAGGGCAAGGCTGGGAGTGCACCGTGGAAATCCATCTTCCCTCCCAAGTGACAAGACTGGAGAAGTGACCCTGACTCCAGAGCCACAGGAGGAGAGGGAGGGAGAGGGCTGGACGGGTCAGGGCAGGGTTGGGCATGGGGCTCAGTGACCCGCACCTGCCCTGTAGGTATGAGAGGGTGAGTTCCACCCTGACTCTGACATCTCATGCAGTGCCGGGACCTCTCCCAGTGAGACCCCTGGCACAAGTGTGAGACCCCAGGACATAGCAAGTGCAATGATGGGCCAGGAGAAGAAGAAAGAGGAGGAGGAGGAGGAGGAGGAGGAGGAGGAGGAGGACGAAGAGGAGGAGGAGGAGGGGAAGGCGGCGGAGGAGGAAGAGCGCAAGGAAGGAGAGGAGGAGGAGGAAGAAGAGGAGGAAAGGAGAAGGAAGAAAAAGAGAAGGAGAAGGAATAGGACAGGAGGAAGAGGAGGAGAAAAGAGAGAGAAGGAGGAGAAGGAGAGGATGAGGAGAGAAGGAGGGAGATCACATGGGGGTGCATTTTCAGAGCCTTGCCCCCTTACCCTGGAGAGGAGGCAGGGAGGAGGAGGAGGAGGAGGAGGAGGAGGAGGAGGAGGAGGAGGAGGCAATGGGAGTAGGTAGAGATGATAGGATGGTCCGTGGCCCTATCCGGGGCTGAGAGGAGGCAGAGGAGGGGTCTCCGGAGCCCCTCACACAGGGCTTGCTATCTTCCCACCATTCTGTAGGGGTCTTGGCGCCATCAGAGGAGGGCTCAGCGGCTGCAGGGTGAGTCCTCCCAGACCTACGCCCTGCAGAAAGATGCTTGCTTGGGAGGGGGTGGGCGTGGGTATGTGGGGGGTGTGTGTCTGGCGGGGGTCTGTATGCAGATTCTTCCAGATCTGATCATTTCTAAAACTTCTCCCAGCCGAAGCGTTGCAGGGGAGAAAGCCCCATTCTGAGCCGGGCTGGGCGCCCTCTAAGCCCTTTTTTTTTTTCTTTCTTCTCTCCGGAAGGGGAAAGAGGGCGTGCAAGAGGGGGGCTGGTTTGCAAACTGTGAGGGGGGGATGGTGGAGGAGTGGCACACAGGGGAAGCAGGGGAGGGAGCGTGCAGAGGGGGCCCCACTGGGCTAACTCCTCCCAGAGCACGTCGGAAGACCTCCATCCCCCCCACCTCCTGAGCTCTGAAGTCCCCCTGTAGAGAGAGGCGCCCGCCCGCCCCGTGGTGGCACCCAGCCTGCGGAAAGCGGGAGGGTGCAGCGAGGAGCCAAGTTCACCCACCTCCGCAGCCGCTGCCCTCAGAGCTCGCCGTGCCCCCAGCCGAGGGGCGTCCCCGACCAGCTCCGCCTCGCGGGGCATAAAAGCGGTGCCAGGTACCCGCCGCCGCGGAGCCCGAGAGGCTGCAGCCGGCGCCCCGGGGCGCGGGCAGGTGCCATGGGCCGGCGCCTTCTCTGCTGTCTGTGGCTTCTCGGGGTGCTGGCGGGGCTCCCTGCCACCCCCGTGCCCGGGCGCTGTCCCGAGAAGCACTACTGGGCTGGGGACAGCTTGTGCTGTCCCATGTGTGAGCCAGGTAAGGGCGGTGGGGGGAGGTGTCCAGGGGAAGGGCCGGGAGGCAGCACCCCAAGGAAGCGGGGAGCCCCCGGCCCCCGGGCCTTTGACCGAGACCCTCTGCTCGCAGGCACGTTCCTGGTGAAGGATTGTGTCGGGCCTGGGAGGACCCCGAAATGCAGCCCCTGCGTGCCCGGGCGCTCCTTCAACCCGCGTCACCACCACAGGCCACACTGCGAGAGCTGCCGGCTCTGCCACTCGGGTGAGCGAGGCTGGGCGAGCCGGGGTGAGGGGTCGAACGCAGGCGGCAGAAGCCCACCCCCCCCGGCAGCTCAAGACCCCTCAAAGGGGCAAAGGGGGCTTCCCGGGCGGGGGAGAGCTTGGGTGTTTGGGGTTCGGGAAGGGTGAGCTGAGCTGGAGGGGCTATTGGGGGCTCCATGGCCAGGATCGAGGCAATTAAAAAACCCTAGGAGGGGGGCTGGAGCGAGAGCACAGCGGGGTAGGGCTTTTGTTTGCCTTGCACGCAGTTGACCAGGGTTCGATCCCCGGGATCCCATATGGTCCCCCAAGCACCACCGCCAGGAGTAATTCCTGAGTGCAGAGCCAGGAGTAACCTCTGAGCATCACTGGGTGTGACCCAAAAGGCAAAAAAAAAAAAAAAAGCCGGGGGGGGGGGGCGGCTGGAGCGGTAGCACAGCGGGGAGGGCGTTTGCCTTGCATGTGGCAGACCCCGGTTCGACTCCCAGCATCCCATAGGGTCCCTTGAGCACTGCCAGGAGTAATTCCTGAGTGCAGAGCTAGGAGAAACCCCTGTGCATCACCGGATGTGACCCAAAATGCAAAAAAAAAAAAAAAAAAGCTCCAGGGATTCTTCATCTTTTTACACTCCTGACCCCCTTGGTGCTGGAAAATGTTTACATAATTCCAGGTCTATAAGGTCTCATAAAAAAAAAAAGAAAGAGGGACTGGAGACCCCTCCCCGTGTCTCCCAGCTTCTGAGCGGCCCTCCCTGCTGGCATTTCCTTCAGAGTGCTTCAGAACCTTCTCTGGCTGGCATCCCTAACTGCTGAATTTCTTTGCCTTGTTCTCCTGAATTTCTTTTTTAATTTTTATATACATTTTATTTTTGTAAAATTGGTTCACAATTGGGGCTGGAGTGATAGCACAGCAGGTAGGGCGTTTGCCTTGCACGCGGCCGACCTGGGTTCGATTCCCAGCATCCCATATGGTCCCCTGAGCACTGCCAGGAGTGACTCCTGAGTGCAGAGCCAGGAGTGACCCCTGTGCATCGCCAGGTGTGACCCAAAAAACAAAAAAAAAAAGAAACTTAAAAAAAAAAGAAAGAAAGAAAGGCATACAAGAGTCGGAGCGATAGTACAGCTTGCCTTGCACATGTCTGACCCGGGTTCGATCCCCAGCATCTCATAGGGTCTCCAGTGTACCACCAGGAGTAATTCCTGAGTGCAGAGCCAGGAGTAACCCATGGACATTCCCAAAAGAGAGGCATACAAATTAAACATGTACTGATAATAAATTATAAAGGAATTAATTACTACTATTAAAACAACCCTCCACATTCTGTTACTCATATGCAGTCACACCCCAGTTTCAGAAGCTAGAGAGTAGCAAGATGGTAAAGTTGAGAGCAAGTTTTTCCACAGGACTGTTTAACTGAACCCCACACTACCTGCCCACAGAATACAAAATATGTCTGGTCATACTGGATAGACAGATAATGCTATATTCCTTTTGGGGGGCGCACCCAGTAATTTCTGGCTCTGTGCTCAGGGATCACTCCTGGCAGAACTATATGAGATGCCAGGTATGGAACCTGGGTTGGTCACATGAAAGACAAGACAAGTGACATATCCACTGTACTATCACTCTAGTCTCCTTAATGCTATATTCCTTTAAAAAATGTGGGTGGGGCAGTGGGAGGGATAAGAAAAAGAGGAGGATGAAGAGGAAGAGGAAGAGAAGGAGGAGAAAAGAAGGAGAGAGAGAGAAAGGTGGAGGAGGAGGAGAAGAAGAAAAAGAAGAAGGAGGAGGAGGAGGAGGAGGAAGAAGTAGTAGAAGAAGAAGGAGGAGGAGGAGGAGGAGAAAGAAGTAGAAGAAGAAGGAGAAGAAGGAGGAGGAGGAAGAGGAGGAGGAAGAGGAGGAGAAGGAGGAGAAGGAGAGAAGAAGAAAGAAGTAGTAGTAGTAGAAGAAGAAGAAGAAGAAGAAGAAGAAGAAGAAGAAGAAGAAGAAGAAGAAGAAGGAGGAGGAGGAGGAGAAGAAGAAGAAGGAGGAGGAGGAGGAGAAGAAGAAAGAAGTAGAAGAAGAAGAAGAAGAAGAAGGAGGAGGAGGAGGAGGAGGAGGAGGAAGAGGAAAAGGAGGAAGAGGAAAAGGAGGAGAAGGAGAGAAGAAGAAAGAAGTAGTAGAAGAAGAAGAAGAAGAAGAAGAAGAAGAAGAAGAAGAAGAAGAAGAAGAAGAGGAAGAAGAAGAAGAAGAAGAAGAAGAAGAAGAAGAAGAAGAAGAAGAAGAAGAAGAAGAAGAAGAGGAGGAGGAGGAGGAGGAAGAAGAGGAGGAGAAGGAGGAAGAGAAGGAGGAAGAGAAGGAGGAAGAGAAGGAGAGAAGAAGAAAGAAGAAAAAGAAGAAGGAGGAGGAGAAGGAGGGAAGGAGGAGGAATTTCTATGTAGATAAAACGTCCACTAACTTTCCACTTAACTTCAGAATGACCGCTGAGGCTGCTTAAATGATGAAGTCTGTGTGTGCACATGTGAGGCCCTCAGTTGAGCTCAGCAGGATGTGGCCCCGGTGGGCCCCCAAGTATCTGGGGAGGCCCCTCTACAAAAAAAATAAAAAGACTCTTCTCATCTGTCTCCCTCTTCCTGGCAGCAAGCCCACGGTTGGAGGGGTTGTGTCAGATCTCTTCCGCTCCCTCCTGCGCCCAACACTGAACAGTAACCCCCTCACCAAGTCCCAGACCCCTCCAATCTACGACCCTTCTCTAGGGGGCTTGCCCACAGCTCCCCCATCCCCCACCTCATGCCCAGGACTTAGGCACCGGTAAAATGCCGGAGGGCAGTGGAATGATCGGACCTGCACTTGGCCTCAGTATTCCCATCTGTAAGATGGAGAAGTGGCTGAAGTCCGCCTGGAGTGCGGGGCAGAGGGACTCCATGGTGGAGAGAATTGGGCTCTCTGGATACTCAGTTCTGGGGCCAAGGAGATGGTGCAAAGGGCTGGAGCACATACTTTGTTGGCAGGAGCCCTGGGTTCGAGCCTTAGTCCCACATGGTCTCCCTAAACACCGTATTAACGTTCCTTCCAAAAAAGAAAATCAGGGTTGAGAGATAGTACAGCAGGTAGGGTGCTTGCCTTGCACGCAGCCGACCACGATTCAATCCCCGGCATCCTATATGATCCTCCAAGCACTACCCACTTGTGGACTATAGCTCTGGCGCCACATTTTATGAGTGTTTTTTTTAAGTACAGTACAGCCAAGCCCTCTGCAAATCCATCCTTCTTGTCCTTGGGCGGTCTACCTTTGCTCCAGGTGCTGAAGACGGCGGGTCCAGCTGATGGCTTCGTGTCTGTGTCTAGCTCCTGTTCTAACGTGAATGACACAGTTCATTGCTCTGCAGCCATGACTTCCTGGTGAAGTGGAGGTCTGGGGAGAAGGGTTTTTTTTTTTTTTGGCTTTTTGGGTCACACCTGGCGATGCACAGGGGTTCCTCCTGGCTCTGCACTCAGGAATTACTCCTGGCGGTGTTCAAGGGACCATATGGGATGCTGGGGAACGAACCAGGGTCGGCCGCATGCAAGGCAAACGCTCTACCCGCTGTGCTATCGCTTCAGCCCCTGGGGAGAATTTTAGGAATCTTAAGTAAAACTTGTTCCTGATTTTCTAAAGTAAAAGGGGGTGGGGCTTGGGGGGGGTAAGAAAGAGAAAAAAGAATCTGTACCCCTCCCCTGCCCCGCAGGAGGCACTGGAAATTGATGGTCCCCCCCTCAACCCCCCCTCATTCTCGTGGTCTCCAGCCCATACCCCTACTACCCGGCCGCCTCTCCCGGGGTCCCCAGGAGGCCACCGCAGCTGGCTGTGGCCTGGCCCACATCCTGTGTTTTTGCCCGTTTGAGAGAATCCCCTTCTTCCTCTCCTTCTTGGGGCCCCTAACCCAGTCTTGCACCTCTTCACTCCCATCCCCCCAATCAGTAAAACACTGTGCAGCCACCCAGTACCACCTCCATCTTTGAATGAATCTCGATTTCTCACATTTTATTCTTTTTTGAAGTTTTGCTTTTTGGTTACACCCAGCGATGCTCAGGGGTTACTCCTGGTGGTGCTCAGGGGACCATATGGGATGCCAGGGATCGAGCTCGGGTCAGTGGCTTGCAAGGCCCTACCCACTGTGCTATCGCTCCGGCCCCTCTTACATTTTTCATTTCATTTCATTTCATCATCCTGTTATTCGTCGATTGCCTCGAGCAGGCCCCAGTAACGTCTCTTTCATCCTAACCCTGAGATTATATTCAAGGCTCTTTAGGAGAATGAGACCCATCATTGTTACTGGTATTTGGCATATTTGGTGCGCCACGGGGAGTTTGCCAGACTCTGCCCTGTGGGCAGGCTACATTCGTAGCCTGCAAGTTTGTCCAAAGTTACATTTTATTTTCATTTATTTTGGGGTTTGCGGGCCATACCTGGAAATGTTTGGAAGTTATTCCTGGCTCTGTGCTCAGGAATTACTCCTAGCAGCGCTTGGGGAACCAAATGGGATGTTGGAGATCGAACCTGGGTTGGCCCCGTACAAAGCAAACCTTACCTGCTGGACTATCGCTCCAAATTCTATTTTATTTATTTTTTATTAAGGCACCGTGATTTCCAAAGTTATTCACAGTTGAGTTTTAGATAGACAATCACGATCATGATCATCCTATTGTTCGTCGATTGCCTCGAGCAGGCACCAGTAATGCCTCCTTCTTCCCAGCCCTGAGATTTTAGAAGAACCATATTCAACGCTCTTTCAGGGTTAGGAGAATGAGACCCGTCATTGTTACTGGTATTTGGCATATTGGGTATGATGCGGGAAGTTTGCCAGACTCTGCCGTGCGGGCCGGATACTTTCCATAGCCTGCCGGGTTCTCCAAAGGAAAAACAAGATAATAAGATGTCATATTCCGGGAGCTGGGTTTTATAGTCTCTGCATCTTGGCCGTTGATGGGACCAACCTGGCGCCGGCGGCAGCTGGTGGGTGTGACGTCAGTATAAACAATACTGCATCACAAATCGCTCCATTAAGGTGCCCATATTCCTTCCATATCCCCCACGCTCCAGCCTGCCCTCCTGACGGGCCGCTTTCTAAGTTCAGTTCTTCAAGTTTGGGTCTCTTGATTTCAGCATTGTTGACCCCGTGGGGTAGATATCTGGCTGTGTCACTCCTTACACCCCCTTTGTGCCTGACTCTGACTCCCCTGACCCGACCCTCTGTTGCTTCTCATCTTGAAGACAGGCAGATTATGCGAGTCATGTCGGAAGGAGAGACTTTCTCCCCATGCACCTCTGCCCCCGCTGGACCTGCCGGGAAGGCTAGGATTGATCATCTGTCTCCGCCCCCTCCCCTCCACTCTCTCTCTCTCTTTTTTTTTCTTTTTGAGTCACACCCAGTGATGCTCAGGATTTACTCCTGACTCTGTACTCAGGAATTACTCCTGGTGGTGCTTGGGGGACCATATGGGATGCTGGGAATTGAACCCAGGTCAGCCGCGTGCAAGGCAAATAAATGCCCTCCCCGCTGAGCTATCATTCCGCACCCCCCCACCCCCCTCCACTCTTTCTTCTCTTCCCATCCCTAGATTCTGGCACCAAGGTAGTGAAGCTTGTATCTTCCCCCCCCCCCTTTTGGGTCACACCCAGCAATGCTCAGGGGTTACTCCTGGCAGTGATCAGAGGACCATATGGGATGCTGGGGATCGAACCCGGGTCAGCCGCGTGTAAGGCGAATGCCCTATCCGCTGTGCTAATGCTCTGGCCCGAAGCTTGTATCTTAAAGCCAAAGGATGTGAACATCAAGCAACTCTTTCTTTTGTGAAGCAGAATAGCTTTCATTGAAACTTATTTAGAAAGATGTGAGGGGAAAGTAAGGCAGAAGTGTGTGTTGAAGAGAGAACGCGGGCTTCTCCAGAGTGGAACTAGGCCAGCAAAGAAACACAGAGATAAGCGAGTGTATCTGAACATGCAGAAGTGAGAGTTCAGGATAAGAAACAGTTATGAAGAAATTAAAAATAGGGACTGGAGTAATAGCACAGCGGGGTAGGGCATTTGCCTTTGCACGTGGCCGACCTGGGTTCAATCCCCAGCATCCCATAGGGTCCCCCAAGCACCGCCAGGAGTAATTCCTGAGTGCAGAGCCAGGAGTCATCCCTGAGCATTGCTGGATGTGTTCCAGAAAGAAAAATAAATAGCACTGTAGCACTGTCCTCCCATTGTTCATTGATTTGCTCGAGTGGGCACCAGTAACATCTCCATTGTGAGACTTGTTACTGTGTTTGGCATATTGAATACGCCACGGGGAGCTTGCCAGGCTCTGCCATGCGGGCAGAATACTCTCGGTAGCTTGCCAGGCTCTCCGAGAGAGACGGAGGAATCGAACCCAGGTCGGCGGCGTGCAAGGCAAATGCCATACTCACTGTGCTATTGCTCCAGCCCAAATAAATAAATAAATAAAAATTAAAAACAAGCTCAGGACCTGGCTGGTCTCTGAGGCTTCTGTCTCATGTTCTCGTTCTCTCCTCTCTGCCCAGGGCTTCTCCTTCGCAACTGCACCCTCACAGCCAACACAGAGTGTGCCTGCCCCCACGGGCTGCAGTGCAGGGATGAGACATGTTCGGAGTGTGACCCTCCTCCCCCACCCCTGCTGCCCACCCGACCATCTCAGACTCCAGCCCAGAACCTACAAACCCACCGCTGGCCCGAGGCCAAAAGTGAGTTCGAGCCATCTGAGCAATCTCTGCCCTACGTCACCACCTCCAGCCAGCTCCCTCAGCCCCCTTCTGAGCCCACCCCCACTGAAGTCTCCTGGTTCCCCCCCACCCCCACCCCCCGTCTCTGTCCTCCCTTTCTCCACTGCCCACCCGCCTCGCCGCAAGCACCTCCAGGCTCCTGCCTTGTCCTTCCAGACACACCAGAGGCCAGGATGCCCCTGGAGATGGTGCAGAGTCCCGCCAACGCCAGACAGCAGGAATCCGGGGGACCCTGGCTGGATGTCATCAGAGCGGCTCCTGAGATTAGGGGTGAGGAGATGGGTAAGCAGGGTCCCGAGATGAAGACAGAAAATGGGGTCTCAGGAAGTTGGGGGGGGGTGAGGAGAGAGAGGCAGAGGCTGACTGAGAGCAGGTCTGAGTGTCTCTTAACACCCCCCGCGTGGGCCTGTCTCAGCCCCCAGGTCGCTGTGCAGCTCCGACTGTATCCGCATCTTTGTGGTCTTCTCTGGAATGTTCCTGGCTTGCACCCTGGTCGGCGCCCTGTTCTGCCATCAACGAAGACAATCTGGGCGAAGTAAGAGACCCAAACCCAGCGCTTCCGCTCGATCCCGCACCATCTCAGCCCTGCACCCCATCCTGGGACCCGGACAGCCCCCCACCCCTCCCCCTCCCCTCCTCATCCTCATCACCTCCTCCTCGCCCTCCCCCACGCCTCGTCTTGGCTCAGTTCCAATCCTGTGCCCAGGCTCTCCGCGGGGCGCCTCCAACTCACGGCTGGTCCTCCCCGCAGGCAAAGAAGGGCATCCCGAGGGGCCTGCGGAGCCGGGTCCTCACTGCTGCCCCCGGGAAGAGGAGGGCAGCGCCTTCCTCCCTATCCAGGAGGATTACCGCAAACCCGAGCCCGCGTCCGAAACCTGAGCCCCGCGCCCTGCCCCGGGACCCCCGCCGTCCGCAGATCCAGCCCAGCGCGGCGGGAACGAGACCTGGAACCCACCACCACCACCACTTCAGGATGCCCCCCCTCCATTCTCTCTCGGGCCCCGTTGCTGTGGACAGACGAGAAAGCACCCCTTTTCCCTGGGGTGCGCGGAGAGCTGGACACCGGGCAGGAGACGGGGCATGGGAAACCGGTTCCCTCCTCCAGGCTTCCCCCGACCCCGGCCCGCGGGAACGCTGGGCCCAGGGGGGCGACACCCACTTGCAGCCGAGATCTCCCCGAGTCTCTGTTATCACTGACCTACAATCTCAGGCAAATAAAAGCGCCGGCCCCCTTTCCCGCCGTGAACGCGCGTCTCCGCTAGACTCGGGTCCAGTCCCGCGGCCGGCCTGGGGGCGGAGCTTGCGCGCGGCGCACGTGCTGATAGGCCCTGCCCGCCGGGGGCGTGGCAAGGGGCGTGGCCCCATCCCGGGGCGCGCCCTGAGGGCGCGGGCGCGGTCCCCGGGGCGCCCGGACGCCCGCAGCGGGCTCAGATCTCTCCCTCCTCCAGTCTCCCGCCCTCTTACGCTGACTTATATGTCTGTGTCCCTGCAGCTCCACGTTGCGCGACGGGCAGCAGTGCTAGGTGCTGAGATCACCGGGGGCTGATTTTTGGGGGGTCGGGCAGGGCGGGAAGTGGAGGGAGGCGCCCCCAGGACTCTGCAGCGGCGGCACCTGCAGCAAGCAGATGGCTTCACCCCGAGGCCCCAGGTAGCCCCGGCGCCGCTTTCCGGAAGTGAAAGCGAAAGAGAAGTGGAGCGGAGACGGTCGAGGGCTGAAACACCAGCAGGCGACCGGGCGATTGGAGCGCCTGGGGGGGTTGGGGGCGAACCCCCACCTCCACCCGATTCTTCTGCGCGCCCGGGGAGCGCAGTGGAGGGGCCCCTGCGTGCCAACCGCCCCCATGGGCACGGAGGCCGGGTGGTGCCTGCTGCTCTGCCTGGCTCTCTGGGGAGAGGCGGTGCCCAGTAAGTGGGGGAACCCCTGGAGGGAGGTGCTGGGCTGAGGAAGTCCAGGCCGTCGCCACCCCCCCCAGACGCCAGGTGGGAAAGGAGAATCCGGGGCGACAGGGGGGTCTTCTGAGCTCCACTGGTGGATGGCAGCGACTGGCAAAAGCGAGGAAGCTGCCAAGCCTGGCCGAGGCCAGTGAAGAAAGGGGGGAGGGGGAACGTCCTCCTGAGGCTGGAGGGGGAGGGGCTCGCTGTGCCACAGAGGAAGAGGAGGTTCTAAGGGGGTGGGGTAGGGCAAAGCGAACCCCATGCACAGGTGGGTCCCCGCTGTGCGGCACAAATATCTGTCCCCAACATGAGCCGGGCACATTTATTCTTCTGAGAAGTTCAAAGTCCTCAGATTACAGTTGGTCAGCACCGGGCTTTCTAAAGCCCCTTCCGATCATCCTATAAATGATTCCTCCCAGAATTAGGGGTGTTTCTCGGAAAGCTGAGGGCTGGAAGGGCGGGTAGGAGAGAGGGGATGCAGAGACAGCTAAGATTCCAGAAGAGTCCCCTTGAGGACTCCGCAGTTTGCGAGGTGGGGAGTCTAGAAGGAATTTTCTGGGTCACAGAGCTCAGCCCAGGGGCTGGAGCAATAGCACAGCGTTTGCCTTGCACGCAGGCGACCTGGGTTCGATTCCCAGCATCCCATAGGGTCCCCTGAGCACCGCCAGGAGTAATTCCTGAGTGCAGAGCCAGGAGGAACCCCTGAACATCGCCAGGTGTGACCCAAAAGGCAGCAAAAAAAAAAAGCTCAGCCCCCCCCCCCACGCTTTTCCCCCAGCAGACAGGCTGTGGCGCCCGGTGGATGTGATCTTCGATTGTCTCCTGGCCAAGGAAGGCGGGCCGAGAGCAGGTTTCACTAGCAGTGAGGACAGGGCGAAGGCCGTGCTGGTGCTCAGACAGGTGCCCGTGCTGGACGATGGCTCCCTGGAGGGCTTCACCGACTTCCAGGGGGACCAACTATCCAAGGATGACCCACCTGTCACCTTTGAGGCCTCAGGTAAGAGTCCTCCGCCCCGGGCCTAGTCTTGGGGCTCCCCCGGGGATGGCCCAGTGCCAAGAACACCTCCTGTGCCTCCCCAACCCCCTAGACTTTGTGTCTGCCCCCAGCTCACCTTCCTCTGTCCTTCTCTCCCAGTGGACCTCGTCCAAATCCCCCAGGCCGGGGACCTCCTCCACGCAGAGTGCAACGAGAAGCAGGTGACCTGTGAGTTCTCGCGCTACTTTCTCCAGGCGGGGCCGGAGACCGCAGTGGACACAGCAGCCTACTTCCTGGCCAGCGTGCAGGTGTCCGAGGGCGGTCCAAGCATCTCCATGGTGATGAGGACGCTCGGGGAGGTGGACAAAGGGAACGCCTGGCATCCCACGCTAAACCTGCCCCTGAGTCCTCAGGGTACTGTGAAGACTGCAGGTGAGACCCCCCCCCCCAAAAAAAGGGGGCAGAAAGTTCTGTTCTGTTTGGGTTTTGTTTTGTTTTTTTACTCCCCTTAAGTAGCCAGAGGTGGGGATGAGGGCATGGAAGAGAAAGGACAAAGAGTTTTTTTTTCTTTTTGGTCACACCCGGCGATGCTCAGGGGTTACTCCTGGCTCTGCACTCAGGAATTACTCCTGGCGGTGCTCAGGGGACCATATGGGATGCTGGGAATCGAACCCGGGTTGGCCGCATGTAAGGCAAATGCCCTACCCGCTGTGCTATCTCTCCAGCCCCGAAAGAACAAAGAGTTTTGAATCTCTATCATACTGGTCATCCCGGGGTCCCCACAGAAGGCCCCAAATGGGGCCCGAGAGCTAGTACAATAGGTAAGGTGATTGCATTGCATGCAGCCAACCCAGGTTTGATCCCTGGCATGGCATCAGGTCCCCTGAGCAGAGTCAGGAATAGACCCTGAACTCAGCTCCATGTGTCTCAGAAACAAGAACAAAAAGAAAAGAACTCGGACGGGGTAAGGCATAGGAAGACAACTCAGAGGGCGGAAGCACATGCAGGAGGCCTGGGTTTCATCCCTGGGATCACATTTCTAGGAGTGACCCCTGAACACTGCTGGAGTGGCCCCCACAGATCCCAAGTGGGGATCATTTTCACCTCATGAAAGGGTAGGCACCATTTTCTCCCACTGAATGCCAGGCCGATCTGCTGCTCCGGGATCACAGTCATGGTCACGGTCCTCCTGTTGTTCATCGATTTGCTCGAGCGGGCCCAGTAACGTCTCCATCGTGAGACTTGTTACTGTGTTTGGCGTACTGAATACATCACGGGTAGCTTGCCAGGCTTTGCTGTGCGGGTGAGATACTCTCGGTAGCTTGCCGGACTCTCCAAGAGGGGCGGAGGAATCGAACCCAGCTCAGCCGGGCCAGCTTCGCGCAAGGCAAACGCCCTACCACTGTGCTATAAAGCACAGGGTCTCCCAGAATCTGTTCATTCACTTTTTCAAAATTTTTGACAAAGCTTTTTGGTTTTTGGACCACACCTGACAAGTACTCTGGGGTTACTCCTGGCTCTGCACTCAGGAATTACCCCCAGCGGGGCTCAGGGGACTATATGAGATGCTGGGGATTGAAATGGTCTGCCACATGCAAGGCAAAGGCTCTCCCTGCTGTACTATTGGTCCAACCCTGCTCATTCACTTTTTTTTTCTTTTTGGGTCACACCCAGTGATGCACAGGGGTTACACCTGGCTCTTCACTCAGGAATTACTCCTGGCAGTGCTGGGGGACCATATGGGATGCTGGGAATCGAACCTGGGTTGGCCTACCCGCTGTGCTATTGCTCCAGCCCCTGCTCATTCACGCTTATGAATAAAGCATGGCCCTTGCTCTTTCCGACTCAGCATATTCTAGAAGGCTGAGAAATTTAGGACACAGTGGGAGGTTCTCGAGAGTCTGTCCCATGCAGTTATTTGGCTCCTGAGATGTCAAGAGATGTTTCCAGAGCTGTCCTTCTAGGCTAAGAACATTCCAGAAGGGGCCAGAGTGAGTAGGGCATTTGACTTGCATGCAACCCAGCCGGGTTCAGTCCCTGGTCCCCTGTGCACCACCAGGAGTGATCCTTGAACCCAGAGCCAGGAGTAACCTTGAGCACTTGCCAGGTGTGGTCCAAAAACCAAAACCAAAAGTCGTAGAACACCAGGAGCTTTCTGCTGACATCTGTCCAGTGCCGATCACATTTCTGGCAGGGCTAGTCTTTTTCCTTTTTTTTCTTTTAAGTCTGGACTATTCTCACACATACAACAAAGGGCAAGGAAGAGAAGGAATGTCTGTGTGCCCTTCACATGTGGCCACAGTCTCTTTGACTCACTTCTACTCACCAAAGCTACAGATAATGCCACAGTCAAATGCTGCCAAATGCTGCCACCGGCTTACAATACAAGACAAGGATATTTCCCTGCATAACCACCAAGCCATCCCCTTGGCAAAAATCTAGGGCAGTGGCCTAGACTTTGGTGGGCATTAAAGAGATACAATGGAGTGTGCATGGGGGGGCGGGGGGGACTGAATCGATAGTACAGTGCGTAGGGCGTCTGCCTCGAATGCAGCTGACCGGGTTCATTTCCCAGCATCCCATATGGTCCCTTGAGCACTTCCAGGAGTAATTCCTGAGTGCAGAGCCAGGAGGAACCCCTATGCATCGCTGGGTGTGACCCAAAAAGAAAAAGAGAGAGAGAAAGATACAATGGGGAAAGGGATTCTGAAGCTTGAGAGTAGATTCCATTGGGCTTCATCTTTATTAAAAAATATATATATATTTTATTTGAATCACCGTGAGATAGTTACCAAATTGGTCATGATTGAATTTCAGTCATATAATGCCCCAACACCCATCTCTTCACCAGGGTATATTTCCCACCACCAATGTCCCCAGTCTCCTTCCTGTCTCCCACCCTCTCCCACCACCTGCCTCTATGGCATGCCTCTCTCCCTCTCCTACCCCCCCCGCCCTCCCCACCCTCAAAGTGCCCCATACCCTCTACCTCTGTCCTTGTGTCACTTCCAGTCTCCCTCTTCCAACACCCCATATCTTTCCCCAACAGCTTGATTATCCCAGTTCCGCCATCATTTAAAGAGCAGGGGTTTGACATTCAATATCATCTGGTCCATTGTTTAGTTTCTCTGTGTGCCATCATTGTGAGTGATCACTGAGTAGCTTAAGGTGTTTTTTTTGTTTGTTTTGAGGTCACACCAGGCTGTTTGGTAATCACACACACACACACACACACACACTCAGGGCTTACACCTGGTTGTGCTCAAGGTGTAAAATATAGTTCCCAGAGCATCACTCCTGGTGGTGCTCTGGGAACTATACGTGTGCCAGGGATCAAACTTGGGTTGGCCGCATGCAAAGTAAGCGTTTGGGGTGCTGTACTAGCTCTCTGGCCCACCTAAGGTAGTTTTCAAATTGATCCAGTAACACTATCAAATAAAATGTCAAAATCCAAACTTCTTCACTGATGTTCTATGTAAATGTCAGAGCTGGGGCTGGAATGATAGTACAGTGGGTAGGGCATTTGCCTTGCATGCTGCCAACCCAGGTTTGATCCCTGGCATTCTATATGGTCCCCTGAGCATCGTCAGGAATGGTTCCTGAGTGCAGATCCAGGAGTCACCCATGAGCATAGCCGGGTGTGACCCAAAAAGCAAAAAAAAAAAAAAAGAAGAAAAAAAAAGAAATTAAAGACACTTAAAAAAAAAAAATAAAGTAGGGCCAGAGCGATAGTGCAGCAGGTAGGGCGTCTGCCTTGCATGCAGTGACCCAGGTTCAATCCCCAGCATCCCATAGGGTCCCCCGAGCACCGCCAGGAGTCATTCCTGAGTGCAGAGTCAGGAGTCACCCCTGAGCATCTCCGGGTGTGACCCAAAGAGCAAAAAAGAAAAAAAAAGAAAAAGAAAAGAAAAGAAATGCTTACTGGAGCTCAGATGAGCAGCATGTGAGTTCCGTCGCAGGCCAGAGAAGAGGCAGGCAGTGATGTACCCACAACCCCGGGAGCAAACACCAAGGAGGAAGCGGCTTGTTATCCTCCGCTTACTCTCTCTCTCTCTCTCGCCCCAGTGCAATTCCAGATAACCACCCAGACCCCCACCCTGACTTCTCCGCTGGGGTCCTCGGTCTCCCTGCACTGCGGCTTCTCCAAGGCACCAGACCAGGCCCTGCTCAGCGTAGAGTGGCGGCTGCAGCATCAGGGCCACGGGCGGCTGGTGTACCGCTGGATCCGGGGACAGAGGCGGGTAGAGCGGCCGGGTGCTACCCTGGAGCCGGAGCCACTGCTGGAAGCGGGCGACGCCTCCCTCAGCCTCCCCGACCTCGTCGTGGGGGACGAGGGCACCTACATCTGCCAGGTCACCACCTCCCAGTATCAAGCCCAGCAGATCGCCCAGCTGCACATCCGAGGTAGAATCAGAGCGGGGTCCGCTGGGGGATGAGTGGGGTGGGTACCCCAGAACGGGACCTGGATACTAGGGCCACCTCTGGAGAGGCAGATGGCCTGCACGTTGCCTCCATGCCCGTCCCAAAGCCTCGATGGCACCGAGCTGAGCTTTCTCATCGGGGATCAGCCTGGGGGTGACACCTCGCGGGCAAGCCCCCCACTTGCCCCCATGTTTTCTTTGGGGGGTCACACCCGGCGATGCTCAGGGGTTGCTCACACCCAGCAGTGCTTGGGGGACCCTATGGGATGCTGGGAATCGAACCTGGGTCAGCTACGTACAAGGCAAACGCCCTCCCCGCTGTGCTATCGCTCCAGCCCCATTGCCCCCGTGCTTTCAGACCACTTCCTAGCCAGCAGCAGGGAGCTGAAGAGAGGGTATGGGGGGCCCCCACCCCCCGCATCTCACCACCCCACAGCCTTTCCTCACTTGCTCATCCTGATGATGAACAGCAAGTAGCCCGTGGAGGCTGGAAAACTCTAGTGCTTTCCACATGACGGGGAAGTGAGGTGCCCTTTCTGGCTTGTATTTGAGGGTCCCCCTTGGCCGTAGGGAGAAAACCCCACTGTTCAACCTCACAGCAGGAAAAAGCAGCTTGGGGTATTTCTGAGGGTCATAAGATCCCTCTGGAATTCCCAGCCTCCTCTTTTTTTTTGGGAGGAGGGGTGTGTGTGGAGAGTTTGGGGGTTACATCCTGCGATGGTCAGGGCTTACTCTTTTTTTTTTTTTTTTTGCTTTTTGGGTCACACCCAGCGATGCTCATGGGTGGCTCTGCACTCAGGAACAACTCCTGGCAGTGCTCAGGAGACCCTATGGGATGCTGGGGATTGAACCCAGGTCTGCCGCATGCAAGGCAAATGCCCTCCCTGCTATGCTATCGCTCTGGCCCCATCAAGGCTTACTCCTGACTCTGTGCTCAGGAATCACTCCTGGCTCTGGGGACCGTCTGGGACAGCAGGGATCGGACGCTTTGCATGCTGTACTATCTCACCCGCCCCCCTCACCTCCTGTCTTCCAGCATCCCCCAAAGTCCGACTGAACCAAGAAACTAAAAGCCTGCCTCCCACTCTCACCTGCCACGTCACTGGCTACTACCCTCTGGACGTGGCCATCACCTGGACGCGAGAGGAGCCGGGCAGCCCCCCGGCCCCTGTCCCTGAGGCCTCCTTCTCCAGTCTACGGCAAAGTGCGGCCGGGACCTACAGCATCTCCTCCTCCCTCACTGCTGACCCCGGGCCAGCGGGTGCCATGTACACCTGCCAGGTCACCCACGTGTCCTTGGAGGAGCCTCTGCGAGCCAGCACCTGGGTTGCCCCACCAGGTACGGGGAGTACCCTGCTTGCTCACCTGCCTCAGCGCCTCCTGCAACTGTTGGCAGCCTTGACCTTGTCTTCTGTCTTCCCCAAAGGGACAGCCACCAACCTGTTCCCCTCCCCCCCCCACACACACATACACCTACTTCCTCTCAGCCCAGGCCACCAGCTACCAACCTGTTCCCTACACACACACACACACACACACACACACACACACACACACAAACACAAACTCTTCCTCAGCCCAGGCCCTATGCTGAGAGGCAGCAGGCAAGGCTGATGGAGATAGCTCTGAGGACTGCAACCCAGGTATCACCTCTGGGGGACCCAGGTTCGATTCCCCAGTACACATGATCCCCCAAACATAGTCCAGAGAAACTCCCAAGCACCAAGTTAGGAGTAGTTCCCCCCAAAGAGAACAAAAAAACAAACAAAACCATATTTTTATGGGCCACACCCAGCGGCAATGTTCAGGGGTGTCACCTGGCTCTGCACTCAGGGATCATTCCTAGCGATACTGTGGGATGCTGGGGATTGAACCCAGGTCAGCTGCATGCAAGGCAAATGCCCTACCTGCTGTACTATCGCTCTGGCTCAAAACCCCACAATTTTTTTTTAAATTTTTGGGTCATATCTGGTGATGCTCAGGGGTTACTCCTGGCTCTGCACTGAGGAATTGCTCCTGGCGGTGCTTGGGGAACCCTATGGGATGCCGGAAATCGAACCTGGGTCGGCCACGTGCAAGGCAAACGCCCTCTCCTCTGTATTATCGCTCTGGCCACAAAAACCCACATATTTTAAGTCATCCCTAACTCTTCCCTTGAGGAACTCAGCCCCCCAGCCCCACCCCTCCCAATACATAAGCAGGCAATCTGCAAAGATGCTGGCGGGGGGGTAGGGGGAGCTGCCAGCCCGGTGTGAGGGGGATAGAAAGCTCTGGAAAGTCCCGCCTTTACAGTAGCCCAAGGGCAGAAGGGGACTTGCCAGGAAGAGGCTTTCCCCCTCAGTGATGGGCACTATCCTGCCTCGCCTGATGCGGAAATTGGGCTCGCGGGCGCTAGTTTGCCTGAGACACCTGCAGGGTAGGTAGTAAGAGCCAACACAGCTGATGGCCAATTGCCCCGACTGCTGTTAGCCCACGGATCCTGAGGGCTGCCAGCCCCGCCGCCTCTGGAGCCACAGAATAGCGTGGGAAGGTTTGAGCCGGGACCGAACGGGCACCTGGACATGCAGACCTGGGGAGCGCTGGGCAGTGTCGCGGAGCTCAGCTGTCAGGGAGCTCAGCCGATTACCACCAGCCCCTGAGGGCTATCTCAGTTCGCACTCTTCCCTGGCCGTTGGCAGAGGTCCAGGTGAATGTCAGCGACTGATCTAACCTCAGTCTCTTGCCAAGCAATGAGACGCGCTGAACTGGGACAAGATAGAGAGGGGAACTGGTGTGGGCTGACCAACGAACATCCGGCAACCTTGTGGGTTTGTTGTTCTTTGTTTTCGGGTCACGTTTAGGGGCTATTCCTGAGTGAGTCCAGGGGACAAGGCTGTGCCGGACCTCCTACGTGTAGGATGTTTGTCTCCTTCCTCACCCACACAGACACACTCCTGAAACGGTTCACACACACACATACTCTCTTTTATGTTACTACATAGACACACAGTCCTATATCACACGCTCTCACTCTCAAACGCCCATGTCACTTTTCTCACACTGTTCTAGTCACTCTTCTCACGCAAACTCTCCCATGTCACTCCTCTCTCACATACACTCCTGCGTCACTCCTCACACACACTTGTCATTCCTCTCACACACCTTGTCACTCCTCTCTCAAACTCTTCCATGTCACTCCTCTCATTCACACACTCTCCTGTGTCACTCCTCGCACACACACACACACTCCATGTCACCCCCTCTCTCACATACTCTGTCACTCCTGACACTCTCCCGTGCCACTTGCCTCTCACACATATGCCTGTGTCACTCCTCACACATTCCCATGTCACCCCTCCTCACACACACACACACACACACACACACACACTCCTCTCACACACTCATCACTCTCACTGTCCTGTCAGTTCTCTTACAGTCTCTCCCATGTCACTCCTCTCACTCGTCACTCCTCACGCACACACGCCCATGTCACTCCTCTCTCACAGAGACCCTAGTGTCACTTCTCTCACACACACTCCTGTCACTCCTCACACACAGTGTCACGCTTCTCTGACTCTCTCCCATGTCACTCCTCTCATGCACACACTCCTGTGTCACTCCTCACACACACACACTCCGTCACTCATGACACTCTCCCATGCCACTTGCCTCTCACAAACATGCCCATGTGTCACTCCTCTTACACATTCCCATGTCACCCCTCCCTCACACACACACACACACACACACTCCCCACACACACTCCTCGTCACTCTCATACACACTGTCCTGTCAGTTCTCTCACACTCTCTCCCATGTCACTCCTCTCACACACTACTCCTGTGTCACTCCTCTCTCACTCATCACTCCTCTCACACACACTCCTCACACACACTGTGTCACTCTTCTCTGACGCTCTCCCATGTCACTCCTCTCATGCACACACTCCATGTCACCCCTCTCTCACACACTCCGTCACTCCTGACGCTCTCCTGTGCCACTTCTCTCACACACATGCCCGTGTCACTCCTCTCACACAAACACTCCCCGTTACTCTCTCACACACACTGTCCTGTCAGTTCTCTCACACTCTCTCCCATGTCACTCTTCTCTCACACAGAGACCCTAGTGCCACTCTCACACACACTCCCGTGTCACCCTCCTCACTCCACGTCAGCCCCGGGTGACGTGTGCGCAGGCTGCTCCCTGCACTCTGCCCCCTGCCTCCTGCCCACGCCGGCTCTCTCACCCCCCAGAGCAGAGAACCATCTTCGGCGCCCTCTTCGCCAGCTGCCTCTTCGTCCTCACCCTGTGGCTCCTGGTGCTTCAGAGGCGGCAAGGTGAGCGCCCCCCTCCCAGGATGGGACCCGCCCCAGCCCTCGGTTTGGGGGTTACCCCCGTTGAAAGCAGCCTCTCTCTTCGCTTTTCTCCTAGCGACCTCCCCGAGGTCTGCCAAGACGCTGAGGGCCTCCGGGTAACCCGTCTCCTGCCGTGGCGTGGGATGGAGGCATCACGGAAGGGCCCCGACGCCCCTTCGAGCGCCCCCATCCCCCTGGCCCTTGAGATGGTAGCAGGAAGGCGCAGTTCTCGGCACTGAGTCCATCTTGCTCTGCATCCTGGAGGATGAGGAGGCGACGGGAGCAGCTCTGAGGGCACCAGAACCCCCACCCCAAGGACTCGGCCCCAATAAACGCCCCCTGGGTCCTGGGAGCCAGCCTGTCCCATCTCTGCCTCCAACTGCCACCCCCCCCACCCGCCAAGCCAGGCCGTCAGATGCAGCCCTGTGCCCGCTCCTCGGCGCCGGAACATTCTGGAAGGTTCTGCCCTGATGGGACGGTGGTGGCCGGGGAGCCGGGGGAGCTGAGCTGGGCATGAGAAGCCCCCAGTGAGTCACGGGGAGCAGTATCGCGGGCCCTGGGGTGGGTGAGTGGGTGCGTGTGTGGGGGCCCAGCTGGCATCCAGGTCCCCGGAAGGAGGCGGGGACAAGCAGCTGTGCTGTGTGGGGACGTGCGCCACCCACTCAACTTCCCGCCGAGCCGAGCACCCGAGGCCTGAGTGCCCGGGGCAGAGACCACTTCCTCTCCACAGCGCCCCGGCCCACCCGCCTGCCCGTAGTTCCCGGGCCCCCCTGGCCCGCACTCACGCCCCACAAAGCAGCAGCGAGTCTGTTTGGTTGAGTGGCAGGAATCTGTAATTTTTTTTTCTTTTTCTTTTTCTTGTTTGGCCTTCGTTCAGAATGCATGAGATTGGTAAATATGCCACATGCCTTTGGTGGAGGTACAAGTGTTCTGTTCTATCCTCGGGAGAGATAGGACAGGGGGCAGGGGGGGGGGGGCGGGAGGACAAAAGACAAGGAGGCGATGAGAGACCCCCAGTGGAAACCCCACATCATCTCACGGGAACTGAAGAAACGGGGTGGGGGGGGACGGGGGAAGCTCGGCTTCATTTGCCTGCGCAGTCCCGGGGTGGGGTGGGGTAGGGTAGGGGGGTTAGTTGCATATTTGCTCATGCGCGTGGGGTCCAGGGGTGGAGAGTGAGGCCGCACATGGAAGGGGGCATGGGGTGAGCCAGAAAAGACTAGATGGGTCCACGTTCCCACCTCCCCACCAAGAAAATAAAGCCCAACGATAGCCCGGGAGCCTTGGTGGGGGACTGACCCCCCCAGGAAGCAGTTCCGGGGAGCTGGGCTGGGCATCCCCCCCCTGGGGTGGGGTGTGGGGGTCATACTCCAGGCCTGGGCGGCATCGAGGACAGAGGAAGTTCTTCTCCAGCGGTGACCCTCCCCACAGCACTAGGGCAGGGAGGAGCCGAGAGGAGAGTGGACACACTGACCGACCGCTTCCAGCTCTTCGGGCGCCCTCCCTGGGGCAGGAGGAAGGGAAGGAGGGGGGCCGGGGTCGGGGAGTGGGGGGGAGGGGACGATGGGATCTGAGCCATGAAATGCTGCTGCGTGGAAAGAGGCTCTCCGGACCCCGCCCCGCTGCAACCGCTTCCCACACGGAGACCCCAGAGGATGGAGGGGAGGAGGGGAGGTGGGGAAGGGAGCTGCCCCCCCCACCAGCCCTCTCCCCCCTCTGCACCATCTCCTACTCCTGGTCCGTCCCGCCCCACATCCTTCTCCCGTACCCCAGTCGTGGCCCACCACACCACATGGGCTGGGCACCTCACATCCTTGGGTTGCACCATCAAGGGCAAAGACAAGGAAAGGAAGGAGACAGAGAGGGAGGCGGGGAGGGGAGAAGTGGGCTGGGGGTGGGTGTCTGAAAGGGAAGTAGTGTGTGGAGAACAGGGGGCACAGAGGGAACAGGATAGCAACACACAGCACGGCACGGGGGTGCAGACACCCAACTTCCCCCAACACTCAGGAAGGGCCCTCTGCCTCTTCCCTGCCTTTGGTAAGCGCCCAGGGGTGGGGTAGAGGGAAGGAATCTCTGAGGACCCCGGGCCCCTGGCTTCAAAGCCCCTCGCCCTCTTACCTCAGGAGGAAGCAACAAGTCCCTCCCTGAGAGGATGCAGTTCCCTCAGGGCATGCAGTTCCCCTGGGGTGTGCAGTTCCCTCGGGGCGTGCAGTTCTGAAGGGCACCGTGACTCTGGCTACCTCACTCTCGCACTCTCTGGGCTGACAGGAACACAGAGCTCCCCACCCTTGGGCAGGCCGAACTATGGGGGGGCGGGGGGGGGCATCATCACAGATAATCCAGAATCGCAGAAAAGGTGGACACGGGAGCATGTGCTGCCTGAGCCCCTGTGCTGATGGTGCCCACGTGGCCGAGCACATGTGTCACTGTGTCGCCCACATCTCCCCTCTTGAGAGGTGCACTTTCCTATCTAATGCTGGGGTGTGTGTAGGGGGGCTCTCTCCGCCCTCAGAGAAGCCCGGGTTCTCTCTTGAGCACGTTTCTCTACTCCCTCCCACTTTCTCTTCCTCCTCCCCTCCAAAAACCTCCAAATAAAATCTGTTTTACTCCCCCCCCCCAAAAAAAAAGAAAAGAAAAGATGGACACGGGTGAGCCGCTTCTAGGGGCTGGGCCCGTGGGACCACCTCACGGATAGGAAAGAGAGTTCTTGCCTCTTCCTAGCTGTGGGGACGCTAGGAACCGGACGTCAGAAACAGATCTCTGGAGGACAAAGCGTAAGACCCTGAGAGCCCTGAAGGGAAAGCGCCTGGGCTCACAGTTTAGAAATAAGGCTCACCCCACCCCCCAAACTCGGGCTGGAGCGATAGTCCAGTAGGGAGGATGTTTGACCCAAGTTCAATCCCTGGCATCCCATTGGGTCCCCCAAGCACCGCCAGGAGTCATTCCTGAGTGCAGAGTCTGGAGGAACCCCTGAGCATCACCGGGTGTGACCCAAAAAGCAAAAAAAAGAAGAAAAGGAAAGAAATGAGGCCCCTCGCCCTCACCCCCGACCAAAGTAGGCTTGACCTTCTAGAAAAGCGTGGCACGCCAGGGCCTGGGCCCCACCCCACGACTGTCTCGGAACTGAAGCATCAAGAGCCTGGAGGGAGCCGTCAGCAGCTTCCTTGGAACTCATGAGCACCTGTCCCCATGGCATCCCCTGGCCTCGGCGCCTCTTTTTGGCACATCACCACCACTCTGCCCTGTCCCTTGGCCTCCGAAGGGCGGGGGGAGGCCCCCGCGGCTGGCCTCCCGGGAGTGACCTCAAACGGTGCCACGAGCAGCATTTCTGGTATCGGGGGCGTTCACGTATGGCAAATGGAAGCAACAGAAAAGGGAGAGAGAGGAAGGGCCGTGGAGAAGCCTGGGCTGGGATGGAGGCGGCGGTGAGAGCAGAGAGAGAGACAGAGAGACAGAGAGACAGAGGGACGGGAGTCTGGACAGCACGGGGAGGGGTGGACGAGGGCACATTCTCAAGTAAAAAAGTAGACTGGACACAGGAATCAGCAAGTCCCCGAAGGAAAAGGAGCGACAGGGAGAGAGAGAGAGAGAGAGACAGGAGAGAACAAGAGGGCAGGTTACATGGAGTTATTAAACGACCCAGGTTTTCGGTCGTTCTAACATCCCATCCCCCTGGTCTCCCTCGGACCCAAGCCAGTGGCCATCAGCACAGCCCCCACTTCCTTGGAACGGGCAGCTTCCCTCGGTCCCTTGCAGGGGAAATCCCGTCCCTGGAGGCAGCGCCTGGTCTCGGCCCTTCCTCCCTCCCAGCCCAGCGGCAGCGATGTCCGTACCTCGTTCAGAGCAGACCCATCCCCAGGCAGGCAGGCAGCAGGCAGGGCCGGGAGAAGGCGGGGACCGTCCCACCTCTTCACCCCACCAGCCACCTCAGCGATACTTACTTACAATAACTACCACGATGATGGCACAGATGGCCCCCAGCATGATCATCATCTGAGGAAACAGAGAAAAGGTGAGGCATTGGCTGCGGGGAAGGAAGAGAGGGCCCAGGGCGAGAGAGAAAGGAAGAGAAGGGCAGGAGCGATAGCACAGCGGGGAGGGCGTTTGCCTTGCACGCGGCCGACCCAGGATCGATTCCCAGCATCCCATAGAGTTCCCCCAAGCAGTGCCAGGAGTAATTCCTGAGTGCATGAGCCAGGAATAACCCCTGAGCATTGCTGGTATGACCCAAAAAGGAAAAAAAAAAAAAAAAAAAACAGGGAAGAGTCTTTCAACTTTGGGGGAAAAAATTCGTATACGTCTCCAATGCAAGCCCATCTCCCCCCTCCAAAAAAAAAAAATACTTTTTTAAATCCTAGCACCACAGTTAAAGCATCTCAGAAACCACCTGAAGCTGCCAGCTCATGCCTGCTGGCTTTCTCCGGCTGCCTGGAGGCCTCAAAAGGAGGAACCATGGGCTGGAGCGATAATACAGCGGGTAGGGCATTTGTCTTGCATGCAGCCGACCCAGGTTCGATTCCCAGCATCCCATAGGGTCCCCTGAGCACCGCCAGGAGTAATTACTGAGTGCATTAGCCAGGAGTAACCCCTGAGCATTGCTGGGTGTGACCCAAAAAGCAAAAAAAAAAAAAAAAAGAAGGAACCAGCTGAATCTTCAGTCTGGCAGCTCATTCCCCCACTCCCTTTGGTTTCTGGGGTGCGGGACCTCGACCCTCCTCCACTGAACACAGCCAACATGAGACTTCTCCTCTGTTACTATCCCTGTTTCATGTCTCATCATTAAGGGCTTTATTCCTCCCTCAGAGTTGCAAGGGTTTGTGTTTGTTTGTTTGGTCTTGGGCCACACCTGGCGATGCTCAGGGGTGACTCCTGGCTCTTCACTCAGGAATGACTCCTGATGGTGCTTGGGGGACCATATGAGATGCCAAGGATGGAACCCAGGAAAATGCCTAATCGCTCCAGCCCCAGAGTTTCAGGTTTTTACAAAGTTCTCTACCCAAGCCATTGAGGGCCAGGTAAGAATTTTTATGTTCGCCACTCAATGCCTCTTTGGCTGATCACAGCGCCCAGGAGGAGAGAGAGAACAGGGGGGAATGCCCTGCCACAGTGGCAGGGGGGGATGGGGGGATGGGAGGATGGGGGGGGGGGGGAGGGATATTATCCTGGTGGTGGAAAATGGGCACTGGTGGAGGGATGGGTATTTGATCGTGGTATGACCGAGATCCAAGCACAAAAATTTGTAAATCTACAACTGTACCTCATGGTGTTTCACTAATAAAAAAGAAAAAAAAAAGAATTTTTATTGGGAATCCCTGTGGGGAAAGCAGCTGGACCTATTCCAGTCCCAATTTGCAGGATGTCCTATCTGGGGCTCCCAGTTAGTGTGGCTCTGTAGACGCTAGCTCACCCTGGTGGCCAACTCCAGTACTGCACCTCAAGGAGGCGGCTGCCTAGATTTCCTCCCAAGCGCTCTGCAGGGCAGGGATGCTGCGCCAATCATTAGCAGGGTGGGAACGAAGCACCTAGAGAGTTTTCTCGGGAAGGAAACTCACCTTGCAGTTTTTCCACCAATACTTCCTCTTTAGCTTGGCGGCGCTGCTCTCGAATTGTGATGCTCCCGCCTGCAAAGCGTCGGCCCGGTCATCCAGCTCTGACAGTTTCTGGTCTCTCTCCAGGACCTTGTCTACGTTGACGCGCATGATGTCCACCACCTGGGGGTGGGGGTGGGCATTGGAATAGAGCTGCCGGCTGCTGGACGCAGGGAAACCCCCTCCCCCTCGGGCCCTGGCTGAGATCAACTTTGCCTCCCCGAGGCTTGAGCCAACCGCCCTTGCCAATGAACTTCTCCTCGTCGATGATCTGGAATGTCTCAGAGAATTCTTGCATCACTCACCTCTTCCACCTGTGCCTGGGTTTGCTGTAGTCGCCGGTTACTGGTGAGATTCGGAGGGGGGCCAGGAGGACCCCCGCCGGGGGCAGCCCCCTCCGCCCCTTCGGCGGGTGGCTGAGCTGGAGCAGACCTGTGGAGAGAGGTGGGCGGAGGGCATTAAAGAAAGAGATGCAGAAAGAATCACAGCGGCTGGAACGATAGCATGGCGGGTAGGGCGTTTGCCTTGCACGCGGCCGACCCGGGTTCGATTCCCAGCATCCCATGTGGTTCCCTGAGCACCGCCTGGAGTGATTCCCGAGTGCAGAGCCAGGAGTCAGCCCTGAGCATCACTGGGTGTGATCCAAAAAGCAAAAAAATAAAAAAATAAAAATCACAGGCATCACTCCACCTCTCCCCAAGTCGGCCAAAGCAATGAGCACCGGTTTACATTTATGCAGACGGAAGGAGATAGAGCTCCCAGGATAAACGGACGCATGGGGGAAAAAGTCACAGGGGAGCTCATCGGTGGGGACACGAAGAGGGAGCTCAGAGGTGTTCAGAGATGGGATCTATCCTCAACCCTCAACCCCCCACTCAAAACACACCCTCTGCGGCAGTGGCTTCAAGGACAAACGTGACAGGCCTGGGTCTCACTCACTAGCACGTCTCTAGCGGGCAGAAACCTTAAGCATGAAGTCAAACTGGAAAACTCCAAAACTCAGGTAAGGACAAATTCAAAAAAAGAACCTTCAGTTGGGGAAAAAAAAAAAAAAAAACCAACCCATCAGAACAAGCCTATGGGTTGAAGACCTTATTTATTTATTTTTACAAAGCCCAGATAAAAGCAGCAAGGGAAAGCTGGCAGGCTGGGCTGAAGGGAATCCATTTAGTGGTTTGTGGTACCCAAGATGAGGCCAGGAGGGTGGCTGTAAGGACAGTCTGGGGGATCACAAGGCTTCTGGAGGTGGTGTGACTCAGGTCTGCTGGCTGTGCTTTAGGCAGAGAAGCTGGGGTTTCACGGAGACAGAACTGGGGCCTAAAGCCATTGTTTTTAGCGATGAAACTGTTCCAAGAACATAGACCAAAAAATAAATAAATAAATAAAACACTGGCAAAAGTCCTCTATGTTCACGCATCAGAAGCATTCTGTCCTTCTCTTTTGGAGACTGGACATCCAGTCTCCAGAATTTCTCCCAGTTCCTGATGACCCAAAGAGAAATCTTGTGTTACCCCGCCCCACCCCATCCCACCCCACAGAGTCTTAAAAGGGAATAATCCCACCAGGAGAAAGCGGGATGTTTTCAAGAGAAGATTCCTCTCTATGCTGTAAAACACACAGGCTAACCTCCCTTTTTAAAGAATTCCCATGAGGTTTTTGCTGCCCAGGAAGAATCCACAGGCGGGGGGTGGGGCAGGGCAGGGGAGCTCTTAAAATTTGGGAGGAGGGGCTGGAGAGAGAGCACAGCGGGTAGGGCGTTTGCCTTGCATGCGGCCGGCCCGGGTTCGATTCCCAGCATCCCATATGGTCTCCTGAGTGCAGAGCCAGGAGGAACCCCTGAGCATCGCCAGGTATAACCCAAAAAAGCAAAAAAAAAAAAAAAAAACAATTTTGGGAGGAAATAGAAATTATGGAATGTATCAATCGGAAGCAGAATCTCCCCAAGCATACCCCCTTGGAGCAGCCCACGAATGAATCATCATGAGAGCATCTTTGCAACAGTCATCAAAAAGGAAATCCTTTGACTCCTCACACCTAATGAATTACCAGGGAGTTTCTCTGCCTTAAAAAGTGAATTTCTTCCCTTGGAGAAAGAGAACCTTCCCCTCAGAGAGTTGATACTGGCAGATCATCCCAGGCGCCTTCCAGAGTTAAGGAATCGCTTTCTCCCCCAAAGGCATTGAAGGAAGCACGTGAAAGAAAAAGACACAGTGTGGAAGCCACGAGACTCAAGCCCTGCTACTGAGCTAAGCAATCTCATGCTCCCGCAAAGGTAGCACATTCATTGAGAGGTGGCTGGTGCTTGGTTTTGGAAGCCAGCCAGGCTGGTGGCACCAATGACAAGACTAAGGTCAGAGCCCGCGTGATGCCCAACCGGCCACCACGCTTTCTCCAGTCTCCTCTTCCTCCCACATGGGTGCTAATGAGAACCAGACCCCCTGAGAAATGCACCCCCCTCCCCAAAATGCAATCTGAGCTCTTGGTCCAAATGCAGGGTGTGCGGGATGAGAAGGGGGGGGGAAAAGAGAAAAAAGAGTTAAGTGGCCTCAAAGCTCAAAACATTCGGGGAGACCATTTTACCCACTGCTTCTGCCAGTTGGAACTACTCAGCAAGAAAACCCAGGGCGAGTGACACACCTTATATAACAGGAGTAAATCCCTTCCCGCTCTTATCACTCAGGGCAACACAAATTCATCTAGGACCAGCCCCAGAACCCCAGGCAATAACAGGAAAGGCATGGGGAGTCCCTTTCAGTCCCTGAACATACTGAGGTCCTGCCGGGAAGTGCATCTCATCTCCCCATAGTTTTCCCCCCTTCCCCGGGGAGCCAGGCTGCAGGGGAGTGATGCTGAAGATGGTTCGAAACTAAATTGAACGTTTTGGAAAGCGGGGAAGTTCTCGGAGACTCCTGGACAGGAAAAGACCTCTTATCCGGGGATGCAGATCTGCTTGAATTCACATTTCCACCCCTTGCATTTCGAACTCGCTCACCTGGCACCGGGGAACGGACAGGTGAGTTTTCGGAGTTTGGCTCATTTGCCCAGGTGGGGAGGGCGGAGGGGGACATCCCAGCTGGGAGTGGGGCGCACCGGCAAAAACCCGGGATTGCAGAGCAACCCAAGCGACTAGCAGGTGTACCCGCGAGTCTAAGCCCAGACTCGATCAGACAAGCGAGGGGCTGGCTGGGGGGTCCTCTCCGGGGGGCTCCCGGCTCCGCCTCTGCCCTGTCCCGAACTCCACTGTGCCCGAAGGAGGAACCCCGCAGGCCAGACGAAAGGATGCAGCGATCGTGGGACCCCCGCGCCCCCGCCCCGCCCGCGGCCGCAGCCGGTGCAAGGCAGTGGGGTGCTACCCTCCCACCTCCCCGGGGGTGGCCAGGTCTGGGGGCGGCGCGCGGCGGTGCATCCCCGCGTCGCCGCAGCTGCTGCAATGCGCCATTTTCCGTCCCGCAGAGTCCGGTGCAGGGAGGGGGGTGGAGGGGTGAGAGTTGGCCAAGAGGCGCCGGGTGTCCACCCCGGAGTTAACTCACATGTCTCTGACAAGAAGGGAACCAGGGTCCGAGTCTTCTATCGAGGGCGGCCGCGAGGCTGCACCGGGCAGGGTCGACGCTGCGGTGCAAGCGGACGGAGGGGCCGAGCTCCGCCTCCAGCCGACCCCTGGCGGGAACTCGAGCTGCGGTGCAAGTTACCGCAGCCGCCGCGCCGGGGCCGCTCTTTATTAACGCTGGCCACGCCTCTCGCTCGACGCCGACGACCCAACGGTCCAATCAGCGTCCAGGACGGGCCCCCGCGGGGAAGCCGAGCGCGGGCCCGCCCCGTCTCTGCCAGGTGTCCAATGACAGCGCGTTCCCTCACCCCGACTCCCGCAGGCAGTGGTGGCCGCGCGCGTCACTCACGGGCCCGACACCCGTAGTAGGCGGGGCCAAAATCGGCGGGCGGGGCGGGGTGGAACTCTGCGCCAGCCCCCTGGGAAAGCGGCTCCCGCAGTTGGAATTAGGCCCGCTGGGTGTTTCCAGCCAATGGCCGCGAAGTTCCTGCAGTCCGGGCCCGCCCACAGTCCTCGGCAGCCAATCACTCACGGCCGCTGCTGCCGCCGGCGGCCGTGGGTGAGGCTTGGCTCCTGGTTGCTGGACCAAGTCGTGCTGTGGTTGAGTTGTCTGCACTGCTGCTCCTCCCCGCTGCTGGTCCTTCTGACCGACAGCGCCCAGGAGGCAGAATGCATCCAGAGAGAGCTCTTGACAGAAGGTCCTCCTCGATAGGTGAACACATCGACTCAGAAACTTGAAAATCTTCCAGTTCATTTTTTTGTTTGTTTTTTTGTTTTGATACCGTACCCGACAATGTTCAGGGGTTACTCCTGGCATTTTGCACTCAAGCATTATTACTCCTGGAGGGTCTCGGGGGACCATATGGGATGCCGAGGATCGAACCCTGATTTGCCACGTGCAAATCAAGCTCCCTACCGGTTGTACTATAGGTCAGGCCCCCTTCCAGTTCATTTTTAACACTCCAATAAGTCATCGAGTTGAATAGACCGTCTCTTCTTAATAATTCAAGCATTTTCTCTCCTCTCATTTCGCTGCTTCATCCTATTTATTATTCTTTGCCTGGGACTCAGTTGCCAATCTCGCCATTATTCTATGCTGAGAAAAAAGGATACCAAACTATGACACAGGAGTGACATGGTAACAGAATTCCTGAAACTTCACACTCAGAGACTGATCCTTGCGTTTCTTTTTGTTTTGTCTTACACGTGTCCGTGATTTTTCACACAGTATAACCCTCTGTGCCTGCCATCAAGGATTTTGGTGATGCAGTAATTTTTTTTTAAGTAAAACAGATTTTATTTGGAGGATTTTGAAGGTGTGGAGGGGAAGAGGGGGAGTGGAAAAGACAGACAGAGAGAGAAAAAGAGAGAGAGAAACACTCAAGAGAGTAGGCGGGCTTCTTCAAGGTTGGAGAGATCCCTTATACACATCCCAGCATTAGACATGAAAGCATGAAAAGTCCACATCTCAAGAGGGGAGATGCCATGTGGCACAAGCAGCACATGGGCTTGGGCAGCATATGTACCAATTTTTTCCTCCCATTGATCATCGATTTGCTTGAGCGGGCCCAGTAACGTCTCCATTGGAGATTTTGTTGTTACTGTGTTTGGCATATCGAATACGTCACGGGGAGCTTGCCAGGCTCTGCTGTGCGGGCGAGATACTCTCGGTAGCTTGCCGGGCTCTCCGAGAGGGGCGGAGGAATCGAACTCGGGTCAGCCATGTTGGCTGCGTGCAAGGCAAACGCCCTACCGCTGTGCTATCGCTCCAGCCCAATGTACCAATAATTCTTTAAAAAGTGTTCTCTTTAGGGGGCTGGAGCAATAACACAGTGGGTAGGGCGTTTGCCTTGCATGCAGCCAACCTGGGTTCCCAGCATCCCATATGGTCCCCTGAGCACCACCAGGGGTAATTCCTGAGTGCATGAGCCAGGAGTAACGCATCGCTGGGTGTGACCCCCCCCCAAAAAATAAAAATAAATTAAAAAGTGTTCCTCTCTAGGAGTTTGAAAGATAGTATAGGGGTTAAGGCACTTGTCTTGCACAAACCAACCTCAGGTTGGTATTTGTATGGTCCCCAGAGAACCACCTGGAATGATCCTTGAGCACAAAGCCAGGAGTAAGCCCTGAGCACCACTGCCTGTGGCCTCCCCACCACCTGCCAACCCCTCCAAATGTTCATCTTATTTAGATGTTAAATTGGTAAGGGAGGAAGGCTAGAGTTAGCCATGAGCATAGCTGGGTATGTCCCAAAAATCACACAGTCACACTGTTCTCCCGTTGCTCATCCATTTGCTCGAGCTGGCCCAGTAACATCTCCATTGTGAGACTTGTTGTTACTGTGTTTGGCATATCGAATACGTCACGGGTAGCTTGCCAGGCTTTGCCGTGCGGGCGAGATACTCTCGGTAGCTTGCCAGGCTCTCCGAGAGGGATGGAAGAATCGAACCCAGCTTGGCTGGGCCAGCAGTGTGCAAGGCAAACGACCTACCACTGTGCTATTGCTTTAGCCCGTCCCAAAAATAAACAACCAAAAAATAGAAAGTTGGGGCTGGAGCTATAGTACAATGGGTAGGGTTTTTGTCTTGCACGTGGCCAATCCAGGTTCGATCCCCAGCATCCCATACGGTCCCCTGAGCACTGCTAGGAGTAATTCTTGAGTATAGAACCAGGAGTAACCCCTATGCATCGCCGTGTAAACCCCCCCAAAAAAAGCAAAAAAAAAAAAATTGAAAGTTGTATGCTGTATAGAGTCTCCTGCCCCCGCGCCTGGCTGTCCTCGCTGGGGCCCCTTGGAGGGGAGCGCGTTGAGTTTTCCTCCCCGCCCCGACCAGGACTCCGGCAGCCGAAGACCTCCAGAACCAGCCACCACCATGCTGAGGCCACTCTCCACACGCATGAAGTAGGTGGGGGTCACACCCACCAACTGGCCCCCGGCACTGTGTAATCCCATCAACGGCCAAGACTCAGAGACTATAAAACCCAGCTCCTGGAAGAGAACAGTGCAGAGTCTCCTAACCCCCGCGCCTGGTTGTCCTCACCAGGGCCCCTTGGAGGGGAGCGGGTTGAATTTTCCTCCCCACCCCGACCAGGGCTCCGGCAGCCGAAGACCTCCAGAACCAGCCACTACCATGCTGAGACCACTCTCCTCACGCATGAAGGTACCGGCAGGGAAACAAAGGCACGCGGGTCCCGGGGCTGAGATCTCCAAGCCTACTCGGATCGGGGCTGAGCATCCTCCACCCAGATCCTCCAAATTCCAGTAGGCAGGGGTCACACCCACCAACTCGCCCCCTGGCGCTGTGTAATCCCATCAACGGCCAAGACTCAGAGACTATAAAACCCAGCTCCTGGAAGCGCGCGACCCCAAATGCAGCCGCGCAACATCTTATCATCTTATTCCTACTTTGGACAAACTGGCAGGATACCAAATGTAACCTGCGCACACGGCAGAGTCTGGCAAACTCCCTGTGGCGTACCCAATATGCCAAATACCAGTAACAATGAAGGGTCTCATTCTCCTAACTCTGAAAGAGCCTTGAATAGGGCACTTTCTTAAAAATCTCAGGGCTAGGACAAAGGAGATGTTACTGGGGCCTGCTCGAGGCAATCGACGAATAACAAGATGGTCGTGATCGTGATTGTGATCGTGATGCTGTATGATTCCTTAACAGCGCATTCTTAAAATAAATTAATAGAGATGGAGAACAGTATTAGGAATGGGGGATTTTGTAGTCATAGCATAAGAAAATCTTCTTGTGATTGTTCTGTAACCTGATTGTGGTGGTGACTACAAGAATATACACACATTTTGCCAAATGCACACGGACACACACACACACACACACACACACACACATATACACACGTGCATGTAAAATAGGTAAAATCTGTGCGGCTCTCTGGATTGTGCCAATGTCAGTTTTTGAATTTAAATTTTTTACCAGAGAGATAGCACAATAGGTAGGGCATTTGCCTTGCATGCTGGCAACCCAGGTTCAATCCTCAGTATTGCATATGGTCCTCTGAGAACTACTAGAAGTGATTCCTGAGTACAGAGCGAGGAATAACCCCTAAGCATATGGGTGTGCCCCCCTCCCAATAGTACACAGGTAGGGTGCTTGTCTTGCACACTGTTGACCCAGGTTCAATCCCAGTATACCACATAGTCCCCCAAGCACTTCCAGGAGTAATTTCTGAGTGCAGAGTTAGGATTAACACCTGAGCATTGCAGGTGGCCACACCCTGTGGTGCTCAGGGAAGACTCCTTAGCATACTCAGAGGACCATATGGGATGCTTTAATAAATTTTTTAAAAATAATTTTTTTAAAAAAAGAATGAAAAACTGATTTGAAGCACTAATTTGACATATCTCTCAATAGTTTAGAAATTGCAAAAAAAATAATAACTTTCAGGGCCAGAGAGATAGTACAGTGAATACGGTGTTTGCCTTACACACAGTCAACCCGAGTTCAATCCCCGGCACCACATATGGACTCCCAAGCAGAGCTAGGAATGATCCTTGAGCATAGAGTCAGAAGCCCTGAGCATTGTTTGGTGTGGCCCTCAAACAACAACAAAATCAAAATATTGGACCAAGGGCCGGAGCGTTAGTACAGCAGGGAGGCTGTTTGCCTTGCACGCAGCTGACCCAAGTTCAATCCTCAGTATCCTATATGGTCCCCCAAGCACTGCCAAGAGTAATTTCTGAGTGCAGAGCCAGGAGTAACCCGTGAGCATCACCAGGTATGACCCAAAAAGAAAAAAAAAAAGCCAAAATGCAAAGGTATCAACAAAACAAAGGGACAGTGGTGACTGCAGACTTAAGAGGTGCAGGTGAACCAGACTTCTGAAACTACAATGAATGAGTGGGAACCACATGGAGACAAAAACGAAGGATGTCACGAACAGATTTCAAAGTTGCTCCACTTTATTGCATAAAGCAGACAAATCCATTTCCAAGGAAAAGTCCTTAGCCCCTTTGAGGCAACAGAGGTGCCACTTCCACAGTTCTGGGCTTTCTCTTCTACCGGTACTTTCCATGGCGGTTAAAGTGTTTGTAGAGGTAATTGATGCGTTTGGTCAGGTTGTGCAGGTCATCAATGAACATCCGATTTCCGACCATTCTCTTCTTTCGAATACAACGCTGCAACTCATTCCCCTTCCAACCTCTAAGCCATCTGGGACCCTTAATCAGGTCTTTGGGGTGTTTTTCAAAGTTTCCTGTGTGATGTAAGAGACCAAGTGAGTTGCAAGAAGAGAGAAACCAAAGTCTACAAGACACAATTGCATCTTCCTTAGCAGCACCTATAGACATGACGCACTATCCGACTTTATCAAGCCAGCACCTATAGACAAGACACACTAACTGACTTTATCAAGCCCGACTCTTGGGATTCCAGTTCAGACACTGCCATTTGCTCCTTTTTTTTTTTTTTTTGGTTTTCTGGGTCACACCCAGCCGATGCTCAGGGGTTACTCCTGGCTCTGCGCTCAGGAATCACCCCTGGCAGTGCTTGGGGGACCCTATGGGATGCTGGGAATTGAACCCGGGTCGGCGGCGTGCAAGGCAAACGCCCTCCCCGCTGTGCTATTGCTCCAGCCCTTCTTCTGGAAAAATTACTTAGGCTCTCTGTGCCTCGGTGTTCTTATGCACAAATGTAAACGTGAATAGGCTATTGAACGACTTCATAAACACAGGGCTCTCAGAACAGTGCCCAGCATGTTAACAAGTCACGTGTTAGCTCTTACCCTCGGACAGGGTACCTACCATTCCTAACACTGGGGATCTGCCATGCCGAAGTGCTCCTCCAAGGAGAGGGTCAAATCTTACCTAGGATCCCGATGTTGTCATACACCCCAAACAGAGCCCTCTTCTCATTCCAACGATCAACCACTTTGGGGGGAGGGAGTGTGAGTCTCACGCGGGATAATCCAGGAATTCCTAAGCATAGTGGAGAGAGGGAATGAATCCGAGCCGCTCACCGAGAAGCAGTTCTCGGGCGATTTCCAGAACAGCCACTTACCCAGAGAGAAGCTTCTGCAGGCTATGGGCACCCAGGCTAGGGCTACCCGGCCTGCCCCGCAAAGGAGGGGCCCTGCCATAGCTCCCCACCCCCCCACCCCGACGGCACTCCGCGGGAGACCACCAGCAGGCCAGAAGCGGTCTTCAACCAGAATCTCCTTCCGGCCCCTTCCGCAGAGGACTCACAAGCGTACTACACGGGCGCAGCCATATTGAGCCTTACCCAGGTATCTCCGGGCGTAGGCCCCGCCCCCACGATCAAACCCCGCCCACCGGGTTCCGCCGCTCGGTCTCGTTCGCTTCCGGGTGCGCTGGGTGCGCTTCCGGCCTGACCTCGGAAGTTTTGGGGCGTCCGAGGAGCTGAGAGAAACTTGCCTGGGACTCTCTCAAACGGATATTTTAAGAAAAAAAAAATCCTTTCCTGCTTCCTTGGGCGTCCCTCAAGTGTGAGGGAGATGAAGGCCCCGAGCCTGGAGGCCCCCACCCCCGAGATTCCTTCTTTCCTCGCCTCTCCGCGGAGCAAAGCTGAGGTTCCGAGTGACCCCGCCCCCTCCCTCCGGGCGTCACAGCGTAGGGAAATGGGGGCCTGGATTCGGGTTTCAGGCTTTCCTCCCGTCCTGGGGGTCCCCGAGAGGGCCACCGTCCAGCTGGGACGGCTGAACCTCCAAGGCCGACGGTCCTCGAGCCGCCACCCCCGCCCGACGGGGACCGGGACGGCAGCAGCGCCGGGGAGCGCCGGGCCGCCGCCTCCGCCTTCTCCTTTAGCCCCGCCCCTCCCGCCGCGGTTCCTGCACTGTGATTGGCCAGGCTGGGCAGCGAGCGACGCCATTGGCCCCCCCTGCGGCCGTTGAGATTTGAACTTCCCTTTTGCCGCTTTCCCCGCGCGGCGTGTTTGCGAGGCGTTTTTCTTGCCTCGGCCTGCACGGGATTGGCTGGTTTCTCTGCCCGCCGGGCCGCTGCGTAGCGGATTGGAGCGTCCCGCAACACTGTTTGTAACCCTTCTTCTCCCCGCAGCCGCGGAGGAACGGCGGCGTGAGATTTCCCCCCCGGGTGAGCTGGCTAGTGGGCTCTGGGGGAATGAAAGGCTGGGAAACCCAGTTCGGAAACGGGGTCCAGATGGCGCGGCCGGGGAGGTCTCGCCAGGCGTATGCTCGGAGTACGGTGCGGTGGGAACCGTAATTCTGACAGATGCTCCGAGGGGCATGGGGCAAATCGCTGAACCGTGCTTAGCGACAGTTCTGTCATCTGGATGTTGTAAATGGGTTTCCATGAGGTGGGTGTTTGGAGAATTCGGATCAGACACGATGCATTCCATTTTTTTGAGCCCAGCAACCTGGCTCAAAGGAGGAGTGCTATGCAAAATGTGGAATGTTGGGGCTGGAGCGATAGCACAGCGGATAGGGCGTTTTCCTTGCACGCCGCCAACCAGGGTTCGATTCCCAGCATCCCATTAGGGTCCCCCGAGCACCCCCAAGGAATGATTCCTTAGTGCAGAGCCAGAAGTAACCCCTGAGCATCACAGGGTGTGACCCAAAGAGCCAAAAAAAAAAAAAAGACGTGGAATGTTAATGCCTTCCCATTCCGGGTAACTGACTTTGTTTACACTCTTCTTGCATAAGAAGCTTTGCCAGAAAACATCATGATAATGCTAACTTCATGCATGGTCGCTCCACTTTGCAGTTCTTGAAACCCTAGACTTCATTAAGCGGCAGGTAACTGTGATCCTTGGTATCCCCGGTTTACAAATGTCATCATGAGGGTGTAAGTAGCCTTGGCAAAGCCTTATGTAGGGGTGAGGAGAGATTAGGACCAGATAAGAGAAGGCAAGGCCTGAGGTACAGACCCTGACCTGTTTTCTCTTTTGGTTCCAGCCTGTGAGACAGTAGGAGAAAGATGTCTCCGCAGCAGTTCGAGTTCCATCTACCCTTGTCCCCAGAGGAACTGTTGAAAAATGGCGGGGCGAATCAGTATGTTGTGCAGGAAGTCCTGTCCGTCAAACATCTTCGCGAAGAACTTAGAGGTAAGATGCCTGTGCCAAGCACTTCGACCAGGCCACGGTATCTGTCTGTTCTACAACACCCCAGTGCTTCATGAGAGCCAAGAAAATGTCTTTCTTTGGGCTGGAGTGATAGCACAGCGGGTAGGGCGTTTGCCTTGCACACGACCGACCCGGGTTCGATTCCCAGCATCCCCTATGGTCCCCTGAGCACCACCAGGAGTAATTCCTGAGTGCAGAGCCAAGAGGAACGCTAGGTGTGATCCAAAAAGCAAAAAAAAGAAAAGAAAAGAAAAAGTCTTCTCGTTCTGCTGTTTACTCCTTCATTGCACAAAAAAGAGGCCTCTCATGAACCGCTTCTTTTTTTTTTATCATGGACCACTTCTTGGTCCATCAGTAAACAGGATGGTGGATATGGTTATTCTTTATGTCACGGTCCGGTCACGATCCTCCCGTTGTTCATCAATTTGCTCAAGCGGGCCCAGTAACATCTCCATCATGAGACTTGTTGTTACTGTGTTTGGCATATCGAATATGCCACGGGTAGCTTGCCAGGCTCTGCCGTGCGGGTGAGATACTCTCGGCAGCTTGCCAGGCTCTCCGAGAGGGGCGGAGGAATCGAACTCGGGTTGGCCATGTTGGCCGCTTGTAAGGCAAACGCCCTACCGCTGTGCTATCACTATGTGGGGAGAATTATTTTACTTTTAAAGCATTTGGCAGGGGAGAGGGCATAGCAATAGTACAGCGGGTAAGTCGTTTGCCTTGCACGGATGGACCCAAGTTCAATCCCAAGCACCACCAGGAATGATTCCTGAACATGGAGCTAGGTATAATCCCTGAGAACCACCAGTGTGCCCCAAAAAATAAAATTTAAAAAAGTTTTTTGCCACACCAAAACCCCAGTGATGCATGGTGATTCTTCCTGAGGGATCGCTCATGGTGGTGCCCAGGGGCACATATGGGATGCTGGGGATCGAACCCACGTTAACTGCGTGCAAGGCAAGTGCCCTTCCCGCTGTACTATTGCCCCGGCCCTGGGGAGAATTATTTTAGATCTTTACCTCTTGCCATTGTGCCAAATTTTAGTCCTGGTAGACTTAAAAATTTTAGGAGCAGCCTTTTTTTCCATTCTGGAGAAGCCTGTGTTCGCTCTTAAACACATATTCCTCTTTCTCTCCCCTCACATCTCTCAGTTTCGTTCTGAATCTATTTTGCTTCATTAGATTGTCTGAGGCTTGGCTCGGTCTCTTTTTTTCTGTGCAGTAATAGAAAAAAAAAAAAGGCATATGTATGTCCAGCCCCACCTCTGGGCAAGCTGTGAACAATGCCATGACTCACTGAAATCTACTCATGGGGCCAGGAGGTAGGTCAGTGGTTAGGGCATGCCTCATCTCTGCCAGACCTGGGTTTAATTCCTGGCACACATGGTCCCTGAAGCCCCACTATATGTAGTCCTGGAGGCCCCCAAACACTGCCTGCATGGTCCAGGCGATCCTCACCACCACAGGGCTTGAGCCACACCAAAACCCCAGTAGCACACAGTAATTATTCCTGAGGGATCACTCCTGATGGTTCCCAGGAGAACATATGGGATGCTGGGGATTGAACCCAGGTTTGACTGCGTGCAAGGCAAGTGGCTTCCCCAGTCCTGGGGAGGATTATTTTAGATTATTTTAGTACCACTTCCTTCCTCTCGCTGTCACCCCCCAAATATCTAGAGATGTGTCAAAGCAATTTAGACATCATCAGGAAGACTGCTGGGACGGGATCAGTAGTACAGGCAGCAGGGCACTTACCTTGCACACGGCTACCCCAGGTTCAGTCTGACACCTCATATGGTCCCGAGCCTTTCAGGAGTAAGTCAGGCATCTTTGTCTCTTTTTGTTGTTGTTGGATCATACCCAGCAACGTTCAGAGCTTGCTTCTGGCTCTGCACTCGGGAATGACTCTTGATGACAATACTCAGGGGACCATATGGGATGCAAGGCAAATGCCCTACCTGCCCTACCCACTGTAATATCTCTCCAGCCCCAAGTTTGGCTTTTTTTAAAGCCAGGTGTGGCAATAAATAAATAAATACTAACAATCCATGGATTTGTGGGGCTGGAGACACAGTACAGTGAGTAAGGCGCTTACCTTGTACGTGGCTGACTTGGGTTCAGTCTCTAGGACCCCATGTGGTTCCCCCTAACCCTGCCAGCAGTGACTCCCCAGCTTAAGCAGGAGTAAGCCCTGAGCAGAGCTGAGTGTGACCCCCAAAACAACCCAAAAAATCACTACTTGTTACAAGTGCCCTATATCCTTTTAAGTTGCTCTGGATAAGGTCATAGAAATTGAACTCTGGAGTTAAACTCCCTGAGTTTGAATGCTGACTCATCCTCCCTGACAAATTACTTAATCTGTCTGTGCCTTGGTTTCTTTATCTGTAAGGGTAGTGATAACACTTGCTTTATTATATCTTACAACAGGAAGGACTAATGAGTGTAGCAGCTTCTTACTGGAATGCCAACGTGTTCTCTTGACCTCCTCATCCTGGGTGTCAGAGGGTAACTCCTTGCTCTGATGTCCAGAGGTTTTCTGTTCAGGGAGTTTCTAGCTTGTGTTTTTGCTTTTATCCCCCCTCTTTTTAAAGCTACCAGGAGCCTGCCAGCAAACTTAACCAAAATTAGATCATGTGTCTATTTACTTTCTGGTAAGAGACATAGAATTTCTGTGATTGACGATATTGATAAAGGTTGATACCTAACAGACTGCCTTTAAAACGAAAGGAATCACTGTTTGGTCAGCAAGGAAGGAAAGTTGGAATGTGGCCATCTAGTGGGTGACCAAGCACGGGCTGGAGAGAGAGTCCAGCAGGTGGGGCATTTGCCTACCACGTGGCAAACCTGGGTTTGATCCTTGGCACCACATATGGCACCTTGAGCAACACATGGATGTGGCCAGAAAGTCATAATGATAACAATGGGTGGACAGCCATGGTTCCTATGAGTGTACTATGTATCACCTGTTGTACACAGTAGCTAGCAAGTTTTGATACTTTGTTCTTTTCCTTTGGCTCTCCAGAGGATTGAATCCGGTCTTTATGTGTATAAAAGGCAAGTACTCTAGGGACTGGAGCCATAGCACAGTCGGTAGGGCATTTGCCTTGCATGCAGCTGACCCGGGTTTGATTCCCAGCATCCCATAGGGTCCCCTGAGCACCGCCAGGAGTGACTCCTGAGTGCAGACCCAGGAGTGACCCCTGTGCATTGCTGGGTGTGACCCAAAAAGAAAAAAAAAAAGGCAAAGGCAAGTATTCTATCCTGGAGTTATGGCCTCTGTCTCAATACGTCTGTTTTGGGGCCTGTACCCAGCTGTGCTCAGGGGTCACTCCTGATGGTGCCCAGAGGACCATATGTAGTGCCGGGAATAAAACCGGAGTCAGCTGAATGCAAGCAAGCACCTTAATCTCTGTACTATCTCTTGGCCCTGTTTCATTTTCTTATCATTCATGTGTCCACTGTGATAGCACTTTTCACTTTGTTCAGGAACTTCTTTTTTGCATTCATGCCTTGGTGAGCTGTTCATTGCTGGAGGCCTAGTTTGACTTCCTTGCTGAGCATCGTTTCTGGTTTTTGATTTGAAGTGACTTTTTCTTCCACTTAAATATTGAGAGGCCAACAGGGTTTCTGAATTGCCTAACTTCCATATTGCTGAGTCTCAGAGACTAGGGAAATCTAGGACCAAGGAAGGGCTGGAGAGTCGGCTCAATAGGCGGGGCCACGTACTTTGCATCTAGGAGGTCCAGGCTCAGTCTCTGACATCGCATCTGTGACCCTGATCCACGAAGGCCCTCAAATAAGAAAGAAAAGTGAGGGAAGAGGGAATCGTTGTGTCGGTGGTGCAGTGGTATGATTAGAATACAGTCTTACACGGGTGCGATTCTTGGTATACTCCAGACAATTAGAGTATTAACACCAGAGGTTGCTGATCACAGATTAATGGAACAAATATAACGGTGAAAGGGTGAAATATTTTGAGAAGGGGCCAGAGAGATAGTACAGTGGGTAGGATGTCGCCTTGCATGTGGCCAACCCGCCTTCAATCCCCAGAACCGAATATGGTTCCCTGAGCCACCAGCAGTGAGTTAGAGCCAGGAGTAAGCCCTGAGTCCTACCAGGTATACCCCAGAAAAAGAAAGAAAGAGAGAAAGAGAAAAGAACTTGCTTGATGCAGGATTCCTAGAAACCATCCGAGTATGTGTTCCCATCCCCTGAGCACCGCCTGGGTTCACTCCTGAGCACAGACCCAGGAACAGCCCCTGGGCACCTCCGGATATGTCTCCAAAACCAAAACCAAAACTTGACAGTTCTCTGTGAAATGCAGTCCAGTAGGTGTGCCATCACGGGGCTCGGGGGGAAGGGCTGGAGCACTTGGCTCTTTTCTTCTGTTTGATTCTGTTTGCTCAGGTAGGAAGGAAGCCTTTAGTTAGAGCAGAGAAGAGGTGTGAAATAATTGCTCAGAAGGAGGCCGAAGAGATGGTATGGGAGATAGATAATGCACTTGCCTTGCATCTCGCCGACTCTGCTTTAGATGCCCCAAATCATTTACCATCCACTCCCCCCCCCCCGCCCCGGGCACTGCCAGGGATCACTTCTAAGCACAGAGATACCCCCTCCCCCCCCAAACACACACACAAAAAATCGAGTGAATACACCTGGAAATATGTAATAGGCTTTACTAGGAAATAGCTGAGGGCTTGTTGGAAGCTTCTGGTCCTGTTTCGGGTGGGGAGAGTGGAATGCTGGTTTGTTGAGGTTTTTGTTTTGTTTTGGGACCACACCTGGTAGTACTCAGGACTTCTGGCTCTGCGCTCAAGGATCACTCCTAGCAGGCTCCGGGGACCACAGCGGGTGCTGCTTAAATCTGGGTCAGCCACATGCAAGGCAGCCGCTGTACTATGGCTACAGCTCCCTGAACTCATTTTTAATGTATACACAGATACAAATAGATGTGGGGGGCCGGAGCGATAGCATAGCAGGTTGGGCATTTGCCTTGCATGCGGCTAACCTGGGTTCAATCCTTGGCATCCCATATAGTCTCTTGAGCATTGTGCCAGGAGTGATTCCTGAGTGCAGAGCCAGGAAGAACCCTGAGCATCACCAGGTATGACCCAAAAAAGGGGGGTGGGGAGAGGGTCTGTGTCCATATATCTGGCTTACTTTACTGAGAGGGCTTAAAGGACAATGACGCTCAGGTAGTACCGAGCCTACTGAGTACCTCCAACTTGGTTTCTCCCAACCGTTGTCCCATGAAAGAAGCCGGGACTCCTTTGGGATGGCGAGGCCAGGACTGAGAGAGCCAGGAAAAGTGCAGGTGGCCCAGGCAGATCTGAGGCAAGCACTTTCACAGGTCCCGGCCCACACAGTGGGGCCAGGATTTGGTAGCTGGTGCTGAGAGAAAAAACCCCTGGAGTGCGCCCTTGTCCTGGCACTGTGCCGGCGGCAGTTGTCACTCGGTGGGACAGAAAGACAGTTCTGTGCCTTTCTCCTGCTGCTGTAATCTTAGGCCCTTTCCCTTCCCCGTCTCTCCACCGCAGAGAGAACAGAAATAAAGGACAAATGTCAGGGACACGGACTTATGTTAACGGAGCTTCTGATGGTCCAGGCTAAAGCCGTTTGGGCTGGAGCGATAGTACAGCGGGGAGGGCACTTGCCTTGCACATAGCCGACCTGGGTTTGATCCCTAGCACCACATGTGATAACCCCAAGCCCCTCCAGGAGTGATCCCTGAGCACAGTCAGGAGTAAACCCTGAACACAGCCAGGTATGGCCGAAAAAAAAAAAAGGCATAAAGCCATTTGAACAACAAAGGAAATAGAGATGGATTAAAACACAACAGGATTCTGACATGGGGGTGCCTGAGCAGTACAGCATCTGGGGACTTGCCTTGTACGCAGCCAGCCTGGATTTGATGGCCGGCACCTCATGGGGTCCCCTGAACCCCGCCACGAGTCATCCCTGTGCTCAGAGCCTAAAATAAGGCCTGGGCACTGCTGAGTGTGTCCCCAAAACAAAACCAAACCTCCCCGAAGCAGAGATACAGCATTGGGCTGAGAGGTAACATGGCAGAGTAAAGCGTGTGTTTTGCAGGGAGGGGGCCTGGGTGGGGTCCTGAGCACCATGTGGTCATAAGGCTCATCCTTTCAGTGACGGTCCGCTAGTGAACCTGGGAGGAAGGATGGAGTGGGGGAAATCGCCACACTTGAGGCAGACGAGCCGTCATTAAGTGCTTCACTTAATGAGCAAATGTGATAAGAAATAGCACACCTGTCCTATCTCTGTATTGGTAGTTTTGAAGCATCTTCTCTTAGTGCCAGAGCGATAGTACAGCGGCCAGAGCACTTGCCGTGCACATGGCCGACCCAGGTTCAGTCCCCAGCATCCCGTGTGGTCCCTCAAGCCCCACCAGGAGGAATTCCTGAGCGCAGAGCCAGGAGTAAACTCAGAGCACCACTGGGTATGCCTCTGCTCCCCCTGCCCCCAAATAATAACCCAAGACCAAGCATCTGCCCTTAAGAGGAGTTGAGTTGCCAAGGGGCAAACACTGATTCTTCAGTGGAGGAACCAGGCAAACACTAACATGTGATGAAGGCCGCTGCTGTTAATACTCAGACACCGGCACTGACGTACTTCCTTGGGATGACATATCAGGGTGATGGAGCCTTCCATTGAATAGCCCCAAGTTATCTCTACTCAGTCTGATCATGGGGAAATAGTAGGCAGTCCCAAACTGGGGGGGTGGGGGCAGGCGTCCACAGAAGAGCCAGGTAATATACTTCAGAATGTTAGGATCGTGAAAGACAGAGATTGGAGGAAAGTAAGGAGACGCAGCAAAGAAATGCATGGCTCTGGGATGCAATCCGAGACAGGACAAGGGTTGAGTTTTCCGACTTGAGTTGGAAAAACTCAAGTAAGGTTCAGTTAGTTGAGAGCAGTGTTTCTTGGCCAAGGGGCGGCATATGCGAAGTCCCAGGATTTTTCAGAAAGACCACAGGTGAAAATTACATACTTAGGATACCAACCAGTAAGATAAGATAGATTGGAAGAAAGTTGGAGGGGGTCCATGGCCCTAAAACAAGCTGAGGAACATGGATAAGGTAGTACTGAACTCACATTTTGGTTTAAAAAAATTCACGTATGATTAACATCTGGTGAGAAGTCCAGGTGCTCTGTTCTGGTTTTGTCGCTTTCATAATTTCAAAATCAAAAGTAATAGCCGGAGTTTGTTTACAAACTACCGACAGTCACTTAGCCCCTAAAACGGGACTCATTGTTGGGCCAGGAAGTCGCCTCAGACGGCCGGAACACATTGCAGGAGCCTGATTTCATTCCCTGGTTTCCTCCCCTCCACCCCCCAGAGCCCTACCCCGCACCACCAGCTGTGGACCCCCAAACACAGGACAGATCATTATTGCAGGTTACATTGGGGGCTGGAGAGGTAGTACAGTGGGTGCTTGTCTCGCATGCGGCCGACCCAGGTTCGATCCCCAGCATCTCATAATTACCCTGAGCCTGCCAGGATTAATTCCTGAGTGCAGAGCCAGTAATAACTCCTGAGCATCACTGGTTGTGGTTCTCTTTTCCCCCTACCAACCCCCCGCCCCCAAATAGTAGGTTACATTGCCACAAACTGTCCCCTTTCATGATTTTACTAACAAAAGTACAAAAGTAATTAATAATTAATTAATTTGATGTTGTGCCATGAATAGAATTTACCCCACGATTCCTCTTCCCTTTGCATGAAGGAGTTTATCTTTACAGCATTTCAGGCTGCTTTCCGAGCTCAGGGACCCCTGGCTATGCTGGAGCATTTTGATACCATCTACAGCATTCTACAGTAAGTAAAGCCCTGGGCTGGCGGTACTTTAAGAAATAATGAGGAGGCTGGAGCGATCGCACAGCGGGTAGGGTGTTTCCCCTGCATGCGGCCAACCCGGGTTTGATTCCCAGCATCCCATGGTCCCCTGAGCGCCACCAGGAGTAATTGCTGAGTGCATGAGCTAGGAGTAACCCCTGTGCATCGCTGGGTGTGACCCAAGAAGGAAAAAAAAATGAGTTCTACCACTTCCTGCCTCACCCTACTTGTACTTTCTCTCCTCATAGTCACTTTCGAAGTCTAGATCCTGACCTCAAGGAAGATGCGCTGGAGTTCCTGATCAAAGGTGTTTGTGGGTCAGGGGTTGGGAACTGGCTGCCGTTCGCTTCCGTTCTGTTTGCCATGTGATGATATCAAGGCTGTGGTGATTCAGCTGGCTTGGCTAAGTCTGGGGACCTTTGACTCAGGTCTGTAATCTTGGTGGACAATACAGAGCTCTGTGTGTTCGCTGTAAGGGCAGACCAACAGGTAATCTTCCTACTTGTGAGCGACCTCTTTTTCATAGAGGTGGCCCTGCCAGTGGCCAGGGAGAAACTGGTGACTGGTGTCAAGGAGTAGGGACAGGGCGTTTTTCCGGGAATCAGGGTCAGGGCTCTTGCCGGACTTGGCTTGTGTTGTAGCCGCTGGAGATGAACACAGATCTTTGGTAATCTGATGGCGGCGCGAGGGGGCCGCCGTGACCTTGTGGTCTGTGCGGGAAGTGAGTGAAACCGCCTCTCGATCCTGCCCCTTGCAGTGGTGAACTGCCACTCCCAGCAACTCCCAACTATCCTGGACGATGCCACTTTGAGTGCGTCAGATAGAAGTGCCCACCTCAACGCCCTCAAAATGAACTGCTATGCCCTGATCCGCCTCTTGGAATCCTTTGAGACCATGGCCAGCCAGAACAAGCTCATCGACCTAGACGTGGGGAAGGTAATTAGTGTCCGGAACTCACTCAGGAGAGGAGCTGGGAAACGAATAGGGGCCTTATAAGAGAAAGTAATAATGAGGAATGCAGTGATTCTGCTTTTTTAGAGGCCTGCCCTAATGTAGGTATGATTCAGGAGGAAGTATTCAAAAGTATCACATTGTATCCTTCCTTGACTTGTGGGTCTTTAATACTCTGTAACTTAGAGTACGTTGTATTCACTCTATCTGGTCTCAGTACTGGATAATTGAGGCATACTAGAGGATCTTGAGACTCTTCATTTGCTTTTTTTTTTTCTTTATTCCTAAATATATCCACCATCCATTTTCAGGGTAAGAAAGGCAGGGCCAAGGCGGCCCAGGGCTTTGACTGGGAAGAAGAGAGGCAGCCAATTCTTCAGCTTTTAACCCAGCTGCTCCAACTGGACATTCGTCACCTATGGAACCATTCGATAGTCGAGGAGGAATTTGTCAGGTGCGTAGTTAGGATGGTTGGACCACGAGTCAGACCGATAGCATAGTGCATAGGGTGCTTGTCTTGCAAGGGGCCACAGGAGCACAGAGCCAGGACTAACCCCTGAGCATCACTGGGTGTGGCCACCAATTTTTTTTTTCTTTTTGGGTCACACCCGGCGATGCTCAGGGGTTACTCCTGGCTCATGCACTCAGGAATTGCTTCTGGCGGTGCTCAGGGGACCATATGGGGTGCTGGGAATCGAACCTGTGTCGGTCATGTTGGCTGCATGCAAGGCAAATGCCCTACCCTCTGTGCTATCACTCCAGCCCCCCAATTTTTTTTAATAAATAAAAATGGTGGCTATGGATCATGCAGGGCCATGAGGATTGAGTTCCGTGTTGCTGTATGTATCTTTGAAATCCTTCAATTCATGCCTCAGGTCTAACTGACATGCACCCATAGCATTAAATTGTCAGAAGTATGGAGTGGAATGTTAGAAGCAAATGTGAATTTCTCAACTCTTGATGCCCATTCATCCACGAAGCAATATTTATTGAGACTCACCCGGGCGCATAAGCTGATATCATTGTGGACACTGATCACAGCTAAAGATCCGGCCCCCAGATTATATTAAGATCGACTAAAGATCGAACCCAGGTCTCCTGCATGTTAGGCATGTGCTAAACTTTTTTTTTTTTTTTGCTTTTTGGGTCACACCCGGCGATGCACAGGGGTTCCTCCTGGCTCTGCGCTCAGGATTTACCCCTGGTGGTGCTCAGGGGACCATATGGGATGCTGGGAATCGAACCCGGGTTGGCCGCGTGCAAGGCAAACGCCCTACCCGCTGTGCTATTGCTCCAGCCCCGTGTGCTAAACTTTTAAGCCATATCCCCAGCCCCTTGGGTTGTTTGGGGATTTCTTTGCAGGGAGGAGGGTAGAAGGAGGAGTGTAGGTGTGGGGGCCGGAACTACTCTGGCTCTGAGCCCAGTCGTCATTTCCGGCGGTGCTCAGGGCACCCTGCTCCGTCAGGGATTGAGCCTAGACCTCAATAAAGCAGGCGATCAGCCCTCTGAGCCATCTCCGGCCCCCAGATTATATTAAGAGCAGAAGATAGTTTTTGTAATTAGTTAAATATATGTTATTTTTTTTGAAAATTTGGAAGGGCTGGAGTGATAGTGATGACGGTGGGCTCCACGGGTGACTTATGGGAAGCGGGGAGGAGAAAGACGGCCACTTTCTCCCCACCCGCCTCTGCCACCTGGGACCCAGGGTTGCTGGGTTCTTGTCTCGCCTCGCAGAAAGGAATTTCAGGAGTAGACAAGTAATAAAGTGAATAGATTTTATTTGGAGGGTTTTTAAGGTGTGGAGGGAGAGTGAGAGAGAGAACACACTCAAGAGAGAACTCGGGCTTCTCCAAGGGCGGAGAGCCCCTACACACATTCCTAGCATTGGACACGAAAGCATGACAGTCCACATCTCAAGAGGGGAGATGCGGGCGACACATGTTCTCAGGCACCACTTAGCGAGAGGTGCTCAGCCACGTGGACGCAAAAAGCACATGGGCTCGGGCAGCATCTGCGCACTTCCTTTGTTCAAGGTGACCTTTATAGGGTTTCTCCAACCTGCCCCCACGTGGGGCTTCTTCCTAGGTAAAAGTCCGTTGCTAAAGAGGTTACCAGGGAGGCTGGGAGTGGTGATGGTGTCCTTTGGGCCGAATCACTAAAGTGAATCCGATTGAGGGAGAGGTCTGAGGGAATTCAAGGAATTTCCTTCCTCGGGAGGGGTCCAGTCTCCTCAAGGTCTGCTGCTCCAGGTTTTATCCGTATCCACAAGTGATCAGCTTTGGAATTTTCCTCCCAGAAATTTCGCTGACCAGTTTTATTGTCCAGGGCCTTTCCCTATCTACCTGCCCACAGCAATAGTACAGTGGGGAGGGCGTGTTCCTCGCATACAGCCGACCCAGGTTTGATCCCCGGCATCCCATAGGGTCCCCTGAGAACTGCCAGGAATAGCTCCTGAGTACTGAGCCAGGAGTTACCTTGAGCATCGCCGGGAGTGACCCAGAGGCTAAATCAATAAATAAAATTTTAAAAATATAGATTTTGGCGGGCTGGAGTGATAGCACAGCGGGTAGGTCATTTGCTTTGCACGCCGCCAATCGAGGTTTGGTTCCTCCGTTCCTTTCGGAGAGCCCGGCAAGCTACCGAGAGTATCCCGCCCGCACGGCAGAGCCTGACAAGCTCCCGTGGCGTATTCGATATGCCAAAAACAGTAACAACAGGTCTCACAATGGAGACCTACTGGTGCCCACTCAAGCAAATTGATGAACAACGGGAGGACAGTGACAGTGATAGATTTTGGTACAATCGGGGGGAAATAGAGTAAGTAAACGGGAAACTTGCTGGAGCACGCTTGTGATTTTAGTTTTGTTTTCTTGCCCCCCCCCCCCCCCCCCACCGCCCCTTTGTTGCTGCTGGTGAGAATGGTGTTGCTCTGACCGGGGGTTTGCGCTCCTTTGGTTGTTGTATTGCAAATGTGTTCACAGAGGGCTGCACTCATAGTCACAGTGCTCAGGCTACGGTTGTGCTTGCAGGAGTCACTGTGGTGCTCCCATGTGTGCTCGCCTACACATCTTTTCAGTTGCAGGGTTTGCTGGGCGTGGTGCCCCCTCCCCCACTTTGTGGTGCTTTTGCACACCTGACTGCGGTGTGGCCAGAACTTGTTTCTGTCTGAGTTTGAGGGCATGCTGGGAGCAGAGCTGCACCCTGCACATGTGGGTTGGTCAGATTTGAACCCATGACCGTGTGCTTGCACAGCAGGGCTGTGACTGTAAATCTACTGTTTCTAGCAAGACCGCCTTGAGAGAGTGACGTTCCCAGCGGAAGTAGCGAGAGGCGCAAGGAGATCTGGGGGGAGAAGAAGGCAAAGGAGTAGCAAGTTCACGACCCTAAGAGGGAGGCCAGCAGCTGAGGAAAGGGGGACTGAGGGGCCAGATGGTGCATCTCGCCGTATGCCCTCAGTGCAGATCTCTGAGCACGGGGCACCGCGTAAACGCTCCGAACAGACACAGGGACTGTGTCCTGGAACATTCCAGCGTATAAAGGCTGAGGAGATGAGGAATCACCCAAAGATGCTACGGAACTGGGACCGGAGTAATGATACAGTGGGTGTATATTGCACACGACCGACCTGGGTTCCACTCCCAGCACCCTATATGGCCCTCCAATCATCCCGCCAGGAATGATCCCTGAATCCCTGAGCACAGTGCCTGAAATAAGCCCTGCTGGTTGTGCTCCTATCCCTGCACCCCCACCCCCAAAATAAAACGTCAGAGGTAATTGAGAGGAGTCACCCTGGGAGCCCATTGAAGCTCAGAGGGAGAGGAATGATTCGGGCTCAGCTGCAACTGAAGTGACTCAGTCGGTGGTGACATTCTCCTGTCTCTGATTATCCACCCAGTGTCTGTATTGGCATCATAAACCTACAATAACAGGGCTCTCGGGGTCAGTCAAGCGGCTCGCTGTATAGACAGCACTAGCATGAAGAAGCTGGAAGATTCTGACTTTGGAGGCAGTGGAGACTAAATGAGGGGCCGGGGAGAACAGTACAGGGGTGAAGGCGCTTGCCTTGCATGTGGCTGATCCCGGTTTAATCCCCAGCACCCTGAAGGGTCCCCCGAGCATTTATGGATGTGGCTGCTGCCCAGGCAAAAAAAAGACTAAATGAGGCAGGACCCCACTAGGACCGGGTGTCCCCGGCTGTTTGCCCACCTCAGTCTCCTTTCCCAGCTTGGTGACCGGCTGCTGCTACCGCCTCCTGGAGAACCCCACCATCGGCCACCAGAAGAACCGCCCCACGCGGGAGGCCATCGCCCACCTGCTGGGCGTGGCGCTGACTCGCTATAACCACATGCTCAGTAAGTGCTCTTCCGCCGGGCGCCGCCTCTTTGCAGGTTGTCGAGAGATGAGAGATCTCTCACGGGGACAACTTCTCTAGGTGCCACCGTGAAGATCATCCAGATGCTGCAGCACTATGAACATCTGGCCCCCGTGCTGGTGGCAGCTGTGAGTCTCTGGGTGGAGGACTTCGGAATGAAGAGCATAGTGGGAGAGATTATAAGGTGACGCTTCCAACTCTTCAGGTTCCGACTCCCGTCCACCCCACCGGAAAGATGGGGACTTGAGATCCCTGGCACTGAATTGTGACGTCACTGCTGTGGCTGTTCTTTTTTCCTGTGTAGAGAGATTGGACAGAAGAGTCCCCAGGAGCTGAGTCGGGACCCTTCTGGGGCCAAGGGCTTCGCAGCTTTCCTGACGGAATTAGCAGAACGCGTCCCCGCTATCCTGATGTCCAGCATGTGTGTTTTGCTAGATCATCTGGATGGAGAGGTAGCTGGCCTCTTTAAGGAGATCAGAGTCCGTCCTTCCGTTCCCTCCCTCCCTCCCTCCCTCCCTCCCTCCCTTCCTTCCTTCCTTCCTTCCTTCCCATACTTCCCTTTTTTTGTTATTTTGGGTCACATCCAGCGATGCTCAGGGGTTACTCCTGGCTCTGCACTCAGGAATTACTCCTGGTGGTGCTTGGGGGACCTTATGGGATGCCGGGGATCGAACCAGCGTGAAAGGCAAGCACCTTACTACCCTCTGTTTTATCACTCTAGCCCTGTTAATTTCTTTAAGTGAGATATCTATTATTCTGACTTAATCTCCCTTCAGCTTTTTTTCTTTTAACCTGACCTCTCTTAGTTTAATCCAAGTTGTAGCAAAAGTCAGATTACATCTTTTCTTTTTTCTTCTGGTGGGAGGGAGGATGAGGATTTGGGCCATACCCAGCTTTGCTCAGGGCTCACTCCTGGCTCTGCTCTCAGGGATCGATCACTCCTGGCGGGCTCAGGGGACCATATGGGGTCCCAGATCAAACCCAGGTCAGCTCTGTGCAAGGCAAACACCTTACCCACTGTACCGTCATCTGACCCAGTCCACCCACTAATTTCATCTCTTCCTAAAGTCGAGTAACATTTCATTGTGCATATATATATGCATATATACCATAGCTCTTTATCCAGACATCTGTCATTGGGCATTTGGCTTGTTTTCCTAGTCCTGACCCTAATGGTAATGGGAGAAGTGGGTATTTATTAGCAAAGATCAAAGGCTCAGGACCTCAGATGAAAGATAGTGTGAATGTGTGCATGTGCTAAGCAGATGAGGCTTCCTGTTCAGTAACCACTGTGGTTACCTGGGTAATATACCTGGGCTCTTACTAACATTCTCCTACATTTGGGGCCAGAGCGATAGTGCAGCGGGTAGGGCGTTTGCCTTGCACGCGGCCGACCTGGGTTTGATCCCCGGCATCCCATCCCATATGGTCTTCTAGCACTGCCAGGAGTAATTCCTGAGTGCAGAGCCAGGAGTAACCCCTGAGCATCGCTGAGTGTTACCCAAAAAGAAAAAAAAAATAAGTTCTCCTATGAGCAAAGTGGGCCCCTCTGGGATACAGTATTTTTTTCAGTGACCACTGGGTCCAGCAACCTAAGCTGTTGGCCAGGGGGGAAAATAAAATCCTAGCTAAGACTAGCAAGCCTGCCCCTGACTGAATTCTTTGCCTTGCCTATGGGCCTAGCCTGGTACAGTGTAGAGAAAGGAGAATGAATGAGTATCGGAGTGCGGAGGCTCACGCCGATTTTCTCTCTCTCTCAGAATTACATGATGCGCAACGCTGTGCTGGCTGGCATGGCAGAGATGGTGCTGCAGGTCCTGAACGGTGACCAGCTGGAGGAAGCAGCCCGCAACACCAGAGACCAGTTCTTGGACACCTTGCAGGCACATATCCACGACGTCTACTCCTTTGTGCGAAGCAAAGTGTTGCAGCTCTTCACCCGAATAGTCCAGCAGAAGGTAAGCAGGCTCACCTTAGAGACCCCAGCACTGCTCTGTGTACAGACGCGGGAAACGGGAGTCCGGTGTGAAAGGAAAGGGTTCGAGAGGAGAATCTAAATCTCAGGCTTTGGGGCCAGAAAAACAGTCCAATAGTACAGCGGGGAAGGCTCTAGTCTTGCATGCAGCCGACCTGGGTTTGATTCTTGCCACGCCCAGACAGTCCCCTGAGCCCATCAGGAATGATCCCGGAAGGCAGAGCCAGAAGTAAGTCCTGAGCACTGCCAAGCATGGCCTCGAAACCAAATAATTAAATACATCTCAGAGTTTTACTACCTGTCATGAAATCTTCTACCAAGTACCAATGTACCTGCCTCAGTTTGAGAAGTCTCCTAGCTTGGGCCCAGAACAGTAATATAGTGGGGAGGGTGCTTGGTTTGCAGTAACCGACACAGATTTGATCCTTAGTACCCCTTTTGGTCCCCTGAGCCCACCAGAAGTGATCTTTGAGCACAGAGCCAGAGTAAATCCTGACACAGGCAGGTATAGCCCAAAGACAAAACAATAAACACTCTTAACCACTGTGAAGAGTAGTATTGGGTACGGGGAAAGAAGTTGGGCCACACCCAACAATGCTCGGGTTCCTCCTGGCTCTGCACTCAGGATTTACTCGGGTGGTGAGGCACAGGGGACCATATGGAATCCTGGGGTTCGAACCTGGGTCTGCCGCTTGTAAGGCAGACGCCCTACCCGCTGTACTATCTCTCCAGCCCCCAAAGAGTCGTCTTTAATTGCTTCATATCAATAGAAAAGTTTTACATAGGTAAAACTCTGTGGATCATGTTTCTTCAGAGTGGGTAAGGGCTGGGGATACCGCTCGGAGGTTTAGCAAGTGCCTCACCTGGAGAATATCCTGGTTTGGTCACACACCCCTGTAGAATAAGCAGGCAGTTCATTCAGAGTGCAGCTAGCTGATCTAATGACCATCGTGAGCAGAAAGGAGGTGTCAGGGTGTAAAGTGGCCTTGGCAGGGCTGGAATGATAGCACAGCGGGGAGGGCGTTTGCCTTGCAAGCGGCCGACCCAGGTTTGATTCCCAGCATCCCATATGATCCCCCAAGCACCATAATTCCTAGTGCATGAGCCAGGAGTAACCCCTGTGCATGGCCGGGTGTGACCCCAAAAAGCAATAAATACATTAATTAAAAAAAAATAAAGTGGCCATGTCCCTCCTGCCCCGCGTAGGCTCTCCCCCTGACACGCTTCCAGACAGTCGTGGCCTTGGCTGTGGGACGTCTGTCAGACAAATCCGTGCTGGTCTGCAAGAATGCCATCCAGCTGCTGGCCACGTTCCTCGCCAATAACCCCTTCTCTTGCAAGGTAAGTAGACTGGCTCCAGCCGCAAAGGCGAAGGAGTTCGGGGGGGCCATGGGTGCAATAGTTTGGCCTTAGTGCCCTTGACGCCCCTTTGCTCTTGCCAGCTTAGTGATGCCGACCTTGCCGGCCCCCTGCAGAAGGAAACCCAGAAGTTACAGGAGCTCAGGGCCCGGCGGCGAGCCGCAGCTCCCAGTGAGTAGTTCCCGCACGGTCTCCCCGCCCGCCAGCCTGCGCCCGCCGGTGCACTTGGAGATTCTAAGTGAGAGTCCTCCCGCAGCCGCAGCGCTGGATCCCGAGGAGGAGTGGGAGGCCATGCTGCCCGAGCTGAGGTCCACTCTGCAGCAGCAGCTCCAGGAGGACCAGGCACCCAGGGAAATGGCCAGCACAGAGACCGCGGAGGAGGTGGAGGGACGCATCCGGCACTTGCTTGCCAGAGCCAGTTACAAGTATGTGACAGACGGGCTCTGCTCAGATGGCCGGTGCGGGGTTAGAGGCCACCTCTGCGAAGCAAGATTCCTTGAAAATGAACTGCATGGGGCAATGGTACAATGGGGAGGACACTTACCTGGGATGCAGCTGTCTAGGTTTGATTCTCCAGCATCCCATAGGGTCCCCCGAGCTCCGCCAGGAGTGATTCCCGAGTTCAGAGCCAGGAGTAAGCCCTGAGCATCGCCAGGTGTGACCCAAAAAGAAATTAAGAAAAAAGAAATGAACTGCACATAGGGTAACCACAGACACACACACAAAAAAAAAAAAAAAAAAAAAAAAAGAATAATGACAGGTGCTTTCATTGTACCAGTCACCTCCATGGCTACTTATAGAAAGTATTAGAACTAAATATGACAAAACTTCTCCATTGTTTAAGGAAGACGGCTGTATGGTGCTAACTGTGGTTTGGGAGGGTTGGAGGGAGGCTGGAGGCTCACCTGACTTTGCTGCTCCTGGCTCTGTGCTCAGGGATCACTCCTGCTAGGGCTCAGGGACCGAATCTGGTCAGACGCGTGCACAGCAAGTGCCTTGACCATAGGCCTTTGAGGTGCTTGAAGATTTCCTTCCAAAGTAGGAAACTGTCACACACTCCCCTTAGCAACTACGTCTCGATTTTCTGCTCACAAGGAAACGTGCCTGTTTTTCTGGCCAGTCCTTCTGAATTCTTGACACAGTCACGAAGTCTCTTCTCACTCAGTTTTTGGTTTGGTTGGTTTTTGGCGGGAGGGGGTTAGATGACATCTGGCGGTACACAGGGCTTGCTCCTGGTGGGGCTCAAGGCACTTTTGGGTAAACTGCATGCAAGGCCTTCCCAGCACTACTGTCTCCAGCCCTCACTCAGTTCTTTTCCTGCCCTCCCACCCCCCCCAAACTGCTCATGCATCCCGGGGAGGGGGTCGTGGCCACTATCAGGCTGTGCTTACCAGAGAGTTCGTTGATGCTAGGGTCACTAGGGCTGCACCCAGCAGCTCCAGGGAGCATATGGTGCTAGGTATCACCTTTGGGGCCTCCTCGTGCCAGGCATGTGCCCAGCGCTTTGGACTCCATGGTGGTGACAGGTTGACACTTGTTCAGGCAGGCCATCGCGCTCAGCCGAGACGCCTCGAGCCACTTCCGGAAGTCGGCGCCCTTCAGTCTCATGGACCCGGAGGCCACAGAGGAGACCCAGCTCCTGACTCTCCTGGAGACTATCTTCAAAGGTGATTCCTCTCCTTCTCCAGCCTGCAGTCTGACCTTTCTCCGAATATTCTTGGGCTGTTTGCTTTGGTGGGGGTGGCGGCTCCCCGATAGTTTTCTGTAAGCCCAGAAGACCCCTCCCATTGCCTCTGGGCTGGCAGGACCCAAGGACATGTCCCTCAGGGCTTGTGTCATGCTGGGGCCAGGCCCGACAGGGCTGGTAAGGACCATGTGGCACTGGGGATGGAAGGTGGGTGTGTCGCACTCAGTGCTGGGCCGTAAGCCTGTCTGGTGTCTCTAGCCTGGGACCAGATTCCTAACGCCGGGCACAGGCCTGACTAACCGCCTGATGCGGTACGAGGCTGGAAGGCAGCTGGCACTGCTGCTGCTCAGAAGGGCGGCAGCCCATGGATTAAGAGTAAAGGGAAGGGGCTGGGGAGTAGCACAGCGGGGAGGGCGTTTGCCTTGCAGGCGGCCGACCTGGGTTCGACTCCTAGCATCCCATATGGTCCCCCGAGTACCCCCAACAGAAGGAGGCTGCTGGGGCCAAAGTGGTGTTACAGCGGGTAGGGCACTTGCCTTGCACACAGTCAGTCCAGGTTCCATCCCCCTGCACCCCACAGGGTCCCCCAAACCCTGCCAGGAGTGATCCCTGAGTGCAGAGCCAGGAGTAACCCCTGAGCACCATCGAGTGTGGCCCCCAAACAATCAAGCTGCAGATTGTCTTTGATATTGTCTACTGAGCCCCAATCTAAAACATACTCACTGAGGGTTACAAGTCATCTGTTTGAGGCTGGAGCCATAGTACAGCGGGTAGGCGTTTGCCTTGCACGCAGCCAAGCCGGGTTCGATTCCCAGCGTCCCCTATGGTCCCTTGAGCACCACCAGGAGTAATTCCTGAGTGCCGAGCCAGGAGTAACCCCTGGGCATCACCGGGTGTGACCCAAAAAGCAAAAAAATAAGAAAAAGAGTAAGGGGAAGTAGGCTGGATCACGGAGGGCACTTGTCCAGCATGTGGCTGACTTGGGTTCGATTCCCAGCATCCCATATGGTCCCTTGAGCCCTGCCAGGAGTGATCCTTGAATGCAGATCCAGGAATATGCTCTTGGCACCTCTGGGTGTGGCCTCAGAACAAAACCACGAAAAATTAAGTCCCAGAGAGTAAAAGGCTGTTTTCAGACTATAAAGGACTTTGGCATCTTCTGAGGAACGAACCGAGATATTTTTGACCTTCCCTTCGAGGAAAGAAATCCCCAGGGATGGCTATTTGCTTTTCTCCATACACCTGTGAGCAAAAACCATTCTGTAATTCTCTCACTACTAGGCCCGGCAGCGTCCTCGCCGGAGAAGAGTGCCCAGGAGTCTGCCAGGACCGGGAGCCCTGGACAAACCGACAGTGCCGACAAGGCCCCTGTGTCGGAGCCTGAGAAATCCGAGGAAGACAATGAATTGGTGAAGCAGGAGCTGCTGGTGCAGTACCTGCAGGACGCCTACAGCTTCTCCCTGAAGATCACCCAGGCCATCGACATCATCAGTAAGATGATGTATGAGAACACAGCCACAGGTGGGCAATGCACCTTTCTCCAGGGACCGCGCCCCGGGCTTAGACAGCCAACCTCAGGGCCGGAGTGATAGTACAGGGAGTAGGGCTTTTGCCTTGCACACGGCTGACCTGGGCTCCATCTCGGCATCCCATAGGGTCCCCCAAGCACCGCCAGGAGTCAACCCTGAGTGCAGAGCCAGGAGTAACCCTTTAGCATTGCTGGGTGTGACCCAGAGAGCAAAAGAAAAAAGAAAAAGATAAACCAGCCTCGGGTTTCCAGAGAGATAGTACAACGGGTGCGATGCTTGCCTTGCACCGCTGTTGACCTGGGTTCGATCCCCAACACCCACTATGGTCCCCCAAGCCTGTCAGGAGTGATCCGTGAGAGCAGAGCAAGGAGTAAACTAGAATCACCGGGTGTGGGACACGCACTATTGCGCGCGCGCACGCGCACACACACACACACACACACGCACACACACACACACATACACACACAACAAACAAGCAGAAAACTGAAAACTGGTTGGTTGTCATCTCACCACCCCCTTTAAAATAGCCATGGGGGGAGGCTCTTACTCTATTTTCTCTGCCTGTGCATTTTTTACATCAGCCTTGGAGGAGCTCTTGTTCTCAGAAGGAGAAAGCCTCCGCTTGCACGGAGTACATAGAGGAAAGGGGCTCTCTGGAAGTGCGGGGTGGGGGTGGGGCGGGGCGACCCTTTGCCAAGCAAAACCAGATACTTGATGTTCGTGTCTATCCTCTCAGTGGTCCAGGAGGTGATTGAATTCTTCGTGACGGTGTCCCAGTTTGGGTTGCCCCAGGCCCTGTTGGGGGTCCGTCGCATGCTGCCCCTGATCTGGTCCAAGGAGCCCGGTGTCCGGGAAGCTGTGCTCAACGCTTACCGCCAGCTGTACCTCAGCCCCCAGGGGGATTCGGCCAGGTAACGGGGCGTCTGGCTTGCTCTTCAGGGGTTGGCGCCTCAAAGAGTTTTTCTGGTCTCCTGAAGGAACAGGGTTGGGCCAGAGGGGATCCTTCGAGAAGACTTTGCCTCCACAGGCAGTAGGGGCAGAAGTGTCCCTGGAGTATTTCCTGTGAGGTCAGCTCACCGGGTTTGCCCTGTGAGCCAGTTTGCCAGGTTCTGCTTAGTCCATGAATGACCCCTGACCTTTGCTGTCCCCACAGAGCCAAGGCCCAGACTTTGATTCAGAACCTCTCGCTGCTGCTAGTGGATGCCTCAGTTGGGACTGTTCAGTGTCTCGAGGAAATCGTAAGTCGGCCTATCTGACCTTTTCTCCTTCGGCCAGTAGTGATGAGTGATGTTGCCTACTCCACATGGCACTGTAAGGTGACGTGCTTTCACGTTCCCAAGGGCAAAGGAACCTGCAGTTTGGTTTCTGGCCAAGAACGTAAACCATTTCTAAGACAATGGCAGCTGACTGGTGACAGGGTGGCCGACCGCCAAGCCTAAGGCTTTGCTTTTGATTTCGGACACTGGCCGTGTGTTGTTCTGGAACCAGCCGTCCCACCAAAACAAAAGAGTGCCATTTCTTGCCACATGCCACAGCCTCATGTGTGTCTGTGTGTCTGTGTGTCTGTGTGTGTCTGTGTGCCGTGTACGTGAGGCCAGGAGGAGCGGGAGAGAGTGTAAGCATTGCCACAACAGTGTATGGACACTGGCACGTGCAGCCCCCAGAGGGCAAATGGCAGAGCCCAGTTGGAACCTCGTAGCCAGGTACTTGACCGCAACAGTGGCACAGCAGGTGGACAGTGAGGTACTTGAGGAAGCAGCCTAGGAAGTGAAGGTAGCAACACCGTGCAATATTGTAGCAGTGTCATAACCCTTCAGGGAGTTACACCAGGCGCTGTCCCTTTCTCCCATTCATTGGTTCAGTCCTCTTACCCACCCTGTACGGTGCCTGAGAAGCCTGGCCCCCAGGGAGAGTGAGAGCCAGGCTCGTTCTGGCAAGTTGGTGGCAGAGTTGGGAGATCAGGCCCAGGTCTCAGAGGCTCCCAGAAACAACCTCTTTCCGTGGCTCCGGACTTGGGCGCATGGAGCGGGCAGGAGCAACGAGAGTGCGTAGGTTGGGGGACGCTTCTTGAGGACGGGCGGGGAGAGAGTCACCCCTGAGCAGGCAGCTGGCCACAGCCCAAGCCACACCTGGCCTCCATCCGTCCAGTCCAGTGGTTCCCAAAGGTCTGCAGCTCCTTTTCAGAAAAAACGAAACCAAACAAAAAACTCGGTTTCCTGCTCCCTGGAAATTTACTTTCTGTTTTGTTTTGGGGCCATACCCAGAGTGCTCAGGGCTTTCTCCTGGCTCTGTGCTCAGGGATCATTCCTGGTGGGGCTCGGGACCGTAATTGGCATTGGCGATCAAGCCTGGTCAGCCTTGTGAAGGCAAACGCCTCCCCGCCGGGCTAATGCTCCGGCCCTGGAAGAAACAGAACTGTGTGGCCAATTTCTAAAACACGGGACTGAGGAGTTTTCATCGCTGTGAATGTGGAGATTGTTGGTACCATCAGCAAAACCCACTCAACCTCCCGAGGGCAGTGAGGGATCTGCCCCCGCCCTCCCCCCCCACCCCCCCAAAGCCGGCCGTGTTTCATCTTCATCAGGGTCACGTTGAAGGAGGAGAGGCGGGAAGTCACCCCGGTGATGACAGAGTGTCGCCCCCCCTCCCCCAGCCCCCTGCTTTCCCTTCCCCACACTCGGGGAGTCGGCTGAGCTGGTGGGCTGTTCCGGTTTCCAGAACCCTTTCCCGCTGAGCCTTCGTCTGCCTTCCCCCACAGCTGTGTGAGTTCGTGCAGAAGGAGGAGCTGAAACCCGCAGTGACCCACCTGCTGTGGGAGCGGGCCACGGAGAAGGTGCCCTGCTCCGCCCTGGAGCGCTGCTGCTCCGTCACGCTGCTCGGGATGCTGGCACGGTGAGGACCCCCACACACACCTCCTCAGGATGCTGGCACAGTGAGGACCCCCCTCCTTTGTACTTTGTACTCGCCTGGGATGGGAGGTGAACGCAGGAAGCAGCTGCCTCCAGCCATGCAGAAACATGGGGTTCAGTAGAACCGGAACTCCAAGGAGGATACACCCTGCCCCGGTTGCTGGTGCCTACTCCCTGGCATCGTCTGTCTCCCGTTCCCCTGCCCCACCCTGCCCCCAGCGCCCCATCCAGGACTGCCCACAAGCCCATGGCTTCCTTCCCCCAGAGGAAAACCGGAAATCGTGGGAAGCAACTTGGATACGCTGGTGAGCATCGGTCTGGAGGGAAAGACCTCACCGGACTACAGGCTGGCACAGCAGGTGTGCCAGGCCATCACCAACATCTCCGACAGGAGAAAGGTCGGTGGCATGCTTCCTCCCCAGCTCAGGAAAGCGGCTCCCCGCCACCAGCGCACCCACATTCGTCTTTCCCGTCCTCCACAGCCTTCCCAGGGCATCCGCCAGCCCCCCTTCCGGCTGCCCCAGGAGCACCTGCTATTCCAGCGGCTGCGGGAGACGGTCGGCAGAGGTGAGCTCTCCCGGCCGGGGCAGCCCCAGGCTCATTGGGGCAGCGCAGGCAGCTGACCTTGCTCCTCTCCCACCAGGCTTCACAATCCCAGACCCCTTCTGGATCCCATTCAAAGAGGTGGCGGTGAGCCTCGTGTACCAGCTGGCAGAGGGCCCCGAGGTCATCTGTGCCCAGATGCTGCAGGACTGTGCAAAGCAGGCGCTGGCAGAGCTGGAGCGGGAGACCCCCGCCCAGGGGGACACCAGTGAGTGTCGGGGCTGCCCAAGGGGACCCCAGTGAGTGTTGGCTGCCGAGGGTTACCCCAGAGAGTGTCAGGGATAGTGCGCGGGATATCCCAGTGAGTGTCAGGGAACGCACCAAGGGGACCCCAGTGGCCCACCCTGGGGTACCCCAGTGAGTGTCAGTGGTACTGCTCAGGGGACCCGCCAAGGGGACCCCAGTGAATATTGAGGGGCCTTCCCAGAGGGACTCCGGTGAGTCCCCGGGGTCCCATCCAGGGAGACCCTAGTGTCAGGGGGGCCCGCCCAAGGGGAATGCAGTGTCGGGGGAGGCGAGTCAGGCAACAGCTGCCGCCTGCTCCTTCCCTGCCAGGTCGGAAGCCTCACCCCTTCCTACCACAAATCTTGCGCCCTCCATTGTGGGAAGGCCGTAGCCAGTGATGCTCAGGGATCCCTCCTGGTGGGGCTTGGGAACATATGGAATGCAGGGGTGGAGCCCGGGTCACCCATGTGCCCGGCCAGCGCCCTCCCCGCTGCGCACGCTCTCTGGCCCCTCGGTCCCACGTTTGCCCCTCCGTGAGGCTGCTCACCACCCGTAGCCCCCTCGCCCCTCGGGAGTCTCTGAGGGGCAGGACACGCTCACCACCTTCCCCCTGCCGCCCCTCCAGAGGAGCCCCCCAAGCTCCCCACCTTCCTGCTGATGAACCTACTGTCGCTGGCCGGGGACGTGGCCCTGCAGCAGGTGGTCCACCTGGAGCAGGCCGTGAGCGGCGAGCTATGCCGGCGCCGCGTGCTCCGGGAGGAGCAGGAGAACAAGACCAAAGAGCCCAAGGACAAGGTGAGCGGCCAGCCCATGGGCGGGGGGGGGGGGGCGGCTCCTGGTCCTGCTGCCCCGCCCTGGGATAGAGGAACAGGAGCAGATGGGCTGGTCCGATTGTGCACCCCCAAGCAGCAGCTTCCGTCCCAAAGGGCGCACCCCACGCCCTCACCCCACCCAGTGCGCCCGCCCCTCCCACCCTTTGTTCCATTCCCTCCAGCCTGTTGCCTGACGGTAGGCAGGCAGGATGTTCTGCAGGCAGACAGCTCCTAGCGCCTTGCAGCCATGGGCAGGGGTTGGGCTGCTTGTGACCTTGAGCCCCAGCTGGCATGTTCCATCTGCGTCTGTGAGGGGCCCCTTTCCGGCCCCTGGCGGACAGATCCCGACTCCTCTGCAGATGCCTGGGGTAGTTCTGTGAATGGTTTTGCAGTATCTCCTTTCCCCGGATCCCTTTTTCTCCGATTCCCCCTGCATCCCCGGCTTCCTTCCCCTTAGAACACAAGCTCTGAGACCACCATGGAGGAGGAGATGGGGCTGGTCGGGGCCACCGCCGACGACACCGAGGCCGAACTCATCCGGGGCATCTGTGAGATGGAACTGTTAGATGGTAAGGTGGGGGAGGGGTGGAGTGACAGAACCGTGGGGAGGGCGCGAGCCGTGCACGTAGCTGGTCCCTGGCACCCCCCCCACATGGTCCCCTGAGCCCCACCGGGAGTGAAGACTCGTGGGGTGGCCACCCCGCTGGAGATGACCTTTCCAGACCCAGAGTGGCTGTTCCCCCAGGGAAGCAGATCTTGGCTGCCTTCGTTCCGCTCCTGCTCAAAGTCTGCAACAACCCGGGCCTGTACAGCAGCCCCGAGCTCTGTGCGGCCTCGGTGCTCGCCCTGGGCAAGTTCTGCATGATCAGGTAGGCTGTGGGGGCAGGAGCCTGCCCGAGCACCGGCTGGCCCTGTGTCACTCTGACCGGCCTCTCCCTCGCCCCTAGCGCCACTTTCTGTGACTCGCAGCTCCGCCTTCTGTTCACCATGCTCGAGAAGTCCTCGCTCCCCACCGTCCGCTCCAACCTCATGATTGCCGCTGGGGACCTGGCCATCCGCTTCCCCAACCTGGTGGACCCCTGGACCCCTCACCTGTATGCGCGGTAAGAGGCCCCCGGGGGGAGGCCGTGGGGGAGGCTGTGCTTAGGGCGGGGCGAGGGACACTGACCTGGGGTGATACTTGGCACGTGCAGTGCCTGGCTAGGAACGGCCCAGAGGGGTTGGCACTTGAGTTCTGAGCCTGCCTATAAGCGTGGCCGCTTTCCTCCATACCAGCTCGAGAAAGGTTTCTTTGTCTTAATTTGTTTGGGATTTTTTTTTTTTTTTTTTTTTTTTTTTTTTGCTTTTTGGGTCACACCCAGTGATGCTCAGGGGTCACTCCTGGCTCTGCACTCAGAAATTACTCCTGGTGATGCTTGGGGGACCATATAGGATGCTGGGAAACGAACCCGGGTCCGCTGTGTGCCAGGCAAATGCCCTACCTGCTGTGCTATTGCTCCAGCCTCTTGTTCTTGTTTCTGGGCCCCACTCAGCAGTGTTCAGGCGCTGCTCCTGGCGGTGCTCGAGAGACCCAGTGAGGAGCTGGGAGATCCGTCCTTCACCCCAGCACTGTCTCTCTGGCCCGAGAACCGCTTTCTCGCTGCTTCCAGAAGGCCAGGGCGAAGAGCGGGGAGGCCTGTTCCTCCGAGGCCAGGGCAGAGCCCGCACCTGCATCTCGGGATTCGGGGTGTCGTTCCCAGCCTCCGGGACCCCGCGCAGCAGGTCCGGAAGACAGCGGTGCTGGTGATGACGCACCTGATCCTCAAGGACATGGTGAAGGTGAAGGGGCAAGTGAGCGAGATGGCCGTGCTGCTCATCGACCCCGTTCCGCAGATCGCCGCGCTGGCCAAGAACTTCTTCAACGAGCTGTCGCACAAGGTGGGCACCGTGAGGCGAGGCGGCTGCCTGGGAAGGCGCACCCGGCTGGCTCCCGCTCACCTGTGCCGCTCTCCTCGTCTCCCAGGGCAACGCCATCTACAACCTGCTTCCCGACATCATCAGCCGCCTGTCAGCCCCCGAGTGCGGCGTGGAGGAAGACCCTTTCCACACCATCATGAAGTATGGTGGCCTCGGGGACCGTTTTTACAATCAGGACAAACCTGTCTCTGAATTCTGGTTCTGCTGCATTTTCACAACCACTTTCCCCCCCACCCGGTCAATTCCAGACCAGCAGTCTGGAAGGTTCGGAAAAATGAAGTGGCTTGTGGCAGTTCCCGCTGGCCTGTAGTCACTAGAGTCCATCCACGGCGACCGCTCCTCATGGGGCCGGGCCCAGCCCTTCCCACAACAGAGGAACGGGCAGGAGACAGGGCAGGCAGGGACCAGGGCCGAGAACGTTCTGCTGCGGCCAGTGGGGTCAGAGCACAGGGTGGCCGCAGGCGGTGCCACAGCCCCTCGTCCATCCCTCACACAGGCAACTGCTCTCCTACATCACCAAGGACAAGCAAACGGAGAGTCTGGTGGAGAAACTGTGTCAGCGCTTCCGCACAGCCCGGTATGTGCCTGTTCCAGGGGGATGGGGGGGTGGCGCATGGAGGGGCCAGGCCTGGCCCTGTGCGCCTCATGGGGCCTTTGCCGTCTCCACAGAACCGAGCGGCAGTACCGGGACTTGGCCTACTGTGTGTCCCAGCTGCCGCTGACCGAGCGATGCCTCCGCAAGATGTTGGACCACTTCAATTGCTTCGGCGACAAGCTGACGGATGAGTCTGTCTTTGGTGCCTTCCAGTCCATTGTGGGCAAACTGCGGCGCGGCGCCAAGCCTGAGGCCAAGGTACGAGGCACCACCCCGTAGCCCCCAGTACCCACGGCGACCGCATCCCAGGCTGCTGTCTGAAGCTCATTCCGCCATTTCATTTCTTTCTCTTTCTTTCTTTTTTGGGGGGGGTCACACCCGGCAACGCGAGGGGTTACTCCTGGCTCATGCACTCAGGAATTACTTGGGGGACCTTATGGGATGCTGGGAATCGAACCCAGGTCGGCCGCATGCAAGGCAAATACCCTACCCACTGTGCTATCACTCCAGCCCCCTATTTTTGTTTCTCTTCTCTCTTTTTCCTTTATTTTTTGAGGGGGGAGGTGGGCCAAACCCAGCAAAGCTCATGGGTTCCTCCTGGCTCTGCACTCAGAAATCGCTCCTGGTGGTGCTCAGGGGACCCTGTGGGATGCTGGGGATCAAATCCGGGTAGTCTGCGTGCAAGGCAAACGCCTTCCTGTACTATTGCTCTGGTCCCCTTTTACTTTTCTGTTTTGAGGGGGCACGTCTGGCAGTGCTCAGGGCTTGCCCCTTGCTCCTTCCAGCCTCATCCCTTAGTGGGGCTTGGGAACCAAAACCCAGTTGGGCCTCGGCAGGGGAAGTGCCTCAACCCCCGGCACTAGCACTGTGGCTCTTCTTTCCTGTTTTGAGGTCAATGTCATTGCTTAGAGCAAATCAGAGTAAAGTCGAGTTGACCATATCTCTCACACATACACACACACACGCACGCACGCGCGTGTCCCCATTGTCAACATCCCCCTGCAGGGAAGCTGCAATCCATGAGCCTCTGTTGACACGCTACCACCCAAAGTCCAGTTGACAGGAGGCTTTGCTCCTGGAGGCTTGGCTCGAGCCGCGAGCACCGTGTCATCCACGGTCATTCACTCCGCCCGGAGTCCCAGCACGTGCCCTTCTCGCTCACCTTGCCGTGTCCTGCCCTTCCCGGGAGGGAACTGCTCTCCCAGGCCGGCTCACAGCCTGTCCTCCTCCAGGTGCTGATAGAGGAATTCGAGCAGAAGCTGCAGGCTTGCCACACCCGGGGCCTGGAGGCCATGGAGGAGTGCAACATTGGCCAAGGGGACAGCCAGAAAACCCCGTCAGCCAAGAGACAGCCGGCTGGTAGGTGGAGGCAGCCCTGGGGAAGCGGGGGTGTCCGCTGTGGACTCGGGACTCCCCTCCCGTTTCTCTCCTAGTCTCCAGGCACCCACGTCAGGCCTCGACCGTCGCCAACGGCGACTTTGTCACCCCTGAGCCTCGCCGCACCACCCGCCAGCACTCCCAGCAGCGGGTCACTGGGAAGAAGAAGAAACCCCCAGTGGTCTTCTCGAGCGATGAGTCCAGCGAGGAAGGTAGGGGGCTCGCCGCGGGCCCGTTTCTCCCCGAGGGCTGTTTTTGCACATCCCCGTGACTCAGCCTTTTCTGACTGCTCCTCTCTCACCAGAGCTCTCCGCAGAGATGACAGAGGATGAGACGCCCAAGAAGACCACGCCCATCCGCCGCACGTCCTCCCGCCGCAGGCCCAGACCCTAGCGCCACTGGCCTCGTCCCCCTCCCTGCTGGGCAGGGCCCTGGTGGGACAGCCCGGACGCAGCCCCTTGTAAAATACTTGTTTGTCTGTCTTTGTGTTTTTGTCTTCGGATTTTTAAGGCATAACGATCTTTATAATATGAAGCGTTTCTTTCTTTTTTTTTTTATTGAGTCACTGTGAGATAGACCCTGACGAAGCTGCTTGTGATTGGGTTTCGGTCGTACAGTGCACCAACACCCATCCCTCCACCGGTGTACATTTCTGTCTCTGTCTCTCAGTATGAGGCATTTCTTTCCAACCAAGCCACTGAGCTGAGCAGAGCTGTGTCCAGTGCGCTGCCCACCCACCTCCCTGCTGGTCTCCCCTTCCCTTTGTGTCATCATGGGGAAGACAAGGTCACACACAGATCATGCTGTCACACTTTTTTTTGGGGGGGGGGTGTTTTGGGCCACACCCAATGATGCTCAGGGGTTAACTCCTGGCTCTGCTCAGGAATTACTCCGAGTGGTGCTTGGGGGAACCATATGGGATGCCGGGGATCGAGCCCACATGGATCGCGTGCTGCAAGGCAAGCCCCTTACAGCTCTGCTATCACTCGGGCCCTGGTCACACCCTAGCAGTGCTCTGCAGGGGCTGCTGCAGGGTACACAACATATACCTTCACCAGGGCACACTTCCTTTAGCGGACGAGCTTGCACATGCCCGGCCAGAAGTCACTTCCGGTGCCAGGAATGTTAGACGCCAGCGGCGCCAGGATCTCCCTCGCCCCTGCCAGGGGAGGACAGGCACCAGACTGGCCTCGGCCTGCAAAGCGGGCGCTTAAGCCACTGAGCCTTGTCCAGTACCATGACCCTTGGCTTTTCATTTTATTTATGGGGGCGGAGAAACTTCCTAAACAATGCTCACGGGGGTTGGGGGGGGCCCCACCAGCAATTCTTAGCTAACTGGACTGTCAGTTCAGTACGGGGATGTCCGGGTCCCCAGCAGTGTGTCAGGGCTGTACCTGAAGATGTGCAGAGGCAGGAATCACTCCTGGCTTGGAGCATCCGGCCGGCAACCTTACCGCTGTTCTCTCCCCTGGGCCCTTTGACTTGAGGGTTTTTGATAGTCAGAAATGTTTCTCTGCAGCGTTTTGGTCTCCCCGTGCGTACCCACCCAGGAAAATGTGTCTAGGAGGTTTGGGGCCAGGGCCGAGAGCACGCCAGGTCCCTCTCTGGGGAGAGGGCGAGTCTGGCCCTCCAAGGACATTTGGCAAGACCTGGAGACTTTGTTCTCACAGCCCGGGGGAGTGTGCGCCCAGCATCTATCTGGGCAGAGATGTTACAAAATCCCCACCGTTCTGGGGACAGCTCCCTCAACCCAGTGCCAAGGCAGAGGTTGAGAAACCCCCAGAGACCCGGGACTGGTTCCCTCTGAGCCCTGCCCCTCCCCTTCCCGGGCTCCCTAATCCCAGTTTGCAGCCAAGTGACCGACCTGGCTGCCACGGGAGAAAGGAAGCAAGGTCAGGCTTAGACAACAGCTGCAGGGGACTCCCGGGGGTGGGGAAGGGGGTCCTCCGAAGCCCACTGGAGTAGGCTCTGCTGGGGCCCCGCTGCCATCACGTCCTGCACGCCCCCTCCGACTCCCCCAGTGTGTGTGCTGAGTCACCTGAGCCAGAGGCAAGAGCCTGCTGCCATGACAACACAGGCTGCATCACGCGTGTTCCCCGAGCACCGAGTTTCCTCCAATGGGCAGACAGTCCTGCAAGGGTCTTGCAGAGCCAGGGGCTGGGAGGGGAAAGCCAATAGTCTTGGGGGGCTACACGGCTGCAGCTGAGACCCCCTAACTTCAAGCCGGTGGCTGCCCATGGGCACCTCCCTCCCCGCCCCGGCTCCCTCCTCCAGTGGGGGCACTTGTCCAGTTTCTGCCGTTGGTGAGAGGCCCAGGGCCTGGCGCTGGCCACGCCATGAGGCCGCCAGACACTCAGAAGAGAGCCTTGGCCTCGGGGCCTGGAGTGCCCGCTGCCTTTTCAGCAAAGGGTACAGCTGCTAAACTTAGACACGCTCTTTCCCAGGGAAAAGGGGGCTGGTGTCAGGTTACCCCTGGGCCCGCAGAGGCCCCAAGATCTGGGTCCCGGGCCCCCTGCACCTGTTGATGGCCACAGCACCCCCACACCCCCACTTCTCCGCTTTCCAGGGCTCCATGCCCAGCCCTTATCCCGGACTCTCAAGCTCGTACCGGGAAGCCATCTGCATCTCCATCCTCTCCCCGTGGGGAGGGGCTGGGGCCAGCTCCACCGGGGACTCAGCCAGGCCTCCTTTTTGCTCTTGGAGACTCTGCCCCAGCATCTCCGGCCACGGCGGCTGGGCGTCCAGGAGGAGGAGGGACTTCCGCCCTCACGTCCAGCTCGCCCAGGGCTGGAGGAGGTGAAAGGGGCATTGTTTCCCTCCTGGGCGCCTTCGGCGGGGAGGCCCGCAGCCTCCGGGCCCCCGGGTCCCCAAGAGCGATGAGTGCCCGCCTCCAGAATGCCCGGTCGGGTGTCTGCGAGGTGGGGGGCGCAACTGGTGTGCCCAGGGCCGCTCCCTCCGCCCCAGTTATCTCGGCCGCTGCCGGACGCTGTGACCTTCAGCACAGAACACTCCCCGGCCTCCTTCCTGCGCGCCCCCGCTGCCCAGGCCCGGGCCCCCTGCCCGCAAAGGCCGGGAGCCAGCGAGTGGGGAGGAGAACCCGGGGCGAGAAGGCCCCCACCCCACTCCCGGGCCTTCTCTGCTGTCCCCGCGTCGTTACCAAGGAGCCTGGAGAAGTTCCTCAGCCTTCCCGCCACTCAGGCTGAAAGAAAAGAACGGGGAGGGGGGCGGGGTGGCCACGTGCGGCGGCGAGCCGCCCCGGGGACCCGGCTCCAACACACCCCCTACCCCACCCCCATTCCACAGGCGCCCAAGTCCACTTGTAGCATCCTAAAGAGCAACTTTCCTGGCGGGGCTCCAGGATGCGCTCGGCTCCCCCCGGGCCCGAGCCTCCTGCGTGCCTGCCGGCCTGTCCCTGGGGGCTAGTCTCGGTCCCCGAGCTCCCTCGGTCCACCCGGGCCCACAGGCCCGGTGCGTGCACAGCGGGAGGAGGCGGGCGGTGCCCCCCCAGCCCCTCGGAGCGGAGGCGCCGCTATTCGCGAGTTTACGGGCGCACGTAGCTCAGGCCTCCGCGCCCGCGGGCCGGGACTGGGCGAGCGGGCGGGGGGCGGGCCCGCGTCACCCCGCGCCGCCCCGCCCCGCCCCGCGTCTATAAATTGGGGCTGCAGCCTCCGCCCGTGTTCTCTGCTCCTCCCAGTCGGACAGAAGCCGCCTCTTCTCGCGCAGCGCCAGGTAAAAGGGGGAAAAAATAAAAAAACAGGAATGCCAGGATGCCAGGCTGGACTTGGCACCGCTGCGGCGCGGGTCCCGCGGGCCGGGCGCGGGGCGCGGGGGTGGGCGCCTCCGCAATGCAGGGGCCCGAGCTGGACGTGCAGGCGCGCGGGTGGAGAATGGAGGCTTGGGGGGAGGGGGGGAGGGGAGGGAGGACGGACGGGAGGGAGGGAGGACGGGGGAGCCCGCGCTGATGCCCGCCCGCTGTGCCCGCTGTCCCCGCAGCCGCATCCCGAGACACGATGGTCAAGGTCGGAGTGAACGGGTGAGTCCGCCTGCCGGGAGACCCCGGCCCCAGCTGGGGCTCTGCACGCGCTCCCCGTGCGTGTGTGGGAGGGGAGGAGTGGGGAGGGGAGTGGAGGGTGGTGTCCGTGCCCCCCTCAAGGAGAGCTCAAGGTCAGCGCGCAGAGGCCTTCGTGTCCCCCCACCCTCCTCGTCCTGGCGCCTGCCGTGGCTCCGCCCCCCCGCGGGCACGAGTGGCCGAGAACCTTCCGTGGCAGGGATGCAGGAGGGGCGGCCCCCCCCGACCCCCGCTTCTTGCAGGGGTGCGGTCCCCGGCTTGGCTTGCCCCCTCCGGGCTGCACTGCACGCGCCGCCTTTCGCGCCCTGCGGGGTCACGTGCCGGGAGGCGCCCCTCCCCCACCTGCTCTCCCCCACCCCCCCTCACCCCTCCAGCCCGGGGTGCGGGATTCCGGGGGGCCTGGCCGCACGCTGCCCCCGTGGCGCAAGCAGGCAGGAAATGAATGAAGCCCCGTTAGGAAACCTCCTTAGCGCCCCGGCTTCTTCCTCCTGCTGGGCTCGGCTGCCCCGGCCCCGTGACTCACCCGCGCGCTTCCGCCGCGGGCTGGGGTGCGGCCACCCCGCGCCTGTGAACCAGGTGAAACCCGGGAAAGAGCCCGACCCCCGGGGCATCCCTGCATCCGCTGCGCAATGACCCCTGGGGGAAGGAGGAGGAGCACCCGCGCCTTTCCTCGAAGATTCTCTGCTGACCCGAAACTGGGCCTCTGGGAGTTGAGGGGGGGTCCCAGTGGCGGGCCCCCGCCTCTCATACGCACTCCTCCCTCCTGGGCTGCCAGGGAGCTGAGTCATGGATAGTTCCAGAAACATTTGCACCCCAAAATGGCTCCTTTGGCAGCACCCCCTTACCTGGGCGAGTCCCCCAGCCGCTCTCAGTCTAAAGGTCATTGGCGAGATTGGGTGTCTAGACGCTGGGATCCAGCCGCGCTGGCCACTAGGCTCCCAGAAACCAGATCCCCCCCAGCCTGGGGTTAAATATAGCGCCTGACCTTTCTCAGGAGGGGGGCCCTGGCCACCCCAACACATCTGCTGCTTCCGCTCCTGCTTTTGGGGGGAAGCCCTAGAACAGCTGGGTTTGGCCCATGGGGGGCGGGGGCGTGGCTCCTGCCGGGAGGCCTTGCTGAAGGGGGTGGGCTCGTCAGCCAGCCGTCAGCCGAATTTCCGACCTTTACTCTCGCCCTTTGAGCCTGGTGATGCTGAGTGTACAAGGCTGGGCTCCCAGAGGGTGTGGCCTGAGGCCTTGCCAGGCCGAAAGAAAGGGACGTGCCCAGGCGCCCAGCTGGTGGGGGTGGCAGCCCAGGGCCCACGCTGCCTTTCTTTTGGAGGAAAGGCATTTCCCATGGGCGAGGCTGGGCTGAGCCCCAATCAGCCTCAGGGGGCTGAGCACCCGTTTTTTATCAGGCTACAAACAACCCGTCCTCGGGGAGAATTTCTCTAACTTCCCCTCACCTGTTGTTACCTGCAGATTTGGCCGTATTGGCCGCCTGGTGACCAGGGCTGCCCTCACCACTGGCAAAGTGGAAATTGTGGCCATCAATGACCCTTTCATTGACCTCAACTACATGGTGAGTGTGCCGTGGTCCATGTCCCCCCTCCCCCCACCCACACACAGAGACACACAACAACACAACAGGTGAGGGGGTAGCATCGGCCTGAAAGAGCGACCACCCCTGAGCCCTGGATTGCGCCTGCAGGTGTACATGTTCCAGTATGATTCCACCCATGGCAAGTTCAACGGCACCGTCAAGGCCGAGAACGGAAAGCTCGTCATCAACGGGAAGCCCATCACCATCTTCCAGGAGTAAGTGAGGAGAAGGGCACGGGAAGAAAGGTGCTTTGGGAGACGCTTCTAGAAGGTGGTCTCCAGCTGCCTCGGGTGCAGGGCATACCCTGTGTAGCCCCCACCTCCCCTCAAAGCATGGACCCGTCTCTGTTATAGGCGAGATCCCGCCAACATCAAATGGGGTGAGGCCGGTGCCGAGTACGTCGTGGAGTCCACTGGGGTCTTCACCACCATGGACAAGGCTGGGGTGAGTGAGCGGCCCCCGGGGGTGCTAACGAGATTGGGGCGGGGGTGGTTGGCCTGGATCTATCTGGAATTCTCTCTCCCCACAGGCCCACCTGAAGGGCGGTGCCAAAAGGGTCATCATCTCGGCCCCCTCTGCCGACGCCCCCATGTTTGTGATGGGCGTCAACCACGAGAAGTACGACAACTCCCTCAAGATCGTCAGCAACGCCTCCTGCACCACCAACTGCTTGGCGCCCCTGGCCAAGGTCATCAACGACAACTTCGGCATCGTGGAGGGGCTCATGACCACCGTCCACGCCATCACTGCCACCCAGAAGACCGTGGACGGCCCCTCCGGGAAGCTCTGGCGTGACGGCCGAGGGGCCGCCCAGAACATCATCCCCGCCGCCACCGGCGCCGCCAAGGCCGTGGGCAAGGTCATCCCGGAGCTGAACGGGTGAGAGGCCTTTCTGGGCTGGTTCCGCCCGGGGTGCCCAAGGGAACCCTGAGGCCGGGCTCAACCCTGCGCCTCCTGTCTTGTCCTCAGGAAGCTGACCGGCATGGCCTTCCGTGTCCCCACCCCCAACGTGTCCGTCGTGGATCTGACCTGCCGCCTGGAGAAAGCTGTACGTGGCTGGGGTGGGGCTGGGCAGGGTCTGGGAGGGGCGTGGGCACCGTGGGACTGTGCTAATAACATCCTTGGTGTTGGCAGGCCAAATACGACGACATCAAGAAAGTGGTGAAACAGGCCTCACAGGGCCCCCTCAAGGGCATCCTGGGCTACACCGAGGACCAGGTTGTCTCCTGCGACTTTAACAGCGACACCCACTCCTCCACCTTCGACGCTGGGGCTGGCATCGCCCTCAACGACCACTTTGTCAAGCTCATTTCTTGGTGCGTGCAGGGCTGGGGCGAGGGGGGTTGGGCGGGAGGCAGGAGGCGGGCTCGGGCGCCATCTGTCGGCGGGGCCCTTCACCACTCACTCCCCTCCCAGGTACGACAATGAGTTCGGCTACAGCAACCGGGTGGTGGACCTCATGGTCCACATGGCCTCCAAGGAGTAGGCGCCCCCCACCAGCCGGACCAGCCGCCCCAGCCAGAGCACCAAGAGGAAGCACGAGGCCCTCGCCGCTGGGGAGTCCTTCCCCCTCGCACCCAACACACTGAGAACCTCCCGACCTCGAGTTTCCATCCCGACCCCTGAAGAAGGGGAGGGGCGTAGGGAGCCCCACCTTGTCATGTAACATCAATAAAGCTACACTGCACCCCACCCCTGCTGCTTTGGTGTGTGTGTGGGGGGGGGGGGGGGGCTGCCAAGACCCGACCACACAGCAGCTGTGCTGCTCTGCCGCCCCCTGCTGGTGAGACTGAGCCCCTTAAGGCGCCCAAGAACCTGGAAGCTATTCGCAGCTTCCTGCTGGGACTGATGGAGGGTGAGGGTAACACCAGTGGCAAGGGACATCAGTCTTTATGTCTGGGGACCGCATCTGGCGATGCCCGGGACTTACTCCTGCCTCTGCACTCAAGAATTAACTCAGGACTAGATGGGATGCTGGGGCACCAAACTGGTCAGCCGGGTGCCAGGCAAATGCCTGAACCTATTACGGCTCTGGCCCCAGCACACAAGTTGGTGCTTGGGCTGAGTGCCCGGGTGTGTCCTGGTCCGCCAAGATGCAGAGGGCAGCTTGGTTGTGAGGGCCAGGGACCCCCTGAGAGTCCCTCCCTGCCCCTGGCCTTCCCCCTGCCCCAGCTCTTCCTGGTCTGTGCTGAGGGCCCCCTCCTGGCTCTGCTCTGGATCCTGGGGGTCTGCTTAGAATCCCGTCCCAGCAGGGGTACTTCCAGGATGCTTGGGAAGTAGCCATCAGACCTTGGGGAGGCTTTCTGGGTGCTGTTGGCTGCCTCCCACCTTGCCAGGGCCCAGGAAGTGTGACGTGATTGGCCTATGTTGAGGGGCGTATCGGGACTGAAGGGGAGCCCAGGAGACTCAGGGAAGGGCCAGAGCCTTGGCACCAGCACCCCAAGCTGCCTCTGCTGCTGCCACTGTCCATCTGGGCCAGGGGAACTGCTGCCCTCGCGCCCTGCTTGGGGTGAGGTGAGCATGGAGGCCCCGACTCTAGCCCTTACTATTTTTTGCTTTTTGGGTCACACCCGGCGATGCTCAGGGGTTACTGCACTCAGGAATTACTCGTGGCAGTGCTTTGGGGGACCATATGGGATGCTGGGAATCAAACCCAGGTCGGTCGCGTGCGCGGCAAACGCCCTCCCCACTGTGCTCTCACTCCAGCCCTAATTTTATTTGGGGGTCTGGGGGCCACACCCAGGAATGCTCAGGACGCTGTGCTCGAAAACCGTCAGCAGTCTGGGGTATGCACTCTCTCCAGCGAGGCTGAGGCGGGGGGGAGGGGTCTCCCAGCTCTGCTGGGGGGTCGTGCCTGGCACTGCAGGCAAAGCCAGGCGCGGACACAGGCAAAGCACGCGCCCCCCACCCCCAGCAGCTCTCCGCGCCACCCAGTGCTTGAGACAGTAACACGCGGGCAATGCCGTGCTTGCGGTTTCGTTATTATTCAAGATTCCACTCCGTGTCATTCCGGGGCCACTTCGTCCTGTCCCCCAGTCCGTGCCGGGCACAGCCTGATACCCAGAGGCAGCCCTGGGTGGGCCGACACGTGAAATCAAGACCCTGAGCTCATGCACACGCATGCCCCATGCACACGCGCGCGCGCACACACACACACCAAGCAGCTGCACGCACGCACACACACACACACACACACACACACACACACACACAACCCCAAGCAGCTGCGCCCAGCCCACCTGAGCCACACACGGCACTGAGGTCCCTCGCACGTGGCACTTCACCAGGGACGGGTCCCCGGGGCCCCCACAATGTGGCCCGTAGCACCAGCTGGGAGCGAGGGTGGGTGGGAAGGGGTGCGCCGGGGCCCCCACCACCATCTGTGCTCCAGCATCGGGGTGCTGACCCCCACCCGTGCCTGAAGGCAGGAGCACCCAGGAAGGGGCGGCGGCGTGGCAGACACCCCACTCCCTGCGGGCCGAGGCCTGGTCCCTCGGGGCCCCCCCAGGGCAGCGTGGGGGGCAGCGGGCCCCTATCTCATGGAGCTGTCAGATGAGACGTCTCGATCGGAGTCCTCAGCCTCGCCCGGAGGCGGCGGGTCACTGGGCGGGACCGGAGGGAAAGCAGGAGACTTTCTAGAAAGAAATACGGGTGGTCACCTGCGGGCGGTGGGGGCGGAGGCACCGGGCCCGCGGGGGGCTACGGAGGTCCCGGAAGCGGGAAGGGGCAGAAGGAAACTTGTATCTACACCCCAGGCCTGCGAGGTTGGGGGCGGAGCGGGGCGGGAGGCGGCAGCAGAGTTGAGGTGGGATGGGGAGATGAGAGTCTCTACCAGTGGGCACCTGCCCTCCTTCACACACCCCTGCACACTCACCCCTTCTCACCCGGCTCTGCTCACAACCCCCCAGGTGTTCCCTCCTCTGCGCTCATCCCCTCCCAAGAGCCCCCTCCCTCCTGCCCCATACACCCTTCCCAGCTCACCCCTGCCCACTCACCCTCTGCACAGCTCTCCGGCTCACCTTCCCTACCCCTCCAGCTCACCCTCCCCACAGCCCTTCTGCTTATCCCCTCCCCACTCACCCCTGCCCACTCAACCTCACCATCCTGGCCCACTTACTCTCACCCACCCCTCCAGCTCACCCTCCCCACTCACCTCTGCCCACTCTTTCTCCCTACTCCTCTTGCTTACCTCCCCACTCACCTCTGCCCACTCATCCTCTCTACCCCTCCTGCTCACCCTCCCCACTCACCCCTGCCCAACCTCTCTACCCTTGCCCACTCACCCACCCCTTCAGCTCACCCTCCCCACTCACCCCTGCCCACTTACTTTCACCCACCCCTCCAGCTCACCCTCCCCACTCACCCCTGCCCACTCAACCACCCCTTCAGCTCACCCTCTCCACTCACCCCTGCCCACTTACTTTCACCCACCCCTCCTGCTCACCCTCCCCACTCACCCCTGCCCACTCAACCTCTCTACCCTTGCCCACTCACCCAACCCTTCAGCTCACCCTCCCCACTCACCCCTGCCCACTTTCACCCACCCCTCCAGCTCACCCTCCCCACTCATCTCTGCCCACTCATCCTCTCTACCCCTCCAGCTCACCCTCCCCACTCACCCCTGCCCACTCAACCACCCCTTCAGCTCACCCTCTCCACTCACCCCTGCCCACTTACTTTCACCTACCCCTATTGCTTACCCTCCCCACTCACCCCTATCCACTCAGCCTCCCACACCTCTCCAGCTCGCCCTCCCCACTCACCCCTGCCCACTCACCCTCCCCAACCCTCCTGCTTACCGGTCTCCGGACTGCGTGATGAGCCGGCGGCACGTCTCCATCTGCACGTCCAGGCCCCGCTTCATGCTGCACATCTCCATGTACTCGTGCAGGTGCCGGTTCATGTCATTCTTGGCCGTGGCCAGTTCCAGCTGGGCGGGACAGGGCAGGGTGGTCAGTGAAGGGGGGCTCGGGAGGGGCACTGCCAGGTCGGGGGGCCCTGGGGACAGCATGGTGAGCACTCGCATGGCAAACCCCAGTGGGCTGTGCTGGCCTTCTCATGTGGGCCAGGCTGGGCCCTCCTCATGGGGTTTCCTGCCTTGGCCTTGGCCCCCACGTCTCCCTGCACCCATCCGGCCTCACCCGCAGCTGGGGGTTGGTGGTGCTCGGGGTCACTCCTGCTCAGGGCCACACAGTAGATCCCAAGGTGCTAGGGTGAGCCCAGGGGTCCTGCCTGGAGCGCAGGAGCACATCACGGCAGCCAGAAGTCCTCCCCACCCGTCACAGGTGATACCCACTGCCCCTCCCCCCAGTGTCCCTGTCACTATCTCCCCCTCAGGAGCTGTCCCCAGAGACTCACAGGTGACTGTCTCCCCGAATATCCCTAAGACCGACTAAATTTTTTTTTGCGGGGTGGCTTGGGGTGGGGGGTTTGGGTCACACCAAGCACTGCTCAGGGCTGACTCCTGGTTCTGTGCTCAGGAGTCACTCTTGGCAGGCTTGGGGGACCATATGGGGGTGCCAGGGATGAAACCGAGGTTAGTGTGTGCAAGGCAAGTGCCCCCCCAGCACGGTCCCCACTTCGGTGTGTTTTTTTTTTGCTTTTTGGGTCACATTCAGCGATGCTCACGGCTGACTCTTGGCTCTGCACTCAGGAATCACTCCTGGCAGTGCTCAAGGGACCGGGACCCTATGGGATGCTGGGAATCGAACCCGGCCGCGTGCAAGGCAAAATGCCCTACCCGCGGTGCTATCGCTCCAGCCCCCTTCAGTGTTGTTTTAAATCAACTTTACTCAGCTTGGGGGCAATGGCCGGCCATGCTCGGGGATCCCTCCTGGCGGGGCTATGTGGCGTTAAGGGGTGGGCTGGACTATCTCGCGCCCAGGAGGGTCCCTGTTTAGGTAGGGACGGGTGGAAAACGGTGGGACTGGGCATCAGAGGAAGACCACCTCCCACTCCCCAGAGCCCCTCCCTGCTGCCCACAGGCTTCGAGATCAGCAGAGAGAGGTGGACAAAGGGGCAAAGCCGGGTGGGGGTGGGAGGGCAGCTCACTCTGGGGACAAAGGTCCATGCGGGGAGGTGGAATGAAGCCTCTTGGAGAGGCAACGGAAAGACAGGAACCAGCCATGAATAACCCAGAGGACAGAGAAGGGGCCGCGGGGAAGAGAAGGAGAGGGTCACTGGGTGACAAAGCGGGCAGCAGGACAGCGAGGCTGGGGACAGCTGTCTAGGGGCGCCAGAGGCAGCCTCCGGTTGAGCCAGGGCTCTTGGGGGGGCAGGTCATGCTCGGGGCAGACAGCCGGTGTCCCCAGCTCCCTGCAGACAGACGGACTCCTACACACACCCCAAGGCCTCACCTCAGGAGCGTGGCGTGGGGGGCAGGGTTCTGGGTCCCCCTTGTTTGGCACACGGATCCTTCCCAAGGCTAAGCCGGAAGTCACCGCAAAGGGTGAGAGCACAGGCCTGGGGTGCTCGTGGCCCCCCTGAGTTCCACCCCTGGGCCCCAGGGCCTGAACGGCACCCCAAGCCTGGGCCCGAGCACTCAATGGATGGCCCAGCAGGGAGTGGCCTCAGTGCCAGGATGGCGGGGAGGGGACTTGCAGCCAACCCGGGTTCAATCCCCGCTGTCCCGCAGAATCCCCCCACACGTGCGAGGGACGATCTGGGCACAGAGCCGGGAGTCGGGTCTGAGCACCACGGGGCACGGCCCCCTGGACGCAGCAGACAGTCAAGGAACTAGAGCATGCGCTCTACAGGCAGGGCCTGCTCCCAGCCCCGGCACCACACGGACCGCCAAGCACTGGCCAAGGAGCAGCCCCTGAGCACTGCCAGGCGTGGCCGCCAAACAAGGCAGGAGAAGTGCTGGCCTGGCACGTCTCAGATCCAAGCTCTCCCCGAGGCCCCCCCCCCCCCGAACCCCACCAGGAGTGACTCCAGAACACGGAGCCGAGAGGAAGCCCTCTGAGCACTGCCAGGTGCCAAAACAGCACAGCGGGGAGGGCATCTGCCTTGCACACGGCCAACCTGGGTTCAATCCCCAGCATCCCATATGGTCCACCACCAGAAATCATTCCTGAGTGCAGAGCCAGGAGTAACTCCTGAGCATAGCTGGGTGTGACCCCACCCCCCCCAAAAAAGAAGTAAATAAATGTTTAAAAAAAGAAAAAGAAAAAGAAAAGCCAAGACTGGGCCAGCCGGCGGCCCTCTCTGTGTCTGCGTATTTCTCCTTTTTTTTTTTTTTTTTTTGCTTTTTGGGTCACACCTGGAGGTGCACAGGGGTTCCTCCTGGCTCTGCACTCCGGAACTATCCCTGGCGGTGCTCAGGGGACCATATGGGATGCTGGGAACTGAACCCGGGTCAGCCGCGTGCAAGGCAGACGCCCTACCCGCTGTGCTATTACTCCAGCCCCTCGTTTTTTATTTTGAGGTACTGGGGAAACCTGGGGCCACAGGTCTGCAAGCCACCCCCAATGCCAGCGACCCTTCACTGCGGCATTTATTTATTGATTTGGTTTTGGTTTTTAGGTCACACCCGGAAGTGGTCAGGGCTGGGTGACTCCTGGCTCTGCACTCAGGGACCACTCCTGGTGGTGCTTGGGGGACCCTATGGAATGCCGGGGATCGAACCCGTGTGCAAAACAAGCACCTTCCCCGCTGTGCTACGGCTCTGGCCCCTCATTCCCATGGCGAGAGCAGGGGGGACCCCACCACAGGCCACCAGAGACCGAGACACACCCCCAGCTTCAATCCGGCTGAGGCAAGAGGCAGGGGAAGGGCAGAGAGAGGAGAGGAGGCACCCGAAGCCTCCCTGCACCCCTTGGCTCCAGGCCCCGAGACGCCGAGGGTGACCCAGAAAACGGCTAAGGCTGAGCTGCAGCCAAGATGTTGGGGCCTGGGCCAGAGCAACAGCACGGCAGGGAAGGTCATTTGCCTTGCACGCGGCCAACCCAGGTTCGAATCCCGACATCCATAGGGTCCTCGGAGCACTGCCAGGAGTCATTCCTGAGTGCATGAGACAGGAGGAACCCCTGAGCATCACTGGGTATGATCTCCAAAAAAACACAAAAACAAAGACTCTGATCCCCCTCTAAAGAACACAGTGAAGAGGCAGCGTGGACCCCCAGCCCCAAAGAACACAGTGAAGAGGCAGTGTGGACCACCCCAGAGAAGAGGCAACACCGCAGCAATGCCAAAATCATCCCAGAGGGCAGCGGCACGAGTCTAGGGGGTGTCTGTGAGCCTTGAGCCTGGACCGGGCTGGGAACAAGAGGCAGGAGCACAAGGTGAGGGAGCACTCAGCAGGTGAGGGGAAGGGCCCCGTGACCTCATCCAGATCTGAGCGCTGGGGGAGGTGCGGGGAGCCGCGTCGGACCCTGGTGCCCTTCTCCGGCAGCCCTGCAAGGTTGAGAGTTTCAGGGAAGGCTCCACTTCTCTTTTCTAGAAGGTTCCTCCAGTCTACGGACTAAGAAAGGGACTTCCAGTGACAGTGCAGTGGGCAGGGCGCTTGCCCTGAGGACCCAGGTTCAGTGCCTTGGCACCCCATGAGCACGGGGCTCTCCGCCCTGAGGAGGGGACGGCACTGATGGCCGCACAAGCTGCTCACTGGGCCACACTGCCTAGTGCTTCCCCTAGAACTTCAGGACACCCCCGGGAGAGCACGGGCCTCGGCTGCACAGGGTCCCCCTAAACCTGGCACGGCGGGAAACAGCCCCTAAGCACATCTGGGAGGGGCCAGCGAGAAAGGACCATGGGCAGGGCACGGGGTTCCTTCCTGGCATCCCATAAGGTCCCCAGAGCATCACTAGGGGCAATGCCTGAGCCCGGAGCCGTTGAGGGGGCCCAAGCCTGAGAAAACAGAACAACATGAAACAAAGAAACCACCAACAGAAGAACAGAAACACATCCTGCAACAGCCAGGCCATTCGAGACTTTGTTTCCAGTGACAGTAGTTTCAGGGCCATACCCAGCAGTGCTCAGGGCTGACTCCCGGCCCTGCCTGCAGTGCTCAGGGAAGACTCCCAGCCCTGCCCACAGTGCTCAGGCCTGACTCCCGGCTCTGCCCGCAGTGCTCAGGCCTGACTCCCAGCCCTGCCCGCAGTGCTCAGGCCTGACTCCTGGCTCTGCCCGCAGTGCTCAGGCCTGACTCCTGGCTCTTTCCACAGTGCTCAGGCCTGACTCCCGGCCCTGCATGCTGGGACACTGGCATAGGAGGGGCTCAGGCAACCCTACGCGGTGCCACGGATGGCAGCCGGCTCTGGTCTGCGCTGTCCTCTCTTGGGGCCACTGAGGCCCGCTCACGGATAAGGCCACAGCCTCGGAGAGCCTGTGCCAGGTCCCTCGGTCCTGAACGCCGCCTAGCCTCATCCTCCGGGGCACGGCAGAGGCACCAGGGCTGGGAGGCGACTCGCCCTGCAGGGAAGGGGGACCTCGGGGCCGGAGAGATGCACAGTGGGGAGGGCGTTTGACTGGCACATGGCCGACCCGGGTTCGATCCCCGGCACCCCAGAGGGTCCTCCGAGCCCCGTCAGGGATGATTCCTGAGTGCAGAGCCAGGAGGAACCCCTGAGCACTGCTAGATGTGGCCCACCCCCTCAAAAAAAAAAACCATCAAAAATATTAAGGAAGGGGCTGGAGCAATAGCACAGTGGGTAGGACGTTTGCCTTGCACGCAGCAGACCCGGGTTCAATTCCCAGCATCCCATATGGTCCTCTGAGCACCGCCAGGGGTAATTCCTGAGTGCAGAGCCAGGAGTAACCCCTGTGCATCGCCGGGTGTGACCCAAAAAGCAAAAAAAAAAAAAAAAAATATATATATATATATATATATATTAAAGAAAAAAGGGAACCTGCGTCTGGGCCATCGCTTGGCCAGGGTCGCCTGGTGCCCACCCCTCACCTCGATCTGGCCGATCGTCTCCTGGTACTCCTTCTCCCGGGACTTGAACAGCGACTCCGTGTCTTTGATCACCTGCTCCAGGCTGTCCTCCTGCTGTGGGAGAGAGACGTGCACGGTCAAGGGTGCACGCCCGGGCCAAGGGATGCAGGAGGGGGACAGAGGGGGACAAGGGGACAAGGGAACAGGGGGACAGAGGGGGACAGAGAGACAGGGAGACAGAGAGGGACAGGGAGATAGGGAGAGATAGAGAGAGACAGAGAGACAGCGAGAGACAGAGACAGAGACAGAGACGGGCGGGAGACAGAGGGGGGCAGAGGGGACTGGGGGGACAGGAGGGCGGGGCCGGGCGGCAGCGGGGGGAGGCGCTCTGGGTCTGGGGGGTGGCGCCGGCCGGGCCTTTACCTCGCCCTGGGCCTCGGCGGCTGCCATGGCATAGCCCGAGAAATCCTCCCAGAGCAGCAGCGTCTCCTCGGTCTCCTCCCAGGTCAGGCTGTCGCAGTCGTCCTCGAAGTCGTACTCCCGCCTGGGGAGGGAGGCGTCTGAGGGGGGCGGCGGGCAGGGGGGCGGCCCGGGGACCCCCGCACCGCACTCACAGCTGGTTCAGCATGCGCTGCATCTCCTCGTTGATGCTCAGGGCCGCGCTCTCCTCCTCCTCCCCCGCGGGGGGCCGCGGCCCGGCGCTGTCCCCCACCGGCGGCGCGTCCTCCTCCGCCGCCGCCGTGGCCGTGGCCTTGCGCTCCCGCCTCCGCCCCCCCATGGGCGGGACCTTGGGGGGAGAGAAGGGCAGAGACTACAGAGACCAAGCCGGGGGCACGGGGACCGCGGGGACCACGACAGGGACGGAGACGGCCGAGTCACGGACACACGGACAGACGGACACGGCGGGGGTGGGGTGGGGTGGGGTGGTGGACAGGGTCGGGCTGCAGAAGAACGAAAAGGTGCGGAGAGGAGAAGATTGGGCAGGGGAGGGGGGTTGAGGGGTGAAGCGGGGCCTGGAGCCCAGAACAGGTAGGAGCCCGTGGAAGCGGGGAGGGGCCGTGGGGCAAGAGACACCGCCCTGGGGGGAAGCAGAGACGGACAGAGAGAGACAGAGATGAGAGAGATAGAGAAAGAGAGAGCGAGAGAGTGAGAGACAGGAGAGGGAGAGCGAGGAGAGGCGAGATGGGGAGAGGAGAGGAGGGGAGAAAGGAGGAGCGGGAGAGGGAGAGGGAGAGGGAGCGAGCAGGCGGAGAGGCCCGCGGGTCAGGGCTGGCGGGGCCGAGAGAGGGAGGAAGGGGCCGGGACTGACCAGCTGCTTCTGCGGAAGCGGCGGGGGGAGAGAGGGGAGAGCGGTTAGAGGCCGGGGTTGGAGGCCGGGGCGCCTGGAGGCCGCCCGCAGCCCCGCCGGGCCTCACCTGGAACATCCTGATCACGTCCTCACAGTTGCGCTGCTGTGCCACGTCGCAGAGCCGGGCCGTGATGTCGATGCGGCGGCAGATGTCCATGTCCACCTTCATGGCCTTCTCCTGGATCTTCGTGTCCAGCTCCGACAGGTTCTGAGGGAGGGGGCCGTGAGGAGCGCGTCTGCCCCGGGCCCACTCTGCTGCCCACCCCCGAGGACACAGCGGCCAGGGGGCGGGGGGGGGAAGGCCAGCCGGGGACACGATGCCCACGACCGGGTGGGGGGCCGGAAGCCGAGTGTGGAGGGAGGGGGCGGAGACCGGGAAGCTCAAGCCACCAGGGCTGGTGCGGACTGGTTTGAGGCAGCTAGAGTGACGGACAGAAGGAAGGACGGGACAGGGGGTGGACAGATGGACGGGAGGAAGAGTGGGTGGGGAGGCAGGTGGGCGGGTGAACAGATGGACGGAAGGATGGGTGGAACAGATGGACAGATGGGCAAACAGGTGCGAGGCTGGGTGGGTGGGTGGGTGAGTGGGTGATGATGGGCTGGCGGACGGTGGACGGAGGGACAGACACGAGATGTCTGCATGGGTGGATGGCCAAGCCCCCAGGTGAAAGGGTGTGTGTGTGTGTGTGTGTGTGTGTATTCGTGTTGTGCTTTTGTGTTGTGTGTGCATGTGCACGTTTGTGTGCGTGCGTGTGCAAGTGTGTGTTCTGTGTGCGTGTGTGTTACATGTACACGTGCATGCATGTGCTTGTGTGCGCATGTGTGTGCGTGTTTGTGTGCATGTGTGTGTTTATTCTGTGCACGTGTGCACATGCAAGTGTGTATTCTGTGTGTGTGTGTTACATGTACACGTGCATGCATGTGCTTGTGTGCGCATGTGTGTGTGTGTTTGTGTGCATGTGTGTGTTCTGTATGTGCCTGTGTGCGCATGCGCATGTATGTGCCGTGTATGCGTGAACACACAGAACCGGGGTCCCCCCACAGTTGGCCCTGGGCATGGAGCTGGCAAGTGCCTCCTCCCGGGTCTGGAGCCCAAGGAAACAGGCGAACCCCAAATCACAGAGAGGCGGGGCTCAGGGTTCTGTGTGCACACGTGTGTGCGTGCGTGTGCGTGCGTGTGTGTGCATGTGGGGTGCGTGTGCACTCACATTGCTCATGAGCCCCTTGAACACCACGAGCTCGGCTTTCAGCTGCTCCACCTTCATGGCCAGCTCCTCCTGGCAGGCGTCGGCCTCCTGGGCCTCCTGTGGGCGGGGGCAGCGGTCAGGGCGGCTGGGGGGTCACGGCGCAGGGGCAGGGCGGGAGGGGGCTCACCTCCTGCAGCTCGGCCACGCGCTCCTGCAGCTGCACCCGCACCGTGTACTCCTCTTCCCACCTGGGGACACAGGAGGAGCGGTGGGCGCGCGGCCAGGCGACCCTCCCCCTGCACGGGGGCGGTCTGGTGGCCACAGGCGCCACTCACAGCTGCCAGGCAGCAGCTGCCGGCCTTTCTCTCTCTCCCGGCCCCCGCCCACCTGCCCAGCCCAGGCGCCCACCTTCAGAGCCCAGATCCGGGGTCTCGCGCTCCGCTAGCCTCCGCCCTCTCCTGGGGGGATCTCTCCTGGGGGGCCATTTCCACTTAAGCCTGGAAAGGCAGCCGCGGGCACAGGCCAGGTCAGCAGAGGTGGGAGTTGGTCGGGGGCCTCGTGGGATGCTCAAGGGCCGCCCCCTGTATCCCCCCCATCCCGGGGGGGAGGAGGAACCCCAAAAACCACCCACCTGGTGCCCCTCCCTCCACAGGGGAGCACTAGGGAAGCAGGCACCCTGGAGTCTAAGCCCCACACCCGAGGGGTTAGAGACCCTGTGGGTGAGAGGCAGAGCGTGGGGGTCAGGATGTGCGGCCCCCCCACAGCAGTCAGGTCTGCTGGGTGCACGGCAGGAGAGTGGGGGCAGTGCTAGGGATCTGGGGGCCCCCCAGGGTCGGCCCTGGGCATGAAGCTGGCAGGGGCCTCCTCCCGGGTCTGGAGCCCAAGGAAACAGGCAAACCGGAATCGGAGGGAGGCAGGGCTCAGGGAGTCCCTCCCCCCTGGCCGGCTGCCCTGGGCTCACTTGCTCCCCACATCCGCACTGCACCATTCCTAATAATAACCTGGCTGCAGCCGCGGGCCCCTCCCCCCCCGCCCTCCTGCTGGTACCATGTCCTCTCAGGCAGGTGCCCAGAGAGCAAGGACACCATCAGCCAGGAGGATATGCCCCCCAGAAGTGGGGAAGCCTGCAGGGGAGGGACCTCGGGGAGTTTGGCCGGAACCCAAAGGGGGCTTGAGAAGGGTTCGGGTCCACTCACAGAGAGGCCCAGTGCAGGGGAGGCTGCACCCACATGCCCCCATAGAATGACCCAGTGGGAGGAGCACCCACACGCCCCGCCTATTTGCTCTGCAGCTGACACCTAGGGTCCCACGGGGCTTGGCAATGTTGGGGGGGGTGGGCTGGTGCCGGGGTCGGAACCCAGGGCTCCCACATGCAAGTCAGGTGCTTTCCTGCTGATTCACATCCCAGCACCCTGGGCTCCCCTGACGGGCCGGAAAGGGATGCTGCGGCGGCAGCAGGTGGGGCGCTGGCCTGGCAAGAGGCTGACCTGGATGCAGTTCCTGGCACACTGTGTGGTCCCCTGAGCCCGGCCAGGGCTGATGCCTGAGCACAGAGCTGGGAAACAGCCCGGGGTGTGGCCCCAAACCCCCCCCCCAAAAAAAAACCTCTTGTTTTCCTTAAGCTGGGAGACTTGTTTGGCATGTGAGACATCTGTCTTGCGTGCGGTGGATTCCAGAAAGGTCCCCTAAGCACTGCCAGGATCGACCCCCGAGCGAGCAAAGAGCTGGGAGCAGCACCCAGTCCCCCCAAGAAGAAGAAAGACGGGAGGGTGACGGCAAGGTCTGAGCAGGCTCCACGCGCCTGTCTCCCGGAGAAACGCATCTGTGGGGGGAGGGAGGAACTGGGGCCATGTGTGTGTGTGTGTGTGTCTATGTCTGTGTGTGTGTGTTTCTGTGACGGGGTCTCCTTCTATCTCAGAGGAGAGACCGGGATAAAGAGCCCCCCCACCATCCAAGGTCACTCAAGGCTGGGAACAGGCGACTGAGTCGCAGCTGTCACCCCTCAGTGCCCCAAGTGGGGCTCAAGCTTCCTGGCACCCGGAGCTGAAGTGCTGCTAAAAACGGAAGAGAAGGAGGCCCCGGGGGTCTCGGGGGAGGGGGGGGGCAAGAATGAGGCGCAGCTCGAGGCACGTCCTGGCACCGGAGCGGGCTTTGCCAGGCGTCATGCCGCAGCGGGATGAGCTCATCCCTCCCCCAGGAATAACTCCGCGCCCCAGACAGCTGGACCAAGGACAGACGAGCTCTTTCAGTTATAAAAAGAAGGAAAAAAAAATCCCCTGAAAACAGGAGTGGCTCCTGTGGTCGTGGAGGTCTTCCAGAACCATCCGCGCCCGCCCACGGGGGCGGGGCCACCTCCGAAGGATGGCGTGAGGGTAACTGAGAGCCCAGAGCCGTCTCTGACCCACCCTGTGGCCCATGAAGACAGCAGGGGGTCACGATGGGGGACCCCCTAGGGGCACAATAAGTGCCCAGCAGGAGACAGCCCTGAGGGTCCCGCCCTCGCCCCCAAGCCCAGTGGCAGTTTCCAGAACAGTCAATCCCTAAACCCACTACTGAACCCCACGCCGGTGTCAGCCACGAGGGGTGGGGATGGGGGAGGGGGGCGCTGCGGGGTTGGGGGTGGGATGGGGGGGGATGGATGCAACGGTCGTTCCCAGGCTGTCCACCAGGGGGCGCGGCAGCTGGTTCGGCGGCTGAGCCTGAAGGTACCCAGTCCAGTTCCCGTCCCACCTGTCACCGCCCGACCCTCCTCAAGCCCGAGGGGGGCGACTTTCACAGCTTCCACAAACTACAGCCCGTGAAAACGGCTCATGCAGCAGAGGCCAGAGCGCTAGCACAGCGGGTTGGGTGCTTGACTTGAACTGTGTGCAGCCGGCCGGGGTTCGATCCCCAGCATCCTAGATGGTCCCCCGCCCGCCCCCAGCACCACCGCGAGCAGCCCAAAATGAAAAGAAAAAAAAAATAAACAAATAAAAACCTGCTCATGCACCCTCTCCAGGGTCCAGTGGCCAGCAGCCAGTCCCCAGGGTCCCCCGTGTGGCCCCTGCCCCAGGTTCCTGGAGAATGCCCAGCCCCTCCCCCACGCCCGGGGCGGGTCCTTCCCAGCTGCTTCTTACTCAGTTTCCTGTGCTCCGCCTTCAACTCCACACACTCACATTTTCCTGGCGGCCAGTGCCCGGCCTGTCTTCCCCGTCCCCTCGGATTTGGGACATCCCAAGCATTGTAACCCCACCCCAAACCAACCCGGGGCCTGCAGCGACAGCAAGGCCCAGATCAGGCCCATTTCCAACAACACAGCCAAACCCAGGCCCGAGGCGCCTCCTGCCTGTCGCTGCCCCTCCTGGGCATCCCCAGCAGCCCCCCAGGCCTCTCCTTGACCCTCTTAGCTTTGATCACCCTGGGAGGCTTGAGTCTCCCCCCGCGCGCGACCCTGTCACGGAACCCCCCTCGTGGACACACACAGCTGCCCCACGGGAGTGAATGGGTCACCGTCCGGTCCTGCTCCCCGTCCTGAGCGCCACTTCCCCATTTTCGGGGAGTCTGGTCTTCCGGCTTCCAGCCCGTCCTTCCACTACCCAGCTCCTCCTTCCACCGCAGGAACCGGCGTCCCCGTTTCTGTCCCCCCCCACCCCGCCCCCCCCCCGGGGTCCCTCTCCCGGGGTCCCTGCGCACCCACCTCCGCTTGTACTCGTCCCGCTCGCGCTTCACTTTGGCCAGGACGTTGTAGAGCGCGCGGATCTCGGGGGTGATGGTGTCGATCTGGACGCCCACCCCGTCGGGGTGCACCCAGGACAGGCCGGGCCCTTGCACCAGCGTGGGCTCCAGCCCCGGGCCCAGGCGGCGCGCGTGCGAGAAGGACCAGATGGTGCCGGGCGCGAGGCGCGCGGCGGCCGGGCCGGGCGCGGGCGCGGGCGCGGGGCTGGCGGGCGAGCCGAGCGGCCGCGCCGACGGGGCGCACACGGCGGCGGGCCGCGCGCCCAGGGCCAGCCCCAGCGGCCGGATGGGGCCCACGAAGCCCGTCTGCACCGCCTGGTCGCGCCGGCCCGCGCCCCGCCGGCCCTGCTTGCCCTCCTCCAGCGCCTGCTGCAGCTGCTTCTCCAGCAGCCGGTTGCGGCGCTCCAGCTCGTGCACCTTGGCCAGGAAGCAGCGGAAGCGCAGGTTCAGGGTCTTGAGCACGTTGATGTTGGAGCCCAGGTCGTTGCGGAGCGCCATGGCGGCGGGGGGCGCCCGGCCCGGCCCGGGGGGCGAGTAGGCGGCCGCGCCGGCCGCGCCCAGGCCGGCCGGGGGCGCGTCCCCGGCGCCCGCGAAGTGGTCGCCGCCCAGCGGGTCCCCCGGCGACCCGGCCAGGCCCTGCTGCTCCTGCTGCAGGAGGAAGAGGTTGGGCCCGAATAACGGGTTCATGGCTGCGCCTTCTGCCGGGAGCCCGGCGCAGGAGCAGGGATGCGGGGCGCGGGCGCCGGCCAATCGGGGGCCCGGGCGGGCGGGCCGGCCAATCGCGCGGCACGGCGCGGAGGGCAGGGGGCGGGGAGGCGGGGCGACGCGGCCAGGGGGCCAATCAGCGGCCTCGCTGGGGCCGGCCGCCCGGACCCCCCTGGGTGGGCCTGGGGCCCGGAGGGGCGCCCCTAGCCCCGTTCCGAAGGGTCCTGGGTGGGAGCTTTGCCAGGAGGACGGACGGCCCAGGGCCTCCGCTTGGCCACTGGTGCTGGCGGTGGGGCGCGCATCCTCCCCTCCTCTCCGCCAGAGTCCAAACTATCGACCCGAAACTCTTAGCTTCGGGCCTGAGTGAGCCCCTGGAAAGCATCCTGGGGGCTGCAGTGATAGCACAGCAGGTAGGGCGTTTGCCTTGCACGCGGCCGGGGTTCGATTCCCAGCATCCCATAGGGTCCCCCGAGCACCACCAGGAGTAATTCTGAATGCAGAGCCAGGAGGAACCCCTATGCATCGCCAGGTGTGACAAAAAAAAAAAAAAAAAAAAAAGCATCCTCTGGTTTCTCTATCTCAGCAGTGCTACCGTGCACGACCTCCGCCCAGAGGACCACGGCAAAACCAGTCTGTCCTGTCACCCCCACCCCATCCAAGAAACCCAGCCGCTGGGGATGACTGGGTTAGGATCACAGAAACACACAACAGCCAGGGGGGTGGGTTGAGAAAATACAGATTCATTTGAGGGGCAGGGGGTGGCGGGGAGTAGAGTTCCACATCCGGCCAGGGCCGCTGGGGCTGCCTACTGCCCGGGGACGGAGGTTTTCCTTCTCTTTGCGGGGGGCCGTTTGAAAGCATGGGGGGATGTGTGTGGAGTCTTTGCTGCCTTGGGGGTGCCGTTCTGTTTCTGGAAGGCGGTTTTCTTGGCCTTCTTGGGCCACCGTTGCTTTGCCGCTTTCTTCCCCTGGATCTTTCCAGCAGGCCCATCCTGGTCTGGTTTGCGAGGGGCCTGGGTCTCCTCGGCGAGGGGGAGCGGGGCTAGCTCGCCTTGGTGCGGGCCCTGGGGCGAGGCCGCCGGCTTCGGGGAGGCCCGCGGTTTGGGGCGCTGCCGCTTGCCTTTCTTGGGCACCTGCGGCTGGCCGGGCAGCTGGCCGTTTGAGTCGGGCGCTTCGGCCGCCAAGCTGGAGCCTGTCCCCTGGGACGCGCCGCTCTGCTTCTGGAAGCTGGCCTTCTGGGGACGCTGGCCTGCCCGCACCTGCTGCTTTCCCTTCTGGGCCCCTCGAGCCTTCTTGGCAGGCTGGCCGTGGCTCTCGGGCGTGGGGGTCACCTGACCGTTCACAGCAGACGACTCCGGGGTGGCCGTGGCGGAATCTCCTGGGGTCGAAATGAAAGAGGGTCTGAGAACACCATCTTGCCGGGAGTACTACTGGGGAGGCTGCTAAATGCATGAACACCTGGTACTGGGAAACATCTAGTACTGCCCCCAGGATGGAGCTGGCCTGGGCTCTCCGGGCTGCATTTGAAATGTGCATCAGAGAGAGGACGGGGGCTGGAGCAATAGCACGGTGGGGAGGGCGTTTGCCTTGCATGCAGCCGACCCAGGTTCGATTCCCAGCATCCCATATAATCCCCGAGATGGAGTAACTCCTGAGTGCAGAGCAAGGAGTAACCCCTGTGCATCACCGGGTGTGACCCCATAAAAGCAAAAAAAAAAAAACCATGGGGAGCGAGAGCACAGTGGGTAGGTGTTTGCCTTGCATGCAGCCAATCAGTATTCCATATGGTCCCCCAAACACCGCCAGAAGTGACCCCCAAGAACAGAGCCAGGAGTAACCTCTGAGAACTACCAGGTGTGGCCCCAAAACCAACCAACAAAAGATTCCTTCTCAGTCTCCCAGTCTTGGTTAAAATGGTTTACAGGAGGCTGCGTTCACATATGTCCAGCTAAGGAGATGCCAAGGGAATGGCGGCAGCATTCCCCCCCCCCCTTTTGGGTCACACCCGGCGATGCACAGGGGTTACTCCTGGCGTTGCTCGGGGGACCATATGGGATGCTGGTGGCATCTAGCCTGAAAGCTAGAAGAGTCTCCAAATTGGAGCCACAGTCTCCCAGGTGGGCTCTGAGGAAACGCCCAGCAATAAGGCATGCAGGTGAGCCGAACCAAACTCTGAAGACAGTGACCGACACAGTAAGACTCTTTGGCTTTTTATGTTTTCTTGGGCCACCCCTCATGCCAAGCTCTCTCTGGCCCTAAATATGTGTTCCTGCTTTTTTTCTTTGGAGTGGTGGGGTGGAGGGCCCCACCCAGCAGTGCTTAGGGATTACTAACTTTTGGAGGGCTGGCGGGACCTATGGGGTGTTGGGGATGAAATTGGGGTCAGCTGAGTGCATGGCCAGCGCCTTGTGCCCTGCCCTGCATCGTGGCTCCAGCCCCTTAACACATGCTTTTAAAGTTAACCCAGGGGCTGGAGCGATAGCACAGCGGGTAGGGTTTTTGCCTCGCATGCGGCCGAGCCGGGTTCAATTCCCAGCAATTCATATGGTCCCCTGAGCACTGCCAGGAGTAATTCCTGAGTGCAGAGCCAGGAGGAACCCCTGAGCATCACTGGGTGTGACCCAAAAAGGAAAAAAATAAAGTTCATTCTTTTTTTTTTCTTATTCTTTTGGGTTTGGAGGCCACATCCAGTGGTGCAGAGGAACAAAGGCATGCGGGTCCCGGGGCTGAGATCTCTAAGCCTGTTCGGATCGGGGCTGAGCATCCTCCACCCAGATCCTCCATCTTCCAGTAGGCAGGAGTCACACCCACCAACTGGCCCCCTGGTGCCGGGTAATCCCATCAATGGCCATGACCCAGAGACTATAAAACCCAGCTCCCAGAAGCGTGTGGCCGCGCGACATCTTACTATCTCATTCTTACTTTGGACAACCTGGCAGGCTACTGAATATAACCTGCCCACACGGCAGAGTCTGGCAAACTCCCCATGGCGTACCCAATATGCCAAATACCAGTAACAATGCTGGGTCTCATTCTCCTAAGCTTGAAAGAACCTTGAATGTGGCACTTTTTAGAATCTCAGGGCTAGGACAAAGGAGACATTACTGGTGCCTGCTCAAGGCAATCGACGAACAACAGGATGATCGTGATCGTGACCCAGTGGTGCTCAGGGCTTACTCCTGGCGGGGCCAGTGGGCTCGACAGGGTCCCAGGCATCCCCCCGCTCACCCTTCTGGGGCTGGGGCAGCGAGTTGGCGAACTTCTTGAACTTGGCGATGAAGAACCCGTCCATGTTGTGGGTGTGCGGGTAGAAACGGCGGGTGGAGCGCAGCGTCGGGTGGAAGCGCCGCTCCCGGAAGCGGGTGAAGCCCTCCTGGCCGAAGTCCAGCCCCGTGGGCACCAGGCGCACGTTCCGCTTCTTCAGGGCGTAGTCCACCACCCACTCGTTCTCCTCCACCTGCCGGCGGGAGAGGGGTGGGAGGTCGGCGCTGGCCCGGGGGACCCCGTGCCCCCGCGCCCCCCGGCCTGGGGCCGACAGCTCACCATGATGGAGCAGGTGCAGTAGACCACGTAGCCGCCCGTCTTGGAGGTGGCGCTGACCGAGTCGATGGCGCTCAGGAGCAGCTCCTTCTGCAGGTGGGCACACCGCAGCACGTCCTTCTCATCCTGTTCGGGGACAGACGCCGGGTGGCTATTCAAAAGGCAGCCTGGGGACAAGCGGTCAGCGACCGCCAGCCTAAGGAGCCCCCTCGCCATCCCCACCCTCACCCCCCACGGCCGGCCCCGCCCAACTCCTCACCTTGTTGGTCTTCACCGCCGGGTCCTTGGAGATGACACCGGTGCCACTGCAGGGGGCGTCCAGCAGGACACGGTCGAAGCCCCCAGCCACCTGGGAAAGGGCGTGTGGGCGGGGAACCCTGGCGTGAGCGAACTGGACCCCACCCCACCCTAATGTCGTGATGTCCCTGGGGCAAGTCTCTGTGTCCCGAGCAGGGCCCCCGTGGACACCCACCTTGGGGAACTGGCGCCCGTCGTACTGGCTGACGATGGCATTGGTGACCCCCAGGCGGTGCAGGTTGCCCACCACACTCTTCAGGCGCTCCGCGTTGGCGTCGTTGGCGAGGATCACGCCCGTGTTCTTCATCAGCTGGGCTGAGGGGAAGGTGGGCACCGGCTTCACGGGGCAGCCCCCAGCCCAGCCCAGCCCAGGGGACGGCAGGGGAGGCCTGCCACTCCCCGCTCTGCACTGGCCACCCAGAGGGCCACCGGGGCTGTGTTCAGGGATCACCCGTGGGGGTGTCTGGTGAACGCCATGTGGTTCCCAGGATTCAGCCACACACAAGGTAAGTGCCACCCTGCTGTACCCCCACTCCAGCTCTTCCAGTTCTTACTGCACATCTCACTCCTTTTCTTTTTTCTTTTTTGCTTTTTGGGTCACACCCAGCGATGCGCAGGGGTTACTCCTGGCTCTGCACTCAGGAATTACTCCCTGGTGCTCGGGGGGACCATATGGGATGCTGGGAATCGAACCCAGGTTGGCCACGTGCAAGACAAATGCCCTCCCCGCTGTGCTATCACCCCAGCCCCAACATCTGACTTCTTTTCAGTTGTTCCTGGGTTTGGAGGCCTGGACCCAGGCGTGCTAAAAGGCCCTTCCCTCTCAGTGCTCGGGGATTTGCTGGGGGCCCCGAGCTCTGCGCTCTCTCTCCCCAGCCCCACACCTTCTTTTGGGATTATTCCTGGCAGGGCTCGGGGTACCCGATGGGGTGCCAGAGATTAAACCCGGGTCAGCCATGTGCACCGTCTAAGTGCCTTCACTGTCCTCATCTCTCCGGCCCCTCGCACCTATGAGTGACAAGACCCTGAAGCCGGGAGGGTGTTTGCCTTGCGTGCAGCTGACCCAGTTCCATCCCCGGCATCCCACAGGGCCCCCAAAGCATCACCAGGAATAATTCCCGAGTGCAGAGCCAGGAGGAAGCCCTGAGCATAGGCAGGTGCGGCTCAACCCCGCCCCCCACCAGAAGAACTTCATAAAAACAGTTACAACGTCCCCGTGCTCAAGACTTAACCCCGCCAGGCCCTGAGCACCTTCGCTCAGCCTCAAACCTGGCACGATCCCGGCCCCGTTTCAGAGGACGGCGGGAAAACCAGGGTCCGCCAAGGGCCCCAGGGACACCTACAGGTACATTCAGGGCCGGGACCCCCGCAGACCCTAGAGCCCAGGAACCACTACGAGCCACGCGCACCGCCCGCCCCCCTGACCCCGTACCAATGTAGCTGGTCTTGCCCCCGGGGGCACAGCACATGTCGAGGATGCGCTCGTGTTCCTGGGGCGCCAGGGCCATGACGGGCAGCATGCTGGAGGCCCCCTGCAGCATGTAGTGGCCGGCCAGGTACTCGGGGGTCGCGCCTGGAGAGGAGGAGCAGGCTGGGACACACGGGCCCACGCAGGCACACAGGCGAGGGCGGCAGGGCTGCCGGGCGGGACACACTCACCGATGGGCACGGAGGAGTCGTAGACCACCAGGCCCGTCTTGGACCACTTGCCCAAGGGATCCAGGTTAACGCCGCGGTTGATGAGTGCCTGAAGGTGGAAGCCGGGGAGATGAGCAGGGGCTGTGGGGAGAGCGGAGCCAGCCAGCCCCACCAAGGGCCCCCCCCAGCCCCATCCTTGGGCTCAGGGCGCCTGGGTGAGCCCTGAGCCCTGCCGGGTGTTACCTGAAAACAAACAAAAAAGCCCAAACCCCAAACTTCGACTATAGGAGCCACAGGACAGCGGGTAGGACACTTCTCTCTCATGTGGCCGAGCTCAGCTCAACCCCAGCACCACAACGGGGTCCCTCGAGTCCCACCCTGAGTGATCCCTGAGTAGAGTCAGGATTAAGTCCTGAGCACGGCAGGTGTGCCTCCCCCCACACTCCCCCCCCCAAAAAAAAACACTTAAAAGAAAAAAAAAGGAATGAAAACCTAAAAACCGGGGTGGAGCAATAGCACAGCGGGTAGGATGTTTGCCTTGCACGCGGCCGACCCGGGTTCGATTCCCAGCATCCCATAGGGTCCCCCGAGCACTGCCAGGAGTGATTCCTGAGTGCATGAACCAGGAGTGACTTGCTGTGCATCGTCAGGTGTGACCCAAAAAGCAAAAAAAAAAAACAACCTAAAAACCCCCCTAGGCTGCTAGACCCAGAAAAAAGACAGAGATACAAGATACAAAAGCCCAGTCCTGGGGCCAGGGAGGAAGCTCAGAGGGAGACGCGCAGCCCTGGGCTCAGCCTCGACCCACGGCCAGGCCCCTAGGTGAGGGCAGCAGAGAAGGTCGCAGGTCTGCTTCGCGCCAACTCTCATGACACTCAAAATGTCTGTCTGTCTGACCTCCTGTTGTTCATCGATTTTGCTCAAGCGGGCCCAGTAACGTCTCCATTTTTTTTTTAAAGACTTGTTGTTACTGTGTTTGGCAAATTGAATACGTCACAGGTAGCTTGCCAGGCTTTGCCGTGTGGGCGAGATACTCTCGGTAGCTCACCGGGCTCTCCGAGAGGGGCAGAGAAATCGAACCCGGCTCGGTCGGGCTGGCCACATGCAAGGCAAACGCCCTATCCGCTGTGCTATGGCTCCAGTCCAAGTTATCTAGAGTCTGTCCCTGGCAGGCAGGCTTGAACGGTGGCAGAAAAATTCGGGCAAAACATAACGCCCCCCCCAAATCGAGATAGTCTTGGGGAAATTGTCTGCCATAGAGGCAGGGGGAGGATTGGGATAGGGGAGGGTAATGGGGGTAGGATATGGGGGGGCGGGGGGGAAGGATACTGGGGACATTGGTGGTGGAAAATGTGCACTGGTAGAGGAATGGGTGTTTGATCATTGCATGGCTGAATCTCAAACGTGAAAGCTTCGTAACTGTATCTCGCGGTGATTCAATACAATAAAAAAGAAAAAAAGTGAAAAAAAAAAAAGGCCACAGCAGCAAGCTAGCAGCGCCTGGAACCAAGAACCACAGCAAAACCCACACAGACCAGCCACTCCCACCCGCCCCTCCTCGGGGGTCTCTTCCCTCTGCCCCCTGGCTTTAGCTCCCAAAGTGGGGGCTAGCTAGGGTACTGTCCCCGGGGGGTGCTGGACAACGGGGAAGGAGCCTTGCGTCAAAGTGGGGGCACTTCTGAGCACCAGGCGGGTCCCTGGGGGTCACCGGAGCCAGAAGCCGTGCAAATAACGGGCTTTGAGAAGGCGCACTTGTTGGGCGGAGAGGGTACAGGAGGGGTTAAGGCGCCCGCCCTGAGGGCAGCAGATCCCACTCGGGCCCTGGCACCCCACATGGTCCCGAGCACCTCTGGGGGGGGGGGGGGGAGTCCATTCCTGAGCGGGAAACGGCCCCCAAACTGGAAAACAATCCCTCGCACCCGGGTCCCGAGTCCTTGTCTGTGGGCAGGATTGGCTGCACTCCTCCTCTAGGGGCAGCCAACGGGCACCCCCAGCCCCCTCCTGCCTGACCCAGAGGCCGCGGCCTGGCCGAGACCCAGGACAGCACAGAGGGGTCCCCGGCAACCCCCCCAACTCCCTGAGTTTCTAGCCCAGCCCTCACCTGGGCCAGGTCTCGGCGCCGGGTCTTCAGAGTGTTGGTCCTGAGCGTGATGGGTCGCGGAACCTCGTTGGCTTCTAAGAACTCCACCAGCTGCCAAAGCGGGTGACAGCCGGAAAAGTCAGGTTGGCCAGGGAGGGCGGGAGAGAGGGGGGCGGGTCGAGTGTTCCTCCCCGCCCTGAGCAAAGCTCGGGCAGCCGAAGACCTCCAGAACCAGCCACCACCATGCTGAGACCACTCTCCACACCATGAAGGTACCGGCAGAGGAACAAAGGCATGCGGGTCCTGGGACTGAGATCTCCAAGCCTGCTCGGATCAGGGCTGAGCGTCCTCCACCCAGATCCTCCATCTTCCAGTAGGCAGGGGTCACACCCACCAACTGACCCCCTGGTGCTGTATAATCCCATCAACGGCCAAGACCCAGAGACTACAAAACCCAGCTCCCGGAAGCGCACGGCCGCAAATGTGGCTGCGTGACATCTTATTATCCCATGCTTACTTTGGAAACCTGGCAGGCTACCAAATGTAACCTGCCCACACAGCAGAGTCTGGCAAACTTCCTGTGTCATACCCAATATGCCAAATACCAGTAACAATGATGGGTCTCATTCTCCTAACCCTGAAAGAGCCTTGAATATGGCACTTTATAATCTCAGGGCTAGGACGAAGGAGACGTTACTGGTGACTGCTCGAGGCAATCAATGAACAACAGGATGACAGTGATCATGATCGTGAGGCTGCCAGAGCTAGTACAGCAGGCACTGTACCCAAGGCAAGTGAGCCAGGTCGATTCCCGGCACCCGTCCAACCCCCAATCCTGTGAGACGTGGTCCCTGAGCACAGCCCGGGGTGGTCCCGAAACCAAGACCAAAGACGCGAGAGGCGGAGGCCGAAGGGCCGCACCTCGGACAGGGGGAAGAGGTCCATGAGCTTGCCGAGCAGGAAGTCGCCGTACGAGTAGTAGATGGCCAGGTCCTTCTGCAGGCGGCTCAGGTACTCGGCCCGAGACCGCCCCTCCTCGCGCTGGCTGGAAAAATCCCGCAGCACCCCCACGATGTCCTGGATGCGCTGGTGAACCCGCTGCAGGTCGGGCGCCTGGGTATGTGGGCCGGTTAAGGACCAAGACAGCCCAGCCACAGGCCACAGCCAGGGGCCCGGCCCTCCCTGCCCCATCCTCCTGGGCCAGAAGGATATCCTGCACTGCCTCTCCAGCAGGGGGCAGCACAAACGCATCCTCCTCCACGTTGATCTGGAGGTCCCCGGCAGAGTCCCCGGCATCCTTCGGGGGCCTCGTCTCAGGGGACGGCTCCTCCTCTTCGTCAGAGGACTCCTCAGTCCAGTCACTAGGCACGGTCATCAAAAAGGACATCAGTCCGAGAGAGCGAGAGAGAGAGAGGGGGCAGTAGGCAGGGCGCTTGCCTCACAAGTGGCTGACCCTGGGTCGAGTCCTTGACACCCCTATGGGCCCCCAGACACTGCGAAGCGTGCAGAGCCAGGAGCCAGCCCTGAGCACCCCTGGGTGCCCCTCCCCCCCACCGTCGTCCACCAGCTCCTTCCATAGTTTCTGGAACTCGTCCAGCAGGTCTCAACGGGCAAAGCACGTGCACCAAAAAGGCTTTGCACGCCGGAGGTCCAGTTAACCTCCCCAGCACCGCAAGGCTTCCCGCCCCAAGCACCGGGCCAGGCGTGGCCCCTGAGCCCACCGGACGTGACCCGAAAATCACCAATAAAACAAACGAGAGCAAACTCACCCGGCAGCAGCCTCCTGGGACTTCTGCTTCCGAGCAGCCTTTTCAATGGGCAGCAGCTAAAGGAGAGAGAGAGAAAGAGAGAGAGATGGGTCCTAACACTTGTTCCCTGCTCAGGACAGGCACAGTAGTCCTGGTGGCGACTAAGGGACAGGCAGAATGGGTTTGTGTGACTGCTCCTCTAGGTTTGGGCCTCGCTCTCCATTGGAAACTTCTAAAACAGCCCAGGGCAGAGGCGTGGAGGTGCTCGCCTCGCCCACTCAGGTGACCCCAGTGAGATCCCGGGCACCACGTGATCTCCAAGCATCGCCAGGGGCCACCACCAGGGGGCGTTCCAGAGCACAGCCAGGAAGAGCCTAGAAACACCATGGAGATAGTTTGAAAACAACCAAGGTGGTAGTTATAAGAGTATGTCAACACTGTCCTCCCGTTGTTCATCAATTTTGCTCGAGCAGGCCCAGTAACGTCTCCATTTTGAGACTCTTTTTACTGTGTTTGGCATATTGAATACGTTACGGGTAGCTTGCCAGACTTTGCCGTGCGGGCGAGATACTCTCGGTAGCTTGCCAGGCTCTCCAAGAGGGGCGGAGGAATCGAACCCGGCTCGGCCGGGCTGGCCGCACGCAAGGCAAATGCCCTACCACTGTGCTATTGCTCCAGCCCTCAAAGCACCATACATCAAGTTAAACCATCAAGTTTGGGTAGGGCTGGGCTGGCAACTTCTGGTCCCCTGAGCACTGTCAGGAGGGGCCCCAAGACGAAAGACAACTGAAACTGGGTAAAAATCTCTATCCTGCAGGGGCTGGAGAGACGGCACGGCGGGGAGGGCGCTTGCCGTGCACGTGGCCGACTTGGGTCTGATTCCCAGCAGCCCAAAAGGTCCCCTGAGCACTGCCAGGAGTAATTCTGGAGTGATTCTTGAGCGCAAAACCAGGAGGAACCCCAGAGCAATGCCAGGTGTGGCCCCCAAACAAAATAACCCCCACTCAAACCCATCCCACAGCTCTCTGAAGCCCACGGGTACCAGAGGAGACACGGCAGGGCGCGTCGATGGGACGCAGAAAGTCTCTTCCTTCCCCTCTACCCAGGCTTCTGGCACTAGGCAGGGTCAGCCACAAGGCCCCAGAAGGAGACTCAAGGGCAAGGATCCCTTCTGGGGCAGCCCAGAGAGAAACCTCACCTCTTCATCATCTTCATCCTCTGACTCCGAGTCGAGGCCGTAGTCATCGATCATATCAGCATCACTGTCGTCAGAGCCCCACAGGTCCCCCTGGGTCACCACACCCTCCTCTTCCTCTTCCTCCTCTTCTTCCTCCTCCTCCTCATCCTCGCTGCTGTGAGCTGGTGCTGGGCGCTTCTTGGCCCGAGCAGCAGGGAACAAAGCCTGGGCTCCCTTCGGACTGGGCTGCTGGACAGCTCCTGCGGGGAGTTCCCAAAGCTCTGAGGAATCCTGTCTCATCCCTCCTGCTGAGGCTGGTCCCCACCCCCCAGAGCCCTTCCCACCCCAGTACCCAGACTCCTCCTCGGGCCAGAGACAGCGCAACGGGTAAGGCGCCTGCCTTGCATGTGGCCGCCCAGATTCAATTCCCGGCACCCCAGATGTGTCCCCAAGTAATCCCCAAGTGCAAACAAAGGCAGGAGTGAGCCCTGAGCACAGCCACGTGTGCCCCCCAAAACCAAGTAACTAAAAAGCATCCACCTCCAGATTCCTCCTCCCAGATCACCCAGTCACTACTTCCACGGACCTTTCGAGAGCTTTCCAAGCATCGGTTTGGCCCCAAGGGGCTTATTTGTTGCAGGGGCTTCAGCTGACCCCAACCTCCTCTTGGCCGCCCTGCAGAGACATTAGGAATGAAGACGTAGAACATAGCCCCAGGCCCTACCATGTCCATCGCAGGAAAACATGTGGACCTACCCCCCTCCCCACCCCCACCCATTTTCATCAGCATGACCACACCAGGATTATGTGGCCACAGAGAGGAGGCCTGGGGAGATGACACAAAATGCGCAGTCGCAGGGGCTTGGTCCCAATCAGGTTGAGAACAACCCAAGTTGGCTCACCAAAGCCTGGACATCGACACTCACCGCTTCCGGGCGCGGCTGGACAGCCGCTTGGCATTTTCATCACCATCTGTAAAGAGAAGAAGCAAGATGGGGTAAGGGCAAAGTCAAAGAAATCAAAGTGGGGAGAATAAGAAAAGGGAGCAGAGAGAGACACCCCGGAGCTTCTCCCAGAGTCACAGAAGAGATCCTCCTCCTTCAACCCAAACCAGGCCTCCCCAGACTCCTGAGTCCAACCAACAACATCCTCACCAATCTTCTGTTTTGTTATTGTGCCACACCCGGTGATGCTCAAGATTAACTCCTGGCTCCACACTCAGGAAATTACTCTTGACGGTGCCCGGGGAGGGGGACCGTATGGGATCAAAGCCTGCTCAGTCAGTGCAAGGCAAGTACCCACCCCGCTGTACCATCACTGCAGCCCCAACTTCCCAAACGCTCTGATACCAAAGATTCAAAATGCCATCCTTATCCCTGAATTTCTTTTCTTGCGTTTTGTTGCTGTTGGTTTAATCTTTGGGCCACATCTCGTGATGGTCAGGGCTTATTGCGGGCTCTGGGCTCAGGGACCACTTCTGGCCAAGCTGAGGGGATCCTATGGGGTGCTGGGGATGGAATCAGGGTTGGACGCGTACCAGGCAATCACTCTGCCCACTGTACTAACTCTCCCCTTTCTTTTTTCTTTTTTTTTTTTTTGCTTTTTGGGTCACACCCGGCGATGCTCAGGCGTTACTCCTGGCAGTGCTCGGGGAACCCTATGGGATGCTGGGAATCGAACCCAGGTTGGCCGCGTGCAAGGCAAACACCCTACCCACTGTGCTATCGCTCCAGCCCCCCTCCCCTTTCTTTAGGCTACCGACTTAAGCAGATACTCATTTATAACTTGCTGCTGTTCACTCTCCAGGAAACAAAAGAACTGAAGTCTCAGGCCCGTCACTGGAAGCTCTATGCAGGTAAATTAGAAGGGCCTCGCTCATGTTCACCTGTGGACTCACGCAATCTGCCCAGATCCTATTTCTCAACCCCTAAGCTCCCTGAGTTTGCAAATGGACCCCACTATCACATACTAGTGTGAACCAAAAAGTGTTCCTTCTTTTTGGGATGATGTTGGGGGCAGACGCATACCTGGATATGCTCAGGACTTACTCCTGGCTCTGCACTTGGAAATCACTCCCAGCAGGGCTTGTGGGACCATATGGGGTAGTAGTGGGGATCGAACCTGGGCCAGCAAGGCACAAGGCAAGAACCTCACCCACTGTACTCTCTCTCCGGTCTATGTTCTTTTTTGTCCCTTTTTTTTTTTTTTGGCTTATTCAGTCAAACACCCAGAGATGCTCAAGGGACACACGGGATGCCGGGATTGAACCCCAGTAAGCTGCGTGCAAGGCAAATGCCCTAACCGCTGTACTATCCCTCTGGCCTGTGTTCTAACATCCTTACAAATAACCTTACTAAACAATAACCATTTTTAAAAGAAAAAAAGTGCTTCTCTGACAGGATGCAAAGAGAACAAATTCACAGAGAATGCTGGAAGGGTTCAGCATCTAATAACTCATCACAAGGGGCCACAATCTGAGGTTGAATTATTAGCAAATACCCTGCCCTGCTCTCCTCCGCCATCCCTGCAAACTCCTCAACCTACGGGAGCCAAGACCTGCATCCTCTCCATCCTCGCAGAGACAAATCTGTCTCCATGCCGGGGGTGGGGTGGGGGTGGGGGATGGGAGGGACGCTGGGAGCACTGGAGGTGGGGAATGGGCACCGGTGGAGGGATGGGTACTCGATCATTGTATAACTGAAACCCAAGCACAAATATTTGTAAGTCTACAACTGTACCTCATGGTGTGTCACTAATAAAAATTTAAAAAAAAAAAAAAAAAAGAACTCTGCTTAGGGGCTAGAGGAATGGTAGAGCAGGACAGGTGCATCCCACCTGGGTTCTCCCCCCCACAACCGGCTATGGTCCCTCAAGCACCACCATGAGTAGCCCCTAGTGCAGAGTCAGGAGCCAGCACGGGGCTCTACCGGGTGTGGCGCGAAGACCCTAACCAAGCAAAGAAACAAGAAAAATAAAATCTCCTTAGCAAACTCTTAAACTGCCAACCCTGCGCTGGTGGGAACGCATCGGTGCCTCGCCACGGGCCCGTGGACACGCCGCCCGGTGTCTCGCGCCCCCCTAACAACCCGAAGAGCTCGCCGGCACAGACAGGGGGTGAAGCTTGGGGAAACTGAGGGCACGGGAGGCGGGACCGGCGCGGGCGGGGGGCGGCTCACCTGCGGGCAGGAACCTGGCCAGCTCGGTCTCGGCGCCCTTCTGCTTCCTGGCCTTCCGGCCCGGGCCGCGCTTCTCCTTCTTCGTGGGGTCCAGCTTGCGCCCCATGGTCCTGGGTGGGGGGAGAAAGCCGTGAGTCGGGGCGGGGGGCGCGCGCAGACGCCGATGCCTTGGCGCAGTTGGGGGAGCATCGCCTCCACCACGGCCTCGAGCCTGCTGCCCCTCCAGGCCCCGCGGCCCGGGCTGACCCTCACCCCGCGTGGGGACCCGGGATCCCGCGCCCCCCAGCGCCAGGCCCGGCCGGGGCGACCACCCCGGTGTCCGACTCCGTCCATGCGCACCTGCGGCCGCGGCTCACCTGGGAGCGGGTCCAAGCCGCCGGGGGATGGGGGGGGTTCCCTGGGTGCGGGTGCCGCGCTCCACGTGCACGGGAGGGAGGGTTCGAGCGTCACTCTCGGCCGGGCGGCCCGCGCAGGCGCACACGGCGCGGCCCCGCCCTCCTTCCGGTCGGCGAGCGAACCCGGAAGGCGCGCGGGGCGGAGCGAGGCAAGGTGCGTGGGGCGGGGCAAATCGGGGCGGGGCGGGGCAGGCGCGCGCGGGGCGGAGCAAGTCTCACGGGGCGGGGCGAGGACAGGCGCGCGGGGCGGAGCGAGGCAAAGCGCGAGGGGCGGGGCGGAGCAAGACGCGCGGGGCGGGGCAAAGCTCGCCGGGCGGGGCGCGCCTGGGGAAGGCGGGGGAAGGCGCGCGGGGCGGGGCGGGGCGGGGCGGGGCGCGCCTGGGGAGACCGGGGGAAGGCGCCCGCCCCGCCCCCCCTGCGGCTGCTCCCCGGAGGGCTCTGGCTCGTCGCCACGCGGCCGGTTCGAGCCGGAAACCGGTCCCCGCCAGCCACCTCCGCCCCCGCCCCTGAGCGGAACGGCGGGACTCTCCGGACACCCACGCCCTCGCGTCCACTTTCCTCCCGGCGGCAGCCTGCCTTCCCCCCCCCGCCCCGCCTCTCTCCGGAGGTCTACTTCGGGCCCGCCAGCCCAGCCCTGTCCCTCGGGTGGGCGCGGTCCACCCTGCGCTAACCTCCCGCGCCCGCCTCCAGCCAGCCGGTGGAGCCGTCCAGTCCGCCGCGAGCTCTCGCTTTCATCTCCAGTCCGTCCTGCCCCAGGGCGTGCGCGCCCCGCAGCGAGCCTGCCCTCCCGCAGGGACGCCTGCGCGCGCGCCCACGCCTTCACCTGCGCCTACACCCACTCAGCCAGAGCACTAAAATACAAGGAAACTTTTATTTTCAGTTTTCATCAAGAAATTTGCTGTGGTTTTTTATGCTTTTGGTTCTTTTCCTTTTTTTTTCTTTTTTTTTTTTTTAAGTTTTTGTTTTTCCACTTTATTCCGTTCGAGCCGCTCAGTGGCTGGGGCCGCTGGGTTCCTGGTATTAAAAAGATGCCAACAGAGGTAGCTGTGTCTCGCCCAGGGGCCCGGCCCACTCTGAATACCCCTCCCCCAAACAAAATAAAAAGAGCGTGAGAAAGAGAGAGAGAGAAAAGAAAACACAAAATAAAATAAAACCCAAAGGAGGAAGAAGTTCAGATGGTTTTCTTCAAGCCTGGCGGGAGCCCACCACAGTCTGTGCGTAACAGGAGTTCCGGCGGGAGGCGCGGCCTGCCAGCTCCCGCACGGCCCGCGCGTCTCTCCGGGCGGGCGCCCCGCCCGCGCCCCCGCCCCGTGCGCAGGGGGCTGTTCCTTTGCGACGTGGAAGATGGGGCAGGAGGAGAAGCCGGGCCGGGGAAGGTGAGGACGGTCACTGCTCAGCGGTGGCGGTGGTCTCGGGGGTCTGGGTCTTCACTGCTGCTGGGCTACCTGCGGGGGGAGGAGCCCAGGGTCAGGGGTGCTGAGCCAGCGGGAGGGGCGCCCAGCCCCGCCCGGCCGCCCGGGCCGCGGGTCCTACCTGCTGTGGAGTCGGCTCGGGGGCGCGGTTGGCCAGGCGGCTGAGAATATTGCGCTCGGACATCTGTAGCCGCACGGCGACTGGGGGGATTCGGGCGATGGTGGCGGGGAGCCGCGTCACGTCGGCTTTCATATCACTTAGCAGTTCTTCCAGCTGCTTGAGAACTGCACGCGCGCGGGGAAGAGGGGGTAAGCTGTGACTCCCAAGCAGAACAGCGGCCCCTGGCTTCCTCGCAAGGGTCTGGGCATCACTGGCCACCGTGGGCATGAGTGCCCTGGCCACACACGCCTCCAATTCCAAATGGTTCCCACTGGGTTTGGGCGTTTTTTTTTGGGGGGGGGGGGGCGGTGCTCAGGGCTTATTCCTGGTGGCTCAGGGAACCATACAGGTGCTGGAGACTGAACCTGGTCAGCCACGTGGGCACAAGTGGGTAAGGTTACCCACTGCACCATTTCTCTGCCTCCACATGTCCCGGGTCTTTGGTTTTTGTGCCACACCCAGCGGTGCTCAGCACGTACTTCTGGCAGCTCAGGGGCCCACACAGGGTGCTGGGACTGAACCCCAGTTGGCCCTTATCTACTGTACCATTCCTTGGCCCCCAATATCCTGATCTTTCGGTTTCGCTTTGGAGCCACACCCCGTGATGCTGGGGCTTACTTCTGACTGCTCAGGAATCATCACCCCGGGCGGGCTGAGAGGGGGCCACACAAGATGCCGCGCATCAAAGCCGGGTCTCCCCCGTCCCTTTCCAACCGTTCTCTCTCCTTCCTCGGCCCCCCCCCCCCCCCCACTCCCACAACGAAAGGGGTTGAGGATTCGCCGGGCTCTTGGATCACCTGAAGTCACCCCTCAGGGATCCCAGCTGCCACTATCTTTTTCGGCTTCTTCCACCTCCGAGAGTTTGAATATATTAAGCATGGAGAGAAGCAAAGAACGACTGTCCTCAGTTGCCTCTGAGACAACCAGCAGCTCACAGGTTCCCCGACAGAGGGGCGCTGGCCAAGGGCTGGAACCCCCGAGGCAGCGCGTCTGGGGCGGGGGAGCGGAATTCGGCACGAGGCAGGGGGGCCACTGGCTACCTTTGTGCAGGACCGCGTTGGCTGGCTTGTTCCCAGCCATGGACTCCTTGGACAGGTGCTGATGGCTCTCCGCCAGACACTCCACCTCGGCAAAGCGGGTGTTGAGGGCCATGGAGGGGTGGGACGGGTCCTCGGACATGTTCAGGTACGCTGCCCGGCGCAGCTGCTCCTCTATCACCAGGGCTTGCTCCAGGAGCTAAGGGAGAGACGGGCGTCAGACCCACACCCCTGTCCCTTCCCTCAACGGCCTGGTGCTCTGGGGCACCCCCCAAGGGGCATGAGGGCTGGCCCGTGCTCTGCTCACTCCAACCATCTCCCACACTCACTTTTGGCTTCTTTTCTTTCTTTTTGGCTTGGGGGCCCACACCGGTGCTGGAGGACCGAGCCAGGCAAATGCCTGCCCGCTGTCCTCTTTCTCCAGCCCCCTTCTGCTTTGTTTTCACGGCCCTCTCAGTCTCTTATGGAACCCGGGTATGGTTCCCCAGTAAGCACATTTTGGGGGGCTCCTACTAGTAGGGAACCAGGCCCAGCTGCTACTCAGCCGGCTGCGCCCAATGTTGTAAGGAGATGTGTGGGCACCCGTCACACTAGGGGTGTTCAGGGGCCACTCGGGTTATGCATGGTGTGCAGGAAGGGGCACATACACTGGGGACCAAACTCCGGTCCGTGTGCACACAAAGCATGTACCCAGGAGCCATCTCCCCAGTGCCTGCTTTGTTCTAACTGGAGGAGGTGGACTCCTAACACAGTGCTCCAGTGATTCCCGGGCTGGGAGTTAAATGCGACACACCAAGGAACCAGTGCTGCCTGGGCCCTGTGGTGCCAGGATTACCTGGGTGGCGTGGTGGTACTTGGGGGCCTCGGGGCTGTACCCCGTTAGCTCAGGGAACCATGAGCTAACAGCCCCATGCCTGACCTGGCCCACGTCTCTGGGTCCCCACACTGCTGTATGTGTGTGGTGCCACACTGGGGGTCTCCAGCTCACAAAGCCGGTGCTCTGCCGAGTTACAGCCCAGACCCCTGCACGGCCTTTTTCTTTATTCCCCCTTAAGGGATCGTGTCTTTCCAACTCCTGACCCTTTTAATTCTCCGCATCTTGGTTTTGGCGGCCACACACAGCAGTGCCCCGGGTCTCCAGCCTGCAGACCCTGCGCCCGTCCTGAGCGTCTCCCCTCCTCATTCTCTTGTGCTCCAATTCCACGAATTAAGTTCTACCTTCCGGAGGTAAAAGAGTCAACACCTGAAGGTTTTTCTTTGCATCTACCGGAGAACTGTAGATGGGTGATGTTCCTGCACACCAGTCACAGGCCAACAAGCACAAACAAGGCAGCAGGCAGCTGTCCCGACCGCCCACCCTGGCAGACAGGTGGCTAAGAACCACTGGCGTATAACTAACTCCCGGAACTCAAATATACGTGTATGCACGCATCTACTGCTTTCACTACCAAGTTACTCAGTAAGCAGCTTAATATTAAAAATTAATATATACATGGAGCGATAGCACAGCAGTAGGGCGTTCGCCTTACAAGTGGCCAACATGGCCGACCCCAGTTCGATTCCTCCCCGCCTCTCGGAGAGCCTGGCAAGCTACCGAGAGTATCTCGCCCGCACGGCAGAGCCTGGCAAGCTACCCATGATGTATTCGATATGCCAGACACAGTAACAACAAGTCTCACGAGGGAGACGTTACTGGGCCCGCTTGAGCAAATCAATGAACAACGGGAGGACCGTGACCATATATATATATTTCTTTTTGTACGTGTGTGGAGGGGGGAGGGGGAATCATCACACCCATCAGTGCAAGGGATCAAACAGGAGCAGATGTGTCCCACCGTCCGTCCCATCTCTCCGGCCCACAGCTCCATTATTCACTGCTCATTAGAGAGATGGCTGTGGGGGCGGCAGGCTGCAGTTCTCAGCCTGGTGCTGCTTGGACGACTGCACTCAGGCATGACTCCTGGCGGTGCATGCAGGACCAGAGTGGGTGCCAGGGATCAAACCTGGATAGGTCACGTGCAAGGCAAGCGCCCTACGCACTGTGCTATTGCTCCGGCCCCTATTTTGCTCTTTCAACTTGTTTCCATTGTTTTTTTTTTTCCCTCACCCCCTTTCTTCCTTTTCTTCCCCTCTCTAAGTAAGCAACACATTCAAATATACTTACTGTGTGCGCTCTGGTGGGGGTTGATCTGGGCTCACTGCTGATTTCTAGAAGGTTCTGCATAGAACGGGGTGCTTCTACTTCCTTTCCCCCAATATACCTTTGTTGTTTCAGGCTTTGGGGAGCAGGGGAAGGGGTCATACCCGGCGACGCCCAGGGCTTACTCCTACCTCTGTGTTCACAGATCACTCCTGCAGTGCTGAGGACCATATGCGGTGCCCGGGACCAAACCCCAGTTGGCCAGGTGCCAGGCAAGGGGACTGCCCGCTGTGCTACAGCTCTGGCCCCTGCAGCCAACACTCCTGCAGGCACCACCTAGTGAACTCTATCAAGGTTCACGGCAACTTACTCCAAGGGAAAAGAGAGTTGGCTCCTAAGTTCTAGAGCTTAATGTGCTCGGGTGCCACCTTATTATTTGGGGGCACGGGGGACACAATGCCTCATATCAAGCCTGGGGTATGAGCTCCACTGCTGAGCCTCACCCCCACTATTTTTTGTTTGTTTTGGGGGGAGGGGGCACACCCAGCAGTGCTCGGGGCCCAGGCTCTGCGCTCAGCACCACTGCAAGCGGGCCACCGTACAGGGTGCTGGAGGTCAAATCAGGGTCGCCCGTGTGCAAGGCAAGCGCCCTCCCCACTGGTTCTTTGCTTTTTGGGTTTTTGCTTTTTTTCCTTTTTTGGGTCACACCTGGCGATGCACAGGGGTTCTTCCTGGCTCTCTGCACTCGGGAATTACTTGGGCAGTGCTCAGGGGACCATATGGGATGCTGGGAATCAAACCCAGGTTGGCCGTGTGCAAGGCCAACGCCTTACCCCGCTGTGCTATCGCTCCAGCCCCCCCGCTGGTTCTTAAAGAGTCCATCAGTGCAGGGTAAGGAAATAAGGACAGTACAAGAACAGCCCGTTGTTCTTTCCAACAAGGGCGGCACAACCCCTACAGACTAAGCGTCTTATCTGCAAGCCGAATTCGCTCACTGGCTGTTCCGGCCCCGAACGGTGAGCGTGACCAGGATCAGCCTCTGGGTCTTCTTCTCCAGCTTCCCCCAGAGCCCTGCCCTACTCAGGAGCACCCAGGGCTAATGCTGGGGCCTGCAGAAGCCACCCAGGGCCGACTGCCCTTTGATCCCACTTGTTCGTGGTGCTGACCCAAGTGGGAGGGGGACCTTCTGGTGCCTCCAAGGGGGCTTGGTTCGTTGCTGCCAACTCCTCCTTCTCACTTCCCTGATCTGCCATAATCTTCTAACCTGCAATGACTCAGGCTCTCCATTGGCTATTTTTAGTCTCATTCTTCGGGACCTCAAAGGCAGCAAGTTTGGGGACGGGCGACGGCATCTGGCCGGCTGCCTGGTCTTTCTTGTCTGGACTGAGAGCAAACAGTTTTTTAAGGGGGGAGGGAAGAGTCTAAACAAGACTATTTGGTGATACTTCACAAAAATTAAATTGGTTCAAGGAACAGAGCCCGTGAGCCGAGTGATGTCTGTGTCCATCTCAGACCCCTTCCGTTTGTCACCTCTGGGTGGTTTCACACTGTGACAGGGCCGAGGGCTGCAAGAGATCCTATGTCCCCCAGAATCTAAACCAGGCGCCAACTGAACCTTAACAGAAAAGAGGTTTGCAGACCGCACCCATCAGTGAACCCTGAAAATCCCTTATCTTTCTACCACCAGCGTCAGGGCTCGGGCCCTTACTTCCCCTGTGCTGGTTTTGGTTTTGTTTTCTTTCTGGGGGGCGAGGAAATCACTCCTGTCAGGCTTGGGGTACCCTATGGGTGCTAGGGATCAACTTTGTATCAGCACCCTGTCCCTGATACTCTCACTCCAGCCCCAGACTCTGGTTTTGGGGGCCACACCCCGCAGCTCAGGCCTTACTCCTGGCGCTGTTTGGAGCAACATAGTGCCAGGGACTGAAGCCAGGTCAGCAGGGAGCAAGACACATGCCCTACGTGCTGTCCACCTCTCCAGCCCAGAAGCTCTAGAATCAGTCACATCCAATTCCTCTAGGCTGCCTCAAAAGTCTCCCCTCCCCCCCCCAACGGTTGCCCTCAAGGTTTAGTCCAAATTCTCCCAGCTGGTGCCCAAATCCACCTACTCATCTTTTCCCTCTTCTCTATCCTCTTCACACCCAACTCACCCGCCCTCACCCAACACAAGCTGTTTCTTCCACAGTCCAACTGGGTTCTCGTTTATTTCCAAATGCCCAAATCTCTGCCACCTATGATGTGCTCTACCCAGCAGTCCTTGAATTAAAACAACAGTCCACGCTCAACTGTGGACAGGAGTGAGTGATTCCTGCCTCTGCACTCAGAGATCACTCCTGGCGATGCCCGGGGGATGACATGGGAGGCCGGAGATCGAACCCACATTGGCTGTGTCCAAGGCAAGTGCCGTCCTCTGCTGTACTATCGCTCCAGCCCCGAAACTTTCAGTTTCTAGACAATGACTTCTCATCACGCTCATGGGCACTGAATTGCAGTGACACCTGTGCACGAAGGCTCAGCGAGCGCCCTCCCTACCGTCTGAACTCGGGAGACCGTTCCTGTGAATTAGCGGGCTTCCATCTCATACAGGAGACGGTGCTCACGGAACCATCCACTCTCCTCCACCAGACACACTCTGCCTCTCTGCACCCTGGCCCCTGCCTGCTCAGTACACGACACTGGGCGGCTCTGTTAGGAGAGGAGAGTGTTTCTCGCTCCCACCTATCATCAGCTTAAGAACCACACATGGATGTGGAGCATATCTGAACACAAAGTGCCCTCAATGGACATTTCCTGACTTCTGGGGGGGAAAAAAATGGGGGGGGGGCAGGGAGAGGGGTTTGGGCCACACACAGTGGATGCTCAGGACTTCTCCTGGCTCTGCACTTGGGAATCACTGCTGGCCGTGCTGGGGGGGACTCGATGCAGTGCTGGGAGCAAGCCCAGAGCCTCAGCCACTGTCCTCTCTCTCCAGTCCCGAGAAACGCTCTCTTGCCTGGCGCTAGCAACCCCGGAAGCGGAGCCTGACCTCTGCATCTCCTCGCCCTTACCCACACAGTGGCACCAGCCCCCCGAGGGCCCACCTCCTCGGTAATCCGATTCCGCCTCACCTCGGCATCTTTCCTGAACACCCCAACCCACAGCGCTCGTTCCCCGACACCCCCACAGCGTCTCCTGTCACTCATCAGGCAGAGTCACCTTCAGCCTCTCGGTCCTGATCACTCAGTATCTTTTTTCCTGGGTGATGGAGGGCTGGAGACACTTCTCTGGCCAGGCTCAGGGGCTTATCCTGGCTGTGTGCTCAGAAGTGACCTTTGGGGACCGTAACATGGTGCCAAGGGATTCGAGCCAGAGTCATTCTCATGCAAGGCAAGAAGAGCTTTACCTCCGGTACTCTCAATCCGGTCCCTTAATCGTTAATATTTAAATATACTACAGGAGCCGGGGACGTAGCTCAGCTGTAGAGGAGAGCTTGGTTTAAAAAAAAAAATCTACAAAGGTGCCTGGGAACAAACCCTGTCACAGATGACAGAGCCATTGAAGTCTCAAGCTGGTCAGTGGCACCTGCCTTGAAGGCCTAAAGTCATTCAAGACCCCTGGCACAGGGAAGAGTGCGCGGAGGATATCTGGGGCACCGAAAGCAAGTGTGGGCCCCCACATGTCCCAGACTCTGCCCTACATGGCTGCAGTGACCACCTGGCATCAAGCCGACCCCCGACCCTCACCCCTTCCAGCTCACCTTGAACCTCCGGGCTAGAAACTTGTTCTTGATCTCTAGGAAATTGCCCCGGTTCATCTCGCCCTTGAAAGGCTCATTGAGGATGGCATAGCGTGGGTCGTTCTGGATGTCCTGCCACCGGGCATAGCCATGGCTGGGGGGAAGCGCTCAGGAAAACGCAACAGGCCAAGCAAGAACCTCCGCCCGTGGCCCCCACAGAACCTCCCGGAATCCCGGCCCCAGCGCGGGCGAAGGATACTTTATGATGCCAGCCAGCAGCCAGTAGTCGTGCCGCCGATGCCAGATCTCATAAGTTTTCTTGGTGACGGTGGCTGCCCGCTCCTCGTTCTGCCAAAGGGAGTGTAGTTCTGAGGCGCGACGGGGGAGAGAAAGGCAAAGGCCCGTGAGAGTCAGGCTCCCCGTTTCCGCCGAGGCGAGCAGCACCCCCGTGGCCTTGGCGTCCGACCCCCACCCTGACTCCGCTCCGGGGCCGCCCTCCTCCTCCTACCGGTGAAGCCGCCATCGGCGATGTTGAACATGAAACGCTGTTTGATGTTTTTCTTCTGCTTCTCGTCGCTGAGCTCCTTGGGCGTCTCCCCGTTCTGGAGCATCACCTCTTTCTTCTCCTCTTCTTCTTTCTTCTCTTCTGCACGAGGGGCAGGGAGGACCATCAGCTCCAGCCGGGGCGTGGCCCCAGGGCCCCTGCCCACAGTGCCCCCGGGTCACTAAGAGCTGCACATGGGGCCCCAGAGGACACCCACAGCGTGGAATGAAACGAATCTGGGGGGGGGAGGCAGAGTTGAGTCCCCGCTCCTGGGCCGTCTGCCCGCCCCCCACACCCACCTTTATCCTCGACCACGATCGGGGTCAGGTCCGTGGCGGCCGCCTTCTCCTCCGCCTTCTCCGTCTCGGCAGCACCTGGGAGAAAGGACGCCCGTGAGACCATACCCCTGCGCCCCGTGAGACCGCACCCCTGCACCACGGACACAATAGCCCACGGTTGGCTTCCTCCCCAATTTGGGGGCCACACCCAGCAGAGCTCAGCCACTTGGGGGTCACACATGCTCAGCAGTAAAAACCCCGCAGTGCCAGGGCCCAAACCAGGCCTCTGTCCACAGAGCGGGCGTTCCCTCCCTTCAAAGCCAATGGGGCCGGTTCAACACCAGAGTCGCCACCATCACTGCCACGAAGGCCGCGCCGGGGACTCCCCAAGGGGCGCAGGTGGAGAGAGGGGGCTACCTTTGGACTCTGTCTCCATGGGTTCCTCGGGCCGCTCCTTCCCCTCCGCCTTCTCCGCTTTCTCCTCCCCCTCGGGGGGCTCGGCCAGGGCCTTGTCGTCCTCGGCAGCAGGGGCGGGGGGCTGTGTGCACTGCAGAGAGAGAAAGCCAGAGGTTGCGGCCAGGACCCCACAGAAGAGCCGGCAGCTGTGTGTCCCCCCAGCGCCCGTGCCTCACCTCAGCTGCGGTCTCGGGGGCCGCAGGCTTGACCTCCTTGTCTCCGTCCGCGGTCTCCTCTTCCTTGAGACTGTTTTCCTCGACTTTCACCCCGTCCTCTGCGGACGAGAGAAGACCGTGAGTCTCTGGAGCAGAGAGCAGGCCGCACCCGCTGGGGGGGCTGGCGGGGAACTGTCCTCTCGGGCCTTTGAGGGCCAGTCCCACACTCAGGACGGCCCTCCTACTCGGAGAGGGGGTGCTGTGTGTCCCGCCTGACGCCGCTGCTGAGCTGCCCACAGCGGGAGGGCGAAGCACAGGCCAGGACCGGAGAGTGCCATGAGCCAGCCATGGGCCGGGACCGGAGAAGGCCACAGGCCGGGGACGGGCCAGGACCAGGAACAGAGAAGGCCGTGAGCAGGCACGGGCCGACCTACCAGCAGGCGGCACGGGCGCAGGAGTATTGGGTTGCGTGTCCCCTGGGGTGGATGGCGTCGGCGTCTTGGGGGAGGGCGAGCCTGGCTGGGACATTTTTTTGTTCTCCTCTACTTCGGCGAGCTCAGGCATGCTCCAGCGCCCATTCACGTGTTCAAACTCTTGGACCTGCAGCAAGAGGCACAGAGGTTGGAGACCGAATTGCCGCTGGAGGCTGCGTCCTCCTCTGCCCCTGGGACCTGTGGCTCCGGGGTCACTCCTGGCGGGGCTGCCCGAGACCGAACCCAGGAGGGACAAACGCAAGGCAGCCGCAGGGCTCACCTTTTTCCGAATCAAGGACATGACACCAATTCTCGTGAGGACGTGCTGACGAGACAGGCCTTCTCGGGGGACACCATCAGCAAAGGTTTCGGCCCCATCGGCTCCCGGCTCACACAAATGCCGCATGAAGAGAGAGACGTAAGCCCTGCAGAAGAGGAGCAGAGATGTGAGTTGCAGGGCAGTCACCCCCACCCGCGGGTAGTACTAAGCAGTAAGAAGTTCTTCCTGGCTCAGCACTCAGGGACCACTCACTGTAGTGCTCCGTGGGGGGTATGCATGGTGCCAGGGACGAACCCAGGTCGGCTCAAGCAAGGCCAACGCCCTGCCCACCCCACCCGCCCCGCCCAGACTCTCTCCTCCCGCTGCTGCTGGTTTCTCAATCACCCCTGGCCCGGCTAGGGGCCACTCCTGGCTCTTTGCTCAGGGACCATTGCTGCAGCCCGGTGTCTGGCTGGCTGGTTGGTTTCTGGCCACACCGGGCATTGCTGGGGGCCAGTCTAGGCTTTCTGCGCAGGGGACGGAAACAACGTTGGCCACATGGAAGGCAAGTCCCTCAACCCCCGTGTATCTCCCCGTTCTGCTTTTTCGTTTTTGCTTCTGGGCCGACCCTAGTGATGCGTAGGGGTAAATTCCTGGCTGCACTCAGGGATCACTTCTGGTGGGGTTTGCGGGGGGCCATATGGGGTGCCAGGGACTGAACAAGGCAAGCGCTCTACTTGGTATACTATCTTCCCCAGCCCCGTGGCCCTTTAGTTTTATTTTTTTTGCTTTTTTGGATCACACCCAGTGATGCTCAGGAGTTACTCCTGGCTCTGTGCTCAGGAATTACCCCTGGTGGCATTTGGGGGACCCTATGGCATGCCGGGGATTGAACCTGGGTCGGCCGCGTGCAAGGCAAACGCCCTCCCCGCTGTGCTATCACTCCGGCCCAGCCCTTCAGTTTTAGTTTGAAGCCACACCCATTCAGTGCTGGGGGCTACCCTGAGGCACAGTGCTTAGGGGTCCCTCCCAGCAGTGCTGACCATCAAGTCCAGGGGTCCCCTAGGTGGAGCACACACTCCGGCCCGGGCTGCTGCCTCCAGGGCCCAATATCAAATTCTCTCCCACACCCTTTTATTAAAATTGAGTAAATAAATCAAGGCTGTGGTTCCCAGCGGCAGTCCGGTCCCCCATCGCCCCGAGAGCAGGTCTCGGGACCCCACGGCCCTGCCATGGTCCAGTCCAGGGGCCCAAGAACACCAGAGCCGCTGAGCGGCCCAACTCCGGCCGACAGTGGGGAACAGCCACTTCCCCGTGGCGCCCGCCCACGGCCCCGCTGGCCAGCTGCGCCCGCTCTCGGCTTACTTGAACTCCTTCTCCGACTTGCCTCGCAGGTCCCGCACCAGCCACTGGGTGGTAAAAGCATCCTGAGGGGGCATGCCGTATCGCATAATGGCATTAAGAAAGGCTTTCCGCTGTCGGGCATTAAAACCAAGCACCTGAGGGGAAGGAGGAAGGGCGGTGAGTGGGAGCGGCCCCTCCTGGGGCCAGCACCCCGCCCCGACCCCCCGCCCGCCACCCCCCTGCAGACCCGCGCCCATGGCACTTACTTCAATATTCCCCCCAACGCGGGCCAACAGAGGAGGCAATGGCTTATCTTTATCGTTCCGCAGGCCCTTGCGACTGGGCCTGCGGGGAGCTGCGGGGAGAAGAGAGCGAGCGTGAGCCACGCGGGCTGGCGGGGAGGGCAGGACCCCGAGAAAGCCAGAGAGCAACGCGCGGGCGCGCTCACCTTCAGATCTCTCATCGAAGTCTTCATCACCTTCCTCTGAAGCCACAGAATAATCGGACTGGTTGTCGGACTGGTCGTCCTGCCAATCTGGAGGGAGAGAGGGCAGATGAGCGGGGCCCACTGCTCTAGTAGAACGGCCCATGGGCGGGGGGCGGGGCCGGCCACACACACCTCGGTCCTCCTGGGAGCCATCATTGTAGTTGACCTGTTTACGGATTCTTTTTCCTTTGCCCAGATTTCGGGCCAGATCTTCTTGCTGCTGCTCATAATGGTGCCGCAGCAATTTCTCCCAGTAGTCAGGATCCACACTTTCTTCCTGTTTTATGATTTCCCGTTCTACCTCCTCTTCCTCCTGGGACAGAGGGAGGGCCAGGACTCAGGGGTGCTGACGTCGGCACCACCAGCTCCCCCGGTCCTCACGGTTCCCAGTCTTGCTAGCGCGCTCCTTCTGGTGATTTGGACTCTGAGAGGCTTGCTGGGGAGTGCGGGGGGCCTGGGCGGACCTAAGAACTTAAAAGATGTTTAATTGACAGGCGCCGGCTCCTGCTCGTGACGGTGAGATCGGCAGGCCGCTAAAGAGAACCGGGAGAGAATCGGGCATCGGAAGCCAAGATGAAGGCGCACGCTTTCTCGGAACCCTTTCCACGGGCGCGTGCACGGGTGGACGGGGGCGGAAAACTGGAGGAGAGAGAGGCCAGGGCCTGAGACACGGCGGAATGAGAATCTTCCGGAGGACTGTGAGGGTCTCAGATGACGGAAGGCAGCGGCCCGTGAGGTCCTTCTGCCCTTCCCAAACTTCGTAAGTTTCCTGTGTGCATACGCAGGCGGCATTTTTTTCTGCCCAGATGTTCCTGATAGTTCACACTTCACGGGTTTCAGGATCACTGATCTCCTTTACGATATGAGTAAGAAATTTGTCCTTCACAATGGAACTAACAGTATCGATTCTGGGGATGGGTGAAATAAATGACAATTGACAAAAGCCACTAACTCCCAGCTACAAAGGAAATGCTGGGTGGGTGGCAGGGAACTGGTTGAAGGGCAGCGCACACGTGTAGCATGCACAAACCCAAAGTTTAAGGGCGGCACACACATGTAGCATGTACGAACCCGGAGTGTGATCCCTGGTACCACATGGCGTCTCGAGCACCCTGGGTATATAGACCTGGGTGTGGGGTGTGGCCCCTATTTTAAAACAATGACAACAGGGTCCAGGAGATGGTCCCAAGGGATGGAGTGAGTTTTGCATGTTAAGGGGCCAGGGTTCGATTCCTGGTTATCACAATGTCCCTGAGCAGTGCTGTGGTCCCCACTTCCAAAGAGAAAAGATGAAAATTACATCTATAATCCCCAACAAGTATTCATGAGGCCAGAGCCGTAGCAGCTCAGAGGCAGAGGACTGGCCTGGCATGTGAGGGCCTGGGCTCAGTAACAGTAACTGTAGTAATAATAGTGTCGGAGAGGAAAAGAAATAGTGACTATAGTTAAAGATACTGTATCTATGTATTAGAAAGTTGGTAAGTGTTCTCATCAGGTATAAAAATGTTTTAGCTGTGGTGACAGACAGATACTCTGTCATCACAAGCCACACCCCAAAGTAACATTATGCCAAGTCACTCTCCATTTTTATTTTGTCTTGTGGTCACACCTGGCAGTGCTCAGGATTTACTCCTGGCTCTGTGCACAGGGATTGCTCCTTTCAGTGTCCAAAGGAAGGACCATCTGGGGTGCCGGGGACGGAACCCGGGGTGGGCAGCTCTAAGGCAAGTGCCTCGCCGGTCTTATTCTCCCACTGGCCCCAAACGCAGCTACATTTAAAAGTTCCGCTGCTTCCAAACCGAGGACATATAGTGGAGTTCATTCAAAATGATGGGGGATCCCCTCTGTGAAATGACTGGAGTTCTACCTAGCTTCACGATTCACTTAGCGGAGAAGAGCAAGGTAGAGAAGATTCGAGCTCGGAAACGGCTTTTGTGTTTGAAAGGAAAAGGAACGAAAGACTGGTGCGCACAACACGGGTGTCTCGGCACAGTCCCTGCTGCCGTCTTCTCTCTAGAGTCACAGCGAGTGAGCGGTGTTTAACGATGTTCGGAAGCCTGTGGCCAGCAGGCACCCAGCAGGCCCCTCGGTGCCATTTTCCAACAGCAGGTGGCATTTTGTCTGAACCGCTCTCAAGCTACACACATTACACACCATATACACTCAACGGACCCCAGCTGAGTGAATATACACAGAACGATTTTAGGGGCAGATCTGGGAATCATGCCCCGGGCCTCACACATGCAAGGCAAGATCGCTGCTGAGCTACATTCCTGGCCCTCAAACATCAATTTTACAGGCACTGGGAAACCAGAAGGTTTCTGTGACTCCTCTCCCACCGCCATTGCAATGGTCTGGAACCAAACTAGCAATGTCTTCAAAGTGAGCCTGTACGCAGTTACGCGTGTGCCAAGGTGCAATTTGTATGCACAGGAGAAAGGCTCGTTATAAGAAACTGGCAACATCAGTGATCCCCAAGGAGGGAACTCCATGGCCAAGAGGGCGGAAACCATAACCCTTTGGATTACTTAAGTTCGGAGCCATGGAAATTAGAGGACCAGGAGACAGCAAGGGGGTCAGGACGCAAGTGCCCGCCCCTAGGGTGGTCTCTGGCCACACGGCCTCCGAGCATCGTCAGAGACGCCCGAAGGCCCACTTCTGCCCAGGACTGCTGGGCTGGCCCTGTTGGACCCAAGCGACATCAAAGCCTTGGGCCTTATCACTGAGCCACTGGCCAAGTACCGCCAGGAGTGACGACCCCCAAGACCCGCTTTGAAAGCAATGGAGCCCCAAATTTAAAATAAAAACATTACTGTGAACAGTAGCTGTAGCCACTGACGCGAAGGCCATCTGCCTGCAGAGCAGGCGCCAGCAGTGCCCCACCCACGGGCCAGAGAATGCCACCTTGGAGAGCATTCAGTTCCAGGAGCACTGAATGACTGAGTCCTACTGGTCTACAGATCAAGGGCTGACTTCTAGCCAGCGACACGTAACTGCAATTAGTCGCATCGCCTTCAAAGGCGAGGACAAGGGGTCTCCATCAGAAATACTACAAGATGGGCAATTCCTGAGCTCAAAGGATCTGGGATCCCCAGAAACCCATGCCAACTCAAAGAGCCCGGGCGCAGTGGTTTACACAGATGCTGGCACTGCAATTTCTAATTAAGCCACATCTGAGCATGAGGCACTGGGGGTCGGGACACCAGCTCCCCAACTGAACCTCCTCAGGCCACCAAGCTACCACACTGTTCCGGCTCCACTCTTTCCAGGGTGCGTGGTTGCACACAGCCACAGGACACCTCCAAATTCTGTAGCCCAGTAGGACCACAACAAATCTGATAGGCAAACAGTGTCGACATGTTACAAAAAGAGAGAGGCTGGAATCTCGGTTGGCTGGGACCGCACACTTTACAGGCAGGCATCCCAGGTTCGATCCCTGGAACGGCATGGTTCCCCCAAGCACAGCCAGAAGTGAGCCCCGGGCACCAAACCAGTAGTAAGTAGCCCTTGGGCACTGACAGTTGTGGTCCATAACTCCCCTCCTGCTGCCCCATCAAGCAAGTGTACTGGAAAAGGAAGCAATTGCTGTCCTGTTAGACCACACCACACCACACCACACCACACAACTACCACACGTGTATCACAGTTTGAGTTTTTTGTTTCTGAAGGAAAAAAGGGAAGAGAAAGCAAATAGAAAACAGTGGATTCTGATACTTTTTTAAAAGCATGAGGACGAGCGGCGAGATCACGGCGGGTAGGTTGCTCGCTGGTGTGACCCCGTCCACATCCAGTCCCGAGTACTGCCAACAGAGGTCTCAGAGTACAGCCCTAAGCACCAGGTATGCCACCCCCCCCCCCCCAAGAGAAAGGCTGCTTGGATCTTATCAAAATCCTGCCTTCAGGGCTGGAGAGATGAGCTGGGTATTTGCCTTGCATTTGATGGTTCTACCCCTGACACCCCCGAGCACTGCCGAAGTAATTTCAGAGTGCAGAGCCGAGTAAGCCCTGAGCACAGCCTAATATGGCCCCCCAAAAACCAACCAAACAAAATGCTACCTTTCACCCGAGAGGTCCAATATTTTGCAGGGTGAATGAAATAAGAGGTGCACTCCAGGGCTGAGTGAGACCGCTCATCGGGCAAGAACTTGGCATGCCCTGGGGCCACAAATACAAACCTCATGGGTACCACACGGCCCAAGTGTCGCCAAATGTGACCCTACAGCTCCTATCACCCAATCACTGAACCGCCCAGTCTGGCTTTACAAGTTATTGCCCAAGTGGCTCCAGGCCACCTGAGCACTGCTTGGGAGAACACCCCCACAAAGAGAAAAGCAGTTAAGGGCCGGGGAGGTAATACGGCAGGCAAGGCCGAGCTCAGCAACGCACACGGTCCCCCGAGCACCCCCAGGAGTGATCCCTGAACACAAAGCCTGCAAAAGTCCGGAGCCCCCCTGCCAAAAGAAAGAAACTATCCTGCATTCTGGGGCCAGGGTCACGTGGCACTCCAGCTCAGGGTGCAGAGAATTTGTTTTGGGGGAGACACGTTCAGGGCTTACTCCAGGCTCCGTGCTCAGAGACCACTTCTGGCGGGCTCAGGGATATGGGGACAGAAATTAAGCCATGGTCAGCCACACGCAAGGCAAGGGCCACAACCTCTGCCTAACCTTTCTCCAGGCAGCGAAGTTCCATTACTAATAGGGTATCACTCTCTGAATTATTACCCTCCCCTCCTGGTGATGCCATGGGTTGGAATTGTGTGCACGGGAAACCACAGTACTTCAACTTTTTTAAAAGGTCAAAAAAAAAAAAAGAGATTATTTTCCCTCAATGAAACTATGTTAGTTCCAAAAAAAGTGGGGAATCCTCCCCGGAAAGTCCAGCAGCCCCACTCATCCGACATCTTTTTTGATTTAAAGATTTTCGGGCCACACCCACTATGAGTCGGGGTTACTCCTAGCTCTGATTCAGGCGAGAGCTCAGGGGACCATATGGTTCGAACGCCGGTCAGCTGTGTGCCGGCAAGAGCCCTACCCCCTGCCTGTTTCCAAAGCACCCACACACGACATCTCCTGGGAGAAAACCGCCCAGCTTCACAGCTCATCTCCCCAAGAACAGGATGCCGCTGGCGTCACCCAGGCCGACTGGGGATGGGGGTACACTGATTCTCCTCCCTGCCTGCAGGCTCAGCAACACGGGGCCACACCCTCTGGGGGTCGGCACAGCAGCTCCCCAACTGAACCTCCTCAGGCCACCAAGCTACCACACTGTTCTGGCTCCACCGTTTCCGGGGTGCGTGGCTGCACACAGCCGCAGGACACCTCCAAATTTCGTAGCACTGATCGCCCAGGAGGACCACAACAAATCTGATAAGAAAATCGCGGAGCAGCCCACCAAGCTCAACGAGAGGAAACAGAAGGCACGACCAGCACCCGCCAGCCCAGTCAACCCTCGATGCCCCGAGCAGCGCCACTGTGAGAATAACGATTAGCACACACTGACTTTTATTGAACTTTTGTTTTTTTGATAATTCCATTTGCCTTTGTGTTGTCACGAGCAGTATGAAGTAAATTTGTGCCTGCAAGGGAGCAGGCTGGAGTGGTGGGATGGAAACAGGGGCGGGGTGGAGGAGAGGTCGCGCTGGTGGACGGGTAGGTGCCGAACACTGAATGCCTGGAACAACTGTATTAGCAACATCTTGGTAAGTCACAGTGTCATCATGAAAAGACTTTAAAAGAGGAGAGAGGGAGGGGCGGCGGCAATCAGGTACATGGATTAGGGTGCTTGCCTTGCATGTGACCAACCCAGATTTTAATCTCCAGCACCAGAGCCCCACCAGGCATGAGCCCTGAGCATCACTGGATGTGGCACAAATGAAGCAGGGGACCTGGGCTATAGCCCAGCGGGAGGGCACTGGCCTGGCAGCTCTGGGCTCAGGCCTGAGCCCCCAAATGTAAATGAATCTATACACAGCTCGGGGCTGGAGATGATGGGTGGGAGCACAGGCCCTGCACGAGGGAGGCCCAGCTCCGCATTCTGAGCAGACCTGGCAGGAGGTCCGAACGCTGCCTACGCCGGCCCCGTGGGTGCGGGATCCACACCCGTGCCAAGAGCAGCCAAGGATGGATGGTGCCCACAGGGCTTTGACGTGCAAGTAAGCTAATTTGATTTCATTTTTGTTTCAAGGTCACATCCAGTCGTTTTGTTTTGGGGTCACACCTGGTGGGTGCTTAGGGACTTCATGAGGGACCCTGAGGTGCAGGAAATGGAGTCGGGGTCTCCTGCATATAGAGAACATGCTCAGCCTACTGAGCTATGTTCCCAGTCCCACTTTTGTTGTTGTTTTCTTAGGACCATACTTGGCAGTACTCAGGGTCTGTACTCCTGGCAGTACTTGGGGGGAGGGGGCGTATGTTCCAGGAATCAAACCAGGGGTGACTGCATGCAAGGCAGAACCCTTCCCCCTCGGTGCTCCATCTCTAGGCTTGCTATAAGCTCATGTTTGCTTGTTTTCATTTTGGGCCACATCCAGCTGTGTTCATGGCTTCTGGCGGTGTTTGGGGGACCCTTTGGGGTGCTGGGGAATCAAACCTGGGTCAGCTGCACGCCAGACAATCACCTTACCCATTGGACCATCAATCTGGCCCTATCCAAATTCATCATACACTTGGAGAACATACACAGTAGAATAATTTTTGGTTGTCTGTCTTTTTGTTTGTTTGGTTTAGTGAGCCACACCCAGTGGCGTTTGAGGCTGACTCCTGACTCTGTGCTCAGGGAACCAAATGTGGTGCTGGGATCAAACCTGGGTCCGCTGCATGCAAGGCAAGTGCCTTGCCAGCTGTACTGTATCTCTGGTTCCAGTATAATCTAGCACCACGTCGGGAAGAATGAAGTCAAAGGAACAAAAAGGGCCAGTACAGCGGCAGGGAAGCGACGGGCGGGGCTGGGGTGAGGGCCCAGGGCTGATCCCACGGGACCCTCCGAACCCCCAAGTACTCCAACACCACGTGCCGCCCAAAAGCTTTTCATTTACTTCTGTTTGTGCTTGGTTTGAGGGCCAAGCCCGGCAGCGCTCAGGGTTTACTCCTGGATCTGCACTCAGAGATCACTCCCGAGGGTGCTCGGGAGACGAAATGGGGTGTGGAGATCAAACCCTAAACGGCCTCTCTAGCCCCTAAAGACCTTTTTAAAAGAACCAACAGAACTCAAGGCTGAAATGTGGCTTACGTAAGGCATGTAACTGAAGTTGGCATTTCCTGGGGCTGGAGCAATGGCACAGTGGGTAGGGGGCTTGCATTGCAGACAGCTCACCCAGGTTTGCTCCCCAGCATCCCATGTGGTCCCCCGAGCTGAGCACTGCCGGGAGTAAGTCCAGCGTGAAGAGCCAGGAGGAACTCCTGAGCACTGCTGGGTGTGGCTTCCCCACCCCCAAATTATGTTTCCTTACAACAGCCACAACAAAAGAGTGTAACTGGTCGCACGTTACCGCATTTATTTTAGAAGGAAATCTTCGGCATACTTACTAATTGGTCTAGAGTTGTTTGCCTCCTGTCTCAAATACCATCTTGATTTCAATTCCAATTTTCAGAGCAACCGCCAAGCACAAACGCATTGGATTCATACTCACCCCCATCTCTTCCTCCCGTACCACATACTGGGCCACTTTAAATGAGCTCAAATATTCATTCATGCCCTGCAACTCTGTGTCTTCCGTCTCGTCCTGGTTCCGATCCAGCAGCCGTTCGATGGCCTTATCGTCATAGTGGATAACGCTGCTGTCCTCACCCTCTTTGTTGTCTCCACCTACAAAGAAATCAGGAGGGTCCAGCTTCAGCAGGAGAGTGACGGGAGCAAGTCCCACCGGACCGAGGTCCACGGCCCAGGACCCAAGTCCTCGGAGCAACCAGCTCACCTCCATCCGTGGCCTCGTCCTTGAAGAGTTCCTCTGTGCCGAACTTGAGGATATCGTCCAGCTCCTGCTTGGACATGGAGCCCGTCTTGGAGCCCAGCCCAGGGCGGACCACGAGATGCGTCAGCATCATCTTCTTCTTGGCCACCTGCGTGATGCGCTCCTCCACAGACGCCCGGGTCACAAACCGATAGATCATCACCTTTTTGTTCTGCCCAATCCGGTGAGCTCGGCTGAAGGCCTGGAGCGGGGCACACACAAAGGCAGAAGCTAAAGTCCCCCTAATTTCCGGCCCTGAGAGCCGCCACACAAGCTAGGCACCAGCCTGACTCTGGCTCTGACACCACTTAATTCGGTTCCCCTGGCCCGGACATGAACCTTTATTGACGTCATCACGAAGAAAACCACACCTAACTCAAACTCGTACAGGAAGGTGCAACAAGCCTTGGAGCTAGAGCAATAGCACCGAGGGTAGGACATTTTCCCTGCACACGGCCGACCCGGGTTCGATCCCCGGCATCCCATATGGTCCCCCGAGCACCGCCAGGAGCGATTCCTGAGTGCATGAGCCAGGAGTAACCCCTGAGCATCGTCGGGTGTGACCCAAAAAGAAAAAAAAAAAGGCTTGTTGTACTTTTTTTTTTTTTTTATTTGCTTTTTTTTGGGTCACACCCGGCGATGCTCAGGGGTTACTCCTGGCTCATGCACTCAGGAATCGCTCCTGGCGGTGCTCGGGGGACCATATGGGATGCTGGGAATCGAACCTGGGTCGGCCATGTTGACTGCGTGCAAGGCAAACACCCTACCCGCTGTGCTATCGCTCCAGCCCCACAACAAGCCTTAGAAGAATGTACTGACCGCCACCCCTCACCCCTTACACAAACACACGATCTCCCACACACACTCTCTCTCTTGGGCCAGGGACACACTGCACTTCTGGCGAGTTACTATATTCCCAGCTGTTACCCTCTGCTCGGGCTGGAGTGATAGCACAGCGGGGCAGGGTGTTTGCCTTGCATGCGGTCGACCTGGGTTTGATTTCTTCGTCCCTCTCCGAGAGCCTGGCAAGCTACTGAGAGTAGCCCGCCCACACGGCAGAGCCTGGCAAGCTCCCCATGGCGTATTTGATATGTCAAAAACAGTAACAACAAGTCTCACAATGAAGACGTTACTGGTGCCCACTTGAGCAAATCGATGAACAACGGGAGGACAGTGCTACAGTGCTACATTGCTACCCTCTGCTCACCTGGATGTCATTATGGGGGTTCCAGTCAGAGTCATAGATGATAACAGTGTCAGCGGTGGCCAGATTGATTCCAAGCCCCCCAGCTCGTGTGGAAAGCAAGAAGCAGAACTGCTGAGCACCCGGTGCTGAGAAAGGAACCAAAAACCCGTTAGACGCGCTTCTGGCAATCCCTTTAGTCAACGCAGGGACAACGGCAGAGAAGGAAACACCTCGCCAGGCCAACGCCACGGTCACATCCGCGGTCCACAAGGTCCGCCACTGGCAAGGAAATTCAGCATCAAAGTTTGAGGAGGAAAAGGACGTTATTGGGCTCAGGCATCTCCCCAGAGAGAGAGAGACATCCCTGACAAGGAGAAAAGTCAATTCACGATGGGGAGGAACGTGGCCGGCAGCATCTGAACCAAGAGACCAACCTCACCACACCAGGACCCGCCAGCACAGGCTCCCTCACGGGCCCCTGCAGGGTTCTCAGCCCACACGTGTAACCGCCACCTGACTCGGCCCAAAAGATCAAGGTCGGGGGAAGCAAAGGAGCTGTGGGCCGAGCGAGGCCGCTCTGTGGCAAGACACAGCCTCAGGGCAAGGCATGAGGCCTGGTGTGGACCCCCTCCGGCGGGGGGGTGGGGGGGGGGACAGTGACGATCAGAGCAGGAAGAGGCAGTTACTCTACGCACTGTGGAGGCTGCATCCTGCAATAGGAAAAGGCCACTAGGGAGAACCGAGGTGACGTTCCATTCGGTGTGCAGTTCAGTTCTCGGTAATTAACCCTTCTTAACTGCTTCTGCTTTCTCTATTTGGGGGGCCAGGGCCACCTCCAGGGGGTACTCAGGGCTAACTCCTGGCTCTGCGCTCGGGAACCATATGGGGTGCTGAAGATCGAACCCCTCAGTGACTTGAAAGGCAAGCACCCTACTGGATAAACTATCAACCCGGCCCCAACGTTTTTTTTTAATGGTTAACTGTTTGAGTAGTTAAAAGTTCCATAGTTTTAATTTGTGTGAAATTCCACTTTGGGGCATTATTCTGGGCATAAATTACTGCTATTAAGAATAAACGAGGTGGGGCCGAATAGTCCAACGAGAAGGCGCTTGCCTGGCTGTGGCCGACCTGGGTCAGTGCCCAGCAGCCCGAATAGTCCTCGAGCCCACCAGGATGACCTCTGAGTGCACAGCCAGGAGTCCACCCTGGGGTGACCCAAGGAGAAAAACCAAAGGTCGGAGGGAAGGGAAAAGATAGAAGAAACTGGGTGAATGAAGGGGAGGCGTGAAAGTCCATAATATTTTGCAACTTTTAAGTCCAGAAACAGCTCAAAGTAGAAAAGGAAAAAGGCAGGGGCTGGTAAGACAATACAGGGGTAGGGCATTTGCTGGGTTCAATCCCCGGAATCCCAAAGGGTCCCAGAGCACAGCTTGGAGTAATTCCTGAATGCAGAGCCAGAAGTAACCCCTGAGCACCGCCAGGTATGACCCCAAACCCAAAATAAATAAGAAAAATAAGAGTAGCTACTGAAACAAAGCGATTTTTGGGGTGGGAGGGCCACATGGGGTCCACAAGCCACACAGGGTGCCCAGGAGTGGGTCACATGAGGTGCTCAGGTCACAAGGAGTGCCAAGCAGTAGGGTCACATGGGGTGCCCCAAGGTGGGTCACACAAGGTGCCCGGCGGTGGGGTCACACGGGGTGCTCAGGGGTGGGTCACATGGGGTGCTGGGGGGGGGGGGAAGGGTCACATGGGAGTGCCTGGGCCCCACAGGGAGCTCAGGGCTTGTTCCCAGTTCTCTCTCGGATGTCACTCCTGGCAGTGGTCGGGTAACCACGTGGTGTCGAGTGAGCCCCAGGATCACACCCCTGCAGGCAGAGCAGGCTCTCTGGCCCGCTAAGCTGTGTCCCCAGACCCCAAACTTGCTATCTGAGCTGGAATAAGCTCTCATTTCCCTCTGGTCCTCAAAGTCAGGCGAGGACTAACTATAATGCTCACGCCTGGCATTGCATGAGGCCTGGGTTCAATCTCCTGACAGCAAAAAAAAAAAAAAAAATTGTTTTTTAAGTGAGAGCGAAGGGCAAGAAGTCAGTACAGGGGTTAAGCTTGCCTGGCTCATGCTGACCCCGGTTCGATCCCAGGTACCACCTAAGGTCCCCCCAAGACCAGAAATGATCCCTGAACAGAGCCAGGGGGAAGCCTCAAGCCCCGCCAGGAACTCCCACCCCGTGAAGCGGACAGAGACGGCACGGGACTCAAGTGCAGTTGGCTCTGGTTCAGCCCCTGCCACCACCTGGTCTCCCAAACACGGCCTGGGACTGACTCCTGGGAGCGTAAAGCCAGGACAGGAGTGGCCCCTGGCACCAGCAGCTGTGACCCCAAAGCAAGAAAGTCTCATCCAGTCGCAAGGTCAAGGAGATAACACAAGAGGAAGTGAAGGGGGCCGGAGTGATAGCACAGCAGGGAGGGCGGTTTGCCTTGCACGCGGCTGACCCAGGATCAATCCCCAGCATCCCATATCGCCAGGAATTGGCACTGTCAGGATTCCTGAGTTCACAGCCAGGAGTAATCCCGGAGTATCACTGGGTGTGACCCAAAAGAGAAAGAAAAAAAAAAGCAGAAAAGCCCAGACAAAACAATAAAAAATGAAAACAAACAAAAAGCAAGTGAGGTACTTGCCTCGTATGCAGCCAACCCTGGTTCCATCCTGGCACCGCATAAGCTCCTCTAAGAACGAGCCAGGAGTACTACCAAACGTGGCCCAGACTCCCTCCCCCAAAGAAGAAACAGTGAGGGGGCGGCAGTGAGGCAGTATGAGGACTCTCACCTTGGACTCAGCCAAGCCCAGCTTGATCCCTGACACCAAGCACAGTCCTCTGAGCCCACCAAAAGTGATCCCTGGGCCCCGAGCCAGGACTAGCCCGAGCACAGCTGGAGTGGCTCACGGCCCCAAAACGGGCCAAAGAGAGAGAGGACCGCAGCAGGATGCTTGCAACGCACACGGCCAACCTGGTTCAATTCCCAGCACCCCACACAGTCCCCCAAACTCCACAAAGGGCAGCCCCCGATCACAGAGCCAGGAATAACCCCAGAACACTGCCGGTATGGCCCACCTCCAGTTACCAAAAAAAATAAAAAACATTGCTGGGTGTGGCCCCCCTCAAATTTAAAAACAAAACAAAAACCACCCTAGCTCCAAGAGCCCAACAGTCTCCCAGCAAGGCTGGGTCCAACAGTGCATGGGCGAGGCTGGGTTCCGCTCCTGGCACCCACCAAGTGGCCTCGATGGCACCCCCCGGGCACGGCAGCGTGTGCCCCAACCCCCCAGTCCAGTAACAGTAATCAGAACAGAGATGAGGCGCCTTCCGAAGCCCTCCTTGGTCAGAGCCCGCAGCGGGATGAAGGCGGCCTCGAGGCAGCCGGCCCCCGGAGAGCAGACCTCCGCTGTCCCTCGGCAGCTGGCGGAATCGCAGGGGCGCCCGGGCCCGCTCACCATTGAAGCGGTCGATGGCCTCCTGCCGCATGTTGCCCGTGATGCCGCCGTCGATGCGCTCGTACTTGTAGCCTTCGTGCTCTAAGAAGTCTTCCAGCAGGTCCAGCATCTTGGTCATCTGCGGCGGGGGCAGCACGGTGAGGGGGTGCCGGTGCAGGGGGGGAAGAGGGGTCGGCGGGGGGCGCGCGGCGGCACACGCGGTACCTGGGAGAAGATGAGCACGCGGTGCCCGCCCTCCTTCAGGTTCTTCAGCATCTTCTGCAGCAGCAGCAGCTTGCCCGACGCCCGGATCAGGGCGCTGCCGTCGTACATGCCGTTGGGCATCTTCGGGGCTTCCTGAGGGGAGCGGCACAGGGTGAGCCCCGGGAGCGAGCGCCCCGCCCCCGCCCACCCGAGAGGGCCGCGCGCACGCACCATGGCGGCCACGGGGAAGAGGTAGGGGTGGTTGCAGCACTTCTTCAGGTCCATGACCACGTTGAGCAGGGAGACCTGGTTGCCGCCGCCGCGGGCGTTGAGCGCCTCGAAATTCCGAGTGAGGATGTACTTGTAGTATTTCCTAGGCGTCGGGGAGGAGGAGGGGGGAGAGAGGGGTCAGAGCCAGTGACCCCCCCCCCCCGGCCCCAGAGCCCGAGGCCTCCTTCCTGCCACATCACAGCCGGGACCAAGGACGCCTCCCCACGCGCGGCCACCACCCTGTCAAACGCGGGAAGGGAAGGCGGCAGGAAATCGGGCGCAGGAACCAGCCGGTGTCAAGACGATCCCCAGGCCCCGACTCACTTCTGCATGGGGCTCAGCTCCACGCGCACGATCAGCTCCGTCTTGGAGGGCATGTTCTTGAACACGTCGGCCTTGAGCCGCCGCAGCATGTGAGGGCCCAGCATGTCGTGCAGCTTCTTGATCTGGTCCTCCTTGGCGATGTCGGCGAACTCCTCCAAGAAGCCCTCCAGGTTGCTGGGGAGGGACAAGGCGAGCAGCAGTTGGTGGGGAGGGCCGAGGTCTCGGAGGGCAGGAGAGCCGCCACGTCGCGTGGAGGAACAGACACTTACTGGAACCTCTCGGGGGTGAGGAAGTTGAGCAGGTGGAACAACTCTTCCAGATTGTTCTGCAAAGGCGTGCCCGTCAGCAAGAGCTTGTGCTGCAGCGAGTAGCCGTTGAGGACCCGGAAGAACTGTAAGGCGGAGCGCAACACAGGGAGTCAGATGGACAGGCTCGGGGTGCGCGCACCCCAGCCCACGGCCACACGGCTCAGGCCCCCGACGTCAGCACGGCAGAGAGGCGGGCAGAGACCCCACACCCCCTTCCCTTCCCCGTCCCTGAACGAGCAGGTGCGGCAGGAGGCCACCGTCCCGGGAAACGCCGTCCCTCCAAGGCCCTCACCTTGGACTGGTTGTTCTTGAGCCGATGCGCTTCGTCCACGATGAGGCAGGCCCAGTCGATGGAGCCCAGGATGGCCATGTCAATGGTGATCAGCTCGTAGGACGTCAGCAGCACGTGGAACTTCACGGAGGCCTCTTTCTACACGACACGTCGCACCGGGTCACACATGGGCCCCCCGCCTCCCCTCGGCCCAGCTCCCAAGGGTGGCCCGCATCCCCCCACAGGATACCTTCATGCGGGAGGCCTTCTTGCCCCCGCGAATGGCGTTGTCTTCAAAGGAGAACTCGTTCTCGCGGATGATGGCCCGGCTGTCCTTGTCACCCACGTAGGTCACCACGTACATATCCGGAGCCCACATTTCAAACTCCCGCTCCCAGTTGATGATGGTAGAAAGCGGGGCGCTCACGAGGAAGGGACCTTTGGAATGACCCTGGGAGGCAGCAGAGAACCAGCGGTGAGGGCCGGGGGCGTCCCTGCCCACGCAGAGTTCCCCCGTCACGTCTCACTGCTCGGCCCCGCCAGTTCCAGCCCTGCTTCTCTGCCGGTCTGGGTGCAGTTACCCCCGCCATGGCCGGCCAGAGCAGGAAGGACGAAGGACAGGGCCCGCGAGCTCCCCGCCCGGTTCGCCTACCTCCTTGTAGAGCGAGTAGAGGAAGACCGCCGTCTGCACGGTCTTGCCCAGCCCCATCTCGTCAGCCAGGATGGTGTCGGTGCCCTGCGCCCAGGAGAAGCGCAGCCAGTTCAAGCCCTCCATCTGGTAGGGGTGCAGGGTCCCGCCCGTGGCGTCCAGGTACTCAGGTTGTCGCTCATACTTCACCGTGGGCTGAAGGAGGAAAACACAGAAGTCAGTCTCCGGCGAGGACTCACATCCTGTCGGGGCAGCAGCGGCGGCCGCCTCACCCATTCTCAGGGCTCCTCAGAGAGGCGAGACACAGACAAACCCAGAAGTAGTGGGGGAAACGAACGCCAAGGGGACCTAAGAGATGGCTCACTGGTCGCAACACCTGTTTGCCTGCAGGAAGCCCCGGTTCAATCCCTGGCTCTGTGTGGTCCCCTGAATACCGCCGAGCAGCCCCCAAACAAAACCCTCAGTGCAAAGTCAGAGCGACAGGACGGCGGGCAGGGCATTTGTCTTGCACGCGATCAACCTGGGTCTGACCCCCGACATCACATATGGTCCACTGAGGCCCGCCAGGAGAGATTGCTGAGCGCAGACACAGGAGTAAGCCCTAAGCACCGCCAGGTATAGCCAAAAACAGCAAAACCAAAACCAAACCCTGAGTTTCAAAATCCTCCAGAAGGCCTTGGTGCTGCAGGTCTCCAGAAGACACCATGGCCGCCAGGTGACCAACGGTATTCTGCCGGCCAGATCCGCCAGGTGACCTTATGTCCCTTTCTATATTGATTTTTCTCTCTTGGTTTGGTTTCTGAGCCACACTGACTGATGCTCAGGGTTTGCTCCTAGCTGTGCTCTTGGGGGTCGATCACTCCAGGTAGGCTCAGGGGACCACTTGGGGTGCTGAGGAATGAAACCGAGATTGGCCGTGCGCTACCCACTATTTCTCTGTCCCCCTAGATTCATCTATTCCTTAAATTTTTAAAAAAAGTATAACGAATAAGTCAGAGAGATAGTAAAGGTGGTAAGATTAAGGCACTTGCCTTGCATGCCACCAACCTTGGTTCAAGTCCCAGGATTGTCAGGAAACTACCCCATGCACAGTCCCCAAAATATAGAAACAGACATTTAACATGCTAGTTTCAAGTACACAAGAAAACTCCACTAATGTATATGACAAAATGTCCACCACAACACCGTGTGTTCAGGGGGCTGGAGTCAGTGTAGCAGGGAGGGCATTTTGCCTTGCACACAAACAACCCAGGTTTGGTTCCTGGTACCACATTTGGTCCCATAAGCCCCACCAGCGTCTCAGTGCAGAACCAGGAGTGTTAAGTACTGAGCACAGCCAGGCGTGCCCGTTCCACACACCCCACCCCACACCCCAAAAAAGTAAGCCCTAACCTGCATTCATCTTTTAACCTTCTAACATTTCATCCTCACAAATAAAACCCAGAGAAGCGTAGTCACGATTCAAGGGTCAGAAGACCCAGGTTCAGGGCCAGGACAATAGTACAGCAGGTAGGGTGTTTGCCTTCCACACAGCCAATCAGAGCTCGACCCCCAGTACCCTACATGGTCCCCTGAGCAGTTCCAGGAGTGATCCCTGAGCACAGGACTAGTAGTAAGCCCTGAGCACCACTGGGTGTGACCCAAAAGCCGGGGGGGGGGGAAGACCCAGGTTCTAGTAGGCTTGTAAAGGGCTGCCTGTCTCACTGCTCCACCTCCACCTCATTGATCCTAGAAAAACCTGTGCCCAAAGCTGAACTCGAGGCTGGAGCAATAGAACAGCAGGTGGGGCATTTGCCTTGCACACGACCAACCTGGGTTTGATTCCCAGCATCCCATAGGGTCCCCTGAGCACCGCCAGGCGTAATTCCTGAGTGCAGAGCCAGGAGTGACCCCTGAGCATTGCCGGGTGCGACCCAAAAAGCAAAAACCAAAGAAAAGGCTAAACTCCCAGCGGATGCCGGGTAGCAAGTACAGGGAAGCCTTCGCTGTCAGGGGCCTCAGCGCCACACCAGACCAGGGTCCCACTCACATCGACTGTGGGCGTCTCGGGCGGCCTCTCCAACTTCCTCAGCTTCACCTTCTTCAGCTTCTTGCCGGGACGTCCTTCCTCGCCCCTCATCAGCTCCCTAAGGAAGACAGACACATGGCACAGCTGTCCCGGGTCCTTCTCCCTAAGAAGCCACTGCAGAGCCCAGACGAGCTCAAAAGGGCACCGCAGGGTCCCCTGAACACTCCAGGGAGCACTATTTGGTGTCATCCAAAATTTATTTAAAAAATTGGTAATAATCAAACGAAGTCAAGCAGCGGCCGCCTTGCAGCCCTCACCTGTGGTTCCAGTAGCTCTGCTTGAACAGGTCGTAGTCCTGGATCTCCACATCCTCACTCTCCCAGGACGCCTGGTCATAGGGCAGGTCCCGCCACTTGATCAAGTAGTGGACGTGGCCTTTCTTGTCCACACTGCAAGGCCAGGCAGGGCGAGACAATGGTCAGAGCCGGAAGGCCGCCCTCCTGCCCCCCAGAGTCAGCGCCGCTCGCTGGCAGGGCTCCAAGGCGGCCGCTCTTGCCATATCGGAACCAAAACTCCCCTCCAGGGCCGGAGCAATAAGACTAGCTAGGAGGGTGTTTGCCATGCACGCCGCCGACCCCGGTTTGATCCCCGGCATCCCGTATGGTCCCCCGAGCCCCTCCAGGAATGATTCCTGAGTTCAAAGCCGAGTAACCCCTGTGCATCACTGGGTGTAATTCAAAAAGCAAAACAAATAAAACAAACAAACAAAAAACTCCCCTCCACACCACTGCTTGCAGGCTCAGAGCCCAGGGAGTTTCAGGGCAATACTGCGCCCAGCCCCGGGCAGGTGGCTCCCCAGACGCGGCCCAGGCCCACGGTACCTGTGGTTGAGAATCCGGTGGATCATCATCCACTCGGGTTTAATCCCGTAGCGATAGAAGCGTTCCTCCATCTCTGCAAACTTAGGGTCCTTGTTCTTGCGCTTCCGACTCTTCTCCTCGTCACCCCCGAAGTCCCCAGAAGGCGGCTCATCCATGTCGTTCTTCCGCTGATAGTTCCGGAACATCACCTGACAGTGCAGCTCCAGCTGCGGGCGGGAGGGCGTGTCAGGCCCTGGGCGGCGGCGAGCCACGACGGTGCTCCGAGGCTCTGTTCGCGCCCCCTGCCCCCCACCCCCCCTTCCTGGGCCCCCGGTTCACCTGCAGCTCCGACACCCAGGAGCAGTGCCAGTAGGACATGCCCTGCCACTTCACAAAGAACTGTCGCTCCGGTCGTCCCTCCAAGGGCTTGGGGGAAGGGGTGTTGGGGTCAGCGTCTGGAGGCCGAGGCACTGGGGTGGGAGACGGTGGCTGACCCCACTTCCAGATGAGGATCTTCTGGACTTTGCCCTTCAGAGCTGGACACTGAGCGGAAGAGATGACGCAACACGTTCCCGCCAGCTGCTCTGGTCCACGGCCCCAACCTGCCCAGACCGGGAGGTTCTCCCTGCGGAGCCCTTCAAAGGCGGCTCACAGGCCGCTCCCTCCGCCCCCGGCCACCCCACGCATCTGGGACCCCATCTCAGTCTGCAAAACCCCCAAACATGGGCACAGGGAAGCCCAGAACTCGCTTGAGCAGGGCTCAGGTCACAGGAGCGGGTCCTCGTCAGCCACCTCACTCCCCAGCACGCCGCGGGGGCCCAAAGGGCTGACTGGTGTCTCCACGCCAAGCCCGTCTCGGGCCGCAGGCACCCAGACGCCGGGCGAGGGACAGCGGGTCCCGCCGGTGGGGCGCTCACCGTGCAGCGCGGGCAGAGCCACTCGCCGTTGGGGATCTCGGGCAGCGGCGGGTTGAGGCAGTGGATGTGGTAGGACGAGGGGCAGGTGTCGCAGCACAGCAGCTCGCCGCCGTCCTTGCACACGCGGCAGAACTCCATGTGGTGGTCGTCCTCCTCCTCGGGGTCGCCGGCCCCCTCCTCCAGGGCCTCCTCGCCCTCCGAGTTGTCCTCCTTGGCCTCCCACTGGATGCCTTCCTTCTCCTGCGTGTGCAGAGAGAGCCCGGTTAGGCCCGCCCCGCCCCCGGGGGGTGCCCGCCCGCCCTGTTCCCCGCGGGGTGCCCATCCCCCCACCCCCCTCTGGGATGCCCGCCTGCCCGTTCCCCATGGGGTATCCATCCCCCACCCCCCATCCCCCGTGGGGTGCCCGCCGGCGCCGTGGCCGGGTACTCACGCAGTGCGGACAGCTCCACTTGCCCTCGGGGGCCTTCTCCATGTCGGGGTCCAGGCAGACCATGTGGTACGCGCGCGGACAGGTGTCACACAGGATGATCTCCCCGCCTTGCTGGCACACCTCGCAATAGTCCTGGTGGTCTGTCTCATAACCATCCACAGCAGTCACCTCCTCCTCGCCTGGGCAAGGAAGAGGGAGAGCCCAGTTATTCGAACAAGACCACCTCCCCCCACCCCTTAAAACTGACACCACCCACCCGTGATCTCCATGGGGAGATGCCCCTACCCCGCCCTGTCCCATCCCCCCGCGAGCCGCGGTGGAGAAACACACCTTTCTTCTTCTTCTTCGTGGTCCGGAGCTTCTTGCGGCTGCGGCTGCTGCGGCTGGTGGAACCGTCGGAGACCGAGTAGCTGTTGATGCTGGCGTCGTCGAAGTCCGACTCCACGTCTAAGTCATCGTCCTCGCTCTGGCGAGGGATGAGGCGGGAGGGTCACACCACGGGGGGGAGGGACAGCAAGGAGGAGACCCCTCCTGGACTCGGACTACCTAGAACCAGTCCCCAGGAAGCCCCACCAACACCGGTCCCCACCATCTCATCTGCCTGACCCCAAGGTCACCTCTCCTTCCTCCCTTGAGGCGGCGCGCCCCCCCACCCCCAGCCCCACCAAAGGGCCCTGTAGGGCGCTCACCGAGGATCGCTTTCGCTTGGAGCCAAAGCCACCCAGTTTGATCTTCAGCGGCGCAACTTTCTTGGGCTTCGGCTTCTTCGCGTCTGGAACACGGGGGCTGCCCTTGGGCTTCCTCCGGGCATTGGGTCCTAAAACCAGGAGAGCAAGGTGAACCCCGGAACAGGGGAGGGAACCCCACAGGGCAAAAGCCATGACCCCAAAGATGCCTCCCGCCAGCCCCCCCGCGCCACTTCCCGTCTTCCGGAGGGCAGGCACCGCCTCCCCCACCCACCCGACCCTGCCCCCCTCGTCACCTTTGCCCTCCTTGGTCTTGGCCTTGCGGATAGGCACCTCCACGGGGGGCGGAGGGGGCACGACTTCCGTGGCCGTCACCATGCTCTCCACCACGGCCACCGCGGCCGCGGCCGCTGCGGCCACGGACGCCCCCGAACTGCCCTTGAAGGGATTGTTGGTACTGAACTCCCGCCACTTCGCGCCCAGAACCATCATCATCTTGGAGACCGCGATCTTGGGGTTTTTGGCAGCAATGAGGGGCCTGGGGGAGGACCGGACAAGAGCAGGGAAGAGGCGTCAGTTCCAGGCCTGCACGACCCTGCGGCACAGGCAGCCAAGGCAAGGCGGCAGCTGGGCTCCCCTCCCCGGGCCCCCGTTTGTTTACCGGACAAACTGGCTGAAGGCCTTGTAGTTGGTGAGGGTGCGGTAATCCTCCTCGGAGAACATGTGGTCGATGTCCTCCATGCCCCAGTCTTCCAGGAGCTGCGCCGACGACTTAGGCTCCTGCCAAGAGCACGGGCCAGAGCCCGGTCAGCTCCGCCCAGCCGGCCGAGGTCGGGGGCTGCACCCAGGCTCCCTTCTGACCCCGTCCCGGGACTAGGGGGCGCGAGGGCAGCAGGGCTGCGGGGACAGGCACCTTGGAGTCATCGTCGTCATCGTCCTCCTCCTCCTCCTCCTTCCGCTTGGACTTGCTCTTCTTCTCCTTCTTGGGTCCGAGCTTCTTCTTCTTCTTCTTGCCGGGGGTGTAGTCGCTGCCCTCACTGTCTGAGCGCAGAACCACCTCCTCCTCCTCCTCCACAAACTCGGGCCCCTCCCCAGAGCTGTCCCCCAGCTGCCGGCACAAGAGCACACGCTGGAGCGGGGAGGGGGAGAGGGAGACAGACACGCATGCGGCTCGCTCGTGCCATGCGGACCTGGGCCACGCCCCCGCCCCTCCCGCGCCCGGGGCGCCCACTCACCTCCTTCTTTTGGCGCTTGCTCTTGGGGATCTTCGGGTCCCGAGGTTTCTTGGGCTTCTTCTTCTTCTTGAGCTTGGGAGTCTCTGCTTCCGACAAATCCTCTTCGGCGTCCTCTTCGTTTTCTACGGACAGTTGGCACAGGGGGGGAGGGGGCCGGGGAAAAAAGATCAAGAGCGAGTGGTTAGCGGCGGATCCAGAAACTTCGAACTTTATCTCCCCCCACCCCACCCCACCACCTCTTGTCCCAGATTCCACTGAAGAGAACTGCTCTACTCTGTGCGGAAGGAAGCCGATACCCCGGACCAAACCCAGACAAAGAGCGAGCTGTACATCCCCGAAATAGGCCCCCCGCGGGCAGCTGTCCAGACCCCTGGCTCCTGGCCCTCGGCCCTCGCGGGGGCCCGCCCGACAGTGGCGAGGGACCGTACCCCGACGAGAGACATCAGGCCAGGCCCGGGATGTGAGGCTGAGGTCCACCCGGAGGCAGCCGGCCCAAACGGCCTCTCTCGGTTCTGGGGTACCACACCCCCTTCACAAGCCCCTCGGGCTCATCTCAGCGCTGCTCCAAGCCTCCCGGGGGTCTCGCCCCCACCCCCCACCAGGGTTTCCCGGCCTCCAGCTCTGCTTCCTCCCAGGCTCCTCCAGGGTCAGTCGCCTGCTCTCCCCAGGGGCCCGAATCAGCCCAGCTGTCACCACCCCCCCCATCCTCCTTCCATATGGCTCCACCTCCCCCCTGGCTGGGAGCACACACAAAGCCTGGGGTAACCCTGGGAGCTCGGGGCAGGGATAGGTGGGAAGGGGGGGCAGGAGGCAGCTCCCTTTGTCACAGACAGTCACACCAGCGCCCCAGCTTCCTCCTCCCTCCCTCCAGCCACCCCCGCCCTGGGAGGGGGGAGTGGAGAAGGGAGAGAAGGAGGGATCTTCACCCACGGAGGGAGGAGAGGGAAAATGGCTCCTGACCGCAGAACCGGCCCAGGGCACCCAGCTGCCAACATAGGACAGACAGGAAGTGGCAGGGGAGGGGGGCGCCGGGCGGAGCGAGGTGAGCGAGCGGCGGAGCAAAGGCAGCCAAGCCGGCGCGCCCGGGGCGCTCCCCAACCCCGACAGGGTCCCGAGCCCCCCCACCCCCAAGCCCAGGAGGACACAGCTGTCCCCAGCCCCACAGCCCCAGTCTGGCAGGGAAACCTAAGACCCAGGTGAAGGGCGATACTGCAGGAGGGACTGGGTTACCCCGCGCTCCTCGCGATTTTCTCAGGCATCAGAGGAGTGAAGAGACCCGACAGGGGTGCAGTGCAGAGCACGCGGCATGCTCCCCGAAGATGCACCTGGTGGACCCCGACACCCCTCCCCGTCTCACTCCCACTCCAGCCCCGAGAGGGGGCCTGGGAGCCTGCCCCGGGAGTGCCATCCCCACCAAGGGAAGCAGCGGCACCTCCACCGTGCTGGCCACCGGGCTTCCGGGACTGGCCCACACGCTCAACACCAGACCCCAGCGGCAAGCCCTCAAACCCTCTGGCTCCGCCCTTCCTGAGCAGATCCCCCGGCAACATGAGCCACTGGGCTGGACAAAGCGCCCTCGGCCACCCCCCACCCCTTGCCACTCAGCCCGGATCAGGCCCGGCTGGGGTAAGGCCCTCCCGTTCCCTGGGGAAGGGGACACCAGTCTGGAACTGCCCCCGCCAAAAAAAAACTAGTCACTTCAAAGCTTCTCCCCCACAATCCTCCAGTCATCCCCACCCCCACCCCACCCCCCCAAAAAAAACCCTCTCAGCTCTTCCTTCTCATTCATCTCCTTGAAAGCTGGAGTGAAGACCCAGCCAATGCCATGGGGGCAACGGGGACCCCCCCCCAACTTCTCAGGCAGAGACTGTGCTGACAGGGCAGGAGGCAAAACTGACGGAGAGAAAGATTTGGGAAAGGGGCAGGAACGGGGTGTGGCAAGTGGAAAAACTGGGTCATGCTACAGCTCAGGGCAGAGTTCACCCTGGGTGCCCAGAGGCTCCAACCCAGCAAGGGGGCCAGCCCCGAAACCACTTCCCAGGCCCCTCCAAGGCCAGGGTCACCTTAACCCTCCCTGCCACCCGCGCCACCTCAGGGAACCGCACAGACATGCAGACCCACGGGAGCAAGACTCAGGGCTAAGTTTCAACCCCGCCGCGAAAGACACAGCGGCTAAGGGGACCCCCGCTCCTCTCCGGTGGGGGAGATGCGGTCCAGGTCCGAGGCATCAAGTGCCCTGAGCAGAGAGAGCCACCTCCCCCACCCCCAGCCCACCGCAACTTGCTGCCGGAGCAGGGAAGGAGGTGCAATTCCCCGGCCTGGGAGTGAAAAGCCAAACAGAAGCGGAGAGAAGGAAGAAAGGGCAGTGGGGGGCGGGGGCGAAGCAGCTCCCAGAAGGTCAAGGAAGCAAAGTAGGTGACTTAGCCAGGGGGACGGGAGGGCGAGAGAGAGACAGCCACTCGGGACATCCATCACCAGCCGGAGGAGTGACAGCCACCCTCCTCAAAGCAAGGAGGGTGCTTCTGGCCACCGGGGTTCAAACCACCCCCCCCAAAAAAACCACCAAGCCGTGCAACCCCCAACGCCCTCCACCAACACTGCACGCCACCGAGTCCCAGGCTCCAGTCTGGGGGGGGGGGGAAGGAGGCTGAAGTCCAGCCTGCGGGGACGGAGAGGCGCCCAGGGGGGTCACCTCCCTTCGGTCGCCCTCCTCCCCGTCCAGCCCACCCCGGGGGGCTCCCCAGCGCCGAGCGCTCCCAGCTCCCCGCCCGCTCGCCGCTCCGCCGCCGCCGCCGCCGGAGCCGGAGCGCCAATTCAAACTTCACACAGTTCAAACAGCCCCGAAAACCGGTAACTGCTCAGCGGCTAAAAATAATCCCGGTCACCCGCACTCGCTCCCTTCGCTCGCTTCTTCCTCTCCAGCCCGCCGGCGGCCACCCCGGGTGGGGGGGTGGGGGGAGGAGGGGACCCTGCCCAGACGGAGAGCCCCGGCGGGCGACCGGGTCTCCCGGGACGCAGAGCAGGCTCGGCGCCCCCCAACCCCATCACCCCCGTCTCCTCCCGCGCTGCAGCCCCGCGACCCCGGACGGTCCGCAGGGGGAGGGGGAGGAGGGGGGGTCCCGCACCTCCCCCGCCCCGCGCCGTCCCTCCCCGGACCCGCACGAGGGGCCGCGCGCCCCCCGTGCCGGGAGCGTCCCCGGAGCCGGCCCGCGCCGCGCGCTCGCCCGCCCGCTCGCCCCCGGGACCCCCGAGACCCCCGGCGCTCACCTGGGTGGGGCGGGGGCAGGCTGTTGTTCAAAAGTGCCTCCATGTCCTCCTCCTCGCTGCCCGCCGAGCAGGGCGACGGGGAGCCCAGGCCCGACGCCATCCCCTTCCGCTGCCGGCCCGGGAATCGGCCCAGCTGCTCCGGCCGCAGGCCCGGGGCCCTCGGCGCTGGCCCGAGTCGCTGCGCGGGGGAGGGGGCAGGGTCAGCGCCGCGCCGCCCCCTCCCCCACCGCCCGGGCCCAACTTCGCTGCGCGCTCCGGGGGGCCGCCCGCCCGCCCGCCCGCCCGGAAGCCGCGGCCCGGCCCGCTCGGACCCCCCTCACACACACACACTCACACACACACACACACACACACACACACACACACACACACACTCACACACCCCGGGGGCCGGGGCCGCAAGGTCACCGGGGCCCGAGGGGGCGTGGAGGCGCGGGCGCCCGGGGGTCCGGCGCCGGCCCACGTGTCCCGGGGGGCCCCGGCGCGCCGGGCATTGTGGGCGCCGCGGCCCGGTGGGCGCGGGGCAGGGCGGCGGGCAGGGCCGGCCCGGCGGGCAGGGGGCGGGCCGCGGGCGCGGGGCGGCCGCGGGCAGGGGTCCCCCCGCCGACCCCGCGCCCTCCTCACCCCAGAGCCGCCGCGGGTCGCGCTGGCTCCGGCCCGGTGTCACTCCCGCTCCGGCTCCTCCTCGCCGCGGCCGAAGGGGGGAAAATGGCTCCGGCTCCGGCGTCGCCTCTTAAAGGGCCCGAAACACCGGCCGGGAAATCCCACCGCACAGGCCCCGCCCCCCGCGGACAGCCCATAATAACCTCCACCGACTCCAACCCCCCCCTCCGCTCCCGCCACCCTCCTCCCAGGTCTCCCGGGCAACCCCCGCCCCCTCGTCGCTCCGGCAACCACTGGCCACGCCCCCTCCGAGCGCGCGCGCGTCACCCGGGCAACCGCCCACCTCCTGGCCATCCCATAATACGCACGGACACCCCCCCCCCTTACACACACACACACACACCCAACGCACACACGGACTCCACACTCGAAGATGCCAGGCCAGTTGACATCTCATCCTACTGCAGACCTTTCGCAACTCACCCTTCCCCCAGACATCCCATAATAGCTATCCTCTGCCAACTTCTTCACTCTTGGCCTTAATGCTGACATCCCATAATAAGTCCTCACCTCTCCCTCCCATGGCCATCCCATAATAAGCACCCCTCCCTGCACTTCAGCCTCACAGCCCATAATACTCACCCCCATCCCCCACAGGCATCCCATAATATCCACCCTCAGCCACCCCCACTTTGACATCCCATAATAGTCAGAAACTCAACCCCCCCCCACACACACACACACACTACAACAACGGACACTTCGGCCTCCTCCCACACACATCCCGTAATAATCAGTCTCCCACTTTCTACACTGACATCCCATAATAACTAACCCCAGGAGCTGCCCTCAGCCTCTGCAGTCTAGGGTCTAGGATCCTTACTCCAGCACCCCCAGCCTTCACACACACACACACACACACACACAGACACACACACACACACACATGCATCCTCACTCCACAGCCCATAATAAGCACTCCTCCCCGGTTGAAAAACTATCCCATAATGATCAGCCGCTCTTCTGTCACCCCACAGATGGACATCTAATCTCCTTTTCTCTAGCAGCGGAAAGATATCCCATAATTTTACGCCCCACCTGTCCACGCCCTGACATCCCATAATAGCTGTAAGGAGCCATGGTCAACCAGGCATCCCATAATACTCCTGAGCAACCCAGGGCCACATCCCATAATGCCTACGCCGCCCCTCTACCTTTCCAGCAGGCATCCCATAATATTCAGATCATCCCTCCTCCATCTCCAGAGCTGTCAATCTATTCTGACACCCAGAGCAACCAGGGTAAAGCCAGCTCTCCACACAGTCCTGTCCCTGCCCCAACCCGCACACGCCTTCCCCCTTTCTTTTCTGGGCCAACCATCATCCTAGCATGAGGATGATGTCTTGGAGACCGACCCTAGCTTCCCTCACCCCATCTTTTCCAGACTCTCAGAAACAGAATCAGTCCAGGGCCCCATCGTGTCCCACTAAAATCCAGATAGTCTCCAGACCAATTCTGTCCAGCTCTTGCCTAGAGCAAGACCAAATACCACGTTGGCTACATAAGCCATTTATGTAAACTTTGCTTCACTCCAGGGCATCCCAAAAATCAAGATAAAGTCTAGCCTAAGGACTTTCTCCTCGGTTCTTTTCCCAGCCCAGCCCAGCCCATCTCTCCAGGACAGGAAGCAGGCCCTGAATGGACATTCACTCATGATCTAAACTGAGCATCCCTCTACTCACTACATTCAACAGAGGCCACAAGAGTACCTAGCCAGGCATAGAGCTGAGCACCATGGGAACTGCAAGGACTTTCAAGAAATCTACATAACCAAAGAAATGAGACAGAGTGTCTGGGGCGAGAGAGGACTACCTAGGGCAATAGTTATTCCTGTAGCAGAGAATACAGCAAATCCCTCTGGTTTCAGGAGAAATCATATCCTATAGTAGAGTTCTGGTTGGTCCTCTTAGAGGTTGCAAAGTATTTCAGAAGAGTATCTCACCCGCACGGCAAAGCCTGGCAAGCTACCTGTGAAGTATTCAATATGCCAAACACAGTAACAAGTCTCACAATGGAGACGTTACTAGGCCCACTCGAGCAAATCGATGAACAACGGGAGGACAGTGCTACAGTGCTACCATATTTCCGGATGGTCAAGGTATTCTTCTACCTGCCCCCTACATGCTAAAGTAACCATGATCAGAAAGCAATAAACATTATCCAGTCTCTCTGATACTAAAATCCTGTAAGGTCCTCATGCATTTTCTTCCTGAGAAACTCATCAACATGCTAGAATTGTTAACTCAGTCTTGAACACCAGGTGCTGCTTACCTTACTCTCAATGACCCTGTGATTTCAGTCACTTCTCATTTTAGATCCTAAAAGTTCCTAACTTCCACCTACCCTCATCAAAGTCTTTTAAAGGCCTCATTCTCTGCCCCACAAAAAACCCTTCTTGGTTTATTCTTCACCATCTTCTTCCACCTGTGTACAGCCAACATCCCTTCTTCAATGGAACTGCAAAGCAGCCCCCCTTAGCACCCCAGGACCCAGGCCTAGAAAGTCAGAACCGTGGTTGGAGTGATAGCGCAGCAGGTAGGATGTTTGCCTAGCACGCGGCCGACCCGGGTTCGATTCCCAGCATCCCATATGGTACCCCGAGCACCACCAGGAGTAATTCCTGAGTGCAGAGCCAAGAGTAACCCCTGTGCCTTGCCGGGTGTGACCCAAAAAGCAAAAAAAGAAAAAGAAAGTTGGAACCACCAGGCTTCAAAACCATTTGACCCTCAGAGCTCCTGAGTCTGAACATTTGACACCGGTTTCTCTCTCTGACCCCCAGAGAAACCGGAACTTCCTCTTAGGGGTGAAGTTCCTCACTTCCTCCTGGCTAGAACTAAGCAGATAGAACTCTCCATCAATGCATCCACCTCTCAATTCACTTCCCCCTCCCCCCCCAAGTCAGGGCTCAGTTAGACAACTGACTCTTCCCCTATGGGGGGTGGGGGTGGGGGGGAATCACACAGGTCGGGAGAATCAGAGAAATCTGGAGAAATGAGCTAAGTGAGGCGGGAGCTTACTCCAGAAACTAGGCAAGCGTTTGCTTCCAGGCAGAGCACCAGAGACACAGAGAGACTCGCCAACCGACCCAGCCTACGTACGAACTGGAATATTCTTGTGCCAGGTCCGTGGAAACCAAGCAGGCCACATCCGTACTCAGCAGGGCTGCAAGGTTTTCTGCACAAAATTCTTATATAGGAAAATTTGGGCCCACTGATGTGTCCAAACGCTTCCCCCTCTCCCTGCTACCACCCATTCTTTTTTTTTTTCTGTTTTTTGGGGAACACCTGGCGATGCTCAAGGGTTACTCAAGGGTTACTCCTGGCTCTGCACTCAGGAATCATTCCTGGCGGTGCCTAGGGGACCCTATGGGATGCTGGGGAATCGAACCCGGGTCTGCCGCATGCAAGGCAAATGCCCTCTCTGCTGTGCTATGGCTCCAGACCTAAACTCTATTCTTCCTGCTACTAACCTCTCTCACTGGATCTGCTCTGCCACCTGCTGCTTCCTGGCGGTGCTCAGCGAACCATATAGGATGCTGGGAATTGAACCCGGTTCGGCCGCATGCAAGGCAAATGCCCTACCCTCTGTGCTATTGCTCCAACCCTGAAGGTTCCATTCTTGGCTCTCCTTAAGAGGTCCGAGATACATGTGTACGTATGTATGTTTCTACTGAGGACTACGGAGAACCTTGGGCTTGTCTCTTGGTGCTGAGCAGACTCAGTGCCATCATGAAATCTCCCTCTTTCTAGGGGGGCTTCTGTTACAGACAGTCGCCAGCTACCCATGATGCCCCCCCTCTCGCTCCCAATTGCTAGGGACCAGGCCTGCCTCCAAGCCTTTAAAACACCTTCCTGGGATAACTCCACCAGCTGTTTGCACTTTTCTGCTCCTAAAGCGTGACTCCAGGACTCAGGACAGAAAGAGATGGACACGTTGGTGGTCACAGCACCCTGCTGCCATCACACCCGAGGCCTTGTGTCCACCATATCCCTCTGTCCCCATCCCTATCTTCTTGGCCCCGCCAATTGCCTAAAACCCCCTCACTTCCCGCTCTCCCTGCTACCAACCCAACGAGAAGCTTCTCGGAGCTTCTTAAGAGGGCCGAGGTGTATGTGTGGCATGTATGCCTGTGTGGCTTTTGTGATCTTGGGGCTTCCCTGCTCCCCATCACTACCCTGGCCCCATGCTCCCCTCCCAGATAAATAATAAGTAAACCACTAGCATGATTGGCCCCCAGAGATCAGGGTGGGATAATCTCCTGATTAATGCCCCCAGGGGACCGCCTCTCCAGCAAGCTGAGAGTTCGATTTCCATCCCACGGTGCAGGAGAACAGAGAATAACAGTCAGCTTGGGGTGTCTGTGGCGTTTTCAGCAGAGGCTCTGGACAGTACCTGGGGTGAGAGGCCATATCTGCTGTCTCCATATCCGGGCAGAATCAGCCCCAGGATCTGCTCAGAGAAGGTGGAAGGGACCCGTGTGCTCCCAAGAACAGACATGGGGGATAGCCCCAGGGATGCGCCCTGAGGCCTCACCACCCCTGTCCTGCAGGGCTGGGTTGTGGAGGGGACAGGCCAGGCCACCCAGACCATGTGGGTGGGTGTGACAGCCTGCAAGGGTCCTCCCAGGACACTGCACACAGCCCCCAGACATGCTCCATGTCAGCCCAACGGGCCCATGTTCCCAAGCTCCGGAAGGACCCGGATGTCCAGGGTCAGGATCTGGCTGGCTCAGGGCCCCCCTGTCCCCAGCTCCTTCCCTCCCTGCCCCATCTTGCCTCCTGGGGAGAGCTTCACCTAGCCAGGACAGCCCCACCCAGCTGGGCAGGGCACAGCCCATAATACTAAGTCTCCTCCTTGGCCCCCACCCCCTCCAGGATGGAGGCCATCCCATAATAGCCACCCACAGGAGACATTCCGCGGTGACCGCCCCCTCCCTGCAGAGCTGCCTGAGCAGACATCCCATAATAGCCGGCCGCCCATTTCCCTGGGTGAGGCCGTGGGGGAGCCGGAGGAAATGGAGGCGCCAGAGGGCCCCAGCGTGGGGCAGGACCCGGAGGAGAGTGGCCATCTCCGGGGACTGGGCCCCAGGACGCCCGGCAGGTGGAAGGCGGGGCCCTCGGGCCCACACCACCCGGCTCTGGGCCCGGGGACCCTCTGCGGGACCCGGGGACCACCTGTCCCCCGGAGCCCCCAGGTGGCTGCTGGGTAGGGGACCTGCCTAGGAGGGGCCCGGGCGCCCAGCGTGTGCCCTCGGGTGGGTCTCAGGGCTTGTCCCCGGCTCTGGGGGACCCGGGCAGCGGTCAGGGAAGAGGAGCAGAGATGCGGGCTGGGGGGCTGGGGAGAGCTGCTGGCCGCCCCCTCCCCCCCAGCAGCATCCCATAATAATCCCCCAGCCCCAGCCCCCCTCCCACACGCGCCATCCCATAATATGTGCCGAGAAGCCGTCCCCGCAGTAGGTACAAAGAGCTATCCCATAATAAGCGCCCCACCCCCACCGCCACCCCCCCAAGTGGGCCCCCCCAGTCACATGCAGCCGGTGCCATCCCCCGCTGCTCCCCCCTCTGGCCACCAAAGGCCCTGCCAGCCCATAATAGTCTTGCCTCTGGTCGCAGGAGGCCTCCAGCCCATAATACTCCCTCCCACCACCGCCCCCCTTCCCGCCCAGCACCCCTTCCTCCCGCCTCCACTTGGAGCCGGGCCTGAGCAGCCCATAATACTCCCCGGTCTCCCAAGGCTGTGGCAGCCCATAATAGTCTCCCTGTCTCCTAAGGCCTCTGCATCCCATAATACTGCCAGCCGCCTGACCTGTGGGCCAAAGCCCAGCCCTGCACACGCATCCAGGCTGTGTCAGCGCCAGGCTCCCTCCTGGCCCCCTCCCGCGCCGCGCCCCGCCCCTGGGCCGCCCCCCCGCCCTGCTGGCCTGGGCCCCTCTCCAGCCCCACCCTGGCCCCCCAGCGTCCTCGCTGGCCGCTTCCTCCAGGCCCCTGTCCTCTGCCTCCAGGCTCCTGCCCACCCTGTGCTGTCTCTGTGTCCTGGGCAGCAGCAGCAGCAGCGGGCACGGTCGGGAGACAGTGTCCCCTGGGGCCACGGGCCAGCGGCTGCCCTGCCTCTGTCTGCTGGACCTGGGGCCTGCGAACGTGCCCAGCCTGACTTGCTCCCCATAGTCTTGATCCATCCTCTGCCTGCAGTCACCCTTCTGTTCCCTGGAGCCCTTGCTCTGGTCCAGAATTACCACCCACTGGGCATCTCAAATGCACTTGGTCTGTGGCATCTGTCCCCTGGAGGCTTGGGGAACAGATGATCCCACTGAAGAGGGCCTTTAGCTGCCTTTCCAAGGTGCTCTCAAGGGCCCTCAGCTGACCCCCAAAGGAACTACTGGGATGCCCCTTTCCTAAAGTAGGAACAGAGGCTCAGAGGGGTGACCTGAACAAGTCACATTGCAGAGAAGCGACAGTGGAAATCAGTACCCAGGTCTTTCATTCCAAAGTTCTGAGAGCCGTTGGCATCCCCCAATCCCTCTGGGAGAAAGTTCTCTGTTACCGCCTCTGGAAAGGACAGCAGGGTGACATCTACCAGCTTCCAGGGTCTCCCGGAAGAAAGGGCAGAAGGCCTGGTGGGACCGGAGACCCCTCCCTGTGTCTCCCAGCTTCTGAGCGGCCCTCCCTGCTGGCATTTCCTTCAGAGTGCTTCAGAATCTTCTCTGCCTGGCATCCCTAACTGCTGAATTTCTTTGCCTCGTTCTCCTGAATTTCTTTGACTTGAGGCCAGTGAACATTAACTCCCTTCCTGGCCCCTACTTCTGTCAAAAATTGGCGGGGGGACCATCGGGCAGAGGAGATTCAAACTCAAAACCCCAGGGCAGGTCACCTCTTCGTGTGTGTGTGTGTGTGTGTGTGTGTGTGTGTGTGTCCAGAATGATGCCTTGGAGAGTTGCATAACTCCCAAGTGGAGCAGGGGAGTCCCATCAACCTTAGTCTCTGTGCCTGTGGGTGACCCACCAGTCTTTCAGGAGGTGCGTTTTAGGGACCCCCATCCCTGGAGCCCAGCGGGAGCCCAGTTTGAGCGCTCTGGCTCATCCCAGCTGATTCAGAGGCAAATGTGGCAGGGGGTGGTGTGGTGAGCAGTTAGGCACCGGAGGAAGAAAAGGAGAGAAGGTGGCAGAGGGCTTCAGGGACTGAGAGGCAGTAAAGAGAGGGACCCAGGTAAGGAGGGCAGGATAGGAAAGGGTCCCAGTGGACGGGCAGTGAGGTGAGGGGGCAGAATTGGAGTCTGTCAGCCACGCAGAGACGCTGCCACTTCCTGCTTGTGGGGCCTAGAGATCTGTTTCCCCAAGGCGCTTTTTTCTAAAATGGGGATCACGGCCAGCCCCGTTTGGGGAGTTCATGTCATCGCTAAGAGGATGTTTGAACGAATTCTACAGTTTCATGGACAGCAAATGTAAAATGAAATCACAGCATACAGAGACTATCACTGAACCCGAAATGAAATCGCAGCAGAGAATATATTTTGCTTATTTAATTAATTCATCTTTTTTTTTTGCAGTGCCAGTGATCAAACTGAGGGCTTCACACAAGCAAGGCAGGTGCTGCATTTACTGAGCTTCATCCCTGGCCTCAGAGAATATTTTTTAGACCCTATCAATGTTCATGGCTCTTCATTTAGGAATAACTCCTTGGTGATGCTTGGGGGACCATATGGATTGCCGGGGAGCGAACCCAGGTTGGCAGCATGTTAGGCAAATAAATGCCTTATTGGCTATATATCTTTTGTCTCTTCTTTAGATTTCTTTCTTTCTTTCTTTCTTTCTTTCTTTCTTTCTTTCTTTCCTCTCTTTTTCTTTATTTTTCTTTATGGGCCACACCCATCGATGCTCAGGGGTTCCTCCTGGCTCTACACTTAGGAATTACTCCTGGCGGTGCACCAGGGACCATATCAGATGCTGGGGATCAAACCTGGGTCAGCTCATCAAGGCAAATGCCCTATTGCTGTACTCTCATTCCAGCTCTCTTTCATTTTTTTGCTTTCTGGATCACACCCGGTGAGGCTCAGGGATCATTCCCAGCTCTGCACTTAGGAATCACTCCTGGCAGTGCTGGGGGGATCATATGAGATGCTGGGAATCAAACCCGTGTCAGTTACCTGCAAGGCAAATGCCCTCCCTGCTGTACTATGACTCTGGTCTGCCTTTAGATTTTTCTAACCCTCGGATGGGGGAACCTGGATTTCGGGGCTCAGGATTTCCTGTTCTGTCCCCACCCCTGCCCATTTGGGAACTGGGGACGCCTGTGAGAATGGCAGAGCTTCCGGCTCAGTAACTTCCCCGGCCTGGAACTGTGAATCTCGGTGCTCCTCTGCCTACATCCTGCCCTCCAGTTCTCCTTCCCTCTCGGCCTGAGACTGGAGCCCACCGTGGGGCTCTGACTTGGGCAAACCGCCCAGCAGAGCTGACACCAGCTCACCCGAGATTTCAGCCTGGACCCCCCAGGGCTCTGCCTCCACAGCACCGGTCACGCGTCCCCTGGGCTAGCCTAAGAGTCCCCCCACCAGCCCTCCCACCTCCTCCAAGCGCCTCTCTTCCTGTCACTACCCCACCACAGAGTATGTCAGTAGGTCAAACACTCCAGGAGCTTCCCTGCCCACACCAGTGTCTTGTGCTCCATTCTTGCATTTCCCGTGATGGCTTCAAGGTATCAGTGTTGACTGGTCCCATTGGACAGTTACCTGCTTCAGGACCAGGCTCCTCTCCATCATCCCACAGCTCTTGGGCGAGCACTTCCTTTCACCAGAGGAAGGGGAATGAAAAACAATAAACTATACAAACTAGGATTTTGAAGGATTTTTTTTGGGGGGGGCGCACCTAGTTGTGCTCAGAGCTTACTTCTTTTTCTGGGGGCAGGGCGGAGGGATTGGGACACACCCAGCAATGCTCAGGGGTAAATTCTGACTCTGCACTCAGGGATTACTCCTGGCAGGGTCAGGGGACCATAGAGAGTGTTGGGGATTGAGCCCAGGTGGGCCACGTGCAAGGGAAACATCCTGCCTCTTATACTATCGCTCCAGCACCGCAGGGCTTACTCCTGACTGTGCTCAGGGATCATTTCTGGCAGGTCTCAGGGGACTATCTGGGAAGCTCAGAGTGTGTGTGTGTGTGTGTGTGTGTGTGTGTGGTTGTTTTGGTTTGTTTTGGGGTCACATCCAGTGGTGCTCAGGGATTACTCGTGGCTCTAAGTTCTAGGATGACTCCCAGGACGGTATGGGGTTCCAGGAATCAACCCAGTGTGGGCTCTGCACAAAGCACCCTATTGCTCCAGCCCCAATGCAAGTACATTTTGTTGTTGATGCTGGTTTTGGTTTTGGGGCCATACCCAATGGTGCAGGGGTCACTCTTGGAGGTGGTAGCATGGGATGGGGGACCAAATGCAGTGCTACATCAAACCAGGTTTGGCATGAGTGCCAAGCAAGGGCAGGAGAGATAGTACAGCAGGTAAAGTGCTTGTCTTGCACACAATGACTCAGGTTCTCTGTTTTCTTGTTTATGTTTTTGGGCCAAACCTGGTGATGCTCAGGGCTTCCTCCTGGCTCTGCACTCAGGAATTACTCCTGGTAGTGCTGACCCACGTTCCATCCCCGGAACCACAAATGGTCCCTGAACCTGCCAGGAGTGATCCCTAAGCACAGAGCCAGGAGGAAGCCCCGAGCAGAGCCAGATGTGGCCCATTTTTTTTTTGAAAGTGCAAAACAAGTTCCTTAATACCTTCTATCTCTTCAGCCCACAAATAAATCTTCAGATGCTGTTCACGGTGCATGCCCTTCCAGTTGGGAGCACCAATGCCCTTCCAGCTGGGAGCACCAGTGCCCTTCCAACTGGGAGCACCAAGCAGCTCATTCCAAGGTCCCAGAACTTTGTCTCATTCAAACTGAACTGACTAGAACTCCAAAGAGGAAATAAGAAGGAGCAGACGCTGAACCTCAGACCTTTATGTATTTATTTATTTTTGGCTTTTTGGGTCACACCTGGCGATACACAGGGGTTACTCCTGGCTCTCCACTCAGGAATTACCCCTGACAGTGCTCAGGGGACCACATGGGATGCTGGGAATCGAACCTGGGTTGGCTGCGTGCAAGGCAAACACCCTACCTGCTGTGCTATTGCTCCAGCCCCAACCCTCAGACCTTTAGAGGAGTGTTTTTTTTTTAATATTATTTTTAAATGTTTTCCACTTGTGATCCTTTCATCTGAAGTTTTATGGGACCCCAGTGATACACATACACATCTGCATATATATATACACACATATATACCTGTATGTATTCTTAAACATACAGGTATATAAAATATAAAATAAACATTTTAGAAGAATAAAAAATATACAAATCAATTAATTATCATAAATCATAAAAGTTTATTTTAAAACAAAATTTTGGGGGCGGCCACTACTGGAATTACTCAGGGCTCACTCCTGGCTTTGCACATTGGGATAACTCCTGGCAGTGCTCAGAAGACCATATGGGGTGCTGGGGACTGAACCCAGGATAGCGGCAAAGTACTATATCCATTGTACTATTGCTCCAGGCCTCTTAAACCAAGGGGTTTTTTTCTTAGCTTTTTGGGTCACACCCGGTGATGCAAAGGGGTGACTCCTGGCTCTGCACTCAGGAATTACTCCTGGCGGTGCTCTAGGACCCTATGGGATGCTGGGAATCGAATGTGGATTGGTTGCGTGCAAAGCAAATGCCCTACCCGCTATTCTATCGTTCCAGTCCCTAAAACAAGTTTTTAAAAAGTGACATGACCCAGGCTGGAGCAATAGCACAGTGGGTAGGGCATTTGCCTTGCACGCAGCTGACCTAGGTTCGATTCCCAGCATCCCATATGATCCCCCGAGCACTGTCAGGAGTAATTCCTGAGTGCATGAACCAGAAGTAACTCCTGTGCATCACCGGGTGTGACCCAAAAAGCAAAAAAAAAAAGTGACATGACCCTAGTACCAGAATAATGGTACCTCAGGGAAAGTGCTCCCCTCCAATGTGACCTACCTGGGTTTGCTCCCTCATAAGGCTTCAATTCCTGACCCCACCCATGGTCCCCTGAGCCGGCTAGGAATGATCTCTGAGTGCAGAGCCAGTGGGAAGCCCTGAGCATTGCCAGTTGATGCTCAATAAATAACTAAATAGAATGAAGATGAAGAAACAGGTAAGTTCCAGAAGTTGGAGGGCCAACCTGCAGCCTAAGGACAGAGGACTAGCGCAAGTTCAGTTCTGAGCACTGGCCACTAGGGGTCAGTTTATGCCTGTAAATCTTGAGGGTGGGGGGAAGCGTAATACAGACACACACGGGAGCAGAAACGCATTAAGCGCACACAAAGGCACCCGCGCCCCCTACAAGGTCAGGGCCTCAGGACGTGGGGAGCCGCTGCTTCAGCCCCACCCCAGCCCCGGATTCTGGGAAACAGGGCAGGGACCCCCGGGTGGCCCAGACACGCCCCTTCCCTTCCTCCTCGCCCCCAGCTTGCTAAGAACAGCGGGTTCCGGTGCTCACAGACACCCCCACCCTGGAAACTCTTCTGCTTCCCTTTTCTCTCCCAGGGCAACCCCACCTCCACGGAGTGTGGGTGTGACTTCTGCCACCCCCAAAGCCAAAGCCTGTCCCATGGGCTCTGCGCGCGCGCGCGCACACACACACACACACACACACACACACACACACACGCACGCACGGCCCGACCCCTCCGGCCCCAGCCCCCAGGACCTCAGCAGCGTGAGAAGGTTGAGCACCACCCTGGGTGCAAGGCGGTGAGACAAGCCCCTGGGAAGTTCTCAGCACTTTACCACAGCTGTGGCCCGAAGAGTGACGCAGGGAGCCCATCCTTGGAGGAAGCCCCCCCAGAGCCAAAGATTTTTCACACGAGACTGTGATTTGTCCTTCTCACTCTCCCTGCCCAACAAGTGTCCACTGGACTTTTCCAGAAGTTTCCTCCTAAAGGATGATGACATCGTGGTTGTGGCAGCTAATGAAAGGGATGCTTGCGTTTGGAATTGAAACCCGAGTTTGGGGATGGAGAGAGAGAACAACGGGCTAGGATGCTTGTTTTGCACACAGTGGACCTAGTCTGTATCCCTGCCACCCCACAGGGTGCCTGGACCACGTTGGGAGGAGTGATCCCTGAGCACAGAGACAGGAGTAAGACACTCAGTATGGCCCTAAACCCAAATGAATAAATAAATAAATAAATAAATAAATACTGGTTGTCTATTATGAAGGAAGAAATATCAAAACCCCCCCAAATTTTAGCAAAAGTTTTGGAATTCTCAAAATGTTTTAACTTGATTTTTTTTTGGATTTGTACGTGTGTGTGGGTGGGGAGGGGTTAGGGTCACATCCAATGATGCTCAGTGACTATTTCTTTTTTTTTTTTTTTTTTTTTGCTTTTTGGTTCACGCCCCGCGATGCACAGGGGTTACTCCTGGCTCTGCACTCAGGAATCACTCCTGGCCGTGCTCAGGGGACCAAATGGGATGCTGGGAATCGAACCTGGGTCGGCCGCGTGCAAGGCAAATGCCCTACCCGCTGTGCTATCACTCCAGCTCCCTCAATGACTATTTCTGGTTCTGTGCTTACGAGCACCCCAGGCAGTGTTCAGGAGATCCTAGGGAGTGTCTGGATTCAAACCAGGGTCAGGGGGATGCAAAGCATGTGCCCGAAACCTTCTATTATGTTTCTGGCCCTAACTTCCTTTTGTATATTGCCCGTGGGAAACACATGCATATCCCAGAGAATGGGACAGAGAAGAGAGGGTGCAGTGATGGGGAGCAACCCATGGCCTAGACACTTTTTGGAGGGGGGTGGATCACACCCTGTGGTGCTCAGGGGTTATTCCTGGCTCTGTGCTCAGGGGTCATTTATGGCAGTGCCTCGTGGGGACCGGCTGTGGTGCCAGGAATCAAACCGGAAATGATACATGCAAGGCAAGTGGTTTGCTCTGGACTATCTCTCTGGTTCAACCGTTTTGGGGTTTTGTTTCAGATTGTGTTTTTGTTTGGGGGCCATACCCGGTGATGCTCAGGGGTTACTCCTGGCTCTGCCCTCAGGAATTACTCCTGACAGAGGACCGTCTGGGATACTGGATGTGTCAGACCAAGGTCAGCTAGTGAAGACAATCATTTTACCTCTGTACTATTTTTCCAGCCCCTCATTTAAAAAAAAAATAATATAAAAAGAAAGAAAATGCTTGAGAACCGCGACTTAGCAGCAAGAATTTTCTTGTTATTTTGAACAAAGCAAGCAGAGAGGGAGAGAAAAAAAGAAGAGAGATATTAGGACAGAGAACGGGAAAAATTTAAAAAGGGAAAATAGATGAATGACCTAGAAAGGTGGCAAGGACCAGCATCTTAGAGGAGAATGTTGTGCCTTGTCCCTTCCCCACCCCATGCTGAGTGTTACGACTAAATATAACAAAGTGTTCAGTGATTTTAAGTCATTGGCAGAGAAAAAAGAAAAAGATGGGACCCGAGAGACAGTACAGCAGGTACCAACTACCATGATCAGTGGTGAAAATGTCATCATCTGGTTCAGCCTCTAGCGCAAACAGCATGGAGACTGCTCAAAAAAAAAAAAATTTTAAAAGTACAGGGGCCAGAGGGATAGCATAGCAGGAAGTGCATTTGCCTTGCACATGGCTGACCCGGATTTGATCCCTGGCATCCCATATGGTCCCCCAAGATTGCGAGGAATGATCCCTGAGTGCAGAGCCAAGAGTAATCCCTGAGCACCGGCCTCATACAAAATAAAACAAAAAAATACTTTAAATAAAACGTCTAGGGGCTGGAGCGATAGCACAGCGGGTAGGTCGTTTGCCTTGCACGCAGCCAACATGACCGACACAGGTTCGATTCCCAGCACCCCATATGGTCCCCTGAGCACCGCCAGGAGCAATTCCTGAGTCCATGAGTCAGGAGTAACCCCTGATCATCGCTGGGTGTGACTCCAAAAAGCAAAAAAATAAATAAATAAATAAAACGTCTATATAGGGGCTGGAGAGATAGCACAGCGGGTAGGGCATTTGCCTTGCATGCAGCCGACCTGGGTTCGATTCCCAGCATCCCATATGGTCCCCTGAGCACCGCCAGGAGCAATTCCTGAGTCCATGAGCCAGGAGTAACCCCTGAGCATCGCTGGGTGTGACCCAAAAAGCAAAAAAATAAATAAAACGTCTATATAGGAGCTGGAGAGATAGCACAGCGGGTAGGGCATTTGCCTTGCATGCAGCCGACCTGGGTTCGATTCCCAGCATCCCATATGGTCCCCAGAGCACCGCCAGGAGTGAATCCTGAGTGCAGAGCCAGGAGGAACCCCTGTGCATTTCCAGGTGTGACCCAGAAAGAAAAAAAAAGTCTATATAATCTGATGATCCCCTTCTTGTAATCAACCCCAAGAGCACAGAAGATTAATTTGAAAGGCTATTTGTGCTCCTTTGTTCATTGCAATACTATTTATAAAGGCCAAACAACTCAAATATCCAACAACTGATGAGTGGATAAAGAAACTGTGGTTTAGGGCTACAGTCATAGTACAGTGGGGAGAACACATGCCTTGCATGTGGCCAACCCAGGTTCAATCCCCTGCATCCCAAATGGGCCCTTGAGCACTGCCAGGAGTAATTCTTGAGTGCAGGGCCAGGAGTAAACCCTGAGCAGTACTGGATGTGCCTCCCCAGAGAAAGAAAAGAAACTGGCCTATATGTACCATGGAATAATACTTAGTTATAAGAAAAGAGGAGGGTCGGAGAGATAGTAGAGTGGGGAGGGTGTTTGTCTTATAAGCAGCCAACCCATGTTCAATCCCAGGCATCCCCTAGGGTCCCCCAAGCACCAACAGGAGAAATTTCTGAGTGCAGAGCCAGGAAATAACCCCTGTGCATTGCCAGGTGTGACCCAAAAAAATAAATAAAAATAAATTTTAAAAAAATAGAGGAAATCCTGCCGAATTGGATGGAACTGGAGAGGGTGGTGCTGAAAAAGTTAGAAGGTGATGGTGGCAGGGGTGAGGGGATAAGAGGGGTGTGTGTGTGTGTGTGTGTGTGTGTGTGTGTGTGTGTACCTAGGGGTGAGTGGTGGAGGGATGGATATTGACACTGGTGCTGCCAAGGGGGCAAAGACATTGTGTGTCTAAAGCTGTCTATGGTGCTATTTTTTGTTTGTTTGTTTGTTTGTTTTTTGGGTCACACCCAGTAATGCACAGGGGTTACTCCTGGCTTTGCACTCAGGAATTACTCCTGGTGGTGCTCAGGGGACCTTATGGGATGTTGGGGATTGAACCTGGGTCGGCCATGTGCAAAGCAAACGCCCTACACGCTGTACTATTGCTCCAAGCCAAGATGGTGCTATTGTAAAGCAAGGTATCTCAATAAAACCAGTACATGGAATAAATGTAACAAGTCATACACTTTAGTATCCAACACATTCTTGCCCCAAGCCTCCATGCAGGGCAGGGGAGGCCCTACTGGCACGGGGGAGGAGTCATCAGTTAGATCCAGGAAAGCACTCCCACTCCACCTTCCAGCTCCCTCAAGGGCATTTTATCCATTTTGTGTCCTCTTGTCCTCTTGGCAGGGTCACCAACCCTGGTTTGTGGCCCAACCCTGCCTCCAACCCTTGGGGGTGGGGGGGAATCCATTTAGAGAGATGAAAAGCCATAGAAAATCAAAGAGTTGTTTGAAGGGACTCTTCAAAGGAGTGTTCCTGCAAAAATAAAACAAAACCAGAATCCAAGTGTGGGGACATCAGCGATGTCCTGAAATGACACCTTCATATGATGCAGAGGAAGAAGGATCCCCCTCTAGGTTCAAAAGTTCTGACTCCCGGGTCTGGAGCCATAGCACTGCGGGGAGGGCGTTTGCCTTGCATGCAGCTGACCCGGGTTCGATTCCCAGCATCCCATATGGTCCTCCAAGCATTGCCAGGAATAATTCCTGAGTGCAGAGCCAGGAGTAACCCCTGTGCATCGCTGAGTGTGACCCAAAAAGCAAAAAAAAAAAAAAAAGACAAAGTTCTCAGTTCACAGCTCACCTGAGGCATGGGGGAGGGGGGGAACCTCCATAATCAGTTTAGCAAAAACATCCCCTGCACTCTCTACTCTGAGCACAACACTTCCCAAGGTGGGGTGTGTAGTTCTTTTGTTTCACTTATTTATTGTTTGGTTTTTGGCCGGGCCACTCCCAGTGATGCACCAGGTTATGCCTGGCTCTGCACTCAGGAATTACTCCTGGCGGTGCTCGGGGAACCATATGGGATATCAGGGATCAAACCCGGGTTGGCCGCGTGCAAAGCAAATAAATGCCCTCCCCGCTGTGCTGCTGCTCCTGTCCCGTCCTTGGCTTCGTTTTAGGGACTCCACTGTGGGGTACCTGTAGCGTAGTGGGTTGTTTTTTTTTTTTTTGCTTTTTGGGTCACACCCGGCAATGCACAGGGGTTCCTCCTGGCTCTGCGCTCAGGAATTACCCCTGGCGGTGCTCAGCGAATCATATGGGATGCTGGGAATCGAACCCGGGTTGGCCGCGTGCAAGGCAAACGCCCTCCCCGCTGTGCTATTGCTCCAGCCCCATCTGTGGCGTCTTTTGGGGTATGAATTTCTTTCTCTTGGGGGACTGCTTTTTTAATGTTTCTTTTCTTTTTTTTTTAGGTTTTTGGGCCACACCCTGTGGTGCTCAGGACTTACTTCTGGCTCTACACTCAGGGATCACTCCTGGTTCAGGGACCATATGGGGTGCTGGGGTTCAAACCCAGGTTGGCCACATGTAAGACAAGTGCTTATTGTATACTATTGCTCTACCCCCCCCTTTTTTTTTCTTTTTCTCCACATCCAGTTGTGCTCCGGGCTTGCTTTAGGCTCGGTGCTTGGGGGACCCTCTGCAGGGCTAAGGGATCACTCCCGAGTTGGTTGGTCCAATGTGGTCCTGGGGATGGAATGAGGGCAGCTGTGGCTGTGCAGGGCAAGTGCCTGAAGTCGTGTGCTCTCTCCCCCTCCCCGACTTGGGTCTGACTCTCTTTCCAGCCGGCATAACCTCCCTTGTCCCAAGGCTGAGGCAGTGATCGTGGAGGAATCAGGTCCCACTGCGCGCCCACCAGGAGCTACTTTAGTGGGTGGGGTTGGTAGGACTTTTAAGGTCCCTCCATGAAGGAGCTGGTGATTTCTGGGGGGCACACTTCACTGCCCCGGGCACCCCACTCTTTAGCTACTGAGAGCTGAAACTGCCTCAGGAATTCTAAAATTTTAAATTAGATGATACAACTGGAGTTAAATTTTTTTTTTTTTTTTTTGCATCTCACCCGGCAATGCTCAGGGGTTACTCCTGGCTCATGCACTCAGGAATCACTCCTGGCGGTGCTCAGGGGACCATAGGGGGCGCTGGGGATAGAACCCAGGTCGGCTGCATGCAAGGCAAACGCCCTACCCACTGTGCTATCGCTCCAGCCCCTGGAGTTAAATTTTTAACTGAACGGTGACTTTGGGAGGACCATCTGTTTAATTAAGGTGGCACGGCCAGATCAATCATTTCTTGCCGCCCTAACCTGCCCTCCCACCTTACCCCTGCTTATCTGCATTGTTATAAACCAGATTGGCTTGGCTTGGCTCGGGTTTGGATAGAAACCAGTGCTTCTTCCGATGGGCAATTTTGTTACCTGCATCAGTAGATTATCCCAGAAGCCCTCACTTCGGGGCTGGAGCGATACCACAGCAGGGAGGGCGTTGGCCTTGCACGCGGCCAACCCGGGTTCGATTCCCAGGATCCCATAGGGTCGCCCGAGCACCGCCAGGAGTGATTCCTGAATGCAGAGCCAGGAGGAACCCCTGTGCATCGCGGGGTGTGACTCAAAAAGCAAAAAACAAAACCCAGAAGCCCCCACTTCCTCCTCAGCTGCGGCATTTCCACACCACGCCCATAGGCCAGCCAGCCTGTACATGACATGCCGGCGCCCTGGCAAGGCGGAGGGAGCGGATGTGGCCGAAGCACAACTGCCCACGAGAGGGAAATGCAGTGACCACGTGGGTCACCCAGAAGATGGCCCAGCACCTGACTCAGGAAGTCCGGGAAGGGCGGGGGGGGGGGGGGTGTCGCTGTAATAGGGAAGCCAGCTGCACCCGTCCACCCTCATCACAGGCACATGCAGGAACACCCAGACCACCAGCGCATTGAGGGGGAGCCCTGCAGCCAGCACCCCTTAAGGACCACCATATGCAGGGTTTTTGGTGTTTCGTTTGGGTAGGGTCACACCCGGCGATGCTCAGGGGTTCCTCCTGGCTCTGCACTCAGGAATTACTCCAGGCGGTGCTCAGGGGACCATATGGGATGCTGGGAATCGAACCCTGGTCGGCCGCATGGAAGGCAATGCCCAACCTGCTGTGCTATCGCTCCAGCCCCTCCCAGGGTTTACTCTTGACTGTGCACAGGGATCATTCCTAGTGGGGCTCAGGGGACCACATGTGGTGCAGGCAGTGGGACCCCGGTTGGCTGTGTACAAGGCAAGCACCTTAGCCGCTGAACTGTCACTCCAGCCCCGAGACTCAGGGGTGCTTGTCTGCCCAGCCTCAAACCTCTCCCCAGCCTCAGTCTGTGCAGAACAGCGTTATAGAGCAGGGCGGCGGGAAAGCCAGAGACGCCCGGTCTTGACCGCCCGCTGCCTGCTCCAGGTCCTGGCTTTGCTACTTGCCTTGTTGTGTCCCTTCCTTCCCTCCCTCCTTCCCTCCCTCCCTCCTTCCTTCCTTCCTTCCTTCCTTCCTTCCTTCCTTCCTTCCTTCCCTCCTTCCCTCCTCCCTTCCCTCCTCCCTCCCTCCCTCCTTTCCTCTCTCCCTTCTTCACTCCTTCCCTCCTCCGTTCCCTCCTCCCTCCCTCCCTTCCTCTCTCCCTTCTTCCCTCCTTCCCTCCTCCCTCCCTCCCTTCCTCTCTCCCTTCTTCCCTCCTTCCCTCCTCCCTTCCCTCCTCCCTCCCTCCCTTCCTCTCTCCCTTCTTCCCTCCTTCCCTCCTCCCTTCCCTCCTCCCTCCCTCCCTTCCTCTCTCCCTTCTTCCCTCCTTCCCTCCTCCCTTCCCTCCTTCCCTCCTCCCTTCCCTCCTCCCTCCCTCCCTTCCTCTCTCCCTTCTTCCCTCCTTCCCTCCTCCCTTCCCTCCTCCCTCCCTCCCTTCCTCTCTCCCTTCTTCCCTCCCTCCTTCTTTCCTTCCTCCCTCCATGCCTTTCTTCCTTCCTCTCTTTCCTCCTTCCTTCTTTCTCTTTTTGTTTCTTTCCTTCTTCCTTCCTCCCTTCTTTTCTTCTCTTCCTCCTTCCTTCCTTCTTCTTTCCTCCTTCTTTCTTTCTTTCTCTCTCTTTTGTTTTTTGCTTTTTGGGTCACACCCGGCAATACACGGGAGTTACTCCTGGATCTGTGCTCAGGAATTACTCATGGCAGTGCCCAGGGGACCATATGGGATGCTGGGAATTGAACCCGGGTTGGCCGCGTGTAAGGAAAACGCCCTACCCGCTGTGCTATTGCTCCAGCCCCTCTTTTTCTCTTTCTTTCCGTCTTCCTTCCTTCCTTCCTTCTTTTCTCTTTCCTCTTTCTTTTTCTATTTCTTCCCTTTTATTTCTTTCTTTCTTTTTCTCTCCTTCCTTCCTCTCTTTCTCTCTTCTTTCTTCCTTCTTTCTTCTTTCTCTTATTCTCTACTTTTTATTTTTCTCTCCTTCCTCCCTCCCTCCCTTCCTTCCTTCCTTCCTTCCTTCCTTCCTTCCTTCTTTCCTTCCTTCCTTCCTTTCTTATGTGTATTTTTTACACATAGGGGCGCTCACGGATACTCCCAGCTTGCCGCTCTTGAGTCCCTTCCAGCAGTGCTCAGGGGACCAGCAGTGCCCAGCCTTGAATCTTGGCCGCCACACGCAGAGCATGCGCTCTGGCCTGTTAACCCTTCCTCTAGCCCCTAACTTTCCTTTCTTACACCTTCAAACAGCAGAACTCTCCCTCAGTGAGATCTGTGGCTCCCCAACATCAGGGGCCAGGGACTCGGTCGCAGGCTGTGCGGATCAGTCGGAGTCAGGTCCACTTTGACAAGGGCCCGGGTGGGACTGGTGGTGATTCATCAAGCACTTAAATCTCCTCCTCTCCTGCTCAGCTTCTAACTTCTCCACAAATGACATTAGCGACATCCTGAATTCTGAATAGAGGTCCCGCTCCTGTTTCTCGTTGGACAGGAACGAGTTCAATCCCATCCCAGCCTAGGATCCTTAGCTCCCTCTGAAACTCAGGTTGACAGGACTTAAATTTTCAGAATGAGCAGATCAAGTGGATCTTTTTTTTTCTTTTTGGGTCACACCCGGTGACGCATAGGGGTTACTCCTGACTCCTGGACTCAGGAGTTACTCCTGGTGGTGCTCAGGGCACCATATGGGATGCTGGGAATTGAACTCGGGTTGGCTGCGTGCAAGGCAAATGCCCTACCCGCTGTGCTATCACTCCAGCTCCCTCAAGTGGATCTTTTTAATTTAATTTTTTGCTTTTTGGGGGTCACAACCAGCGATGCTCAGGGGTTATTCCTGGCTCTACACTCGGGAACTACTCCTGGTGGTGCTCAGGGGACCATATGGGATGCTGGGAATCAAACCCGGGTCAGCCGTGTGCAAGGCAAACGCCCTCCCCACTGGACTATTGCTTCAGCACCGATCAAGTGGATCTCGAATGAGCACTTGGTGGGACTCGAAGGGGAACAAGTACCGAGCAAGACTTTCCCTGGACCCTCCATGAATTTGGTCTCCAGCCACCCAGCAATCACCGAACAATCTCCACACTTAAACAGTGGCTGGAAAGCTGCTGTAAGCTTAGAACAAGTACCTCTGTCAGAACAGTACAGGTCAGGCACACATAAACTCAGAGTCACAAACACCACTGGATCATGTGAGAATGGATCACACGATCCGTTGTCATTGTTTAGGCCAGACTCCTAGCTCAGACGTGAAGGAAAAAACAAAGGAATTCATCCACATTCATGAACGGGACAAAGGCCTATGCAGGTCTTCAAATACACCAGAACTTTTTTTCTTTCCATTTTTTTTTTCTTTTTGGGTCACACCAGCGACGCACAGGGGTTACTCCTGACTCTGCACTCAGGAGTTACTTCTGACGGTGCTCTGGGGACCATATGGGGTGCTGGGAATCGAACCCAGGTTGGCTGCATGCAAGGCAAACACCCTACCCGCTGTGTTATGGCTCCAGCCCCACACCAGGACTTTCTAAATGTCCCAAGGACAACTTCAAAGCAACAATCCAATGGACGCTCAATAAAATGAAGCAATCCGTGGACGATAGCATGAATAAGTTGCAGAACATGTCAAAGTATGACAAAAGGCCTGAGAGACGACTTAATGGGCTTGAGTACATGGTTTGCTTGCATAACACCCAGGTTCAAGTCCCAGCATTGCATGGGCCCCTGGACACACACAGCTGAGAGTGATCCCTGAACACCATGCCAGCAGTAGCACCTGAGCACTGCAGGGTGTGCCCCTCCCCTAAAAGAAAGTCTGGAAAGCTGCAAGTAGAAAGAAATGTGCCAGAGAGCCCAATAGCTAAGTTCAGAAAAAACTTAGTGGACTTAGAAACAGAATAGAAGAACGCCAAAACTTGAGTCAGTGCCCCACAGAGTGGGGAAAAAAAGAGTATCAATAAAGAATGAGGGGAGGGGCCGGAGTTATAGTACAGCAGGTAGGGCATCTGCCTGCACGCAACTGACCCAGGTTCAATCCCCGGCATCCCATATGGTCCCCCGAGCACTGCCAGGAGTAATTCCTGAATGCAGAGCCAGGAGTAACCCCAAAGCATCGCTGGGTGTGACCCAAAAAGAAAAAAAAGAAAGAAGAATGAGGGGAGGGAAAGTTTTCAAAAATGAAGAATATATTAGAGAATTTCCTGGCCCCCCGCCTGGCTATCCTCGTCAGGGCCGCTTGGAGGGGGGAGGGTTGAATTTTCCTCCCCGCCCTGAGCAGAGCCCTGGCAGCCGAATACCTCCAGAACCAGCCATAACCATGCTGAGACCACTCTCCACACGCAAGAAGGTACCGGCATAGGAACAAAGGCATGCGGGTCCCGGGGCTGAGATCTCCAAGCCTGCTCAGATCGGGGCTGAGCATCCTCCACCCAGATCCTCCATCTTCCAGTAGGCAGGGGTCACACCCACCAACTGCCCCATGGCACCGTGTAATCCCATCAACAGACAAGACCCAGAGACTATAAAACCCAGCTCTCAGACATCTTATTATCTCATTCTTACTTTGGACAACCTGGCAGGCTACCGAATGTAACCTGCCCACACGGCAGAGTCTGGCAAACTCCACGTGGCGTACCCAATATGCCAAATACCAGTAACAATGATGGGTCTCATTCTCCTAACCCTGAAAGAGCCTTGAATATGGCACTTTTTAAAATTTCAGGGCTAGGGTGAAGGAGACGTTACTGGTACCTGCTTGAGGCAATCGACGAACAACAGGATGATCATGATCGTGATATTAGAGATCTATTGGATTGGATTAAGAACAACATTTTCTGCGCCATAGGAGTTCCAGAAGAAGAGGAACGAAAGCAGAGGAGTTGATGGTAGGAAAAATAATAGTGGAGCATTTTCCCAATCTGTGAAGACAGGCCTAATTCAGAAAGCCCAAAGAGTTACAAAGAACATAAACCCAAACAGGAGAACACCAAGACATAATGTGATTAAAATGGCAAGAAACAAGGAGAGAAAAAGACTCCTAAAAGTTGCAAGAGAAGAGCAAAGGTTGATATATAAAGATTTTGAGGAAGTTAGAGTGATAGTACAGCGGTTAGGGCGTTTGTCTTGCACACAACCTACCTGGGTTCGATCCCAGCATCTCATATGATCCCCCAAGCACCACAAGGAGTAATTTCCGAGTGCAGGGCCAGTAGTAACTCCAGAGCATTGCCATATGTGACCCAAAAAGCTAAAAAGAATTTTTTAAAAAAAAACAAAAGGGGTTTTAGTGGCTGGAGTGATAGCACAGCGGGTAGGGTGTTTGCCTTGGACACGGCTGACCCGTGTTCGATTCCCAGCATCCCATATGGTCCCCTGAGCACCGCTAGGAGTAACTCGAGTAACTCCTGAGTTCAGAGCCAGGAGTAACCCCTGTGCATCGCCGGGTGTGACCCAAAAAGCAAAAAATACAAAAATTTTTTAAAAGGGGTTTTAAATTTTTTTTTAATTAAAACTTTTTTTTAATTAAAAAAAAAGTGTTTTTTTAAACTCTCCTCTAAGACTCACATCAAATTTCTCAAAAGAAACCCTATAAACCAGAGAGAATGGTCTGTAATGTACCCAAAGTCTTGAATGAAAGCAACCTCCAACTAAGAATCCTTTATCCTACAAGGTTATTACTCGATACAAAGTTATAAAGACATTTTGAAACAACAACTACAGACATTTATTGCTTCTAAACCAACTCTACAAGAAATACTGAATTTGGGGCTGTAGTGATAGCACAGCGGGTAGGACGTTTGCCTTGCACGCAGCCAACCCGGGTTTGATTCCCAGCGTCCCATATGGTCCCCTGAGCACCGCTAGGAGTAATTCCTGAGTGCAAAGTCAGGAGGAACCCCTGAGCATCACCGGGTGTGACCCAAAAAGTAAAAAAAAAAAAGAAAAGAAGAAGAAATATTAAATGGGGGGGGGCTGGAGAGATAGTAGGGTGCTTGCCTTGCAGGTGTGTCTAACTTGGGTTTGGTCCCCAGAAACACATACTGCCCCTCCAGGAGTAATCCTTGAGCGTAGAGCCAGAATCAAGCCCTGACCATGCCAGGTACAACCTCTCCCTGCCGCAAAAAATGGAGGGGCCTGAGTGCTGTTCCAGAATTCCCAGTTGCTGCAGCAAATATGGAGTCGAGGTCCACCCAGCCTAAGCAGAAGCTAGACACATCTATCCAATCAGATGTTCAGTGAGTCTTCACAGCTCCAGCGGGGTTTGCCAGGACTCGTCTGCAGTGGACTGTAGTGTGAAGCTGTTGTGGTTCGGACATACCCGTGACCCGAAGTTTGAGTGGGCTTTGCTGGTACCGGATGAAACAGCTGATGTGTGTCTCTGTAGGCTGAGTTCTATCTATGAGCAAGCCTGAAGGATGATGCGGGGTACAGTGACCGCTATCTTGTGGCAGGCCTGTGTTAAGTTTGTACAGGCCTGCTGGGCTTCCTGCTGTACTGGATTCCTGGAAGCAAGGTGAACCGTTTTATGTGTTTCAAAGGATATAAGCAGGGGCTGGAGTGATAGCACAGCAGGAAGGGCGTTTGCCTTGAATGCGGCCAGCCCGGTTGGATTCCCAGCATCCCATGTGGTCCCCTGAGCAGCACCAGGAGTAACTCCTGAGTGCAGAGCCAGGAATAACCCCTGTGCATCACCAGGTGTGACGACGCCCCCCCCCCCCAAAAAAAAAATAAAAAACAAAGGATATAAGCAGAGGTGGGCAGAGAATTTTTGAACTTGTGTGTGTCTGAGAACAGCTGGGAACCAGATTTGTTCCATCAGGGGCTGGAGTGACAAGACGCTTTCCTTGCGCGTAGCCAACACAGGTTGGATCCCCGGGAATCCCATGTGGGCCCCTGAGCGGCAGGAGTGACTCCTGAGCACAGACTCAGGAGTAAGTCCTATGCATCGCAGGGTGTGCCCCCCCGAAAAAAGAAAAAGAAAAACCAAATGTGTTCAACTTTGGGGAAGTGGGCTTCGGATGAGAAAGCCCCTGGTTGGGGGTGTCACTCCATGGTGGAACACCTGCCCTGTTTGTGTGAGACTCCAGGCTCTATCTATAGAACTGAAAAAAGGAAAAGAAAAAGAAGTACCCCCAGATTCCTGAGCACTCTATTGGGAGTTACAGGCTCGATCTCACTAGTGCCTGGCCCTGGACTATCTGGTCCTTTTTATACCCCATATCTGGGTGATGGGCATTTTGCCTGTTGCCTTCCAAGACCCGATCTGTTTGGAGACTGGCCCACATCCAAAAGACCAACCAGCATTGGCATGGATGTGGGGAGAAACGGACTTTCCTTCGCTGCTGGTGGGAAAGCCAAGTGGTTCAGCCCTTTTGGAAAACAGTACGGACTCTTGTCAAAAAAACTAGAAATTGAGGGGCTGGAGCGATAGCATAGGGGGTAGGGCATTTGCCTTGCATGCGGCCGACCCGGGTTCGATTCCCAGCATCCCATATGGTCCCCCGAGCACCGCCAGGAGTAATACCTGAGTGCATGAACCAGGAGTAACCCCTGTGCATAGCTGGGTATGACCCCAAAAAAGCAAAAAAACAAACAAACTAGAAATTGAGCTCCCATTTGACCCGGCAATACCACTTCTGGGAGATGTAAAAAGTATAGTAGAAACGACCTCTGCACTTGTATGTTCATTGCAGTACTGTTTACAATAGCCAGAAGCTGGAAAAAACCTGAGTGCCCGAGAACAGATGACTGGTTAAGGAAAGTTTGGTATATCTAGACAATGGACTACTATGCAGCTGTTAGAAAAGATGAAGTCATGAAATTTGCATATAGGTGGATCAATATGGAAAGTATCATGTTAAGTGAGATGAGTCAGAAAGAGAGGGAAAGACATAGAAAGATTGCACTCATTTGTGGAATATAAAGTAACAGAAGTCTGGAGCTATAGCACAGCGGATAAGGCATTTGCCTTGCACATGGTTGACTTGGGTTCGATTCCTCCACACCTCTTGGAGAGCCCAGAAAGCTACCAAGAGTATCTTGCCCACATGGCAAAGCCTGGCAGGCTACCCATGACGTATTCGATATGCCAAAAACAGTAACAAGTCTCACAATTTGTTGAGATGCTACTGGACCCTGCTCGAGCAAATCGATGAACAACAGGAAGACAGTGCTACAATGCTAAAGTAACAGAATGGGAGACTAACACCCAAGAATCGTAGAGATAAAGCACCAGGATGATTGCTCCATGGCTTGGAAGCCAGCCTCACATGCCAGGGGAAAAGGCAGCTCTGACAGAGAAGGGACCACCAAGTAAAGGGTGCTAGGAGGGCCACTTGGGATGGGAGATGCTTGCTGAGAGTAGACTATAGACTGAACATGATGGCCACTTGATACTTCTATTGCAAATCACAAACACCCAAAGGGAGAGAGAGTGCAAAAGGGAATGTGCCTGCCACAGAGGCAGGGTGGGGTGGGGGCAACAGGTGCGGATGGTGGGAGGGATACTGGGATCATTGGTGGTGAAGAATGGGCACTGGTGGAGGGATGGGTACTCAATCATCGTATGACTGAAACGCAAGCACAAAAGTTTGTAAGTCTGTAACTGTACCTCACGGTAATTCATTAATAAAAAAAATATTTAAAAAAAAAAGACCCGATCTGTTTGTTTGTTCACACAGGGGTCTGGGTATGACCCTTCCTGTTGGCTTGACTAACTAGGTATCATCCCTCAACAGATATCTTGCTGTCGCTGTCCTGGGACGCATGGGGCTTGCCTTAGGAATGACAGTTCCCAGGCAGATTGTTGTTGGCCAGAGGTCTCTATGCTGGCACGGTCTCTACCCAGCTCCAGTCTTTTGCTACCCCCTACAGTGGCCATGGGGAGAGTCTGGGCACCCAGCTCAACACCACTTCATTTCTAGAACCTTAGAAGCCTGCTACTGGGGTCTGTCTTCAGGCCTCCCAGAGGTCCAGACCAAGCCACTGGACTTCTTCACGCAAACCCTGTGTGTCTTTTGGCCTGTAATCATAACTTGGAGCCCTGCTGCCCGGATGGGGGCCAGTGCCCAAATCTATTTTATTTTTCTTCTTTTTTTTTGGGAGGGGGGGAAAGAGATGGGGCATGATTTTTTTTAGCCACACCCAGTGGTGCTCAGGGCTTACTCCTGGCTCTGCGCAAGAGGGATCAGGGATGGAACCCAGGTTGGCTGTGTGTAAGGCAAGCATACTCCCGCTATCCTATCTCTCTGGTTCCCGAAATCCATTGATTTTTCTCTTCTGGAACTCAGATAGGAACTCTGCATTCACTCCCATCCTTGGTATAGGTGTTGCCATGGGACAGCCTAGGTGCTGTCTCAGCCAACAATCTTGACCCCAGCCCCTCCTAAGTGTTTTTTTCCCCCTTTGGACCACACCCAGCTGTGCTCAGGGTTTATATTCCTGGCTCTGTGCTCAGGGATCACTCCTGGTGGTCCCTTGGGGAACCAAATGGGATACTGGGGATCAAACTGGGGCTGGCCATGTGCAAGGCACGCACTGTATTATTGCTCTGGCCTCTGTCCCAAGTTTTTATGTGTTATTTATTTATTTATTTATTTATTTTGCTTTTTGAGTCACACCCGGCAATGCTCAGGGGTTACTCCTGACTCATGCACTCAGGAGTTACTCCTGGCGGTGCTCAGGGGACCCTATGGGATGCTGGGAATTGAGCCTGGGTTGGCCGCATGCAAGGCAAACACCCTGCCCGCTGTGCTATCATTCCAGCCCCTGTCCCAAGTTTTTAAAACAAATTGGAATTGCTTATATGTTGTTGTGATTAGCCTAATTAATGGTTTGATTCTTCCACTCTCGTCTCTCTCCAGTTTCTGCCAATTGCGACAGTCAGTTCCCAGGATCCTCTCTGTTGGCCCCCTCCAGTTCGTTGGGATACAGGCCAGGTTGCAGGCCACTGTTAGACACATCCCCTCCTTTCAGTTTTCCCAGTGTCTCTGTATTCATGTCTCTGTATACCATGAATATATTCCATGGTATATATTTTGGCTATCCAATGGTTATCCATACATTGGTTATCTGTTCATCTGTCAAGCTACCTGGTTATCCCACATTTTAGCTCTTGAAAAATGTGGTACCCATTTTGGGGGGTGGTACTGGGAGGGAACCCTAGGATCTCATATATGCCAGGCATGTGCTGTGTCACTGAGTCACATCCCCAAGCCCCTAGATCCTGCCAACTCCTCTCAACTACTCTTGAGAGTAGTCATTCGAAGATCCTGGATAATTATCCTTAAGCAACTACTTTCATTCTTACATGGGGCCAATTAAAAAGCTCTATGGGTGTCATTTTATTTTTCTTTTGTATTTCCCTTGCTGCAGACCCCCGATTATGGAGCCAGCTTGGGGCCACGGTTCCCTGAGAACTCAGGCAGCAGGGACCAGTTCAAGCATGTGCCGATGAAGTGGACCTCAGATGTAGCTTGAAGACTGACTCGTAGAACTGGTGGGATGTGAGGTGCTCATGCCGTGCAGGTGCTCATGGCAAACTTCCCCTGTCCTGAGCACTCCCAGGCACTTTCCCAAGGAGATCAAAGCGGGTTAAACAGGGCAATAGCTCTCTCTCTCCCTCCCTCTCTCTCTCTCTCTCTCTCCCCTACCTTCTCCCTCACTCACCACTTCTCTGACAGGAATCAATAACTCCAAATCTCTTTCAAATGACTCTGTTTTTTTTCTTAAGACTCCCCAATAGTATACAGAAACTACGGGACATGTACACAATGGAATATTACTTGGCCATAAGATAAAATTACACAATTTGATGCTGTGGGTATGGATCTGGAGAGTATCATGCTGAGTGAAGTGAATCAGAGGGAGAGAGACTGGAATTTTGCAAGTGCTTATGAAAGTGCTTGGAGCACCAGAGTGAGGGTCTTCAGCCCTTCTGCTCTGTGGCTGCTGCTCTGGTCCAGCAGAGGACAGCCCACCTGGTATCAATAAAGACTCAACACACACACACACACACACACACACACACACACACACACATATATGTATATGGGTGTAGCCATAAATATACGTATATTTGATATTTGATTTGGGGGTTATACCCGGCTGTGTTCAAGGTTTACTCCTGGTTCTGTGATCAGGGATCACTTGTGGGAGGCTCAGGGGACCATTTGCAGTGCTGGGGATATAAGCTGGGCCACTGTATGCAAGGCAAGCACCCTACCTGCTCTGCTATTGTTCTGCCCCGGGTTTTGTTTTTGCTTTGGAGTCACAACTGTGACGCTATGCTCAGGCTCTGGCCACACTGGAGGTGCTCAGGGACTCATCTGTAGTGTTGGGATTTGAACCGGGGTCAAGGCCTCAAGAAATCTCGGAAAGCGGCTGGCGGTGGTGTCGTGGTGTCGGGATCCTGGCTCCCCTGAATCCAGAGCCCGAGTGTCCCCCCAGCCTCCCGTCTCTCTCAGCGTCCCTGAGAATGGCTCGGGCTGAGCCTCAGAGCTGCAGGCCCCTGCTCTGCTCCCCCCACCCCATCTGCCTGTCCCCCCCCACCCCACCCCATCACTGGAGCTGCTCGGGCACAGTGCCAGGCCAGATGGCGAAGATGGGAACAACGGCCAAGGAGGAGGCGAAGAGGAAATGGAAGGAGGGAATCCAGGAGTGGGGGAGGGGGCCCAGGGCGCGCCCTGCTCCCCCCAATCCTGCCTGAAGGAAGAGGTTAGGCAGTGGGGGGGGGGGATGCAGGAAGCAAAGAAACACCAGCTGGCCCCGAAAAGCACAAATGCTACTTTTCTCCTTGGCAGGGAGGAGAACCTGGAGACCCAAATGGGCTCAGCACCGCCGGGAGGGGCAGTCACCCACGGCAGCATCCCCTACACGGCATCACTCATGGGCAACTGCGCGGGCACGGGGATGTGGGGGAGGGGGAGGAAGGAACAGGCGTTCCTCCTATCTGCCCCCCCATCCCCCTCTCCCCCCCAAAACGGACACCTATTACTTTGTATTCAGGGGCGCAGGGTAGCGCAGAGTTCCGGCCTTGTGAGCGGGATGCCGGGGCTCACGTGGGTAATTGCAGGGGTGAATAAAAGCTGTCCGTGTGGGCTGGTGTGTTTATTGTGAAGACTCAGTACGGAGAGGGGCGGGGGGGGGGATCCTCAGGGTGAGAGGAGACGTGGAGCCAGAGCGCGCTCTCTGCACCCCACTCCTCAAATCCGGGGGGGTGGGGTACCCGGACTTCAGGGTGTCTCAGTCCAGGGGTTCCGGGTCGGACCCCGTGAGCATCCCCTGTCTTGCCCAGAAACACGCACTTGCTTCCTCCCCTCCCCGGCCTGCCAGAGAGCAGCTGGACTTCTCGGGCTTTCTCCCCCAGAGCCCACCCACGTGCAAATCACTTCCTGTGGCTGAGGGGGTCTGAGCCCGGGACCTTCCTGCCCGCTGGCACCTTTGGGGCCCAGAACACCACATGCCTGCCCAGAGCCTGCCCCGAGGCCCTGCAGCCCATCCTGCCCAGATGCCCTAGAAATTTCCTCACCTGTCAAACAGGGACAGGCAGGTGGCCCCTTGGGTGGGTGGGGAGTGGGTGGGGTCCTCTTGGGCAGGAGAGGTGTCCATGTGAGGCTCACAGGGGCCTCTCCACGGGAGGCAGGGACCCGCGTGGTGGCGGCCTGGGGGTGCCCCGAGAGCTGGGTTGGCTGTGACAGGTGGGGAGCCCACGGCAGTTTCTGGGGCCCCGCCCCGCCTCCACGAGGCCCCGCCCCTGGCACTAAGCCCCGCCCTGACCCTAAGTCCCACCCACCGCGAGGCCCCGCCCCTCGGGCCCCATGCCCCGCCCCCGGCCTTTGTGACGTGCCCCCCACACCTGGCTGCACCCCTGCCCGCTAGCCCGAGCCACCACCCCGCTCGCTGGGGCTTGGCCCGTTGAGGCCGTTTAGGTCGGCGGGGAAAACGTCAGAACTCCCCTGAGACCATGAGGACCCGGGCTACCGGCGTCCTCCTCTCATTCCTGGCGGGTGAGTGGATTCCCACGACACCCTCAAGGCTTCCTGGCAGCTCCCACCCAGGTGAAGGGCAGAGGTGCTGGGGAGGATGAAGAAAACGGCCGAAATACGAGAAAGGGGGTCAGGGCGCTCACAGCCCCGTGTGCTGGGGACCCTGACAGTCCTTCACGCCTCGTAGTCTCTGCTGTGAAGCGTCAGGAATCGTTGGGAGAGCCCGATTCTGGTCACTTTGCCTGTCCTGCTCTACCAAGCTTACTCTTCCAGATACGCGGGCCTCAGTCTATCAGCACAAACATATGGGTTTATCTCAAGGGATGCTTCGGAGAGCAGTCACAGGAGCCCGGCCTCAGGGACCGTCCACATCTGGGCCCCCTTTCTGGCTTTCCGGGTCCTGTGTTCTGCCCATTCTGCCCTTCTCTCGCCTCTCGCCTCATTCTGTCCTACCCCTTTGTTCCCAAGCAGCTTCGTGCCCCGAAACTCCTCCAACCTCCTTTGAGTTTTCCAGAAACTTCTCCCCCACAGGTCACTATGCTCCCTCCCTCCCCAGATCTGCTCCCACTCCGCTGCCCTTCACCCTGCTTGGCCTCTGATCTTGGAATTCCCCCTCCCTGCCCCGGGGAGATACCACTGGTCACAGCACACCCCGAGTTCCTCATGGATGGAGTGGGGGGGCTCTCTGGGTTACCCTGGGAAGGCAGATGGGGACCCTGTGGATTCACTGAATTGCTCCCCGCTCCCCGCCAGCGCTGTTCCTGCCTCAGGCCCCTGCCAGGGACTCCGAAATTCCAGGCAGCCCTCTGTCTGACATGGAGTATGAACGCTTCTTCGCCCTCATGACCCCTACCTGGAAGGCAGAGACACTCTGTCGCATCCGAGCCACCCACGGCTGCCAGGACCCCAGCATCATTCAGCTGGACCAGTATGAAAATCACGGCTTGGTGCCCAATGGTGAGAGATGGACAGTGGCTCTGCCCTGAACCTCCGAGATTGGTGGCAGGTGTTGGGTGGCCCTTGCCCTGAGTCCATCTTGACGAGTCTTCCTTCCCTCAACTTCTCGGCATGCCTCCTTTTCTCCCCTCTCCCAGGCCCAATCTGCTCTGACCTTCCCTACGCCTCCTGGTTCGAGTCCTTCTGCCAGTTCTGTCAGTATCGTTGCTCCAATCATGTCTACTACGCCAAGGTGAGGCCCCGGGAAAAAGAGTGATGCCCCAGGGCTGAGGGAGAACAGGTGACAGCAGAGATGGGAGAAGCTTCCAGAATGGCCAGACTTAGGCCTCCTCCCTCACAGCCATGTGACCCTCGTGGACCCACAGTCTACACAGACACAGGCTCACTGGGCCCATTGGAGGTGTCCAAACGATCCTGCCTCCGGGGCCAAGTTGGGGAGAATGACTTGAACAGATAGAGGCTTCCGCTCGATTTCCTTCCAAGTCCAAACAGGGGATAAGGCTGGGTTTCCAGGGCTGGAGAGATAGCACAGTGGGTAGGGCGTTTGCCTTGCACGCGGCCGACCCGGGTTCGATTCCCAGCATTTTATATGGTCCCCTGAGCACCGCCAGGAGTAACTCCTGAGTACAGAGCCAGGAGTAACCCCTGTGCATCGCTGGGTGTGACCCAAAAAGGAAAGAAAAAAAAAAGGGCCGGGTTTCCAGACAAGTAGAGTCTTTACTGGCAGGGAAGTGCTGTGTCAGTCCAGAATATTCCACTGGTGGCCTTCATCCCTGTCCAGGGCCTGAGGGAGGCGGGAGGATAGGAGAAGTTGGCCCCCTGGGGATGGGATTTCCACTCTCCTCTGCTTGCAGAGGGTGCAATGCACCCAGTCCATCTCGGTCTTCTCGCCGAACGCTCTCAAAGAAATTTCTTTTGAAGCCCCGGCAATGGAAGTCACCTCACCGGCTGCTTCTTCCCACGCCACAGGTAACCCCGCCCCGCCCCCACAGGGATGCCCACCCGCAACCCATTCCTCGGCCCCAGAGCCGAGACTTCGGCAGCCGTGGAGGGGGGGGCGGGAAAGGTGTGGAGCTGGGAGGGTCGCCTCTCCTCATGAAGGGGTCCACAGCTGGGCCTTCAGCTGCCCGAGACTGGACGGGGTAACATGGACTCCAGCGGAAACAAGAGCCAAGGGCCCACACCCCACCCGCCGTGCTCCCAGGGAGGCCAAGTGCTCCTTGGAGTAGGACATGGCACTGAGTCACGTTCCTCCTACTGGGGGCCGGGTCTCGAGAGGCTGCTGTCAGGCTGACCCCCTCCAAATTGGGCACCCCCACACACACTCACCCCCACACCCATACACACTCCTCACACTCGTCTCCACCCCGACACTAACCCCCACACTCACCCCCATCTCCACTAGGGCACCTGAGCCTGTTCTGCACATGTCAGGGATGGAGGGGGTCGGGAGAGGAGCCCCGGGGCCCGCGGGCAGCCGTGGGGAGAGTGTCGGGCCTGCAGGAACAGTGGTCCTGGAGGGGATTTGATCCTTTTCATCTCAGGAACTTTGGAGCTCAAGAGCATGTGGAATGGAACAATGTTTTTCAAGGCCCAGCTGAAGTGGGGAGCCGGCCTTCTCCAAGCCCAAGTTAGGGACCAGTCCCTCATCCCCTCTGACCTGACCCAAGGTTCGGCCCTGAGTCCCTCCCCCATCTCCCAGATGCAGTTCCCCAAGCTCCCAGATGCAGTTCCCCAAAGCTCCCAGATGCAGTTCCCCAAAGCTCCCAGATGCAGTTCCCCAAGCTCCCTGATGCAGCTCCCCAATCAAAAGTTCCTCTGGGACTTTCATGAGTCCCCGCTCCTCTTGTTCACTTGAAAAAGGACCCCTGGCCACCTCTTTGTTTTTATGGTTTGCTTTTGGGCCATACCTGGCGGTGCCCAGGGATGACTACTCCTGGCTCTGCATCAGGAATTCTTCCTGGTGGTGCTCAGGGAACCCTATGGGATGTCGGGGATCGAACCCAGGTCAGCCGCGTGCAAGGCAAACGCCCTCCCCGCTGTGTTATCACTCCAGCCTGTCCCCCCCTCCTCCCCCTGCAGCTCTTGAGATTTGTTCTTCCCTACTTGCTCTCTCCTATGTGAGAGGGACAAAGGCTGGGGTGTGGGACATAGGGAAGGGAGGTTCGGAGAGAGGTGGCAAGGGGGGGGTCACGTCCTGCCCCCTCCCTAACCTCAGAGTAATAGTGATCTGGGTACTGTCTTTGTGTTTCCCCCATACTTGCCCGTATGAATGGTGGGATTGAAGCTGCTTTTCTAGCAGTGTGTGTGTGTGTGTGTGTGTGTGTGTGTGTGTGTGTGTGTGTCCCCGTCCCTCCCTCGGCGAATAAAGCCATCAGGGCCAGAAGCCTGACGGTGTCACCCCCTCCCTTCTCTTCCTCCGTCCTCCTCAGCCCCTGTTCCAGTCACGGAGAAACAGTCCTTCCGGTCCTGGTCCGAGCGGATCAACAGCAACATGGAAGGGCTGGTCCGGTCCCTCCTGTCCCAGGGAGGCCTGAGGCGAGAGCAGGAGCACAAGCAGGAGCAAGGCCAGGAGCGCAAGCAGGAGGAGGCCCAGGAGCACAAGCAGGAGCAAGGGCAGGAGCGCAAGCAGGAGGAAGCTCAGGAGCGCAAGCAGGAGCAAGGGCAGGAACGCAAGCAGGAGGAGGCCCAGGAGCACAAGGAGGAGAGCCAGGAGCACAAGGAGGAGAGCCAGGAGCACGCGGCGGAGGAAGAGCAAGAAGAGCAAGAGGAGGAGCAGGAGCAGGAGGAAGAGAGCAAGCAGGAGGAAGGACAGGGGACCGAGGGACTCACCGGGATGCTGAGAGGCCCAGAACCCAAGTACTAGCCGAGGAAGTGGGTCGCCCGGAGCGTGTCGGAAAACCGAGACGCCGCCCTTGATTTCAGTTCCTCAACTTAGCCACATCTGAGTCAGGCCAGACCCCCGCCGATGCCCTTGGATCAACTCAAAACTCAGTCCGTTCCAGCCAGACCCAGGGCTTTCCAACTGAGCACGGAGACACCGGCTGCCCCAATCACTGACTTACTGAGGCATCCCTCTCCCCCCCCCCACCCCCCCACGCCGTGCAAACTCTCTCCCTGAGCATGCAGTGCATGGAGGTCTGATCACGCATGCGCATATCAAACCCCAGCAGACTGGCTGCCACCCCAGCCCCAGTTTTTTCTCCCTTTTTCACAGAGTATAAAAATCTCCCTGGTCCGGCTCAGGGGGGGCCAGTGCTCAGAAATGTATTTCCCCGCCTCCTTGCATGTTACAAGAAATAAATCTTTGCCTTTATTGTCCTTTGTCCAATTGACTGACGGGAGCCCCGGCAGCAAAGTTTTTGCTTTGGGGAAAGACAAGTTCTAGGCTGAATCATTTTTGTTCTTTTGTTCCGGACCAAATTTGGTGGATGGTTGAAGCTTACTCCTGGCTCTGCATTCAGGCAGGGATCACTCGTGGAGGGCCTCAGAGAACCATACAGGGGGGCAGGGATCAGACCTAGGTTGGCCACGTGCAAGGTAAGTGCTCTACCCACTAAATATATATATATAAATGCATATAAATCCAGATCCCGGACGAGATCAGTGCAGTCTTTTGCCCCCGTGCCTCGGTGTCCCTTGCCGGGACCCCCTTGGAGGGGAGCGGATCGAGCTTTCCTCCCCGCCCCGACCGGGGCTCCGGCAGCCGAAGACCTCCAGGACCAGCCACCACCATGCTGAGACCACTCTCCGCACACATGAAGGTACTGGCAGAGGGACAAAGCCACGCGGGTTCCGGGGCCGAGACCTCCATGCCTACTCGAATTGGAGTCGAGCATCTTCCACCCAGATCCTCCAAATTCCAGTAGGCGGGGGTCACACCCACCACCTGGCCCCCTGGCGCCGTGTAATCCCATCAGCGGCCAAGACTCAAAGACTATAAAATCCAGATCCCGGAACCGCGCGGCCGCAAGACATCTTATCAGAACTTTTCTTTATGACATCTTATTATCTCATTCCTACTTTGGACAAACTTGCAGGCTATCGAATGTAGCCTGCCCACAGGGCAGAGTCTGGCAAACTCCCCGTGGCGTACCAAATATGCCAAATACCAGTAACAATGATGGGTCTCATTCTCCTAAAGAGCCGTGAATATAATCTCAGGGCTAGGATGAAAGAGACGTTACTGGGGCCTGCTCGAGGCAATCGACGATTAACAGGATGATGAAATGAAATGAAATATGTATATATTTTACACACACACACATATATATATATCACTTGTCATCCCTTTGCTCATCAATTTGCTCGAGCAGGCACCAGTAACGTCTCCATTCGTCCCTGTCATGTGTAGATAGTGTCACCCAATGGCACACGAAGAGCATCAAACTGTTCGTTCAGGGTCTTGACAAAGAAGTCCAACCATCTTGAGGTGGGCGACCAGGCATTCTTTTGACATCCCATGGAATCCAGTCGGTAACGGCTCTAGTCCAGCGGTCATCTCCAAATTGCATATACATACACACACACCACACACATACACACACACAAATATATATATATATATGCTTTTTCGGTAACACCCAGCGATGCTCAGGGATCACTCCTGGGAACTATATGGGATGCTGGGAATCGAACCAGAGTCAGCCGCGTGCAAGGCAAATGCCGTACCCGCTGTGCTATCTCTCCAGTCCCTCCACCCACCATATTATTTCTTGGGCCGAGGCAGAATTTTTTTCTCTCCATTGGCTGGAGTGATAGCACAGCGGTAGGGCGTTTGCCTTGCATGCAGCCAACATGGCCGACCCGAGTTCGAGTCCTCCGCCCCTCTCGGAGAGCCCGGCAAGCTACCGAGAGTATCTCGCCCGCACGGCAGAGCCTGGCAAGCTCCCCGTGACGTATTCGAAATGCCAAACAGTAACAACAAAGTCTCCAATGGAGACGTTACTGGGCCCGCTCGAGCAAATCGATGAACAACGGGAGGGCCTTTACCTTTACCTTTGGATCCCAGAGGGTGGGGCAGGCAGGACGACCTTGAACAGAGGGACTCTCAGCACCTCAACATCGGGTGCCTTCTAAGTCATCATCTTGGCCAGTTGTATCACGTCCACCAACATGGGTTTGAACTCAGGATCTGACCAACTAGGCAAGCAGTAAAAGCCATGCCTGCTCCCCACAACACCCAGTGCCCCATTCTGGTCCGTCCCAAGCAAGAAGATTCTTCCTGTTCATTCTCCTCCCCTCGCAGATGTAGGAAGTGTCACCGCCAAGGTGATGCACCCCAGGAACTCAGTGAATCCAAGAGACATGAATAAAAAGAACAATGAGGGGGCTGGAGTCATAGTCCAGCGGGGAGGGCATTGGCCTTACACGTGGCTGACCTGGGTTCAATCCCCAACATCCCATACGGTACCCTGAGCACCGCCAGGGGTAATTCCTGAGTGCAGAGCCAGGAGTAACCCCTGAGCATTGGTGGATGTGACCCAAAAAGAAAAAAAAAATCTCCGAGGATGGGAGAAGCATGCTGAAAGTAGACTATAGACCGAACATGATTGCCACTCAATGCCTCTTTTGCAAACCACAGCACCCAAAAGGAGAAAGAGAACAGAAGCAGGGTGGGATGGGGGGATGGGGGGTGGGAGGGATACTGGGATCAGTGATGGTGGAGAATGGGCACTGGTGGAGGGATGGGTGTTTGATCATTGTATAATTGAAACCCAAGCACAAAAATTTGTAAGTCTACAACCGTACCTCATGGTGTCTCACTAATAAAAATTGAAATAAAAAAAATTTTTTTTAAAAGAAAAAAATCAAAACAGGCTAAAAAAAGAACAAAGAGGATCCATTTAGAATACCAAAGCCCTGGCAGGTCCACCAAGACGTTCTCTCCTCCTCCTCCGACCTCCCTGCAGGCCCTCGGGGGCCACACCCACTCTCCCAGCTCTGGCCTCTTTGGACTGGACCCGTTTGGCTTCTGACACAACTGCCTATCTCACCCGTCAATCCCAACATGGGATTAAGCTCCATCCTAACGCTGCCCTACTCTCTGAGGTCCTGACATCAGCCATACATGTCCCTTGGAACCAGTCGTGGGTCTGGACCTCTCCAGGCTCTGATTAGTGTCACACTGTTGAGCGAGTGGCTGCCATTTCCTGTACCCGGGATCCTACAGAGGCAGCCCAAATGCCATCCCTGCCATCTTGTCGCAGCCATACTGAGAATTCCCCCTGGAAGGGGGGTTTCTGCTTCCAGAAAGCTGCAGATGCCTATCAAACCACCTCCTCTTCCCATTTCTCTAGGGGTACACATTTTTGTTGTTTTTCCTTGGTTTCAAGACCACACGCAGTGGTGATTGGGGCTTATTCTATGCTCTGGGAGCACTCCTGGTGGGGCTCTGTGGAGTGATCAGATGTGCTGAAGATCAAACCTAGAGTGGCCCCGTGCAAGGCAAGTGCCTTGCTCACTGCGCCATCAATCCAGGACCTGCCTCACACTTTCCTGCTCCTTTTTAAAGCAAAACTCCAGTGATTAAAGGGCATAAAAAGGAGAGATTTATGCCGGGTGGTCACATAGCCTCTTGCTGCAATCACACACATGGGTTCCCATCTTTTTCTGCCCTCTGAACCCATCCCGGAAGCCTCAGCCCAACCCATGGATTCCTAGAACCCCCTAATTCCTCATATCCCTTCTACCACCCCAAGGAGAAAGTTTAAGGTCTTTCCACTCATGCTTCTCATACAGACAAGATATGTGGGGTGTTCGTGTGTGTGTGTGTGTGTGTGTGTGTGTGTGTGTGGCTTTTGTGAGCGCGGGTCTTCCCTGCTCCCCATCACTACCCTGGCCCCATGCTCCCCTCCCAGATAAATAATAAGTAAACCACTAGCATGATTGGCCCCCAGAGATCAGGATGGGATAATCTCCTGATTAATGCCCCCAGGGGACCGCCTCTCCAGCAAGCTGAGAGTTCAGTTTCCATCCCACGGAGAATAACAGCTTGGGGTGTCTGGCGTTTTTCAGCAGAGGCTCTGGACCATACCTGGGGTGAGCAGCCATATCTGCTGTCTCCATATCCGGGCAGAGTCAGCCCCAGGATCTGCTCAGAAAAGGTGGAAGGGACCCGTGTGCTCCCAAGAACAGACATGGGGGATAGCCCCAGGGATGCGCCCTGAGGCCTCACCACCCCTGTCCTGCAGGGCTGGGTTGTGGAGGGGACAGGCCAGGCCACCCAGACCATGTGGGTGGGTGTGACAGCCTGCAAGGGTCCTCCCAGGACACTGCACACAGCCCCCAGACATGCTCCATGTCAGCCCAACGGGCCCATGTTCCCAAGCTCCGGAAGGACCCGGATGTCCAGGGTCAGGATCTGGCTGGCTCAGGGCCCCCCTGTCCCCAGCTCCTTCCCTCCCTGCCCCATCTTGCCTCCTGGGGAGAGCTTCACCTAGCCAGGACAGCCCCACCCAGCTGGGCAGGGCACAGCCCATAATACTAAGTCTCCTCCTTGGCCCCCACCCCCTCCAGGATGGAGGCCATCCCATAATAGCCACCCACAGGAGACATTCCGCGGTGACCGCCCCCTCCCTGCAGAGCTGCCTGAGCAGACATCCCATAATAGCCGGCCGCCCATTTCCCTGGGTGAGGCCGTGGGGGAGCCGGAGGAAATGGAGGCGCCAGAGGGCCCCAGCGTGGGGCAGGACCCGGAGGAGAGTGGCCATCTCCGGGGACTGGGCCCCAGGACGCCCGGCAGGTGGAAGGCGGGGCCCTCGGGCCCACACCACCCGGCTCTGGGCCCGGGGACCCTCCGCGGGACCCGGGGACCACCTGTCCCCCGGAGCCCCCAGGTGGCTGCTGGGTAGGGGACCTGCCTAGGAGGGGCCCGGGCGCCCAGCGTGTGCCCTCGGGTGGGTCTCAGGGCTTGTCCCCGGCTCTGGGGGCCCCGGGCAGCGGTCAGGGAAGAGGAGCAGAGATGCGGGCTGGGGGGCTGGGGAGAGCTGCTGGCCGCCCCCTCCCCCCCAGCAGCATCCCATAATAATCCCCCAGCCCCAGCCCCCCTCCCACACGCGCCATCCCATAATATGTGCCGAGAAGCCGTCCCCGCAGTAGGTACAAAGAGCTATCCCATAATAAGCGCCCCACCCCCACCGCCACCCCCCCAAGTGGGCCCCCCCCAGTCACATGCAGCCGGTGCCATCCCCCGCTGCTCCCCCCTCTGGCCACCAAAGGCCCTGCCAGCCCATAATAGTCTTGCCTCTGGTCGCAGGAGGCCTCCAGCCCATAATACTCCCTCCCACCACCGCCCCCCTTCCCGCCCAGCACCCCTTCCTCCCGCCTCCACTTGGAGCCGGGCCTGAGCAGCCCATAATACTCCCCGGTCTCCCAAGGCTGTGGCAGCCCATAATAGTCTCCCTGTCTCCTAAGGCCTCTGCATCCCATAATACTGCCAGCCGCCTGACCTGTGGGCCAAAGCCCAGCCCTGCACACGCATCCAGGCTGTGTCAGCGCCAGGCTCCCTCCTGGCCCCCTCCCGCGCCGCGCCCCCGCCCTGCTGGCCTGGGCCCCTCTCCAGCCCCACCCTGGCCCCCCAGCGTCCTCGCTGGCCGCTTCCTCCAGGCCCCTGTCCTCTGCCTCCAGGCTCCTGCCCACCCTGTGCTGTCTCTGTGTCCTGGGCAGCAGCAGCAGCAGCGGGCACGGTCGGGAGACAGTGTCCCCTGGGGCCACGGGCCAGCGGCTGCCCTGCCTCTGTCTGCTGGACCTGGGGCCTGCGAACGTGCCCAGCCTGACTTGCTTCTCCTGCCCACCCACCCCCCCTTGCCCTGTTTGTTTTTTGTTTTGGGGCCACACCCAGCAATGCTCATGGGTTGCTCCTGACTCTGCACTCAGAAATTACTCCTGGCGCTTGGGCGGGCAGGGGGGGACCATATGGGATGCTGGGATTGAACTCGGGTCTGCAGCGTGAAGGGAAAGCGCCCTGGCCTGGGTACACCCGTGTCCCCTAGATCCCGCGTGCTCTTCCCAAAGCACGGCCCCTGGCCATCACAGATGTCACACACACCCTTGGCACCTGCTCCCCTAGGCTTCTGGGGGACAGACCTCCTCATTTAAGGGTGCTTTGGGGTGCCTTTGCAAGGAGCTACTCTGACAGGCATCTTCCAGGAGGGAGAACAGAATCTCAGAGTCCCATTACAGAGAAGTGACAGCGGAAATCCTCACTCAGGCAGGTTCTTTCATCTAAAGGGTTTTAAGGTATTTGTTTATGGGGGTAGGGTAGAGGGTGGGGTTGAGATTTATTCCGGGATCTGCACTCAGGAATCATTATTGATGGTTCCGGGGTGCATATGTGGTGCTATGGGTCAAAGTCCAGCTGGCCTCTTGCATGCATGCATGCTGTACTCTCATTCTGAGAGCCATGGCATCCCCCGAACCCTCTGGGAGAAAGTTCTCTGTCACCGCCTCTGGAAAGGACAGCAGGGCGACACCTATGGGCCTCCAGGGTCTCCCAGAAGAAAGGGCAGAAGGCCTGGTGGGACCGGAGACCCCTCCCCGTGTCTCCCAGTTTCTGAGCGGCCCTCCCTGCTGGCATTTCCTTCAGAGTGCTTCAGAACCTTCTCTGCCTGGCATCCCTCCCTGCTGAATTTCTTTGCCTCGTTCTCCTGAATTTTTAAAAAAAATTTTATATACATTTTATTTTTGTAAAAGTAGTTCACAATTGGGGCTGGAGTGATAGCACAACGGGGAGGGCGTTTGTCTTGCACGCAGCCGACAAGGGTTCTATTCCCAGCATCCCATAGGGTCCCCCGAGCACCGCCAGGAGTGATTCCTGAGTGCAGAGCCAGGAGTAACCCCTGTGCATTGCCGGGTGTGACGCAAAAAGAAAAACAGAAAAGTAGTTCACAATAGTTTATTACAGATAATATTCAGACACCAATTCCACCATCGAGCACCTTCCCACCACAATAAGAGGAAACTGTGTGAAGGTTCTTGTATTTCATTCTGGAGCCATATAAGCCCGTAGATAAGAATATACAAGCAAGTATGTTAAAACCAAACATATGTGTGTTACTTTTGATAAGTAAGTGAGATAGATTTTAAGAAGTCCTGAATTTCTTTTCTTTTTTCATTTTGAATCACACCCAATGATGCTCAGGGGGTTACTCCTGGCTCTGCGCTCAGGAATCACTCCTGGCGGTGCTCGGGGGACCCTATGGGATGCTGGGAATCGAACCTGGGTCAGCCATGTACCAGGCAAACGCCCTACCCGCTGTGTTATCACTCCAACCCTGGAAGTCCTGAATTTCTTGAGGCCAGTGAGCGTTAGTTACTCCCTTCCCAGCCCCAAGTTCTCTCTCAGCAGGTGGCGGGACACTCAGGTGAGGAGACTCAGCACCGAAACCCCAGGGCAGGTCACCTCTCCAGTGGCGGGAGGGACAGCCTGAAGTGCGGTGCCTGAAACTTCCATCCCACATTCAACAAATGCAGCCTCTGGCCATACGGGTGTAAGCACCTTGGCCAGCCCCCGCAAACACCCCACCCTTGTGTGAGCCCCAAGGAACACATGCTAAGTCTCCCAGTGCATGGAGTGTAAAGGCAGCGAGCATGGCCACTGACCACACGGCCAGGAGTGTCTGCCAGCCTGGCCTGCCATTTAGCCCAACACCAGCAACAACCAACAAGTAAATGGGGAGGAAATCTGAAAAAAAAAATCAATAAAAACAAACAAACAAAAAAAAGAAATCAATAAAATAAAAACCGTTTTTTGTTGTTTTGTTTTTTTGGGCCACACCTAGCAATGTTCAAGGGTAGGGTTTTGTTCCTCCTGGCTCTGCACTCAGGAATGACTCCTGGTAGTGTTTGGGGGAGCATATGGGATGCCGGGGATCGAACCCAGGTTGGCCACGTGCAAGGCAAGCGCCCTATCTGCTGTAATATTGCTCCAGCCCCAAAACACTTTTCTAGCTCCCAAAGGGATGTCCTATTTTGGTTTTGGGATTTGGGGCCACACCTGGCAGTGCTCAGGCCTTACTCCTGGCTCTGTATTCAGGAGTCAGTTCTGAAGGGGGTCAGGGGACCCTAGGAGGTACCAGGAATTAAACCAGGGCCAGCTGCATGCAAGTTAAGTGCCTTATCCCTTCCAGCCCTTGTCCCAAAATTGTTATCAGTGTATACAAAGAATGTTTTTATTTAATTTTCTTTCGGTTGTAGGGGCCACATTTGGCAGTGCTAGGGGACTGCACCTGGCTCTCTGCTCAGGGAGCACCCCTGGCGGGTATCTGGGAATTAAGTGGGGAGCCAGAGATTGGATCTGGATTGGCCGCGTGCACAGCAGGCCCCTCCCCGCTGTCCTATCTCTCCAGTCCTCCATAGAGAGTATTTTTAGAAGCTAACAGTGCTGGTCTTCCTCTATATCTCGGACTTCCTGTTTTCTGCTTTTAGATTTTTCTCAACTTCAGACAGGCCTAGGGATCAGGATTTTTCACATATTGTTTCTGCCGTGTGTGTGTGTGTGTGTGTGTGTGTGTGTGTGTGTGTGTGTGTGTGGTGTTGGAGATCAGGGTCTCAGGGCCAGGGCGATAGTACAGCCGGGAGGGCGCTTGACTTGCATGTGGCTGGCCTGGGTTCAATCCCCAGCATCCCAGATGGTTCCTGAGTTTCTGAGCCTGCCAGGAGTAACTCCTGAGCACCCCTAGATGTAACGCAAAAACAAAAGCAAATTCAGGGTCTCAAAAAATGGAGGCAAGGGGCTGGAACGATCGTATGGTACAGTGGGTAGGGCATTTGCCTTGCATGCCAACCTGGGTTTGATCCCTGGCATCCCAAATGGTCCCCTGAGCACCTCCAGAGATAATTCCTGAGTATAGAGCAGAGCAAGGAATAACCCCTGAGCATTGCCAGGTGGACCCAAAAAGAAAAATAAAGGAAGCAATGGAAGATCCTCCAAACATTGCCCAGGAGTGATTCTTGAATGCAGAGCCAGGAATAACACTGGGTGTGGAGGAGGAGGAGGAGGAGGAGAAGGAGGAGGAGGAGGAGGAAGAAGAAGAAGAAGAAGAAGAAGAAGAAGAAGAAGAAGAAGAAGAAGAAGAAGAAGAAGACAAGAAGAAGAAGAAGAAGAAGAAGAAGAAGAAGAAGAAGAAGAAGAAGAAGAAGAAGAAGAAGAAGAAGAAGAAGGAAGAGGACGGGATGAGGAGGAGAAGAGGAAGAAAAGGAGGAGAAGGAGGAGGATGAGGAAGAGGAAGAGGAGGATGAGGACAAGGAGGAGGATGGGGAGGATGTGACGAGGAGGAGGAGGAAGAGGAAGAGGAAGAAGAGGAAGAAGAAGGAGGAAAGGAGAAGAGGAAGAGGAGGAGGAGGAGGAGGAGGAGGAAGAAAAGAAGCAGCAAGCAATTGCTCTTCTGCTAAGCTACATTCCAGCCCCCCAAATTATATTTGGGCAAACACAGTAGTGTGGAACCAGCAGGGCTACCCCAGTGGTGTTTGGAAAGTCATGCACACCCCAGGTTACACTCCAACCCTTGAAGCAACCTCTCTAGCCAACTGTGCATAACCTTACTATTATGTGGGGGATCAAGGCAGCGCTCAGGGGCTATGGCTGGCCCTGTGCTCAACAGTAACCCATATGTAGTGCTGGGGACTAGAGCTGGGATGGGAGGCCAGAGAGAGTTGAGTAGGTAAGGTGCTTGCCTTGCGTGTGGCTGACCCAGTTCAATTCCTGGCACCCTACAGTGTCCCCTGAGCCCCTGCTAGGAGTGATCCCTGAGCACCGAGCCAGAAGTAAGCCCTGAGCACAGCTGGGTGTGGAGAGGAAAGAAAGAAAGAAAGAAAGAAAGAAAGAAAGAAAGAAAGGAAGGAAGGAAGGAAGGAAGGAAGGAAGGGAGGGGGGGAGGGAGGGGGGAGGGAGGGAAGAAGAGGAGGAGGAGGAGGAAGGAAGGAAGGAAGGAAGGAAGGAGAGGGAGGGAGAAGGCAGGGAGGAAGAAACTAGTGTCAGCTACAGCAAGGCAAGATTCTTAACTTCTGTGCTATCTCGCTCCCTGTGTTATCTTAAGCTTCCTCAGCCCGGAAGTGTGAGGATTTTCTAACCCTCGGATGGGGGAACCTGGATTTCAGGGCTCAGGATTTTCCTGTTCTGTCCCTGCCCCCGCCCATTTGGGAACTGAGGACGCCTGTGAGAATGGCAGAGCTTCCGGCTCAGTAACTTCCCCAGCCTGGAACTGTGAGTCTTGGTGCCCCTCTGCCTGCGTCCTGCCCTCCAGCTCTCCTTCCCTCTCGGCCTGAGACTGGAGCCCACTGTGGGGCTCTGACTTGGGCAAACTCCCCAGCAGAGCTGACACCAGCTCACCCGAGATTTCAGCCTGGACCGCTCAGGGCTCTGCCTCCACAGCACCATCACGCACGCATCCCCCTGGGCTAGGCTAAGAGGCCCCCCACCAACCCTCCCGCCCCCTCTAAGCGCCTCATTTCCTGTCACTACCCCACCACGGAGTATGTCAGTAGGTCAAACACTCCAGGGACTTCCCTGCCCACACCAGTGTCTTGTGCTCCATTCTTGCATTTCCCGTGATGGCTTCAAGGTATCAGTGTTGACTGGTCCCATTGGACAGTTACCTGCTTCAGGACCAGGCTCCTCTCCATCATCCCACAGCTCTTGGGCGGGCACTTCCTTTTTCCACAGCGCCCTCTAGTGGGATAGAGCGATAGTACAGCCAGTGGGTAAGTCTGCCTGCAGGGGGTTCCAATGGGCACAGCTAGGAGTGATCCCTGAGTTCAGAGCCAGGAGTAAGCCCTGAGCACAGGCGAATGTCATACACACACACACACACACACACACACACACACACACACACACACACACGTAAACAAGGCACTCTGTAGAGGCCAAACATCAAAGAACCAGGGGTCAGAGCTGTAGTACAGCAGGGAGGGCGTTTGCCTTGCACGCGGACAACCTGGGTTCGGTCCCCAGCATCCCATATGGTCTCTGGAGAACCACCAGGAGTAATTCCTGACTGCAGAGCCAGGAGTAAGCCCTGAGCATCATTGGGTGTCACCCTAAAAAAACCAACTAACTAACCAACAAAAAAATTAAAGGATCAAACACACACAGATCTCTAGACAGCTTCTGTTGGCACTCCCGGGGAAGAAAAAGAATAAACTCTGCGAATCAGAGCCTTTGGGAAAACTGCAGTCTGTGAGGAGAGGAGGCTCGTTACCTGAGGCTTAGTGACTTTCGGATTCTCTCATCTCTCTACGTGGAAAAGTACTCAGTGAGTCTCACGCCCTACCCACTGCATTAGCTGGGTGATTTTATTTTTTTATTATGATTATTTTGCTTTTTGGGTCACACCCAGCGATGCACAGGGGTTACTCCTAGCTCTGCATTCAGGAATAACTCCTGGCAGTGCTCACGGGACCATATGGGATGCTGGGAATCGAACCCGGGTCAGCCACGTGCAAGGCAAAAGCCCTACCCGCGGTGCTATCACTCCAGCCCCAGCTGGGTGATTTTAAGTGAATTCTAGAATTGGTGTTTAGTTCAGCTTGAATAGAGTGGATAGAGATTTTGGACCATGTTGATGTTCGGTACTCTCAGCGGAAGGGCCGGGGTCCTGGACACCGAGGAGGATGCAATAAGGAACAGGTGCTTACTCTCAGGTTCTACAGAGCAGCCCCAGGGCAGCGCCCCCCACCCCACTCCAGGCAAGGTGTTCCTCACCTGCCTGAGTGCGACCACCTGGCGACTTGAGGACAGGCTAAGAAATCCGGTGAGTTCCAAGCTTTAGCCACTAGGGGGCGGTGTACACCCGTACATCTTCTTAGACTTTCACCAACCCCAACCACCCATCAGTGCGTATCCGCTAGCACAAAAGGGATAGAGAGACCGAGAGGCAGAAACGCAGTAAGTACACACAAAGGCAAAAGTCCCCACCCCCGCCCCCAACAAGGTTAAGGCCTCAGGATGTGGGGAGCCGCTGCTTCAGCCCCACCCCAGCCTCGGATTCTGGGAAACAGGGCAAGGACCCCCGGGTGGCCCAGTCACACCCCTTCCCTTCCTCCTCACCCCCAGCTTGCCAAGAACAACGGGTTCCCATGCTCACAGACACCCCCACCCTGAAAACTCTTCTGCTTCCCTTTTCTCTCCCAGGGCAGCCCCACCCCTGAAGAGGGCAGGTGTGATTCCTGACACCCCCCCCCCATGGGCTCCACAGCTCACCCCCACCAGCCCTCCCTCCCCAGCCCCTAGGACTTAAGCTGCGTGAGAAGGTTGAGCACCACCCTAGTGGTGAGACAAGCCCCTGGGAAGTTCTCAGCACTTTACCACAGCTGTGGCCCGAAGCGTGACGCGGGGACCCATCCTTGGTGGAAGCCCCCCCAGAGCCAAAGATTTTTCACACAAGACTGTGATTTGTCCTTCTCATTCTCCCTGCCCACAAGTGTCCACTGGACTTTTCCAGAGGTTTCTTGAAGTGCAAGGATGTCATCTTGCAGCTAACGGCCTGAACGCTTATGCACCTGGAATTGAAAACTGAACACAGCATGAGCCGACGTTTCTTAGAATCGATTTTCTTTTGAACATTAAAAAAAAAATAAAGCAATTGGGGGCCGGAACAATAATACAGCAGGTAGGAAACCTGCCTTGCACACTACTGACTCGGGTTCGAGCCCTGGCACCCCAAAGGGTCCCCTGAGACCTGCTAAGAGTGATCCCTGAGTACAAGGCTGGGAGTAATGCCTGAGCACCACATGTGGTCCCCAAACAAGAAAAATTAAATAAATAAAGATCGGGTAGGGTTGTGTTCAGTAGGTTACAGCATGATATCTTGCGCGTGGAGAATCTGAATTCCATCCCCAGCGTGGCAAAATAAATTAAACTAAAAACAAATTATGTGTGTGGGGAATCACATGTCCCCGCAAACCTCAGAGTCGTTATAGGGCCCAGTCGTTATAGGGTAGTGCTGGGTGGATATGTTGGGGAGGGAGGTAGACCCAGAGCTTTGCTGAGGTCTCTTGGGCCACCTCAGGAATCCTAATTTTAAGTGAAAGATTGAGAGAATTCCAAAGGCAGGGCAGGTGTGGCCTCTAAGACTCCTTGGATGTGATTCCTGGTATACTGGGGGCTCCCCCAAGCAATGTCAGGGAGGCCCCAGGAGCACTGGGGGTTGAGTACTGCCTGCAGGAGCCACGAGTCCCCTGAGCTCTCCATAGGGATCTACAAAGAAAAACGAGAAAGGGGCCGGAGCAATAATCCAGCAGGGAGGGCGTTTGCCTTGCACGCAGCCAACCTGGGTTCGATCCCCGGCATCTCATAAGGTCCCTTAAGCACTGCCAGGAGTGATTCCTGAGTGCAGAGCCAGGAGGAACCCCTGAGCATTGCCTGGTGTGACCCAAAAAGAAAAAAAAATTAAGATATTATTTTGGGAAAGAGTCAAAAAAAGGGGGGCAGGAGGAGGTGGGATCCCCTGGAAAGGGGCAACGGGACCAAGAATTTAGAGGGAGAAAAGCTCCCCTGTCTCTGTGCCCCGTGCCGAGAGTCACGTAAAGGCAGTGTGTCACCAAGCGTGAGGAAAGGTCTTTGGTTTCGAACACATCCGTGCAGGAAGACTTCCTCCTGGGAACCGGGGGGTGGGGCACCCGTGGCAAAACCTGTTTGTGGTCAGTCAGAAAATTTCATCATACTTTGATTTGGTTTGATTGAGGCTTGGGTGCCAGGCCGGGCAGTACCCAGGGCTCACTCCTGGCTCCGGGCTTAGGGAATCTCTCGAGCGGTGCCCTTAGCTTATGTAGCTCTGGCGATCCGAGCTAAAGGCTGGCGGCAAGTGGTGCCTTAAGCCCCGTCCTATCTCTGGGGCCCTCTAATTCCAAGACACCCCCTTCCACTCCATCTGCCTGAGGTCAGGTGGCTTCCGGCCCCGATGGGGACATTTCATCCAGTCTCCGGGTCTGGGCATCAGCATCTCACAGCCTCATTTCACACGCTCGGGGAAACCCTCCCGCTAGCTCCTGGTCACGACTTGGGGAGCCGGTCCCGGCTCTGAACATTTCCTTCCCACCCACACTGTTCTTTCTCTTCAACTTCCTACAGCTGGAACTGCCGGCCCAGAAATAATCCCCGGTTTCAGCCCTCCTCCCTGCCCGGCAACGGAGTGCATGAGAGGCATCCAGGATGCTCCGGGGAACCCCCCCCCGCCTCGCTGCCCCCAAACTGGGGCGCATCCCGGGTGTTCAGAGGACGGAGTCCTTGGTGTCCTGGGTGTCGGGCAGCTTGAGCTTGGAGACGGCCTGCAGTAGCCCCTGGCTGGTGGCCGTCATGGACTGGGTCACCTCGGGGGTGTCTGAAGCCCGGGGGCCTTTGCCCGGCCAGCTCCCGGCTGGCAGCGGGGTGCCCAGGTGGCGCAGCGTGTTGCGGAAACCCTCGGCGCTGAAGTAATAGACCAGCGGGTCGAGCACGCAGTTGGAGCCGGCCAGGAGCACCATGACCATGAGCGCCTGGCGCACCTCTGTCTTCCGCTCCTGCAGGGCGGTGGGCACGTAGTGTCCTCGCAGCAGCCCGTAGAGCGCCAGCGTGGCGTTGTAGGGCACGAAGCACAGCAGGAAGATGACCAGGTTGGCCAGGAGCAGCCGCACGGTCTTGCGGCGCCGCTGGCTGCGCGTGGCGTCGGGCCGCGCCAGGGTGCAGAAGACGCGGCCCGAGCCGTAGAGCACCGCGGCCAGGGGCAGCGCGAAGCCCAGCGCCTCGGCCAGCAGCACGAGCGGCAGCAGCTGGCCCCGCCACAGCTCGTCGCTGAAGTGCTCGAAGCACAGGCACGCGGCCTGGCCCTCCCACGTGCGGCACGAGGTGGGCTTGTGCGCCAGCACGGTGGGCACGGCGAAGACCAGGATGAGCGCCCACACGCCCAGGCACAGCAGGCGGGCGACGCGCGGCCGCCGCAGGTGCCGCAGCCGCAGCGGGTGCACGATGGCCACGTAGCGGTCCACGTTGATGAGCGCCAGGAAGATGCAGCTGCCGTACATGTTCATCTGGAAGACGGCGCCCGCCGCCTGGCACAGGAAGGCCGGGAAGGGCCAGTGGTGCCGCGCATAGTAGGACAGGCGCAGCGGCAGCGACAGCGTGAAGAGCAGGTCGCTGGCCGCCAGGTTGCACATGTACACGCTGACCACCGAGCGCACGCGCAGCGCCCGCAGGAACACCCACAGCGCCAGGGCGTTGAGCGGGAGCCCCGCGGTCAGCACCACGCTGTACACCACCATGTGCACGTGGTGGGTGTCGCGGAAGTCCGGGCACAGCTGCAGGGACTCGTTGGCTGTGAGGTTGGACGGAAGGCAGCACATCGTTCCGTTGGGGGAGGACGGGATGCTAGGCGAGGCCGGGGGCAGCATCCCTGCACGCGGCGAGGTTCCCGTCTTCGCCTTCATCTCCGGATCCTCCTGCCCTGGAGGGGGCACAGATGGTCCGGGGACCACAGAGCTCCGCGCCTGGGGGTCATAGCTTCAGTGGTGGTGCAGAGCTGGGATAGGGAAAAAAAAGATGAAAGGGGAAGATAAGAGAGGAAAAGGGTTACCAAGGGTTACCTGGGGCTGGAGCGATAGCACAGAGGGTAGGGCATGCAGCCTTGCACGCAGCTGACCAAGGTTCAATCCCCGGCATCCCATAGGGTCCCCTGAGCAGGAGTGATTCCTGAGTGAAGAGTCAGGAGTAATCCCTGTGCATCGCTGGGTGTGACTCAAAAAGCAAAAAAAAAAAAAAAAAAAAAAAAAAAAGAAAGAAAAGGGTTACCTGTTTTGTTGGGTTTTGTTTTGGAGTCACACCCAGCTGTGTGTGGCTTACACAAGTGCTCAGGGCTCTGCACTGAGGAGTCACTCCCAGGGGTGCTCGGGGCGGAGGGGGAGGGGATTCTGGGAATCCAGTCCAGGCAAGGCAAGCGCCCTGCCCACTGTACTATCTCTCTGGCCCGCAAATGGTTTTCTGGCTAAACTCAGGATCTTGACTTTGCGGCCTCACATCTTTCCTGCAGGCATGATCTGTGCAGAAGAGGGAGGAGGAGGAGGGGGGGAGGAGGATGAGGATGAGGATGAGGAGGAGGGGGGAAGGAAGATGAGGATGAGGATGAGGAGGGCAGAGAGGTCCTGCTCTGCACCACTGTCTTCCGCATGAATTGGCTAGAGTAACGGACAAGATATGGATAAACTAGCCAGTTAACGTCAGTGTCCTGTTGGCGCTCCGTCTCCCAAAGCCGCCCGGATACTTCGAACAGACTTTCCCCTGGGGGCTGGGTTCATAGTGCAGCAGGTAAGGCTCCTGCTTTCCTGTGGCTGAACCAGGTTGGCGCCCTGAGACCCCGTAGGGTCCCCCGAGCCCCCACCAGGATGAGCCTTGTCTGCAGAGTCAGGAGTAAGCCCTGAGTAAAACCAGGTGTGTTCCCAAATCAAAAATAAATAAAAACAAGGGCTGGAGCAATAGCATAGCGGGTAAGGTGTTCGCTTTGTACGCGGCCAACCCAAGATCGACCCCCAACAACCCATAGGGTCCCCCAAGCATGGCCACGAATAATTCCTGAGTACAGAGCCAGGAGTAACCCCTGAGCATCGCCGGGCGTGGCCCAATACTCACCCCATACCAAATAATAACAAAGGTTCCCAAACTTATTAGCTTATTACACCCTTTCCAAATAGGGGTGCCCTCTGACAATCTGCCCTCTTTAATCAAACAAGCTGCCCTCCCCCTTAATGGCACTCAAGGCTACAGTGCTCCCCACACCCCATCGTTGGGGACTGGAGGCATTATCACCCGGGGGGAAAAATGATCAGGTTCTGAGTAGTCAAGAAAACAGCCACGTCCCACCAATCGCCAGCAGAAAGGCAGCAGATAGTAAAGTGCATGGTTGTAGGAATTATGTCACGGCTGGAGTCCGCCTTGGGGAACTCCCTGAGGAAAAGTGCTGTGCTGGTCGCCCTACCGTTATCTCAGATTAAAGGTCAAACTCTCCAGGACAGTTCAAACTCCCAGTCACCCTCATTCCATCCACCCACATCGCTGTTGCTGTGTGACCCCGGCGTTTGGGGTCTGAGCCGCCGGGATTGAGCTGAACTGTCTGAACCAATCTCCAGAGGCTTCCTCAGAAAAACGCGGGGGCAGACAACGGTGGAACATACCTAACTGCACCTAGGCTGAGGCTTTTTTTTTTTTTTTTTGCTTTTTGGGTCACACCCGGCAATGCACAGGGGTTACTCCTGGCTCTGCACTCAGGAATCACTCCTGGCGGTGCTCAGGGGACCCTATGGGATGCTGGGGATCGAACCCAGGTCGGCCGCATACAAGGCAAACACCCTGCCCGATGTGCTATCGCTCCAGCCCCTCCCAAGAGGCAATTTCACTGGGATTCTTCCAAGGGCCCCTCACCCAGAGAGGCAGGGGTGAGGAGAGGGCTGTGAAGGGCCTCCTCAGGCTACCAGTTGAGAGCTGATGCCAGTGGCCCCAGCCCTCAGACAAAAGCTGGCTGACAAAAGGCATCTGAGGGAGTGTTGGGTACTGGAATGGGGTGGTCTCAGAGTCCCACCTGCCTGAGCTGCCCCCTAGCTCCTAACCCCTCAATGTCATTTAAAAACAAATAAATTTTGGGGACTGGAGAGATAGCACAGCGGGTAGGACACATCGCCAGGTGTGACCCAAAAAGCAAAATAAAATAAAATAAAATAAAAACAAATAAATTTTGGGCCACACACAGCAATGCTCAAGAACTCTTTCTGCATCTGTGCCCATGAGCAGCCCCTGATGATGCTTGGACAACTATTCCCAGAACTGGGCCTCGAACCAGGGCCAGCTGCCTGCCAAGCAAGTGCCTTAACTCCTCTAATGAATTATCTCTCCAGCCCAAAATGCCATCTGTCCTGTTGTGTGGGTAGAATACGCCTACTTTCACAGTTACTGTTTTAACATCTTCAAATGTCTACTGGGGCACTGATTCCATACACAGAGTGCCGTGACCATCACCTCCATTCCAGCACTTGGTTATCATTCCCCAACACAGTTCCCTACTCATTCGGCAGTATCTAATGAGTACTGGAGCCGGAGGGATAGTCCAGCATTTGCCTTGCACGAGGCCGACCCGGGTTTGATCCCCGGCATCCCATAGGGTCCTCCGAGCGCTGCCAGGAGTAATTCCTGAGTGCAGAGGCAGGAATAACCCCTAAATGTCACCCACATGACCCAAAGGCAAAGCAAACAGACAAAAGAAAACCCCATAAAACAAAAACAAAAACAAAACAACAAAACACACTAATGACTATCAGGCTAGATGCCCAATTCTCTCCCAGCCCCCAGTAACCTCTATTTTCATTTTTGTTGCTCTGAATGTATCTGTCTGTCAGATAACCTCATCTGTGCGAGCTCAGATGATAGTCATCTTTTGTTCCTGAATGGTTTCACTTAGCATAAACATTTCAAGGAGGCTAGAGCGACGGTACAGCAGGGAAGATGCTGGCCTTGCCTGCAGCTGACCCAGGTTCGATCTCTGGTGCCCCCATACGGTCTTGAGCCCTGCCAGGAGTGATCCCTAGCACAAAACTAGAGTAAGCCCTGAGTACCACTGGGTGTAGCAAAAAACTAAAAACTTAATTAAATTAAAAATTCAAAGGCCAGGGCTAGAGAGATAGTACAGCAGGTAGGGTGTTTGCCTTGCACGCGGCCAACCTGGGTTCAATTCCCAGCATCCCATATGGTCCCCTGAGCACCGCCAGGAGTAATTCCTGAGTGCAGAGCCAGGAGGAACCCCTGTGCATCGCCGGGTGTGACCCCCCCTCCAAAAAAAAAGCAAAAAAAAAATTCAAAGGCCGTACATGTATTTTAGCAAAACATGAGTCTTTGTTCTAATCTCAACCACATTTTTTTCTTTTTTTTGGCTTTTTGGGTCACATCCAGTAATGCTCAGTGGTTACTCCTGGCTCTGCACTCAGAAATTACTCTTAGTGGTGCTCGAGGGGATCACATGGGATGCTGGGAATCGAACCCGGGTTGGCTGCATGCAAGGCAAACGCCCTCCCTGCTGTACAATTGCTCCAGCCCCATCCACCACATCTTCTTGATTCATGCATATATCAATAGCTAGTAGTCTAATCTACCTTTTTTTTCTTTTAGGGTCATACCTGGCGATGCTCAGGGGTTACTCCGGGCTCTGCACTCAGGAGTTACTCCTGGTGGTGCTCGGGGAACCATATGGGATGTCAGAGATTGAAGCTGGGTCAGCTGCGTGTTTGGAAAATGCCCCTTTACCCCACTGTTCTGTATCATTCCAGCCCCGTAGGGGAGTCTACCTTTAGGTCACAGGGAATAGCGCTATGAACCCGGTATCCCAGGGCTGGTGGAATAGTCCAGTGGGTAGGGCGCTTGTCTTGCTCGTGCAGTTAGATCCCCAGCATCGCACATAGTCCCTCGAGTCCAGCCAGAAGTGATCCCTGAGCAGGGAGTCAGGAGCCGACCCTAAGTCAGGTGTGATTAAAAAAAAAAAAAACAAGGGGCTGGAGCGATAGCACAGTGGGTAGGGCGTTTGCCTTGCACGCAGCTAACCCGGGTTTGATTCCTAGCATCCCATAGGGTCCCCCGAGCACCGCCAGGAGTAATTCCTGAGTGCAGAGCCAGGAGTTACCCCTGTGCATCACTGAGTGTGACCCAAAAAGCCAAAAAAAAAAAAAAAAGAAAAACCAATGTGGAATCCTGAGTCCATCTTTGCAGAAGGGCTCCCCAGAGAACATGACTCAGCTAGGATGCCCAGAAGACCCGACTGCCCGCTCGCTCACACAGAGCCAGGCCAGAGTCGTCTAAGTGGCGGTCTGGGGCGTCTCTTGTTGGTGCTATATATTCCCTCCACTGTCCTTTTTTTTGGCGGGGGGGGTCACACCCGGTGATGCTCAGGGGTTACTCCTGCCTCTGCACTCAGGAATTACTCCTGGCAGTGCTCGGGGGAACACATGAGATGCCGGGGATCGAACCTGGGTTGGGTGCGTGCAAGGTATTGCCCTACCCACTGTGCTATCGCTCCAGCCCCCTATATTCCCTCCAGCCACTGCTCGAGACAACTGAAGACTGTCAAGAGGTGTCAGGGGACACTTGGGTGGTGATGAAAACCACGTCCGCTGCCAGTTCCAACAACGAAGATGATAGAAAAGGGGCTTCTGAGGGTCGGAGCGATAGCACAGCAGTGAAGGCGTTTGCCTTGTACACAGCTGACCCGGGTTTGATTTCAGCATCCCATAGGGTCCCTCAAGCACCGCCCAGGAGTAACTTCTGAGTGCAGAGCCAGGAGGGACCCCTGAGCATCGCTGGGTGTGATCCAAAAGGCAAAAAAAACAAAACAAAAACCATCGGGGTGGGGGTGGTGTGTTCTGCACAATCTACAGCAAATCAATCCAGCTTCCCTTCCTCGATGCATGGCCTCCGGGCCCTGTGCTCTGGCTGCATAGACCAGCCCACTCAGACACACACGTAGACTGGCAGGACTTTGCACAAGTTTTGCTTCTGCAATGTGGAATGTTCTTCCTCCCTCCCCTTCTCTGTGGCCAAACTCTGCTCTGCGTGAGGGCTCTGGGGCGCCTTTTCTCCAGGCCCCGGACTTCCAGAATACCATGGGCAGGTTCAGCTCGGCCCCTCCCCCCTGCCCAGGACCTGGCTGGCTGTCCTTTGCCCTCCTACTAGCCTGGGCGCTGGGGACTTTATCTCCAGGTGCCCAGTGCCTGGCTCCTTTGCAGCTGTCAGGTGACAACACAGTGCTTATGCAGCGACTGTGCTCATCTCTGGGGTTTTAACTAAGAAGCCCTCCTCAGGCAATCTGGAGACCGGATTACGGATCATCATTTTTTTTTCTTTTTTTATCTTTTTGCGTCACGCCCGGCGATGCTCAAGGCTGACTCCTGGCTCTGCACTTAGGAATTACTCCTGGTGGTGTTCGGGGGACCCTATGGGATGCCGGGGATCGAACCCAGGTCGACTGCGTGCAAGGCCAACACCCTCCCCGCTGTACTAGCGCCCCAGCTCCATGGATCCTCATTTTGAACAGAGAGGAAACACATTCAAAGCACCAGCGAACGGGACTTGGAGCAATAGTATAGCGGGGACGGCATTGTTCTTGCAGGTGGCCGACCCAGGTTCGATCCCTGGCATCCCCTTTGCTCCCCCAAACACCAGCAGGAATGACTCCTGAGTGCAGAGCCAGGAGTAACCCCTGTGCACCACCAGGTGTGACCCAAAAAAGAAAAAAAAAAAAGAAAAGCACCAGAATGTGAGGATGCTATTAGGATTTGAACTTGGGACTGCCGGGATTCAAGGTGTGAGGTGTCTTGGATGGCTTCCCAGGAGTGCGTCAGTAGAGTGGGGAGGGGACACCGTGGATTTTTTTTTTCTGGAGAGCCCAGCAAGCTACCGAGAGTATCTCGCCCGCACGGCAAAGCCTGGCAAGCTACCCGTGGTGTATTCGATATGCCAAACACAATAACAAGTCTCACAATGTTACTGGGCCTGCTTGAGCAAATCGATGAACAACGAGAGGACAGTGACAGTGACAGTGACTCAGGGTTTATTCCTGGTTCTGCTCTCAGGGATCACTCCTGGCCGGGCTCGAGACACTATATGTGGTGCCAGAAATTAAACTCGGGTCAGGAGATTGAACCTGGGTCAGCTGCACCCAAGGTAGGCACCCCACCTGCTGTATTGTATGTCACTGTCACTGTCACTGTCACTGTCCTCCTGTTATTCATCGATTTGCTTGAGCAGGTCCAGTAACGTCTCCATTGCGACACTTGTTACTGTGTTTGGCATATCGAATACGTCATGGGAAGCTTGTTGGGCTTTGCCGTGTGGGCGAGATACTCTCGGTAGCTTGCCAGGCTCTCCGAGAGGGGCGGAGGAATCGAACTCGGGTCGGCCACAAGCAAGGCAATTGCCCTACCCGCTGTGCTATCGCTCCAGCCCATTGTATGTGTGCTGTATATAAATATTATACGCTCCCAGCTGCATGAAATGTAGTTTTTGCCTCATCTGTGAAGTTGACAGAAATCGTTTAGGTGATCCACTTTTTTTCCCTGCCCCTCACTTTTTTTTTTTTGGCGGGGTGATGTCGTCTGACAGTGCTCAGGTGCCACTCCCAGACTGGTGCTCACGGACCCACGCAGTGCTGGAAATAGAAACAGGGTCCAGCCCTTCAAACCACTTCCCCAGATTCTTTTCCTTTTTTATTTTTTTATTTTGGGGCCACACCCAGCTGTGCTCAGGGGTTGCTCCTGGGTCTGTACTCAAAGATCACTTCTGGTGGCGCTCGGGGGACCCTCTGGGATGCTGAGGATCGAACCCAGGTCGGCCGTGTGCAAGGAAAATGCCCTCCCCGCTGTGTTATTGCTCCAGTCAGCCCCTTCCTTTCCTTTTATTTTATTATTTATTTATTTATTGCTTTTTGGGTCACACCTGGCAATGCACAGGGGTTACTCCTGGCTCTGCACTCAGGAATTTCTCTTGGAGTGCTCAGGGGACCATATGGGATGCTGGGGACCAAACCCGGGTCGGCCACTTACAAGGCAAATGCCCTCCCCGCTGTGCTATCGCTGAAGCTCTCTTTTTATTCTTTTAATGGGAGTACCAAATGCCTGGTAACTTCATGTCTGTTTTCATTTGCATCCCTGGAAATCCACACGTATGTGCCCTCCATGTAGGCATCACCCCAACACTGCTGGGCCCACGCAGCTCCCATCACAAGGCCCCAACTTTGAGCCGTCTGGCGCAAGTACATCCTAAGCCCACCTAGCACTACTTGGGAGCCCCCCCTCGCAAAGTGAATTACTTGACAATTATGCTAAGTGAGTCTCCTGCCCTGCCCCCCCCCCCCCCCCCCCCCCCGCGCCTGGCTGTCCTCACCGGGGCCCCTTGGAGGGGGGAGGGTTGAGTTTCTCTCCCTCCTCCCCACCCCGAGCAGACACCCCGGCAGCTGAGGACCTCCGGGGCCAGCCATGGCCATGCTGGGACCACTCTCCACACGTCCGGACAGGCCCCATGCATGAAAGAACTGGCAGAGGAACCCAGGCATGTGGGTCCCGGGGCTGAGGTCTCCAAGCCTACTCGGATTGGGACTGGGCCTTCTCCACCCAGACCCCCCTCATCTTCCAATAGGTAGGCGTCACACCTACCAGCTGCCCCCAGCACCAGGTTGGTCCCATCAATGGCCAAGACGCAGAAACTATAAAACTCAGCTCCCGGAAGCGCGCGGCCACATTTGCAGCCGCGCGACATCTTATTTTATGCCAAATACCAGTAACAATCATGGGTCTCATTCTCCTAGTCCTGAAAGAGCACTGAAATGGCTCTTTTAAAATCTCAGGGCTAGGAAGAAGGAGACGTTACTGGTGCCTGCTCGAGGCAATCGACAAACAACAGGATGATCGTGATCATGATGCTAATTAATTAATCATGAGCAAAATGTAAATAAAGTCTGCCCATTCTAGGGGGTCAGGAGACGACTCAAAGCACTGGAACACACGCTTTCCATGGGGGAGCCCAGGATTCAATCCTCAGCACCACACAGGCCCCAAACTCTTCAGTACCCAGCGCTCTGCCAGGGGCCGCGCCCAAGAGGTACCTTGTGTGGCCTCAAAACAAATTAATAAGAAAGGAAAAGTCCAGTCCTTTTGTTTTGTTTTGGAGACACACCCGGCTTGAGCTCAGGGATCACTATTGGCAGGGCTCAGGGGACCATGTGGGGTGCTGGGGACTGAAAGCTGGTCGGCTGCATGCAAGGCAAATGCCCTTCCCGCTGTGCTGTCACTCCGGCCCCTGAAAGTCCCCCTCCCATCCTTCACCAGATAACTGCCCCTTCCCTACTGTTGACCATTAATTGGTCTTAGTCGGTTATCATTTTCTTCATCAGTCCCTCTGTTTTCTCTCTAGGCCACATATGTGTGGAATCCTAACATGTAGCCCGATACCCTCTCACTCTGCCGACTTTGCTTAGCCAGTTTTCTTCCTTTTATTTATTTATTTATTTATTTTGCTTTTTGGGTCACACCCAGCAATGCACAGGGGTTACTCCTGGCTCTGCACTCAGGAATTACTCTTGGCGGTGCTCAGGGGACCATATGGGATGCTGGGAACCGAACCCAGGTCGGCCGCGTGCAAGGCAAACGCCCTCCCCGCTAGTCTATCACTCCAGCCCAGTTCTCTTCCTTTCAAGCAGTGGATGCACCAAATCTCTTTCCCACCGCTCTGCCAGATTTCCCCTTGTTGGGGTGAGTGGAAGATAGCACAATGCTTAGGACACATGTCTAGCCAGCGCGCTCCTCCTGGCTCAGTTTCTGGCATCACGTGGTTCCCCGAGCATCCCTGGGTGCGAGTTTGTCTTTTTTTTTTTTTATTAGTGAAACACTATGAGGTACAGTTGTAGACTTACAAATTTTTGTGCTTGAGTTTCAGTTATACAATGATCGAGTACCCATCCCTCCACCAGTGCCCATTCTCCACCATCACTGATCCTGGGTGTGACTTTGGAGACCCCCAGCCCTGCCAGGATGCAAGCTGAATGGACACTCAGCTTATATCCTCAGGCCCTTGCACAGAGCAGAGGAACTCAGCCGGTCAAGAACTGCTGGTGGGGCTCACATACTTCCTGAGCACCCCGCGGGAGATATCCCTCCCAAATAAAAATATTTTCTCCTCCACTGGGACCTGGGAGATAGCACCAAGGCGCTTGCCTTACATACAGCTGACCCCAGTTTGATCCCTGGCACCAACTATAGTTCCCCTCCCCTCTCCCCAGCATTGCCAGGAATAACCCCTGAGCACAGAGTCAGGAGTAAGCCCTGAGCACCACTGGGTGTGACCCCAAACATATCTACCTTCCCCCAATTCCCCTTGTGTACTCACATTTACACACAGTTGCTGGCTTTAAAATCCTCTTGGGGGGTGGGGTGGGGCGGGCAGGGGGCATCAGCATCCGAATTTCCCCATCATGCGCTCGTGGCTCGGTGCGAGGGGTCTTCTGCACACGGCGACCACGGGTGGGTGAGCACCGCCAGGGAACTGGGTGACGCCCGGTGAATTCTGCAGAAGCAGAGAATCCCATTTCAACACAGACACCACAGCCGAGGGAGCGGACAGCAATGGCCGCAGGGAACCTCGGGGCGATCACTCCTCCCCATCCTGACGGAGCTCTGCCTCTGCCTCTACCCCAGCTCACCCCTGGAGGCAAGACTCTGGTCTCGAGGCTGGAGCGATAGCATAGCGGGCAGGGCGTTTGCCTTGCACGCGGCCGACCCGGGTTCGATTCCCAGCATCCCCATAGGGTCCCCCGAGCACCGCCAGAAGTGATTCCAGTGTGCAGAGCCAGGAGGAACCCCTGAGCATCGTCAGGTGTGACCCCCTCCCCCACACACACAAAAAAGACTCTGGTCTCAATGTCAGCAGGAAATCTGCCTCACCCAGCCCACCTGCCAGTCCCCCACATCCTGTAACCCTGTTATGTAACCTCCCTGCCCTCACTAACCCCATCCCAACATGTTTCTCACTCGCCTGTCCCCCTGGGGAGCTCTGTTGTAAGAGACGGTGTTCCTGCTACAGCCCGTCTGGAAAGAGGCCGCGCGAGCGTTTCAGAAACGGTTCATGCGTGACCAGGAACGCTCACCCGTCTCAACCAGCACTTGGAAAATCCACAGATGCCTCCCGCTAGAAGGCGTGGACGGGGCGTTAGGGATGTTTCCAAGATGCGTCCTCTCCCCTGGTCTTTCTGTCTGTCACCAAAGTTCCAATTGCAATGAGACCACAGTCCCCAGGTGAGCTGAGAAGTTGGGAATCCTCGGGGAAGCAGCCCGCAGTGGTGTCGGGACCCTGGTTTGGCCAAGTCCAGAGCCCGAGTGTCCCCCAGCCTCCCGTCTCTCTCAGCGTCCCTGAGAATGGCTCAGGCTGAGCCTCAGAGCTGCAGGCCCCTGCTCTGCTCCCCCCACCCCATCTGCCGGTCCCCCCCACCCCACCCCATCACTGGAGCTGCTCGGGCACAGTGCCAGGCCAGATGGCGAAGATGGGAACAGGGAGGCGAAGAGGAAATGGAAGGAGGGAATCCAGGAGTGGGGGAGGGGGCCCAGGGTGTGCCCCGCTCCCCCCAATCCTGCCTGGAGGAAGAGGTTCTGCTGGGTGGGGGAGGGGAGACGGGGGTTGGGGGTGAGGATCACACAGGAAGCAAGGAAACACCAGCTGGCCCCAAAAAGCACAAACGCCACGATCCCCCTTGGCAGGGAGGAGAACCTGGAGACCCAAATGGGCTCAGCACCCTGGGGAGGGGCAGTCACCCACAGAGCCTGGGCCCTCACGTGGTGTGTGCCCAGACTTGGGGAGGTTTAGGGCCACTGTTTGGGGCCTGTCCCCATCCTCAGCACCCATCAGGGTGCACATGGGGGGCTCAGGAGAGGCCTGAGGGACATAGCCCAGGAGTCAGGCTGGCCCGGGGGGTTCAGAGCTCTGCGAATAGATGTGCCCCAAGGACTAACCCCTCCTCTCCTGAAGGACTCACCCCTCCTCTCCCGCGAGACTCACCCCTCCTCTCCCCATGGGACTCACCCCTTCTCTCCCACGGGACCCACCCCTCCTCTCCTGAAGGACTCACCCCTCCTCTCCCATGGAACTCACCCATCCCCTCCCGCAGGACTCACCCTCCTCTTCCACAGGACTCACCCCTCCTCTGGCGCCCGCCAGCACCTGGTCCACGTCTCTGGGTCTCAGAGCCCCGACACAGCCTGACCTAAGTCCCTTAAGTTCCCAGGGCCTGCCCAGCCTGTCCCGTTGCCCTCTGCGCTGGGCTGGGCGCTGGTCTCATCTGAGATAAGTCCGCTGGGCAGGTCTATTTCCTGCCACAAGGCGGGGGGGAGAGAGAGAGAGAGAGAGAGAGAGAGAGAGAGAGAGAGAGAGAGAGAGAGAGAGTGAGCGGCCGGCAGGGCAGAAACAGCCCTCTCGGACCCCTCAGCCACACGCCACCACAGTGCCTTCCCCTTCTGACACACGTGCCAGGGGGGCGGAAGCGACAGAAGCAGGTGGTCAGGGCAGTGATGGGGGCGGGAGGACGACCCAGGAGGAGAGAGGAGTCCCCCCCCCGCCCCTTGTCCACTTCCCTCCCGCCTGGGCCCGCTCCGTGGCCGCCCACGCCACCCCCAATCCTGTCCCCTCACCACGTGCCTGGCTCTCTTTCTGTCTGGTGACCACAGGCTTCAGCAGTCACTCTGCATCCTCCTCGCCCCGAAAATCAGAACCAGCCCCCTCGTGGCTTGGAGCCCACGTGATTCGGCGCCCACTTCCTCCGACAGCCAGGGGTGGGGTAGGTGCTGGGCAGGATATACCCTCAGCCCACCCGCCTGCTCTCGCCCACCACCAAAACCTGCCTCAGATCCTCCTGCAGGCCTGCCTGGTGCTGACACCTGGACCCTGTCACTTCTGCTTCGCAGCATCCTCCTCTTCAGGCCTGTGTCCCCATCCCAGCTCCTGGGAACTTACTCTCTTGGACATTCTGGGGATGGAGAGATAGGACAGCGGGTCAGGTCAGACCCTTGTCCTTCACGCGCTGACCCAGGTTCGATCCTGGCAACACTTACATTCCCTGTGTCCCACCAGGAGTGTGCCCCGACACCGCCGGGTATGGCCCCCAAACCAAATAAAATTAAATTAAATAAAAAATGAAGTGGCAGGGCTGGAGCGATAGTACAGTGGCTTGGGCATTTGCCTTGCAAGCGGCCGACCTGGGTTCAATCCCCGGCATCCCATAGGGTCCCCCAAGCACCGCCAGGAGTAATTCCTGAGCAGCACTGAATGTGCCTCCCCACAAAAAGAAAAGAAACTGGTCTATATACTGTATCACTGTCATCCCATTGTTCATAACATCTCCATCTGTCCCAGCCCTGAGATTTTAGCAACCTCTCCTTACTCGTCTGTCCCAATCCTGCCATATTGAAGGCTCTTTCAGGGTCAGGGGAATGAGACACATTATTGTTACTGTTTTTGGCATATCGAATATGCCACGGGGAGCTTGCCAGGCTCTCCCGTGCAAGGTCTACATACACCATGCAATAATACTTAGCTCTAAGAAAAGAAGAGGGCTGGAGAGATAGTACAGCAGGGAGGGCGTTTGCCTTGCACATGGCCAACCCGGGTTCGATCCCCGGCATCCCATATGGTCTCCGGAGCACTGCCAGGAGTAATTCCTGAGTGTAGAACCAGGAGTAACCCCTGAGCATTGCCGGGTGTGATCCAAAAAGCAAATAAATAAATAAATAAATGAAGTGGCGGGGGCTGGAGAGATAGCACAGCGGTTAGGGCGCTTGCCTTGCACGCGGCCGACCCGGGTTCGATTCCCAGCATCCCATATGGTCCCCTGAGCACCGCCAGGTGTAACTCCTGAGTGCAGAGCCAGGAGTAACCCCTGTGCATCACTGGGTGTGACCCAAAAAGCAAAAAAATAAATAAACAAATGAAGTGGTGGATTGAAAACGGTCTCCAGTCGGTTGAGCCCTGGTCCTGCCTGACGACCCCCTCACAGCTGTGACCCGTCCCTCCAGCCTGAAACCCCCTCCCCGGGCTGCCCTCCCTGATTCTGGGATTTCCGCTGCCTCCAAGAATCCCAGGGCGGTGTGTGTGTGGGGGAGCCTTTTGACCTCAGTAACCCCACCCTGAACTCAGCACTGTGATGGGCCCACACCCTGTCTGCTGTCTCTGTCCCGAGGGTGTGGCATGTGGAGTCGAGGTGGCAGGGTGAGGGCAGGAGGAGGCTGGGCCCGTTTTCCGGGAGCTGCCACCCCCCCCCGCCCCCTCCCCTGCAGCTGTCAGCGGGGGCCTTGACCTCAGCCTGGGGACTCCGGAGTTTCCCTCCCACCAACAGTCCCCGAAATAAAGGTGTTCTGTGAGCAACTGTCCTGCAGGAGGAGTGCAGAGGGGCCCGGGGCCTCCCCTCCTGTAAACCTGCCACCCCCGCCGCCCCTGCTGGCCAAGGTCCAGTTTCTGAAAGGTCAGTCAGCGCCTCCTGTCACTCCGCAGTGGCCAAAGCTGGTCCTACCCCAGCCCTTGCTGGGTGGAATCTTCTGAGAGGAACTTCCCGGGTCTGGGCGAGCTCTTGGAAAACCCCTTGCCTGGCACCTTCTTGGTTCTGGTGGCAACAGCGTGGCAGAAGAGACCCGGGCGCCAGGCAACCCGGAGGTTAATCCCCCGCTGAGCATCCGTGCCCAGCTTGGGGGCTGCTGTCTGGGAACGGGTGGGACAACCCCAGAAGGCCCCTCAAGGTGGCCTGGGGAAGCCCCGGCCTGGTGCGACACAGGCTCCCCACCCACGCAGCCCAGAGTATGTCCAGGGGTGGCCCTGAGGTGGGGGTCCCAAGCTCCCTCGGGCCCTCGGGGGCAGGGTCCAGTGGCGGTATCTGTCCCCGGCTGCCCTCTGATCGTCACACTCCAGGGCAAAGTCCCCGAGGTCAAGGCTCACTAGGTCCTCCCCTACCTCCTCCTTTCCCGGTTTCTAAAGCCCCCCGCCCCTTCCCTGGAGATTGTGGCCCCCCATGCCTCCCGGTACCTGGGCACTGCCGGCTCTTGCCACAGCTGCTTGAGGGCGGCTTCCTTATGTGGGTTGGGCCGGCTTGGCAGGACTAGCTCCCGGTGTGGGGACACACCCGCCCTGCTCGCAGCCACAGCAGGAAGCGGGGACCTCCGTGGTGGTGGTGGTGGTGGTGGCTGTCCCCGGCCGGCCGGGGCCCCGGTGAGAAACCCCAAGGGACAGCGGCGCTCACTCTGGGGCCGGGATCCCGCCCCACTCACCCCTCGAGGCTCCCCAGTTTCCGGGAAGCCTCTCTACCAGGCACACCCGCCACCGTCAGATGACTAAGCCGCCAGCCTCCAGCTTCTCGGCAGTTCCCCCTGGGGGTCCCTGTGGGGTGTGGGCAGGTGGTTCCTTTCCTGCCACTCTTTGGTGACTCTCCCTGTGGCAGACCTGGGGAGATGCTTCCTCTTTGGTGAGTCTAGTTCCCCCTAGGCGGGCTAAGAAGCTGGTAGGGAGGGGCGGTGTGGGCAGCTGGACCCCTCGGGTGGGACCCCTCAACCTGGCATCTGCAGGGCTGGCACCTAGTCTGGGCTTGGAGCGCCAAAGCGAGTTTCTGAGTGGGTCAGGGAAAACGTCGTCGAGTGAGTTTCTGGAAGATTCCAGGACTTCTCAGAACTTGCACTGTGACTTTCAGACAGAAATCATTCCTGTCGGCAATGTGCACCCGGGTATTTTGGAGGACTACAGTTCTTGGTTTTTGGACCACACCCTGCAATGTGCAGGACTGACTCCTAGCTTTCTGCTCAGGGATCAAGTCCTGGCGGGACTCCGGAGACCACATGTGGTGGCAGACTTTGAACCTGGGGTTGGTCACATGCAATGCAAGCCCCCTTCCCTCTGTCCTATCACTCTGACTCCCCAATTTTTCTTTTTGCTTTTTGGGTCACACCCAGCGATGCACAGGGGTTACTCCTGTCTCTGTACTCAGGAATTACTCCTGGCGGTGCTCAGAGGACCCTATGGGATGCTGGGAATCGAACCTGGGTCTGCCACGTGCAAGGCAAACACCCTACACACTGTGCTATCGCTCTAGCCCCACTCAGACCCCTTTAATTTTATCATTTTGTTCGTTTGGGGGCCACACCTGGCTGTGCTGACTTGGGAGAGGTTTGTGCTCCACCGTGTTCCACGGTGGTGCTCAGGAGAACCAGACAGTGACAGGGGTCAAACCAGGGTCAGCCGCATGGAACACTTTAACCCCTATACTATCTCTGTCGTCCCAACGATGAATTTCAATGCAGCTTTAACTATTCCTTAGTACATTTGAAACATGAATCACTTTGAATGTATAGAAGAGGCAGAGACAGCCCGGAGCGATAGCACAGCGGGGAGGGCGTTTCGATTCCCAGCATCCCATAGGGTCCCCTGAGCACCGCCAGGAGTGATTCCTGAGTGCAGAGCCAGGAGTCAACCTTGATCATAGCTGGATGTGCCCCCCCCCCAAACAAACAAAAAAAAACAGAAGAGACAGGGGTTGGAGAGAGAGAGTACAGTGGAGAGGGCACTTGCCTTGCACATGACTATCCCCGGTTCAGTCTCCAGTACCCCTAAAATCCCCTGAATTCAGCCCCCCCCCAGGAGTGATCCCTGAGCACAGAGCCAGGAGTAACTCTGAGCACTGGTGGGTGTGACTCAGAAAAAAAAAGAAAAGGCAAAGATGAGTTTTCCCAATATGTGTGTCCCCAGAACACTCTTTGGGACCTCTCCAGCGTTATTCAAGGACAGTGCTGAGACTGGGGCTGACCCCTGGAGCCCCATTATCCTGAGGCATCCCTCTAGACCTCCACCATCCAAAGGTAAGGTTACCAGGTACGTGACAGGTCACACAAGGAGATTCCTGGGCTGCAGGCCTCCGTCACTTCCTCCCTCCTGACGGCGCAAATTCTATTTTGTTTTTGGGGCAGCAGGGCACAGCCAGGGATTACTCAGGGATTACTCCTGGCTCTGTGCTCAGCGGCCACTTCTGTTTCCACTGCGGTGCCGTGCCAGGGATTTGAACTGGGGTTGGCTGTGGACGAGGCAAATGCCTTAACCTTTGTACGATGGCCCCTAAAGTGCAAATTCTGCCCCCACTTTCTTGGGCTTGGTGCCCCTCAGATGCCAGCCGTCAGGCTCCAGCCTTTGCCCTCCGGAGAATGACAAACGCTCACATCGAAGCTTGTGATTCGCTCTCGCCCCACCCCGGATACGGCTGGATTCAGAGACCGGGAATGTTGGGGTGCGGAGGAAGTACCTCCTCAAGGGGGACGGCAGAGCCAAGTAGGCCACACGGGTTGAAAATAAACATTTTTATGTCTCAAGATATCTTTTTAGAAAGGTGGCGTTCCCATCCTGGATCTGGGAGGTGAGGGGTCTTTGCTGCTCCCTGCTCAAGAGAACGTGGAGAGGCCAGGCCAGTGCCCCCGACCCCCACCCCCAGGGGCCGCCCGGAAGCCAAGTCGAGATGCGGGGTCTACAGTGATGGAGAGAGAATGTGGAGCGGTACGGCTTGCGGGGCACCGGCCGGGCCGGAACCCCCCTCACCCGGCTTGCCCGAGCGCCAGGGTGCTGAACTCCTGACTCCACCGAAGCACAATCTCCTCGCTCTTGTCCTGCGTCAGGACGTTGTACGTCTCGTTCTGCAGACATCGCATGCGGGACACCTGCAGGGGAGCGGCGGTGAGACCACCCACGGTGCCCATGAGAACACCCACGGGCACCCGAGTCTCCAGCAGCCCTCCCCGGCCTCGGGAGGGGGCAAGACCCTCGGGGGAATTGGCCGCCATGTTCCCACCATCGGGTCCGGTGCGAGGGTTCAGCCTAGATGGACCTGGGTCACCCCGGGGAGGGACGGGAGGGAGGGGGCCTCACCTTCCGGTCCCGGCTTCTCATCAGGCACTGCTGACTTTTGAAGGTGCAGAAGTTTGGGTACTGGACATAGTCCGTGTCACAGATCTAAGTCGGGGGGATCAGACGGCGGGTAAGGCTCTGGCCTTGCGGGAGGCTGACCCCGGTTCGATCCCCAAGCAATGCAGATGTTCCCCTGAACCCTGCCAGGGGTGATTGCTGGGCGCAGAACTAGGAGTCAAGCCTGAGTATTGCCAGGTGTAACTCCAAAATGACAACAAAGGGGCTGGAGTGATAGCACAGCGGGGAGGGCGTTTGCCTTGCACGCATCTGACCTGGGTTCGATTCCCGGCATCCCATATGGTCCCCTGAGCACCGCCAGGAGTAACTCCTGAGTGCAGAGCCAGGAGTGACCCCTGTGCATCGCTGGGTGTGACCCAAAAAGCAAAAATAATAATAATCATGAATAGGTCCTGAGCACTGCTGGGTGTGCTCCCTAGACACACACACACACACACACACACACACACACACACATGCACACACAAATAAAAAAGAGCAAGGGAGAGGGGGAGGGGGAGGAACAGGGGAGGAGGCTAGAGTGATGTACAGGGCAGGGGTCTGCCTTCCCTTCCGGGTTATGCCCTGAGGAGGCTGAGGGACCATCTCCAGGGCCCCGGATTGATGAGGATGTGGGGCAGTGCCTGAACCCCTGGCCCCGCTCGCTGGACCCCAGAGTGATTGATTGATTTGGGACTGGGGCCACACCCAGCTATGCTCAGCTCACTCCTGGGACTCAGGGACCCCCTGGGGTGCTGGGATGAAACCCGGGTCGGCAAGTGCCCTTCTTGCTGTGCTCTCTCCAGCTTCCCCTGGGAGATTTGGAAAACGTGTGGCTTGGGCTGAATCATTTCCCTCCAAGGGTCTCACTGCCCTGACTATGAACAGCAGAGCAGCCGAGATGACACCTTTCGAAGAATAAGGGGCACAGAGCAGAGCTGAGCTGCCACAGGCCCTGTCGTAGGCTGTGCAGACGCTCCTGCCTTGATTTCCCTCCCGTGAAGCCAAGGGCTGGCCCTCACTCAGCAGACACAGGGAATTTTAGGGGGCGGGAGGTGGGGGTCTGGGGAGGGTAGTCATTTGGGGGATGAGGAGGAGGAGTGAACTTGATTCCACTTAGGAAAAAAAAAAGGACTAGAAGATCCGAACCAGGCAGAACCTTCTAAATCTTCTAGAATCTTCTCTTTCCTGTCAAAGGCAGGAAAGTGCTACGCGGGGTGAGAACACAGTCATTTTTCTAGAAAGGAGGTGTGGGACACTGCCTCATTGGAGGAGGCAGGAGGCTCACTGAGGCAGTGTCACAGCCACAGCCCCAAAGGGGACAGGGAGGGGGTGCTCAGCTTTAGGAAAAGGCTCTGTTTTGTTTGGGGGGGTCACACCTGGCAAAGCTCAGGGCTTACTCCTGGGCTCTGCACCACTCAGAAATCACTCCTGGCAGTGCTCAGGGGATGCCGGGGATTGAACCCTGGGTTGGCTGTGTACCTGGCAAGCGTCCTACCCGCTGTGCTATGCCACCCAGCCCCGGGGAAAGGCTCTGACTGACCTTGGTGGGGAAATCCCCGTCCTGGAAGCTCAGAAACTCGGTCTTGAGCCAGCCGGCCACGCGGTTGTCTTCGCAGCCCTTGGTGGCCAAGCGGGCGCACCAGAAGTCCATGCGGAGGCCGCCGTACATGTCCAGCCCGTAGAAGCGGCCTTCCACGGGGCTGCCGACCTGGGTGGGGCACAGTGGACGGAGCACAGGGTCTGTGCCCCCTTGCTGCAGAGCGCCCGGTCCCTGCCCTGTCCTGCCCTGAGCCCCGCGGGTGGTCGGGACGCCTACGTGGTTGCCGGTGGACATGCTCTGGGACATCAGCAGGGGGCTGATGAAGGGCGTCTTGTGGGACCTGTCGCACCGCTGCCGCTGCAGGTTGGCCTCCGAGAGACACTGCTCCAGCTTCAGGGAGCAGAAGGCGCACAGGTCACAGGAGGCCATGTGTCGCCGCCCGAGGTTGTCGCAGACCTGCGCCGGGGAGGGGGCGGAGAGGCCCAGACTGAGAACACGCGGCTGAAATCTCCGTGGCCTGCCTTCCCCGGGGCTCCTCCGACCTCCCCTTGCTCCCTGCTTTCTTGGGGGGCTTATCTACCCCCCGAGAACCCAACTCTCCCCAACTGCAGCCTTTCCTTCCTTCCTTCCTTCCTTCCTTCCTTCCTTCCTTCCTTCCTTCCTTTCTCTCTCTCTCTCTCTCTCTCTCTCTCTCTCTCTCTCTCTCTCTCTCTCTCTTTCTCTTTTTCTGTCATACCCAGCTTTCTCAGGAGTGACTCCTGGCTCTGCCCTCAGAAATTACCCCTGGCGGTGCTCAGGGAACCCTATGGGATGCTGGGAATCGAACTCAGGTCAGCCCCGTGCAAGGCAAACGCCCTCCTCATTGCGCTATCGCTCCAGCTCCACATCTTTCTTAAAGGGAGGTGGGGGGCTGGAGTGATAGCACAGCGGGGAAGGCGTTTGCCTTGCACGCGGCCAACCTGAGTTCAATTCCCAGCATCCCATCGGGTCCCCTGAACACCGCCAGGAGTAATTCCTGAGTGCAGAGCCAGGAGTCACCCCTGTGCATCGCCGGGTGTGACGAAGGGAGGTGGGAGCCACACCCAGCTGGCTCTGTACTCAGGGATCACTCCTGGCAGGTCTTGGGCAACCCTAGGCGGTGCCAGGGGTCGAGCTGCATGCAAGGTAAACGCCTTCCCCGCTGGAATCTCTCTCCGGCCCCTGGAGCTCAGTTCTGTATTGATCATTCTAGCCTCTCCTCTGAGTTCCAAATCCTCATGGCCAAGTGCATGATGAACACCTCCATACAAGCTAACTGATAGGACCAAGCAGCCCCACGCTGAAACTCTGGGGATGGGGCTCCCCTTTCTCTATCCCTGCTAAGGTCAAGGTGAGTTGGCATGGTGCTACGGAGGCACCGGCCTCTAGGCTGAGGTACTAAATCGACGCCCCCTCATCCCATTGATGGGGACACTCGAGGTTCCCGTCAGGCAGGGAAGTCATGTACCCAAATGTAGGACAGGGAGAAGCCCACGCAGACCCAGAACCTTCCAACTCCACAGTCTAGACTCTCCCCAAGCGCCTGCGGTTGGAAACCCCCAGGGTCTTAGCTGGCATTCCTCAGGGTGGAGAGACGCTTCTCCCAGGATGACCTCTTCACACGGGAATGCATCCTCCACATCACAGCCTGCTGCGACAGCCTCTCTCCCCCACCCGCCTCACCCTGGGGCTCTGCCCCTCACAACACACAGAATCTCCCCACAGCGTGTTCAGGTGGATCATCAATGTGTCCCTGACCAAAATTCACTACTGAAATGCCCTTTTCTTTCCAAACGAAGTACAAGAGTTTTTGACTACTGCTTGGGAGGACCCTTATTATTTCTTTGAGGGGCTGGAGTGAGAGCACAGCGGGGAGGGCATGTGCCTTGCACGCGTCCGACCCGGGGTTCAATCCCTGGCATCCCATATGGTCCCCTGAGCACTGCCAGGAGTAACTCCTGAGTGCAGAGCCAGGAGGAACCCCCTGAGCATCACCAGATGTGACCCACAAAAAGCAAAATAATAATAATAATAATAATAATAATAATAATAGCAGCACTGTCACTGTCTATGGCACGGTTCATCGATTTGCTCAAGCGGGCCCAGTAACGACTCCATTGTGAGACTTATTACTGTGATTGGCATATCGAATACGTCACAGGGAGCTTGTCAGGCTTTGCCGTGCAGGCGAGATACTCTCGGTAGCTTGCCGGGCTCTCCAAGAGGGGTGGAGGAATCGAACCTGGGTTGGCCGCGTGCAAGGCAAACGCCCTACCTGCTGTGCTATCGCTCCAGCCCATAATAATCACTACCACTGTCACTATCACCCCGTTGTTCATCGATTTGCTTGAGCGGGCACCAACATCTCCATTCCTCCCTGACACGTGCTAGTGTAGCACAATGACATATTGGGGGCTCTTTCAGGATCAGGGGAATGAGAACCATCATTGTTACTGCTTTCGGCATATCGAGTACGCCATGGGTAGTCTGCCAGGCTCTGCCGTGTGGGCGGGATACTCTCAGTAGCTTGCCGGGCTCTCTGAGAGGGATGGAGGCTTTTGGGGCAGCCTCTAATCACCTTTACTGGTGATCCCGTCAGGCATATATGCGGGCATGATACTCTCAGTAGCCTGCTGGGTTCTCTGAGAGCGAGAACTAGAGAATAAGAGGTTCCCATAATAATAATAAATAAATATTATTTCTTTCACTCCAGCTTCTGCTGCTCTGCTCCAGGTAAGAGAGCTTCCTTGGGGCTGGAGCAACAACACAGTGGGTAGGGTGTTTGTCTTGCACGCGACCAACCCAGCTGACCTGGGTTCGATTCCTCTGCCCCTCTCGGAGAGCCCAGCAAACCTTGCACATGGCTGACCCGGGTTCAATTCCCAGCATCCCATAGGGTCCCCCGAGCACAGCCAGGAGTGATTCCTGAATGCAGAGCCAGGAGGAACCCCTGTGCATCGCCGGGCATGATTCAAAAAGAAAAAAAAAAAAAGAGCTTCCTTGCTGTTTCCTTAACCAAGCCCTCAGTGATTCGCGAATGTTCTTAACAGCCTTAAAAAAAAAAAAAAAAGAAAGAAAATCTCCCCCACCCCAGCCGGAGAGATGAGCTAGTGGGCATATGCCTCATGTTTTCTATAGCCCCTAGCCCAACCAGGAGGTCTGAGCGGAGTTTGAGAGGAGGACCCAGGAGCGTGGATCAATTTGACTGAGCAGCACGGCGGGCATACCAGCTTCCCGAAACCAAGGTTCTCGTCTTCCAGATGCTGCCAGGCCCTGGCGGTGGGGGTTATGATGCAGGTGTTCTCCATGATGGAGTAGCACAGAATCAGGAGGGAGTTCACGTGGGGGAGCTGCAGGAGGCTGCAAGGAGACAGCTGGCTGGCGGGGCGGGCCAAGAGCCGAGGACTCTCTCCTCTCCCCTCACTTCTGGTCTGGAATCCACCGCCCGGAAGCTGAATGGGCCTGGGGTTGGGGGTGGGGGCAGCAAACCAAGTCCCTCATCTCTCAGATGGGGACCATGGTGATCCAGAAAGAGGCTCAATGTAGCCACGTCCTGGCGAGGGCCTCAGCAAGACGTCATCAGCCTCTGCCAGGGCACGGCTGATGCCAGGACCTCAAAGGACCAGCCAGCCACGAGGACAGGGTTTAAGCTAGTGTTGGCACAGATGGGTGAGGCTGGGAAAGTGAGTGTGTTCCCTCCAGAGAAGGGGTATAAAGGGGAAGAGAGAAATAATTTCTTTTTTTTTGGGGGGGGTCACGCCCCGTGACACTTCGTGGCTCTACACTCAGGAATTACTTCTGGAGGTGCTCAGGGATGCCGGGAATCGAACCCAGGTCCCAGGGCCCCCAGGATTCTGCAAGGCAAGCGTCCTCTGGGCTGCCAGGAGTCAAACCCAGGTCCCAGGGCCCGCAGGATTCTGCAAGGCAAGCGCCCTCTGGGATGTCAGGAGTCGAACCCAGGTCCCAGGGCCCCCAGGGTTCTTCAAGGCAAGCGCCCTCTGGGATGCTGGGAGTCGAACCCAGGTCCCAGGGCCCCCAGGGTTCTGCAAGGCAAGCGCCCTCCCGGCTGTGCTATGGCTCCAGCCCTCGAGGTGACATCTTCCAGTACCTTCCAGGGCTCTGGTTTTTCCACGTGGAGTCCCCGTCGAAGATTTCATTCAACCCATCTATGCCCTGCGCCGACCGAATGAGCTCCTGCATGTTCTCCATCATCAGCGGGTACGAGTCCACTTCCCGCACTCGGGGCGTAAAGGTGAAACGGTTGGGAGGGAAAAACTTGCGTAGGAGCCGGGGCTGGAGCCGGGGCCTGGCGGGCTCCTCACGGTGGACCCCAGACAGGGCCGCAGCTCCCGTCGTCTCTTGTGCTTCCTCCTCTTCGTATTCTTCCTCTTCTTCTTCCTGATCTTCTTCTTGCTCGTCTTGGGCCAGAACCTCTTCCTGCTTGTGCTTCTGTGTCTGCTCCTTCAGCCTGTGCTCATGCGCCAGGTCCTGGCCCCCCAGTGACAGGGACGACTGCAGCAGTTCCTCGATGTTATTGTGCAGTCGCTCGGGCCAGGGCTGGAAGCCCTGGCGCTCGGCGGCTCCTGCGGGGGTTGAGGGTTCCAGAAAGAGAATGCAAGGGGACACAGTCAGACTCCTAGCGCTCAATGTGCTTGTTTGCAGACGGGGACACACACACACACACACACACACACACACACACACGGAGAAAGAAAGCATTTCCAATGAGACCTATTCGCGCAGTCAAGTGTGTGTGTGTGTGTGTGTGTGAGAGAGAGAGAGAGAGAGAGAGAGAGAGAGAGAGAGAGAGAGAGAGAGAGAGAAGCGCCTGCCATAGAGGCAGGCAGGGGGTGGTGATGGGGGTTGAGGGTGATGGGAGGGAACCTGGGGACACTGGTGCTGGGAAATGTACACTGGTGGAGGGATGGGTATAGCAATATTGTCACTGTCACTGTCCTCCCATTGCTCCTCGATTTGCTCGAGCGGGCCCAGTAACGTCTCCATTGTGAGACTTGTTGTTACTGTGTTTGCCATATCGAATACATCATCGGGAGCTCGCCAGGCTCTGCCGTGCGGGCGAGATACTCTCGGTAGCTTGCCGGGCTCTCCGAGAGGGGTGGAAGAATTGAACCTGGGTCGATCGGGTTGGCCACACGCAAGGCAAATGCCCTACTGCTGTGCTATCGCTCCAGCCCCGTAGGAATTCTACATGACTGAAATCCAATCATGCACAGCTTTGTAAGGGTCTAGCTCATAGTGATTCAATAAAAGTTTTTTAAAAACCCCAAAAGTATAAAAAAAAGTATGAAAAACAGATCTTGCAAACATCAATGTGCAAGAGTATGGCCTAGGGCGAAAGGAATGGTGGGGTGGCTTAGAAGCTTAGAATGGCGTTTCAGTGTTTTCCACTTTTGACCCCCTTAACCCAGAGGATGAGACTCAAATCAAGTGCTTCTGGAAACACTTCAGATTCTTTCTGTTGGTTTCTGTTTCAGTGCAAGAGCTCAGGGCTTACTCCTGGCTCTGTGCTCAGGGATAACTCCTAGCAGGGCTCAGGGGACTCTATGGGGTTGTCAGGGATCGAACCCAGGTCAGCCACGTGCAAGCTAAATGCCCTACCTGCTGTACCGTCTCACTGGCTCCAACACCTCGGATTCTTTGTGCACGTTGATTTTAAATTCACTTTTTATCCTTGCATGTTCTGAAAACTTTTACTGTTGCCCATTTTTTTAGGCCACTATCACAGCTTAAAAAGATTGGACAGAGGAGCTGGAGCGATAGCACAGTGGGTAGGGCGTTTGTCTTGCACGCAGCCAACATGGCCGACACAGGTTCGATTCCCAGCATCCCATATGTCCCCCGAGCACCTCCAGGAGCAATTCCTGAGTGCATGAGCCAGGAGTAAGCCCTGAGCATCGCCAGGTGTGACCCAAAAAGCAAAAAAAAAAAAAAAAAAAAAAAAAAAAAAAGGATTGGACAGAGCTCTGGTGAAGGGATGGGTGCTGGAACATTGTATGAAAGAAACTCAATCATGAACAACTCTGTAACTGTACATGTCATCTCAATAACAAAAAATATATATTTTTAATTAAAAAGCTAGGACTGGGGCCAGAGAGATAGCACAGTGGATAGAGCATGTGGCTAGGATAAGGCCAAGCTGGCTTCGATTCTTGGAACTCCACAGGGTTCCCTGAGCACAGTCAGGAGTGATCCCTGAGCACCACCAGGTGTGGTGCAAAGACTAAAACAAAACAAAAAACCCAACCCCGGGGCTCATACTCTCTCAAGGTGCTCATGTTCATGGTTATTGCTGAGTTTGACCCTCACCCCAGAACAGAAGCATGGCCAGGGAATAACAAATGGAGGAGGGGCTTTAGGACGTTGGGAGAGGGAAGTCGGCCCTGACAGTGGGCATGGTCCTGGAATGAGGATGCAGAAAGCGTCTAATCCACAGTATCACAGGTGCCATTATTTCAATTAAAACAGTTAAAAGGGGCTGGAGCATTAAAACAGCAGGGAGGGCGTTTGCCTTGCACTCGGCCAACCTAGGTTCAATTCCCGGCATCCCATCTGGTCCCCTGAACACCTGAGTGCAGAGCCAAGAGTAAGCCCTGAGTGCAGAGCCAAGAGTAAGCCCTGAGCATCTCTGGATGTGACCCAAAAAGCATAAATAAAATTGGTTAAAAACAAACAAACAAATAAAAAACAGGGTCAGTGGGGAGGGTGTTCGCCTTGCATGAGGCTGACTTGGTTTTGAACCAGCATTCCATGTGGTCCCCTGAACACCACCAGGAGTGATTCCTGAGTGCACAGCCAGGAGTAAGCCCTGAGCATTGCCAAATGTGGCCCCAAACAAGAACAAAACCCCCCAAATGGTTAAGAAACAAAGATAAAATCATTAAAATCATTAAACGCATGCGTAACACTGGCTCAATGCCTGGCACCACATAGGGTTCCCGAAACACCACCAGGACTTGGGAGCCCTGAGCGACACTGGGTATGACTGCGAGAGAGAAAGAGAGAGAGAGAGAGAGAGAGAGAGAGAGAGAGAGAGAGAGAAGAGAGAGACAGAGACAGAGAGACAGAGAGACAGAGAGAGGAGAGAGGAGACAGACAGTGACAGAGAGGAGAGAGAGTGTTAACCTCAGTGAGAACTGAGCCTTTCTCCAGGGAAGACTGAGCTTCCGAAAGTCCCAGAGGGCTTCCGAGTGGGGGAAAGTCTCTCCTCTGAGACAGGAAAAGTGGATTCCATGTAACCAATGTCAGCTCAACTATAAAGGTCTTTGACTGTGCTATCGCAGCACAGCGGTAGGGCGTTCGCCTTACAAGCGGCCAACATGGCCAACCCGAGTTCGATTCCTCCGCCCCTCTCGGAGAGCCCGGCAAGCTACTGAGAGTATCTCGCCCACACGGCAGAGCCTGGCAAGCTCCCTGTGACGTATTCGATATGCCAGACACAGTAACAACAAAGTCTCCAATGGAGACGTTACTGGGCCCGCTCGAGCAAATCGACGATCAACGGGAGGGCCTTTACCTTTACCTTTACGACTTTGATTTAAAGGAAGATCAAAACGGAGAAGGGACAGCTCAATGGTCGCCGCACATGCCCTGCACTTAGGAGGCAAGGCCACAAGGCACCCCAAGCACCAAGCTGGGAGTAGCTCCCACCCATCACCAGGGGTCCCCAAAACAAGAGAAAAAAGAAAAAGAGGACTCAGGGCCGAACTGTGCGTCAGTCAGAGGGGATGAGAGTCAGGCCCCTAATTTGGACTCGGAGAAGGTGGGCTCCCCCCACCCCAAATGCAGCTGGGCCTGGAGGAACATTGGTCCGTTCCACATGCTCTTGGGCTCCAAAGATCCTGAGATGAAAAGGATCGAATCCCCGCCAGGGCCACTGTCCCTGCAGGCCCGACACTCTCCCCACAGCTGCCCGCAGGCTCAGGGGCTCCTCTCCCGACCCCCGCATCCCCGACATGTGCAGGGCAGGCTCAGGGGCATGTCGGATGCCCTAGTGGGGGTGGGGGTGAGTGTTAGTGTTTCGAGAGTGGGAGTGAGAACTGGGAGCGTGTGTGGGTGTCAGGGTGAGTGTGGGGTGTGGGCATAAGTGTGGATACAGGAGAGACTGGGAGTGTGGGGGTGTGAGAATAAGTATGGGGGGCTGGAGCGATAGCACAGCGGGGAGAGCGTTTGCCTTGCATGCGGTCGACCCGGGTTCGATTCCCAGCATCCCATATGGTTCCCCGAGCACCGCCAGGAGTTATTCCTGAGTGCAAGAGCCAGGAGGAACGCCTGAGCATCGCTGGATGTGACCCAGAAAGAGGAGAGAGAGAGAGAGAGAGAGAGAGAGAGAGAGGATGAGTATGGGAGTGGGTAGGCGTGTGAAGGATGTGGGGGGTGAGTCTGAGTGTGAGAAGTGCGTGTGGTGCGTGTGGTGCATGTGAGAGTGAGTATAAGAGTGAGTGTGAATGTGTGAGGGTGAGGGTGAGAGTCATTGTGGGAGTGTGGGTGTGGGGGTGAGTGTGTGGGTGCGTATGGGGTGAGTGGGTGGGTGCGTGTGGGTGTGGGTGTGAGTGTGTGCAGGGGTGCCCAATCTGGAGGGGTCAGCCTGACACCTTTAGCTGCGGCCGCTCAAGACCCGGCCCCTAGCAGGAGGAACGCGACTCAGTGCCATGTGCTATTCCGAGGAGCACTCAGCCTCCCTGGGAGCACGGCGGATGGGGTGTGGACCCTTGGCTCTCATTTCCGTCAGAGCCCGTGTCACCCTGTCCAGTCTCGGGCAGCTGAAGGCCCAGCTGTGGACCCCTCTGTGAGGAGACGCGGCCCTTCCAGCTCCACACCCTTCCCGCCCCCCTCCACGGCTGCCGAAGTCGTGGGGGCGTGGGTGGGCGTCCCTGGGGGCAGGGCGGCGTTACCTGTGGCACGGGAGGACCCAGAGATCACTGTGGTGCTGGCGGCTTCAGCAGTCTCGTACTCTCTGAGAGTGTTTGTTGAGAGAAACGAGGCCGACTGGGAGCAGCGGACTCTCTGCAAGGACATGAGCGCGGGAGTCACCTTCCCGGAGGCCCCTTCTCTGCCTCAGTTTCCATCCCGGTCCCCGTCTCTCTCTTTCCCCTCCGGTGTTGGATGAAGGTGCGCGGGCGCTGGTGGAATGCTCTAGACCGAAACGGGTCTTCCTGCCAGTAAAACGCCATTTGTCTGGGCCACAGACGCACCTTCTGTGTGTTCTGGAAGGAAATCCCTGCCCTGTGACAAATGGACGTCTCTCTGCTGGTACAGTCTCCGTGCCCAGTGAGCCCATCTGTGTGGCACGTGAGCCACTGAAGGGCCCATGGCAGGGAGGGGGAATCTAAGGTTGGTCCTTCTGGAAGCTTCCCCCGTCTTCACTGTCACCTGTTCTCCCTTAGCGCGGAAGGGGCCCGTGGCAAGGAGGGGGATCTCATAGTTGTTCTGGAAGCTTCCCTCGTCTTCACTGTCACCTGTTCTCCCTCAACCCTGCAGGAACCGCATCCAGCCTCCACCCCGGGCCTCACCCTGGCATAATACTGGCGGTTGGAGCAACGGTACTGACAGAACTGGCAGAAGGACTCGAACCAGGAGGCGTAGGGAAGGTCAGAGCAGACGGCTCCTGGAAGAGGGGAGGGCGGAGGAGACGGGGCTCCCCCAGAAGCTGGCTGGAAGGCTCCTTCGCGTCTGCCTGCACAGGCCACATGGGCTCAGGGCAAGGGGCCACCCCCACCTTCACTCGCCTTCGGTCAGGCCTCACCATCGGGGACCAGGCCGTGGTTTTCGTACTGGTCCAGCTGGATGATGGTGGGGTTCCGGCAGCCGAGGGTGGCCCGGAGGCGACACATCGTCTCTGCCTTCCAGCGGGGCTTAAAGAGGTCGAAGAACTTCTCATACTCGGTGTCCGAGAGCGGGCTGCCAGGGATGGCGGTCTCGGTGGGTTCGTCGGCGGGTATTCGAGGCAGGAGCAGAGCTGCTGGGTTGGGGTGGGGCACGGAGCAATGGATGGACCCAGCCCCCGACCAACTGGACTCGGGGCCCAGGCCACCCAGCCGGCGGGGGCCCCTGTCCACGGGGACCTGGGGGTGCGCCCTGGCCTAGGAAGAGGGGAGGCCAAGAATAGAGAAGGAGCGGGGTCGGGCCAAGTCAGCAGCGAGGGACCCCACCCAAGGGAAGTTTCCAGAATGGCCAAGGCGCCCGGGGAGGAAGAGGAAGGAAGGCTCTGATGTTGCCGAAACGCCTCACCCGACAGGAATGAGAGAAGGAAGCCTGTAGCCTGCCTCTGCATGGCCCAGCAGATCTGCCCAAAGCGGCCTCCAACGGGCCAAGCCAGGGAGAGCCAGGGTGCCCGGCACGGGCTAGCGGGCAATGGGGACAGCCGGGTGGCCGCACGTCACAAAGGCCGGGGGCGGGGTCTCATGGGCCAGAGGCGGGGCCTCATTGGCCAAGGGGCGGAGCCTATGGGTCTTGGGTGGGGCCTCGTTGCCCAAGGGGCGGGGCCTATGGGTCTGGAGCAGGCCTCATTGGCCAAGGGGCGGGGTCTATGGGTCAGGGGTGGGGCCTCATTGGCCAAGGGGTGGGGCCTCATTGGCCCGCGGTGGAGCCTCATTGGCCAAGGGGCGGGGCCTATGGGCAAAAGGTGGGGCCCCAGAAACTGCCCTGGGCTCCCAGCTTCTGGATCTCGGGCACCCCCAGCCGCCACCACACGAGTCCCTGCCACCGTGGAGAGGCCCCTGTGTGCCACATGGACACCTCCTGTCCTGCCCAAGAGGACCCCCCTCCCTCTGCAGGGGACCACCTGCCTGTCCCTGTTTGACAGGTGAGATTTCCAGGGCAAACTGGGCAGGGCCAGCTGCAGGGCCTGGGGGCAGGTTCTGGACAGGCACGTGGTGTTCTGGGCCCAGAGGAGAGGCGGCCTCCACTGTGAAAGGCGCCAGCAGGGCCAGGAGGGCCTCAGGCTCTGACCCCCTCAGTCGCAGGAAGTGGTTTGCGCATGGGTGGGCTCTGGGGGAGAAAGTCCGGTAAGTCCAGCTGCTCTCTGGCAGGCCGGGGCGGGGAGGAAGCAAGTGCGTGTTTCTGGGCAAGACAGGGGATGCTCACGGGGTCCAACCCGGAACCCCTGGGCGGAGACACTCTGAAGTCCGGGTACCCCACCCCACCCCGGATTTGAGCAGTGGGGTGCAGAGGGCGCGCTCTGGCTCCACATCTCCTCTCACCCAGAGGATCCCCACCCCCTGCTGAGTCTCCACAATAAACACACCAGGCCCACACGGACAGCTTTTATTCACCCCTGCAACCCCCCACGTGAGCCCCGGCATCCCGTCAGCCCCCTCTCCCGCTCACAAGGCCGCGTGAACCTTTTTGGCACAGAGGGCAGGGGGTGTGCCCCTCCTATTAGGATCGAAGCCCATTAGTTCTGGGGGAGCCCCATGGATAAAGCAGGAAGTAATGAAGAAACTTGATCACACCGTAGCGTCCCCTCCCGAGGGCGGAGGCCGGGGAGTGCCCCGCGACTGCCTGCCCCCCAACGTCCTGAAGTACAAAGCCAGGGGAGAAAAGAGGACCATCCCTTGGGAATCCAGCACCAGCCTCGGCACGGAGGCAAAAAAAAAAAAAAGGACAGTGGACAAGACCACCTCCCTCTAAAGGGGTGGGCTGAATGAGAGCATAAACTGTTAGTGGCCGGGGCACCCCCTTTTCAGGGCGTGGCTGCAGCCTCAGCACCAGGAGTGGGGAGAGCGGGGAGGCGGGCGCCCCGCGGGTGCCGTCCACCTCCCCCTGACCCCCCCGAGTCCAGCACAGCCGTTCCGCTCCCCACCGGCCGGGCGGGGGGCATGGAAGGAACTGTGGTGGGGTCCAAGGCCCTTCTTTATTTCTTCTTTCTTTCTTGGGAGCAGCGTGGGCAAAACCTGAGACAGAACAGCCAAGGGTGAGTGAGCGCAGCGGGCCCGGACCCCCGGGCTGCCCCCACCACCCGCACTCACCATTTCCCCCGAGGCTTCGTTGTCAGCCCCACACAGGCAAAGTGGAACCACTCAATGGAACACTGGGAAAGGGTGGGGAAGGGAGAAGCGGAAGTCAGGCACCAGGCTGAGGAGGGGAAGAAGAGGCGCCCCCCCAGCCCCCCTCCCCCCGCCAGACCTCCCCCAGATCGCCAGGGGAGAAGTCCCTGGTTCTGTCCCCTCGGAGACGACGTGGCCGTGTGGAGGCAGCCGGCAGCCAGCCACACGCCCACACTCAGCCCTCAGCACCGCCCTGACCCCCAGATACACATACACACACCCATGATTAAGGCAAAAGGTTTCTCACATCAGGGTTGTCACAGCCAATCATCTCTCCATAGGAGACCTGGTGACAAAGGCAATAGGTGGGCTCGTTGGGATCCACAGGCATATCCAACACATCAGAGGGGTGGACACTGCCAAAGGTCACTGAGGGCATCCCATACTCAGGACTTCTGCATGCCAAGAGGAAGAGAAACGTCATCGGCAAGAAGGGTGGCTGCCGCTCTCTGGGTTTGGTTTCGCTCTTGGCTTTAGTGTCTGGGCCACACCTGCCGATGCGCAAGTCTACTCCTGGCTCAGAGCTCGGGGCTCGCACCCCGCAGTGCTGGGGGGGGGGGGGCAGGCAGTGCTGGGGATCGAACCCAGGGCCTCCTACATGCAAAGGCTCCTCTCCAGCCGCGGGAAGCTACCCCTTTAAACTCTTGGAGGGGGGAAACGAAGAACCTGGGAGGTGGGGCAAGAGCTGGGGGGGGGGGGGCTGCACCCCTCCATCCGGCAGACAGCAAGACGGGAAGGAGGAGGTCACTGAGGCGACCGGCAGGGCAGACCCGGGCAGGCGGGAGCACGGACGCAGGCACGTGGCACAGTGACCCCTGGCCCCACTTACGTGCGCACGAGTTTTAACTTCTTCTGGGTAGCCTTGGGGGCCTCTTCGTCGGAGTTCTTTCCTTTGGAACGGGCACGGGCAGCCTTTTTCTCCTTCTGAGTCCGACCTAGGAAAGAAAGGAGCGGCCGAAGGGCAGGGCGACAGGGAGTCAGGTGCAGCCCGTCAGCCGCCTCAGTCCCAAGGCCAAGCGGGGGGAGCCCCCTCCTGACTGTCGCCCTGCCGGCACCTCTGTCCATCTTTTAGCCTCGGCGGCTCAGGCCCCACCACTAGCGAGCCCCTCCCCCCTCCCCCCTCCTCACTCTTTTTGCCTTTGCTGGAGGAGCTGTCGTAGTCGCTCGACTCGATCTGTTTCTCCTTCAGGTCGGCCTCGAAACGGGCCAGGTCCGTGTCGAGCCGGCGAATGTGCTTGTCCACCTGCGGGGACAGGAAGGGAGGAGAAGGGAGAGGTGCCAGGCCGGCCCAAGCCGGGCACCCGATCCTGAGGGGAGCCCGAGGGGCAGGCGGGAGGGAGGCGGGGGCCGCGGCCGGGGTCCTACCATCTCGTAGGTCTGCATGGCCAGCTGCACCTTGTCGTCGCCAAATTCCTTGCACTTGCCATAGGCCTCCTGGATCTGCTTGAGAAGGGCCAGTTTCTCCTCGGAGCTCAGGCTGCGAGCGCTGCTCATGTACTCGGTGGCCAACTTGTCAATTTCGGCCTTCAGGTCTAGGACAGGGACAGGGGCCAGGTGAAACACTCTTGTTCCTCTGGGTGCCCCGGCCCTTTCCACTGACACCAGAACCTTCCAACCAAATGACGCCGAAGGCAACTAGGTACCAGGCTGGGCACTCGGGAAACACAATAGACCGAGAATATTTGCTATCTCGGTTGCCTCCTGGGGCTGAAAACATAGTGAACACGGTTGGAACGGAAATCACGGCAACATAATAACGCGTCCTTTACAGCTGCACTGACAGGAAATAAGGGGCTTGGCTGTTGTCCGAAGACGCGTCTGCAAGGATGCATTCCTGCAGGAACCACCCGTTCTGTCGCCAGAGATCCTTGGTTTCTCCTCTCAAAAATGGCCCACACTATAGACAGCGGAGAGTCCGATGACCTGGGCAGGGCATCTAATAGTGATGGTTTCCGGGTCTGCACAATTGTCATTGTTTAAAAAGAGACCTGAGGGCCATAGCAGCGACAGTACAGCAAGGAGGGCACTTGCCTTGCACGCGGCCAAGTCGGGTTCAATCCCTGGCGTCCCCATATGATCCCCCAAGTACTGCCAGGATTAAGAGTGCAGAGCTAGGAGTAAACCCTGAGCATTGCCGGGTGTGACCCAAAAAGCCAAAAAAAAAAAAAAAATTGTTCATCTTTGGCTTGCTCTATAAGCCCACGATCTCCCTGAACACATACCTTACCTGATGTTTATTTGGCATTATTTCCCCCCCTCTGGAGAAGCCCCTGTTCCCCAGTTAACATATCTTTCTTTTTCACCCCCAGATTTCAGTAAGCTCCATTCAATATCAACTATCTTGCTTCACTATAATAATAATAATGTCTATCTTTTCCTTAGACATAAATCACGGCTTTGAGAGACTCTACCACCCATGCCTGAGCATGGCTACCTCAGGACAAAAGATAAAACCTAAATATCTGTCAGCAGGTATGGGGGAATCGCTCCAACAGGTGTCAAGGACCTCGGAGAGGCCGCTCTGCCCACCGCAGGGTAGTTGCAGGCTCCAAGGAGCAACTGTGTTCCTCAAGGAGCTCCACTGACTCAAGCTGGCGCTTCTGTAAGCCAGAAGAAGCCAATGCATGAACAACTCAGACAGCAAGCATCTCTCTACCAGCCCGAGTTGCTGTCTCAAGCCTCATCCAATTTTGGGAGCAACACTGACAATGCAGTGGAGTCAAAACATTCGACCTTGGGGCCGGAGTAATAGCACAGCGGGGAGGGTGTTTGCCTTGCACGCGGCCGACCTGGGTTTGATCCCCAGCATCCCATATGGTCCCCCGAGCACTGCGAGGAGTAATTCCTGAGTGCGGAGCCAGGAGCAACCCCTGTGTATCGCCGGGTGTGACCCAAAAAGAAAAAAAAAAAGGAGAAATAGCAAGAACACGGCATTTCTCAAGTCTAGACACATGGCGGCAGTACATCCTCTGTTATGGAAAAACCGACAACAGCGCTGGGAATCACCACGGTGCTGCTTTCGAAACTTGCAGGAACTACAAGCGGAGAGGATGCTGACCCCGGTTCAATCCCCAGCACCACATACGGTCCCCCGGGTGCCACCAGGAGGGAATTCCTGAGTGCAGAACGAGGACTAAAGTCTGAGTACCGCGGGGGGAAGTGCCCCAACCCCGCCCCAACGAGAAAGAAGCCAGTTTTCCAGATCCGACCAGAGTATGGTGACATGGAACAGCCGAAGAAATGATGGGAGTCCGCCTAAGGCCTGTGAACTCCTCTGTACTTACCCTCTGTTCTTTGGTCCAGATCCCGCATGAGCTGAAAGTTCCTCTGCAGTTCAAAGGGGAGGTTTTCGATACCTAGTGAGAAGCAGAGAAACCAAGAAGCATTCGCATTCGCAGGCTGCTTACCTGCTTTCACAGTATAGGTCCAATATAGGGGCTGGAGCAGTAGCACAGCGGGGAAGGTATTTGCCTCGCATGCAGCTGACCTGGGTTCGATTCCCAGCATCCCATAGGGTCCCCGGAGCACTGCCAGGAGTAATTCCTGAGTACTTGAGCCAGGAATAACCTCTGTGCATCGCTGGGTGTGACCCCAAAAGGCAAAATAAGTAAATAAAGTATAGGTCCAGGGGTCAACAGCAGTAGCACAGCGGGTAGAGGTGTCTTGCCTTGCACACTTTCAACTGGAGTGTGATCCCCGGCACCCCATAGAGTTGCCCAGGCACTGCCAAATTTGTACAAATTTGCAAGCGCAAATCATTTTCCTTTCCTTGCTTTTTCTTTTCCTCCCTCCCTCTCTTCCCCTCTTCCCTTCTCCCCCCGCCCTTCTCTACTTCTTTTTTTTTTTTGTGGTGCTGGGGATCGAACTCAGTTCTCCTGCACACAAAGTATATACTTCAGAGTCAGAGGGAAAGTGAGGCAGATAGGGCGCTTGCCATGCACACGACCGACCCAGGTTCAACCCCCAGCATCCCACATGAGCACTGCCAGGAATGATTCCTGAGTGCAGGAATCACTGAGTGCAGTAATCTCTGAACATTGCCAGATGTGGCACCCCCCAAAGAAACCCACCAAACTGTGTGCTCTGCTGATGACTCACTTGTTGGCCCTCCTTTCCTTTATTTTTCAACCATTCCTACATGCTCCTTGTCCTCGGCTTACAAATGCCTTCCAGGTATTCATCTCACATACACACACACACATACACACACAAACTCATTTTGTAAAAAATGCAAATTGAAGGGGCTGGAGCAATAGCACAGCAGGTAGGGCGTTTGCCTTGCACGCGGCCGACCCGGGTTCGATTCCCAGCATCCCATATGGTCCCCCGAGCACCGCCAGGGTGATTCCTGAGTGCAGAGCCAGGAGGAACTCCTGTGTGACTCATCGCCGGGTGTGACCCAAAAGGAAAAAAAAATGCAAATTGGAGTCAGAGGCATAGTACAATGGGTTGGGGCTTGTGGATCAACCTGGGTTCTAAACCCGCAACAAATATGGTCCACTCAAGCCCTCCAGGACTGATCCCTGACTGCAGAGCCAGGAGTAAGCCCTGAGCACTGTCAGGCATAGCCTCCAAACCAGAAATTATTTTTTAAAAAAATTTAAAAATTAAAATTGAAATTAAAAATATAAATTTTGGGCCAGAGAGGAGAGTACAGCAGGCCGAGCTTGCCTTGTACACATCTGACCCGGGTTCAATTCCCATCACTCCATACCCCGCCAGGAATGATTCCTGAGCACAGCTGGATGTGACCCAAAAAGAAAACAGAGAATGCAAATCTGGGAGCTGAAGGTAAGTTAATGGGCGGGGGCACGTTTTGCATGCAGAGGCCAGAGTTCAATCCCCAGCACTACATGATCCCTTAAGCACTGCGAGGAGTCACCCAGAGCACCAAGCTGAGAGTAGCCCCAGAGCACTACCAAATATTGCCCCCAAACAAAAAATGGGCTGGAGATAGTACAGAGATGAAGACACTGGCATTGCATTTGACCTTCAGCACCACTATGGACCCCCGAGCAATTCCAGGAATAAGCCCTGAGCACTGTAGGGTGTGGCCCAAACCCCTTCACTCTGCCTCCCCACACCCCAGTTAAAAAACATTCTGGGCCAGGGATGTGGCTCAGAGGTAGAGCACCTGCCTTGCATGCGTGAGGTCCTGGGTTCAATCCCCAGCCCCACCCCCGACAAGCAAACCTGATCAAGTCCCTTTCTTATAACCCTCCGGTCACTTCCTCTGCCCCAGTGCCAGTTCTCTCCTGCGTACCCTGTCTTGCTTATCTCACACCAGCATCAGTGTGGTCAAACCCCCCCTGCTCTGATCACACATCAGAGCATCCTGAGTGCTTCCCACAGCGCTCTCCGTGCTGCCCTCTGGAACGCGCTGCCGGGTCTTCCTCCTCCGCTCCTCCTGGCCTATTCAACATTCTGCTCATTCTCCAAAGTTCCGCCACCCAACATCCCCTGGATGCCGCTGGCACAGTCTTCCAGCTCTCCACTTCTGGACGGACGGCAATTCAATTAATGACCCATCCGTGGGTATTTGCTCTCTGTCTCCCCAGACCTCTGGAGGAGCTGAGTGTTTGTCTTCTTCTTCCCTCATAGAACTATGACCAGGAAACAAAGTCCTCCATAAATACAAGGGCAGTGGACTGGAGCTATTATAGTACAACAGTAGGGTGTTTGCCTTGCACGCAGCCGACCTGGGTTCGATTCCCAGCATCCCATAGGGTCCCCCAAGCACTGCCAGGAGTTAATTCCTGAGTGCAGAGCCAGGAATAACCCCTGTGCATTGCCGGGTGTGACCCAAAAAGCAAAACAAAAGCACAAATACTTAAGTATCTCAGGTGGAAGGAAAATCTCTGCCCCTAACACCACACTCAAAACTTCGAAAATGTCTCCAGTGCTTTAAGCTTTATCTCTACATCTGCGACTACCAGTTTACTGCAATTAAGTCGCCAGCAATTTATGAAGGCTGTGATTAATCCTAACATATGTCTGTGGCAGCTGACACCATCTTCTTTCCTGGGAGAAGCTTTTTTTTTTTCTTTTTGGGTCACACCCAGCGATGCTCAGGGGTTACTCCTGGCTCATGCACTGAGAAATTACTCCTGGAGGTGCTTGAGGAACCATATGGGATGCTGGGAATTGAACCCGGGTCGGCCACGTGCAAGGCAAATGCCCTCCCCGCTGTGCTATAGCTCCTGTCCCAACTTTCAAGGATACCAAACCTCCACATGTATTTTCTGGCAATTCCTACAGGAATGTGCCCTTAGTATGTCCCTGAAATATTGTTTCCTTGAAGTTAGTTTAATTCTCTTCATGTTCTCGCTTTGCCCTGAAGGGTCTCATTCCCTCATGAATATAATAACCACACTTTTTTTTTCTTTTTGGGTCACACCCAGCAATGCACAGGGGTTATTCCTGGCTCTGCACTCAGGAATTACTCCTGGCGGTGCTCGGAGGACCATATGGGATGCTGGGAATCGAACCTGGGTTGGCTGCGTGCAAGGGAAACGCCCTACCCGCTGTGCTATTGCTCCAGTCCCCCACATTCTTAAGCTTCTGTCTAATCTGAATTAATGGTTCTTTCATTCATGGTTGTTACTCCTGACCTTGTGTCTCATAGGTTGACGACTTCACTGCCTGAGCAAGAAATCTGAACTTCACCAGCAAATTTTCCTCATTTTCTCTCTCTCTGCAGCTTACTGCTTCAGTTTCACCCCAGATGACTCCCCAATAACCACTGAATCACTCTGAGGCCGGGTCCTCATCTCTGATCCGCTGTTAGCACTAAGTGATCGCCTGTTACCAAGAGGACATGCCAAGTTTACCCTCCTACATAAAACTCTCTGAGAGCCTTTCTTCCTGGGGCCGGGGGACAGTACAGCAGGTACCATGTTTGCCTTGCCACCTGGCTGACCTGGGTTTAATTTCCGGCATCCATATGGTCCCCCGAGCGCCACCAGGGGGTGATTCTTGAGTGCAGAACCAGGAGTAAACCCTGAGCACCACTAGGGTTATAGCCAAAAAAAAAAAAAGTTTAAGTCATTTTTCCTGGAGTTGGAAGTGACAGTATCCTCTTCCTTGCATACAGCTGATCCAGGTTTGATTCCTGGTACTCTATAGGATCCCCCAAGTTCTGGCAGGAGTGATTCAGTACAGAGCCAGGAATAAGCCCTGAGTACAGCCAGGTTGTGCCCCAAACGCCAAATAAACAGACTCTTCCCAAAGACATCAATTAATTTTCTATATTTGAAAAACAAAATCACTTCCAGTTCCTCAGGAAAGCGAGGCCGTCTGGGGTCGGCCTGACAGCACAGCAGTTAAGGCACTTGCACTGCAAACAGTGGAACTAAGTTTAATACCCGGCACCCCATAGGGTCCCCCAAGCCCTCCTGGAGTGATCTCTGCATGCAGAGCCTGGAGAATTAGCCCTGGGCACCACTGAATGCGGTTCCCAAACAACAAAATAGTAAAAAAATAAATAAATGAAGACAGCTAAGGCAGCTTCCTTGGCTTCAAGTCCCTTAGAGGCCAATCTGGGGGCTGGAGCGATAGCACAGGCGGGGGAGGGCGTTTGCCTTGCACGCGGCTGACCTGGGTTCGATTCCCAGCATCCCATGGGGTCCCCTGAGCACCGCCAGGAGTCATTCCTGAATGAAGAGTCAGGAGGAACCCCTGATCATCGCTGGGTGTAATCCAAAAAGCCAAAAAAAAAAAAAAAAAAGGCCAATCTAGGTCCTGCATCATCAGGTGTCACCTCCCAAAGTCCCACCTCCACGTCCCACGTTGAACACACTGGCCTGGCCTCGGCCCCTCCTAACACCCTCGCAGCTGCTCTCTGCCACCTGCCACGTCTCCCCTGCTCGGTGCCATCCCGGAAACACTCCCCCTTTCCTCTCTCCCCCGCCAGCATCTCCCCCTCTGCACCGCCAAGTGACGGGGGGTGGGAGGGGAACAAGCCCCTCCCCCTCCGGCTGCCCAACTGCCCTGTCCCCGGACTGGGACGCTGTCACTCGTCACCCCCTTTGCTTTTTTTTTTTTTTGCAACGTCGTCTCCGAGAGTCCGCCCGCCACCGTCCGGGACAGGGGGTCCCGGCGGACAGGGGCCGGGTTTCTCGCGATTCTCTAGACCGACCCCTCCCACCCCCGACCCCTCCCCCGCATGTCCCTGCCGTTCTGAACGTCCCACGGCAGGAGCGCGAGTGAGTGAATGAATGAACGAACGAACGAATGAACGAAGACACAGCGGGCAGGACACGGAGGGGCGGTCCGGGGGCAGGGAGGGGGGCCCGGCGGAGCGCCCGCGATCCCCGCCCTCGCCCGGGGGGGAGCACTGAGAGGGGGGCCGCCGCCGCCGCCGCCGCCGCCGCGAGCGGGTCTTTGTCGCGGCTCGGAACGCCGGCGACAGGCTCCCTCCAGGGAGCCGGGGCGGCCGAGGGGCTTCGGGGCTGGGGGCGGGGGGACCTCGCCCCCCGCGTCACCTCCCGCGACCCCCGCCAGCCGCGCCGAGCCGGGCCCCGGCCTGCTGCCCCGCCCCCTCTGCTGGGGCCCCGGCCGTCTGTTCTCTCGCGGGGCCCCGTCACGACGGCGACCCACCGGCCGCCGGGCCTTCGGGGCCGGGGGGCTCTGCCGCCCCGACCCCCGCGGTCAGCTCCGTGACCCCTGACCCCCGCCTCCGGCCTGCGCTTACTGTCCAGATAATGTTCCAAATACATCCCCGCAGCCATCTTGAAGCAAAACAAAGCGACTTCCGGTACGCCCCGGAAGTGACCGCGCGCGGCCCGCAGCGAAGCCCCGGGGGCCGGGCCGTTTCCGCCCGGAGCGGGCCACTTCCGCCCTCAGCGACGTCTCCCCCGGGACACATCCGCCCGACCTCGGCCCTTTTCCTGTCGCCTCGGGAGCCGGGCTCGCGCCCACGGGGCCGCCGGCGGCCCTCTCGACCCACTTCCGCCCCGAGCTCCCGGTGCGCGGCGGCGCCGCAGTGACGTCACTGGAGGGCGCCATTTTGCATTCTGTAACTTTTTTTTCCCCCACCCGCCCCCTCCAAAACCGTAATGGGAAATAACGGGAAAGGGGCGTAAGAGCCTTTTCTCTTGAAGGTTTAAATGTCCCTGTTCGTACTGGTGCAGGGATGGGTGCTCGATCATTGTATAACTGAAACCCAAGCACAAAAATTTGCAAGTCGACAACTGTACCTCATGGTGTTTCACTAACAAAAATTTAAGGAAAAAATAAATAAATGTTATGTCCCTGTTCGGCCACTCGCGGAAGCTGCTGGCCAGAGCAGCCAGGCTGACTCCAGATGTTCAGGTTGGGCTGGAGTATGGTCACGCAGGATTTAAACCCGCCACCGCTCTGCTCACTCACAGGAATAGTCTTCCCAGACTGGTTCATCAATTTTTATTTTTTTTGCGGTGCTGGGGATCAAACCTACGCCTTGCGCATGGAAGGTGTGCAGCTGACCAGTGAACCACATCGCCAGCCCTTCTCTTTTTAACACTGAATCTTCATTCCTTAGAAATCTTACACAATGCAAACTTTTCTACAGCAGCACGAATTCTCCACACCTTCTTGCAGGGGGTCCTGACCTTAAACACTCCAGTGCCTTCTCACATCACCATGACTGGCAGTGGAGCACCAGGCTTGCGCTGGTTTCAGTCGAGGGTACCTATGTGAGGTTAGCATCAGGCCTGGAGCTCGGAGCTGTCATCCTGGGTCAGAGGTCACCTACCAACTCAGCCAGCTCCAGTACAAAGAAAATTACTTCTCACTGGCTGGGCGTTTGCCTTGCTGGTGGCCAACTTGGGTTTGACCCCCAGCACCCCTATGGTTCCCTGAGCCCCACCAGGGCTGGTCCGAGTGCAGAACCAGGACTAAGTGCTGGGGTACTGGAGTGAGCAACACTGGGTGTGGCTCACATACCGAGAAATAACTAAAAATAAAACTTACGCTCATACCTTGTAGTGGTGTCTTTGAAGACAGTAATAATCGCTCACTCCTTCTGGATAATTCTGTTAACTGGTGGGTATTGGCTTTTTAAAACAGGAACCAGTGCCTGTGTTGTGGGCATTGATGTGGGCATGTTTGTTCAGGACTGGGCTCCCCAAGGCAATACCCACAAGAGGAGGATCAAACTTCTCGCATGTGTTCTACCTGTTGAGCTATGTCCTGTATCTACCTAGACAGATATTTGTTTGGATCACATCAGTGGTGCTTAGGGGAACCGTATGGGATGCAGCTGAACCCGGGTCAACTGCATGCAGGGTAAATGCGGTACCCACTGCACCCCTCTGGCACCCCCAGACTTTTAATGAAGCGTTATTTTCACCCACATATTTTAGACCCGTGATTCTCAACCACTTAAGTACACCAGAGCTTGTCTGCTGAAATTTCTGGTCAGTGAAAGTTTGTGACAGAGTAAGTGATTCTGGAACCATATGCCCAAGTGAAACTGGATGGCACTGCCTTTGTGCCAGGCCACGAACCATTCTCATTCTTCACTGTAACGGTTGAAAACCAATGAAGTACAGCAAATGAGGGACCCTACATCTCTATGGACCGTTAAGACAGCAGTAGAATCTCAATGACGTTCCCCCTAAATCATGCTTAGATGGTGTCGGAGCCTACATGCTGCTTAGAACAAGAGTAGATTCTGGTTCTATTACCTACCAGGAAGGTAGAGCTCTCAAGGCCTTTCCAAGTTGCTGACAACAGTGTGGGAAGGCAGCTGAATATTCAAGAAACCAAGAAAGCTTGGCCTAATGGGCCACTGGAGACAGTGTCATGATAGAGACCACTAACACGCCCACCCTCAGCCCAAGTGAGCAGGCATCACTTGGTCGATTATCCATTTACCCAGCAGTGCTGAGGGCAGATGTGGGAGCTTTGTCACAATCTTCTCAGTGCCTCCGGGTTTATAAATCCACAAAAAGGAGTATCTAGTTTCCCCAAGTAGGCAATACTGCCCCCTAGGGGGCACTGTTAGCTTCAAAAATGTAGATTTGTAAGGAGTTCCTCACCACTCTCCCCCGCAAAAAAGCAAAATACTATAGGTCAAATAAATTTGGGAATCTCTGATCTAATCCATCTCTTCATTTTACAGCGGAAGCATTTCCACCCCCAGCGATGGCACAGCTGGGTGTTTAACTCCACATTTTGTATTTTTCAATAGCGTTACCCACCACTGGCCCACATCAATTAACTCAATCCTGGTTGTGGTTTCCACCCCCGAAAGCCTCTGGGCCCAGGATCCTGAGGACGCATCTCACCATCTAAAATTAACACAGAATCTGAGACTTGCCCAGAGGTGGCGGTCCTTTCAAGAGGCACCATCCCCTGCCTGTCGGTGAGTTCCCTGCCCCCACATTTACAATCTTGCTCTCACGTATGCAGGCAATATGGTCCCCATGACAGAATTTGCCCACGGAAAGCCCTGCCAACCAAGATCTCGCTAACATGCAAGCGTCCTCCTCGATGGCCAGGCATTCAGCACTCATCCTTCACACACGCACTGGAGCAAAACCTTCCACGGGCCTGACAGGCCCCCCCAAGAGCTTTTTCCCAGGCTCACATCAGCAGCGCCAACTGCCTCTGGTCCTTTTACACGAATTTATTTCTATACAAGGTTCTAAAAACACCCCTTTGTTTGTACATAAGTTTTTCTTCTTTTTTTTCTTCGTTTTAAATTGGTTTATAACAACTGGTTTCCTGGTGGGTCCTCCCCGCCCCCTTTTCTGTTTGCTCTGAAATCTGTCATGATTTAAAAAAAAAAAGGACAAAAGAAAATAAAAATGCCATTGGCCAGAAGACAGGGTGGGGGGGAAAAAAAATTAAAAAAAAAAAGACAAAAATAAACATCAAATATGAAAATTCTCAGATAATGCATTTATAAACACAGAAATGGTTACAACAAAGATGGCCGTGATGAGTGGGTATATATATATTTATATATATATATTTATATATAAATCCATGTCCGGCAACTGACCGTGGCACCTATGAGCAAAGTCCAGTCCTTGTGTTTGCCCTGAACTCTCCCTTCTCTGGAACGCCCTTGTCGTGGGGTTCCCGAAAGGACACGGAGGTCCCCCGGCCCCTCGGGTGTGGGCAAGGGGCAGAGAGCCCGGCCCGGGCCTGGGTGGGCAGAGAAGGGGCGAGGCTTTGGGGAGACCCGCGAGCCCTCCTTCCCAGGCCAGCCCCGGCCATCTCCGCCCTTGGCCCTCACAAACAAAGGAGGTCCGAGGACCCCCGCCCCGGGGATCTCCTCTCAGCGACAGGTAGGAAATGAAGTGAGACCGTGGAGGGAAAGAAAACGGCGCCCGGCGCCTGGGCCACGCGGGCCGGACACGGGGCCCGCCGCCTCTCGTCTTCTCTCAGCCCAGACGTGCGGGGGATTCTGAGGGTAAGGAGAGGGGAAGTGCCCACACTGGGAGTTTCTCTGAGGTCGTAGCAAACCCCTCCCCTGAGCACCGAACCCCCGTGATTCCGTTTGCTTGGAGAAAGCTCTGCTTGGGATGGCGCGCCCCGCTCGGCGGAGGTTCCTTCCGAAGGGCCGAGAACGAGGGCGGTATCCTGGGTGGGCAGCCGAGGCGAGGGAGGCGAGGAAGAGGGGCCAGAGCGTTTCCGCCCGCGGCCGGGGGGCCTAGGAGCTGGCCAGGTGCTCCACCTGGATGGTGCTGGTGGTGACGGTCAGGCAGATGTCCTTGTGGTGCTCCGCCGTCTTGTACGGGGTCAGGTCGAAAGAACACTGGGGCGGAGGGTTGGGGTTGCTGTCCCCCCCGCCCCCACCCTGGGGGGCGGCCCCGGGGGGCTGGAAGTGCGGTGGCTGGGGCGGCTGGGGCGGCTGCTGCTGCTGCTGCTGCTGGGACGCCTGCGAGGCCTGGGCCTGGGCCTGAGCCTGGGCCTGAGCCTGAGCCTGAGCCTGGGCCTGGGCCTGGGCCTGGGCCACTGCTGCTGCCGCCGCCGCCGCCTGCACTTGCTGCTGGAGATCAGGAGGGTTGTGTTTGCGCATGTGTTTCATAAGGTACGTTTCCTGGAGGAGACGGAGGCAGGAGGCCAAGGGGGAGAGAGAGGCCAAGAGGTTACTCGGAACTGGCACCCTCCGCGCTCTCTTCGCTTCCTACAGAGCACTGCTCGTGGGAGTCACTAGGGGCCCCGGGAGAGACGCCTACAGGGCTGGCGAGGGGGGAGAGAGTAAGATGGAGCCTGGGCTGCAGTGCGGCCCTTCACTGGCACGGGGAAGACCCCTCCTTTTCTCAGAGATCTTGTATTTTTTTATTTCCCTCCTCCTTTTTCTCTTTGTGGGTCACACCCGGCGATGCACAGGAGTTACTCCCGGCGGTGCTCGGGGGGACCCTATGGGATGCCGGGAATCGAACCCGGTCGGCCACATGCAAGGCAAACGCCCTACCCACTATGCTATCACTCCAGCCCCAAGTTGCTGTATTTTTTTTTTATGCTGAAGCAAGATAGACTGTTTGGCCACCCTTAGAGAGGCTTAACGGACCAAACATCCTCTCTATTCATCCTCAGCTGCAGGGTCTATTTGATTTGTTTTCTCTCTTCGGGGGGGATTTTGAGCCACACCTGGTGGTGCTCTGGACTTGCTCCTGGCTCTGTGCACTCAGGGGTCATCCATGGCAGGGCTCGGGGCACCTCACGGGGTGCTGGGGATCAACCTAGGTTGACCACACGCAAGGCAAACGTCCTACCCGCTGTACTGTCTCTCTGGTCCCCATGTCTTGCCTGAGTCTAAACTGGGACTAGGGAAGTGGCAGGTGACAACAGGGCTCTCTCCCCAGGGAGCGGGAACGCAGGGGCTGGGGGCACTCACCGACGTGTATGCCCGACTACAGATGGTGCAGGTGTACACCTTGGCATGCTTCACCGTATGCGTAGATAAGTGAACCTCGAGCGAGGCCGCGTCTGTGTACGCCCGATGACAATTGTGGCACTTGAAGGGTTTGTCTTTGTTGTGCTGCCGTCTGTGGGACTGAGGAAAGGAGGAGGCGTCAGAGCACCGGCCTCTGTTCCCTGCCACCCCAATCACTCTGGCCAGGCTTCCCGGGTCCTGGGCCCACCAGAAACGGTCCCAGGGAGTCCTGGCACTGCAGGCTGAAGAAAGTGGTACTTAGGCAGCGCACTAAGGCCCCTGACAGTACCGCTGAGCTCTGCCGGGTTCTTTCAGGCCTGGGGCTCACTAAGGAACAGCAAGACCATCCCAGAGGCTCTCAAGGCCAGAACTATTCTTTTCCTAGGGCCACACCTAGCAGTGCTCAGGGCTTCCTCCTGGCTCTGTGCTCTGGGATCACTCCTGGTGAAACCAGGGGACCATACGGGGTTCCAGGGCTGGTACCCAGGTGGGTTGTGTGCCAGGCAAGTGCCTGACCCGCTATTACTATCTCTCCGACCTCCACCAAACCAAAACTATTTTCAAACTAAGAAGTCCCTGCCTTTCGATTTTCTTTCTCCCACGAGTATACAGAGTACCAGAGAGATCATCGACAACAAGAAAATCAGGTCATTTTTCCAGGAACCCAAACATTCTTTTTTTTTTTTTTTTGCTTTTTGGGTCACACCCGGCTTTGCAAAGGAATTACTCCTGGTGGTGCTCAGGGGACCATATGGGATGCTGGGACTCGAACCCGGGTCGGCCGCGTGCAAGGCAAACGCCCTACCCGCTGTGCTATCGCTCCAGCCCCAGGAACCCAAACATTCTTAAAGAAATGTCCACAAATGGATAACCACTGTCACTGTCCTCCCATTGTTCGTCAATTTGCTCGAGTGGGCCCAGTAATGTAACCATTGTGACACTTGTTACTGTGTCTGGCATATAGAATACGTCACGAGGAGCTTGCCAGGCTCTGTTGTCGGTAGCTTGCCGGGCTCTCCGAGAGGGGCAGAGGAATCGAACTCGGGTCGGCCATGTTGGCTGCGTGCAAGGCAAACGCCCTACCCGCTATGCTATCGCTCCAGCCCCGATAACCACTAATCCTCTCAATCTTTTTATGGGGGATAGGTGGGTGTTCAGAAACATTAGCATGTAATGGCTTTGTTATTTTTACGTGAACCATGAAACAGTTCCTGAGTTTTTTTTTTCATTTTCAGAATAGCTAGAAAAAATTATTTTCTACCTCTCTAGGTTCCCCAGTGATCGGTAAGCAGCCTTTATCCACTCTGGGGAAGTCCATATCCTCTTCCCATGTTTTTGTTTGTTTGGGGGCCACACCCAGCAATGCTCAGGGGTTACTCCTGGCTCTGCATTAAGGAATCACTCCTGGCGGTGCTCGGGGGATCTCATGGGATGCTGGGGATGAAACCCAGCTCGGCTGGGTGCCAGGCAGGTGCCCTCCCTGCTGTGCTACCGCGCCTGCCCCAACATGTCCCCTCTTGAACATTTTCTTCTTGATCCCTCCACTCATGTCTGAGTCAAGCGTCATTCAATAAACACTCTTTTATTTTTGCTTTTTGCGTCACATCCGGCAATGCACAGGGGTCACTCCTGGCTCTGAGCTCAGGAATTACTCCTGGCGGTGCTCAGAGGACCCTATGAGATGTTGGGAATTGAACCCGGGTCAGCCACATGCAAGGCAAACGCCCTGCCCGCTGTGCTATCACTCCAGCCCTCAATAAACTCTCTTGACGAAGAAAACACCCAGCGCTACCAAGAATATGGGTGAGCATGTGAAGGGCTTCCCCAAATGGGGGCTGCCTGTGCCGGGGGGCACCCCAAGTCCGCTCACCTGCAGGTTGGAGAGCTGGGTGAAGGCTTTCTCACAGCCAGGGTGGGCGCATTTGTACGGTCGATCCCCAGTGTGGATTCTGCACGGGGCGAGAAAAGACAAGGGACGGGACGTCAGCAGGGCCGTGCCGGGAGCCGCTCGGAAGCAGACCTCGAGGCCACGGCGCCGCCCAGAGCCAGTCTCCGGGAGGCGACGCTGGAGAGCCGGGAGGGTCCGGCAAACGGAGGCACAGGCAGCCCCCGACGGGGCCAGACGCCGCAACTCCTACAGTAACCGAGCCTCACGCACGTGCAGAGAGTGAGGCAAGCACACCAGCGAGAAGAGGAAAACACAACACACTTCCTCCCGGACCCCTGCGCGACAGCCAGCCACGGGCCGCTCAGACTCCAGCTCCGCTCCCTGGAAAGCGCCGTTGTCAGACAGAGGGAGAAGAACGCCAAGTACGGAAAGTCGCCGAGATATTAACAACCCGTGCCATCTCCTGGGGGCTCTACCCAGCCGGCCCCTGCGTGACAGGACGTGCCTCCTTCGGTGCCAATTTCACCTCTTCCCCGACGCTACGGGGCCCGCATCGGGGCTTCAGAGCCATCGGGGGCACCAGGTGCTTCCGCAGACCTCGGAGAGAAAAGCTCGACCGCACGCCTCTTCCCGCGAGGAAAGCCCGCGTCGTCCTCTTCACCGAGCAAGGTGCCCGCGCGCTCCTGCGGGGAGTGCCCACCTCCGGCAGCAGCCGGGTGAGGAGAAACGAAGGCCGCAATGACTCTGGACTCCGGTACGGCTTGAGCGGCTGCACTAAGAGCTCGTCGGTCCTTCCGCGTGGTAAATGATCTTCCTCGCCGCACTGCAGGGTCAGACCCCAGCATCCGGAGGAAGCAGCAGCTCTTGGCTTTGCCCTGTGCCAGCTCTTCCCCAGGCGGGACTTGTTGGATTGGATGTGCGGCTCCGGGAATCCCTTGCAGCCTGGCTTGGCGTTGGCGGGGTCAGGGCCGAGCCAATGGCCGCCGGCATCCGTTCAGGGCAGGTGTCCCGAGTTGCACGTCGAATCTTCACCGCATCCATCAACGGCATCCATGGGGGGAAGCATCTTGCAAAAACCACAACGTTCTCGGGGAGGGCAAGGAGCACAGGCAGCTCTGCTTCATGGGAGCATCTTCGTCCGCCCTGTCGGGGACGCCAACGCCGCTCTGGCCCCGGGAGAGACGCTTCCGAGTGTCCGCTGGCGCTTCCACTCGCTCTGGGCGCTCGTCCGCCGGCTCTCTCCGCCGCGTGCAGGTCACGGTGCTCCGCCAGCCGGGCCTCTCCGCCAGCCACGTCTCTCCCCCGCCCCCCGCATGCGGGTGGTTGTGCGTGTCCGGGGCGGGGGAGGGGAGGGCATGCCAGCGGGGCGGGGCAGGAGCCCGCCACTCTCCCTTACCGTGTGTGCTGCTGGAGGTGGGAGAGCTGGCGGAAGGCCTTCTGGCAGTACGAACAGTTGTAGGGCTTGGCCCCCGAGTGGATACGGAGGTGCTGGGCCAGGTAGGAGGTGTTGGCGAAGGTCTTAGAGCAGTGCGGGCACTTGTGGGGCTTGATGGTCTCCGTGTGCATCTTGGAGTGGATCCTGCCGGGGAGGAGAGGAGGGAAGGGGGGAGGAGGAAGCCGTTCGACACCGGGGGGCTCCGCTCGCTCTCTGCCGGGTGGGAAGACGTTGCTTGATGGCTGCGAGCACCCCCGCCGCCCTCCTCCCAAACCCTCTCCGGCCGGGAGGGGCTACTGCAGAGGACCCCCGGAGCCAGATCGTTGCGGGTCCTGAGGCGGTGGGCCGGGATGGCAGCGAGGACGATGAAGCGAGCGCGGCGACCTACGGCTCCTGGCCGCCTGACAAGCCTTCGGTCTCAGTACCCCTTGGCCCGTGGCGGCAGGCGGGCGCGCACTCACCCCAGAAACCCTGCTTCCACATAGAATTCGGAAACAAGACCGGGGCGCCCGTGCCCAGGTGGGGGAGTTCGGGGGGGTGCCCGCAGCTCAAATGCACACACCTGGGCTCGGAACTGAAGCACAGAGTGAAAGCGGAGCCTGCGCGGCGGAAGATTTCCAAACACAGACAGAGAGAAACCGCACGCATCGTTCCGGACACCTCGCCCGCCCCCGACCTCGCGGACGCCTGCCTCACAACTGCTAGGACACGAAGAGAGTTCGGTTTTCCACGGACGGACAGTAGCGAGGGAACGGGAACGGGAGGCCCCCCGAGGGCCGAGGCCGCGAGGCAGAGAAGAAGAGACGGCGCCGAGGGCTGCCTTACCGGGTGTGCTGCTGGAGGTGGGAGAGCTGGCGGAAGGACTTCTCGCAGAAGTTGCAGTTGTAGGGCTTGGCCCCCGAGTGGATGCGGATGTGCTGGGCCAGGTAGGAGCTGTTGGCGAAGGTCTTGGAACAATGTGGGCACTTGTGGGGCTTGGTCTCCGTGTGGGACTTGGAGTGGATCTGCATCTCCGACTTCGAGTAGAACGTCAGGGAGCACATCCGGCACCTGGGCCAAGTGAGGGCAGCGGTTAGAGCCCCCTTCCCGCCGGGCGGGCTGGCCGAGCCCCGGCCCCCAGCCCCCGCCGGGGCAGCCCATCGGCCCAGGCCGACCGCAGGGAGATGCTCAAGAGCCGAGGGGCCAGCCAGGCCCGCGCACTGCCCGTCCTAACGGCCCGCCGAACCAACGGACGCCCTCGGTGAGCGCCGGAACCAGCCTTCCTCGGCCCGGGAGGGAAATCTGACTCTGGGCCTAGCGTGCGTGGCTCTCCCAGAGCAAGAATCATCTGCTAACTTCGGGTTCCAACTTATCACAGAAGCCCTTTTCTCAACGCCCCGCGTCTAAAGTGATATTCCTCGGGCGCTGCTTTCAGGACAAACCAACTAGGTTCCCTGGAACGACCTTCCTCCCGTCTCCTCGGAGGATTGTTTGCACCGTAAGAGTTTCCCCTGCTTCTCTGCCAGGGGCAGGACGGGGGCGGGAGAGTATCAGAATGAAGTGGAGGAGCAACCTCCCCATCCCTGCCTGATGTTTCTCTGGCTACTCCCGGGTCCTGGGCAGTCAGGGAAGAGTCACTTCTGATAGGAGCCAAGGTAACTGCACTCCGAGAGTCTCCGGGACTTGCAGAGACAGCCGGCCTCCACGCTAGCCCTGCCCTCTCCCCAGCACATGGCGTCAATGTTGCACTCCGGGTCGGTATCAACGGCATCCGAACACACTTCCGCGGGTGAGCCTCCTCCTTGCTCTACGCCCCACAACGTCAAACACAGAAGCGTCTGAGATTAGGGAAAACTGCCCCCTATGTGCGCGGGAGCCCTATCGCTTTCTTGACCAAGGATGGACTAGCAGAAGAGGGAAGTCCCGCATCCTTGGGTCACCCTCCGGCTGATCACCGGAAGGGGGTCTTCAGAGTGGGGAGCGAGCACTCCTGCCGTTTTTCTTATCCCAGAATGTCGGTAAGAGAGAGTGAGACTACAAAGAACTCTCAGCTCTAGCCAGGGATGGGCAAGAAAGTACTGACCTCCGTGAGAAACGGCGTTGACCCCTAGCACCGTAACAACCAACCAAAGAAGCCAACCTAGAGTTCATGAGAGAAAAAAAGATACCCGCCCTCTTCTCAGTTGGGGTTCGGTCTCTGTCTACTAGAACTCCCAGCATTAAGGCCAAGTTCTACTTCTCCAGTCATGCGTTAACTCTGAAGGCACTGACCAATCCCCTGCTGTGATCTGGGCGGGCCACAGTGATGATACGGTGTCCAGAGGACACAGGTCACAAAGTCCAGCTATCTGGCCTCTATGGAGGCTTCCGTGCAAGACGTCTTGCTTAGCTCCGTAAATCTCAACTTTGCGGCCTCTGAGACAGGGAGGCAAGTATCTTGCCTCTAAACACTCAGAAACTCGAAGGAAACCATCAGTATTATAAACTGCGCCCGTGCTAATGGCTATGAGCTCAGGCCACTCAACACATCACCTGAACAGAGGTCACAACGGGGCACATCTCTGTCACCTGGAGAGCCGTCTACCCAAGTTCCAAGATAATGGCCCAGGGTCGCTCGAATTTCTCAAGATGAGCAGAACCACACGTTTCTTCAGTCTCAACCCTCATTTACACGTGGAAAGAAACTAGTATGACTGGACACCCAACAGTATCCCAAATAAGGAACTGCTAAAAAAAAATTTTAAAAAAATTTTTTAAAACCCCAGAAAAGAACTCTTTCCATCGTTTCCATCCCAAAAAGCCTGTAGAGCGTTAAGGCTCCAAGCGCTGGCTCCGGGGGCGGGGCCCTCCCGAAAGACTGCATCTCCCAAGCGTGAGAACGGCTGCCGTTTGTCGCCGGCTGGGTCTCGCCAACCACTCCTGCTCGCAATCAGCCCGGTGCTCCAGAAGGGAGCACAGCCATGGTGAGTTTCAGCGCTCGGCCAAAGGGCAGTTATATACCCCCGAGCCCGAGTCAGGGTCCGAGCTGCGTTAGGCTCACACCGGAGGGACTCCTGCAAAGGCTGGACAGTCATGTGCCCAGAGTGGGCAGGCACTGACCACACCTCGATGGCCATTCCTCAGTTCCGACCCTGTGATCTCAAGCAGCCAAGAAAGAGGAAAAGTCCTTTCACCCAAGGGGGCGGTTGGTGGCTGTAAAGGAATCTGACTTTGGAGAAGGGTGGCAGTGAGTAGGGAGCAGTGGGTGAGGATATTAGAAACATGGATTCCAGCGAGCAGCAAAGCCCCGGTCACTGGGTGTGTCACCCCTTTTCGTGAGCGGTGCCCCTTGGCAATGCCATGGCCTCTGTTATTGTAAACTGATTTGGATTATCTCATTTCTTCCCCTACAAGGCTGAAAGGCCAATTCAAATATTCTGATTTCCCCTCCAACCAATCATTGACACAGCATCACCGACTCCTTTTACACACAGGAACCAAATGGCAGGGGAGAGAACCCCCCTCCCCCCACCTCGTCAGATGCCACACATCGGGCACAAAGACAGCTGAGCCACCAGCCATGTGGTTAAAGGACTCGCTGGGACTCCAGAGATCTGAGTTTCAGAAGAAACCCCTGTTCGCCCTGACCACCGTCTGCGCCTCTCACAACCAAGGCTTCTCCTGTACACTCCCACGCGCATGCATGGGGCCCTGCGTACAGTCCCCGGGGCCTGCACACTGAAGCGAGATCACACTTCACGGGGACTGAGGGGCTGCGGAAGGTCCCACCCTGGCTTGCCTGTGTCCGTCATTTCTCTCCACAGCGCAGTCTGGGAAAACCAGCGATGGCCTCAGCGTGGGTCCAAACACGAGACCCGCAGTAGCCCGGAGGCCCCTGGCCCTGTGGAGGATCGAGCCACTTCCCACCACTGCCCTAGTACAACTGACCTGGGCAGAGCCCATGTGGGGCGGGGGGGGGGGGGGGGCCGTCTCCCTGTAGGCGAATACCCCCAGGACCAGAGTCCTACAGAATCAATTGAAAAGGGACTGTTTTCAGCCTCGGACGTGACATAACAAGAAACGCCTTTAAGTGACTCAAACTTGTCAAGTACCTTTATGATACGGAAACGATGCAAGCGTTTTCCCGGGAGACTTTTATTGGATAACGCGTGGTACACCTGCAATAATAAAGCTGCAAGGAACTTTCGGATGAGCTGGAACTCTGCGTGCTCGCCTCTGTCTACAGAGCGACACGCCCTTCGTCTGCCCTTTCAAAGAGGGTCTCGAACCTTTGGCAAGTCGTGGCTACTCTCCACAGCAAAAGTGTACGATAGGAGAAAAGATACACGCTACACGCTAAAGGCCAGTCTATTTCTTATCTCATCTCTTCCGAATCTCTTCTGCCCCACAATCTGCTACCTACTCCCAACGACTGGGGGGAGGGGGCGGCATACACAGAATTTTCCCCATTTTACAGATGAGGAAACTGAGGCGCAGAGAGGGGGGGGAAAGGACTTGCCCAGGGTCACACAGCAAGTTCGTGGTGGAGCCGGGAACTGAATCCATGAGCCCAGGGCTCTGTCCATTTCCTGTGCCGCAGTTCCCTTCGCCCCTAAAATGGGAACAACATTGCCCATCTCGGTACACTAAGGACAGACCCCACCTCCCAGCCATGCACACCTGCCCCTGCCTGCGACAGAACCGTGACAGTGGCGGGGCCCGAGCTGCTCACTGGGCGCAAACTCCCCAAACCCCGACGGGCCCCTGGAGAGTCTCGAGGGGCCTGAGCGACGTGAGGTTCCGAGGGCCGGGAACGGACCTCGGGACTCGCTTCTGGATGGAACCACATGCAAAGAGGCACAGGACGCTCGCTGGCAATGCACAACCGCACCAGAGTGGAGAACCAGTCACTCCCGCGAGCTGGGAAGTGAACGACAGCCGCTGCCTGAGCATCTCGGCCAAGGAGGGACCCGGGCGGCGTCCCGACCCTCCCGTCCTCTCAACCATGCAGGGTCAGGCAGGAGGGCCCAGGAGCCGGTACGTGGCGACAGAGGTCAGGGCTCAGGGCTTCTCACAAAGGCTCCCCAGGAAAGCGAATGGACAGTGGAGAAGGCAACACGGGCCTGGAGACCAGGGCCTCGAACCTCATCTACCGCCTCCATACAAGCATGGAACTCCGTCACTCTGAGACAGGCGCATCAACGCTGACGGCCCCCAAAGGGACGGGGGAAGATGGGGCAGCCCGCAGGGAGGCGACACCCCCTCCGTCCCCGCCCCCACAACACCACACCTGACATGCAAGCGGATGAGGCGGAGGCTGGCGGGGTGAGGGGCCTGAGCGGGGCGGGACCCCCTTCCCCGGGCTGGGGCCCGGCCCCTGCCGTACCTATAGGTCTTGCCGTCCTTCTGGTGGTCGTCGTCATCCTCCGGGGAGAGGACGTAAGGGTCGCTCATCTCGGGCAGCCCCGACTCCAGCATCCGCTTCTTCTTCCGGCCGCGGGGGGGCTTGGGGGCCACATTATTACTGCCGCCGCCACCGCCACCGCCACCGCCGCCACCACCGCCACCGCCGCCGCCGCCACCTTCCTCCGTGAGGGTGGCGGCCACCTTCTTGGAGAGGTCGGGGACCACCTGCAGGGCTTGTGAGCCAGGGGGGAGGGCTGAGACAATCATGGGAGCCGAAATGGGGAAGGTCTGAGCGGACGAGGCTGTGGTCACTAGGGAGCCTGAGGGGGACGTGATTACCAAACCAGGACCTAGGGCAGGGAGAGAAACACGGCAGGGTCACGGCAGGGTCACGCCGCGGGCGCCAACCTGGCCCCGCCCCCCACGCCCCTGTCCAGGCGACCCTCCCCACCGCCCTCCGCTCACTCCCCTGCCCGCCCTCCCGCCCCCGGCTCCGAGCACATACAGGGCAGAAAAGAGGAAACCCCAGACCCTGCAGAGAATTAACGGTCTCCTGACCCGTCCCCACCCCAACCCTGGTAACAGTGAAATTTACCCCGTGATTGACTCCCTTCTCTTCTCCACCTCTGAGAGCAGGAGACTCCTTGATTCAGAGAAGGAAAGAATGTCACCTCCTCAAAGGCAGGGCCCGCATCTTCTACTTCTTTGTACCCCCCCACAACGCCTAGCGCACAGCCAGGCACGCGGCAGGCGCTTCATGAAAACGCGGTAGCTGCGTCATCGCACACAGAGCCCGCGCCCCCTGTCCACGGCGCCCTCCGGCCCGGGGCACTGATCGGGGAGGACCAACACCTCAGATGGGACAAGCGCGGAGTTGCTCACCGGCAGTCATCAGCCCGGTGGACGGCACGGGGACCACGGTGATGTTCTGGGTCACGGACGGCTGGCTCTGCGGGGGCAGCTGGTCTGACTTGGACTCGGTGTCCATGCTGATGCCCGAGGGCAGGGACACCGAGGCAGGCACGGTCAGCAAGGTGGGGTAGTGGGGGGCGGCCAGCCCACAGCCCTTCTCAGGCAGCAGCTGATCCTTCATCTTGTTGATGAACATCGTGTTGTCGATCTAGGCGAGAAGGAAGGGGCGGGGAGTGGCCTCCTCGGGGCGCGGCGGGCTCGCCCTCTGCCCATCAAGACCCAAGGGGTCCCTCCAGGCACGCCTCTGAGATGCTGCCGGTGCGGTCCGGGACCACCGCCAGAAAGGAAAGGGCGCGAGACTGTCGGGGAGTCTGCGGCTTCCCGGGGCAAGTCAGAGTCCCCGTCCCCGAGCCCGCGGTCTACCACGTGTGCAATCACATCAGGTCGAGGGGGCGGGAAATGGATGTACTGTAGCTCAAACATAGTAGATGGCTAAGAAAGGCTGTCACGTGAGCCTTCCATGAGTGAGAATCTTTTCGCTGGTGCAGGATCTTGTTTAAAAATAAAAAGAGGAGGGGCCAGAGTGATAGCACAGTGGGTACGGCGTGTGCCTTGCACCCCGCCGACCTGGATTCGATCCTCGGCATCCCATATGGTCCCCCAAGCACCGCCAGGAGGAATTCCTGAGTGCAGAGCCAGGAATAACCCCTGAGCATCGCTGGGTGTGACCCAAAAAGCAAAAATAAATAAATAAATAAAAAGAGGACCGGAGCAATAGTACACCAGGGAGGGCGATTGCCTTGCACATGCCCAACCTGGGTTCAATCCCCAGTATCCTATATGGTCCCCAAGCACCTCCGGGAATAATTCCTGAGTGCAGAGCCCAAAGTAACCCCTGAGCATCACCGGATATGACCCCCCCCAAAAAAAAACAGGGAAAAAAATAAACTTAAAAAGTTATATGTAGGGGGCTGGAGAGAGAGCACAGCGGGCAGGGCATTAGCCTTGCATGCGGCCAACCCGGGTTCGATTCCCAGCATCCCATATGGTCCCCTGAGCACCGCCAGGAGTGTAAAGCCAGGAGGAACCCCTGTGCATCGCCAGGTGTGACCCAAAAAGCAAAAAAAAAAGTTATTATGTATTGAGGTCAGAGCAATAGCACAGCGGGTAGGGAATATGCCTTGCACACTGCAACCTCAGTTCAATGCCTGGCATTCCCACATGCACCCCTAAGCACTACTAGGAGGAATTCCTGAGCACAGAGCCAGGAGTAAGCCCTGAGCATCCCTAGGTGTGACCCAAAAAGTGCAAAAAAAAAAAAGTTCTATATACATATGTCCAAGAGGTGCAGTGGAGCAGAGCCATAAAACCATCTGTACCCGCACCTCTGGGCTTCCAGACTGAAGCCAAGAGAGAAACGCTACAGTTCTCCCATGGTGCGGGGTACCGGACTAGCACACAGTTTATCCAGCTGCAACTTCCTACTCAGAGACGAGGACACAAAGGAGTCGCAGCAGAAAGACACACATCACCTACCTGTCCTGAGACCGTGGGGATAGAAGGCCAGAAGTACGGGTTAGAATTGAAGTGAGATTCTTCCATTCTACCTGGGAAGAGAGACCACAGAGCACTCAGGACCGAGTCCAGAGCAGGAGCAGCATCGGGGACGGGGCCTAAGAAGCACCTGGTCTCTGGGCGGGCACCCACCCCAGCTGGGGCTCAGCAGGCAAGAGCGGAGCCTCCAGTGCTCAGGGCCTTGGGTGGCGACCACTCAGCACCAGCTCCCGGCCCAGTCAGAGGTGACCGGGGGAAAAAGGCTGGGCAAAAACACTCTGGCCGGATGGAGGACAGGAGGAAAGGCACTTGCCTTGCACGCAACCAACCCGGGATGGATCCTTGACATCCTATAGGGTCCCCTGAGCCCCACCGGATGTGATTCCTGAGTACAGAGCCCGGAGTCACCCCTGAGCACCGCTGGATGTGGCCCAAACCGCTCCCCCACCCCACAAAAAAGAATCTGCATATTGGGTGCGGCCAAGAGAGTGCAGCAGGGAAGGTGCTGGCCTTGCATGCAACGGACCCGGGTTTGATCCCAGGCACCCATATGGCTCCCCGAGCTCCGTCAGGAGTGATCCCTGAAGGCAAAGCGGGGTGTGTCCCAAAAAAACAAAACCAACAACAAAGAGGGCAGAGCCAGGAATAAGCCCTGCACACAGGAGTAAGCTCTGAGCACCGAGAGGGTGTACCCCAAAAACACAAAACAGAACGAAAAAGGAGATCCAGCCTATGTATCTGTGTTCTGTGCAGCCTGTAAAGATTCTGGACCAGAAAACACGTCCAAGGGAACTAAAGAATGAAACCGGAAGGGGTGAGAATTAAGGGTTTGTCCTGAGCACCAGTGCCACCTGGGGACAGTACCCACCAAGCTGACCAAGGTCTAAGAGCATCCAGGGTGCTGCAGAGGGTCCCACACATGCTGGGACAGGCTCCAGGCACTGGCGAGGGACCCAATCTAAAAAGGGATCTCAGGGCTGGAGCGACATTAAGAGGGGAGGGTGCTTGCTTTGCACGTGGCCGACCCGCGTTCGATCCCCAGCATCCCATATGGTTCCCCGAGCACCACCAGGAGTGATTCCTGATGGCAGAGTCAGGAGTAACCCCTGAGCACTGCCTGGTGTAGCTCGAAAACAAAAAAATATATGCAGTAGTAGTAATGCACTGTAGCACTGTCCTCCCGTTGTTCATCGATTTGCTGGAGCAGGCACCAGTAACGTCTCCATTGTGAGACTTGTTACTGTCTTTGGCATATCAAATATGTCACGGGTAGCTTGCCAGGCTTTGCTGTGCAGGCAAGATACTCTCAGTAGCTTGCCGGGCTCTCCAAGAGAGGCAGAAAAATCTAGTAGTAGTTAGTAGTAGTAGTAGTAATAACAACAACAACAACAAACGGGTCTAGGACCAGGAAGAGTTCAGCGGGGAAGGCACTTGCCTTGCATGGAGCTGGCCCAGGTTGGATCCCCGGCACCACCTCCAGCCCCCCAGCACCTCCAAGAGTGACCCAAGGTGCCAGAGAGATAATACAGTGGGTAGGGCATTTGCCTTGCATATGGCCGACCCGTGGTTTGATCCCTGGCATCCCCTGAACACCACCAGGAGTAATTTCTGAGTGAAGAGCCAGGAATAACCCCTGAGCACTCCCGGGTGTCCCCCCCCCCCAAAAAAAAACCCAACAACAAAGAGGGCAGAGCCAGGAATCGGCCGTGCACACAGCTGGCTGTAGCCCAGAAGGAAAAGGGCCGCAATGCCAGGGAGACAGCTCAAAGGGCCACCGCACAGGCTTCGCATGCGGGGAAGCCCAGCGCCCGTTTTCAGCGTACGCCACGACCTCCCCAGCACTGCGGGGAGCGACTCCACATAACCAAGCTGGGAGTAGTCCCTGAGGACCCCGAGTGTGGCCCCCAAACCCAAATCAAGCAACTGAACAGAACGAAAACAACGTCCCAAGAGTTTTTTTTTCTCTTCCACTGCAGCAGGAGCCGAGATTCCACCGAAAGGGGCCCGGCCTAGGGCCCGGGAGAGCCAGAACACACACAGACCCCAGAGTCCTGCCCAGGGGGTGTCGGAGGCCGCCAGGGGCTCTGGGAGTCAGGAGCACGACAGTCATCCCTCGGAACCCCATGGGAAGGGCCAGACGCAGCGTGCAAGCACCCCGCCGCGTGCTTCCACCCGTTTTCCCGCGCTGACCGCTTCTCCTAGCAAGGCTGAGTCAGCGATTGCTCGAGAGCAGCTTCCCCAAACTGCAGGGGCCACAGGGCGCTCGACAGCCGGAGCGCAGGCGGGGAGGGCCAGGAGGCCCGGGTCAGACCCCTGACCCAAGGCCTGGAGTAGACCCCGGGCAAGTCTGGGCTGGGTCCCGGAGAAACAGAAAAGGAGCGCCGCCCCCAAACCCAGGCCGAGCAGGAAGGCAGGAGAGGGCGGACGGGACGGGCCAACAGGGGAAAGGGAGAAAGGGGAATAGACCTTATCAGCAGGCGGAGTGACAGGTGAGGAGGCCTGGGGGCCTGTGACCTATGGCCCTGCTGAAAATGTGGGAGGATGGTGGGGTGGGGGGGGCGGGGGCAGACAGCAGAGATGATAAGAACCAGAGGGCGGTTGAGGCCCAGACCCGGTTTCCGAGCAGCAGGCAGAAGAGTGGGGCACCATCTCCCACGGAGGAGTCGGGCAGAGACACGGTCCTACCCGCCTTCCTCTCGGCACTGCATTTGGCTTTACTAAAGCGTTCAGTTTTCATCAACCCCACGGAGAAGCAAAACTTGCCCTTCGGCCACCTTCTCCCTGAGAGAGAGCAAGGGCAAGAGGGGGAGGACCGCCCCCATCTGTCTGAGGTACACAAGAGGGGCTCCAGAATGAATGACTGAGGCTGGAGCGATAGCACAGCGGGGAGGGCGTTTGCCTTGCACGCGGCCGGCCCGGGTTCGATTCCCAGCATCATCCCATAGGGTCCTGTGAGCACTGCCAGGAGTAATTCCTGAGTGCAAGAGCCAGATTCAATTCCCAGCATCTCCTAGGGTCCCCCAAGCACCACCAGGAGTAACCCCTGAGCATTGCCGAGTGTGACCCCCCCCAAAAAAAAAGGATGAATGACATGACCTGGGGCTGGAGCAAAGGAAAGTGGATAGAGCGTTTGCCTTGCACGCGGCTGACCAGGGTTTGATCCCCAGCATCCCAGATAGTCTCCTGAGCACCACCAGGAGTAATCCCTGAGTAGAAGAGCCAGGAGTAACTCCAGCGCATCACAGGGTGTGGCCAGAAAAAAAAATGAAGGAACTCAGGCCAACCAGAGGCAACTCCTGCCCCCCAGCAATAAAACAACAGCAAGACCGGCCCAAGCCAGCTAACAGGGTTCATTCCAGCACGTTCCAGTCTCAGGTTCCGCCTTAGGCAAGAGAAATCAGAATCAATCAGATCACTGCTAAAGAAGATCTAATCTCTCCAAGACCTGAAGGGCGGGGCTCGGGTCCCTCACCCCTCGGCAGTGCAGTGACCAAGCTGCAAGACAGTGGGGGTCCCTGCTCCGCAGTGTGAAATACGCCACTGAGAAATAAGGAGATGGGACTCTGGCCTTGCACGTGGCTCACCCTGGTCTGACCCCCGGCACTGCATAGGGTCCCCCGAGGCCTCCAGGAGGGACCCCTGAGCTCAGAGCCAGGAACAAGTCCTGAGCACTGCTGGGTGTGTCCCAGAAAAGCCCCCCTGATCCCCCCCCCAAAAAAACATACATTGGGGACAAAACCCAAGCCGAAAGAAAGATTGATGGGGCAACCAGATGGTGGGGGGTGGGGGGGGGCCCGAAGCCGAGAAGGGGGTGGGAGGGTCAGAGAAAGGAGGATGTGATACAACTTTCCCCTGCTCGAGAGTCAAGGAAGTCAATGCGTTCCGGATGTGAAAACTGAGGAGGAACTGAGAGTCTGAAAATGAGACCTGCCCTCGGAGGCGACTCCCGTGAACCGGCCGCTCCAGAGAGACCCCATCCACGTTAGGAGGTCCCACGAGGGTTCCCCTGGAGGTTCTCAGAAGGGGGGGGCGCCCCTCGGGGATGTGGCGGGCAGCACTGGGGGCGCTGCCCCACGAACGCCCTCAGTACTCGGGGCTCCCCTGCCCGCTCCTGGCCCCCCATCCTCCAAACGCCGCAGCCGTGGTCTCGGCGGCCAATGCCACCCCCACATTTGAAAGGGGGAAGCGAAGTGGAGGGGGAATCAAACGACAACTAGCTCCACCTCGATGCCCAAGACCCGAGTCTAGGACAGGACCCGGCCACCACCACTGTACCCCATACCCCCCCCCCAACGTACAGACTCCACTTGGGAATCAACACTGGGGAAGGACCAGCGGGAGCTACACACACACAGCGCCTGACCAGAGAGGTTGGGCCGCGGCGAAGGCCAGTCGAGAGGGCTTGCTCCGGGCCTTCCCCTCGGCCCCCAAGACCACTGCCCAGTGTCTGCCACAGGGGCAGGCTTGGGGAGCGGGCAGATGCAGAAGGGCAACTGGGGACACTGGTGGCGGGGAAACGTCCCCGGGTGAAGGGACGGGTACTGGAACTGTAGAGGAACTGAAACTCAATCCTGAACAACTTTGAAACCACGGATCTCACGGATTCAATGAGAGGGGGGAAAAAATAAATAAATAAAAGGAGAGGAGGAATAAGTGACCAAAAAAAGGAAAAAATCACGAACTGTGGCGTCATGAGAGTCTGGGAGAATGACGGGCGGGCTGTCCAGGTTGGGGTGAGTGAAGCCCCCTATGCCCGCAGGCAGCCACATCTGCTGTGGGGTTGGGTCTCGCTTGGGCTGGGTTTTGCTTTTTATCTGGGGGAGGAGGGGTGCCCACAGGGACACACCCACGCTCAGGGGCCCTTCCCAGTGCAGCTCTGAGAAACATAGGTGCCAAGGATCAAACCTGGGCTCTCATGGGTCCCGCACGGACTCGGGGCACTCAACCCTGTGTTGGTCCTTCAGAGGACAGAGCTGAAGATCAGAACCCCCCCCGGGGGGGGGGTCCCCAGACGCAGGGGAGGGACAGCGCAGCAGCCAGCAAACCCAACACAGAGGCGACTCGCAAATGATCCCGAGGGTCAGCCACACCACTGGCACAACTCATCGGCGACGGTGCCCCCATAAGAGGCCGGACGGGGAGCGACAGCCACGGCTGCTGCCAGGACACCCCATGAAGCGGCAAGGCCCTGGGGCGGTCAGACAGGGCACCCCACCCGCGGGTATCCCAAGCCTCAGTTTACTGTTCTGCCCACCCGGCACTCGGCCTGCAGCCCAGCCAGGCCAGAGCGACCTCAGGGGGCGGGAGCGAAGGCTCTGCACCGGGCAGCAGCCACATTTCAGTCCCCCGCTAGAGTTTCTCAGGTACCACACGGAACCCTGAAAGCCCCAGGCAGTGATCCCTGAGCAGGATCAGGGAATAGGTCCCCCCTCCCGGTTCCCAAATCCAAACCCCAAACCCCAAGACGTCCACTGCTCTTCCAGGAAAACCTCATGTCTCCACTCGAAAGTCCAGTGACTTTGATTAGGGCCATTTATTTTTCAGACTGGGGAGGATGGGAACGGTTTCTGTTCCAGCCACAAAGCAGCAGGGAAGGGGAACAGGTAGAAAGGATAATGCCGGGAAAACGAAAACCTGGGTTCCAACTGTCCCCTGGCACCGCCCCCTGCCCTGACTGTTTTGTGCATCTCCCTCATCCCGCCCTTCCCCAGAGGCAGCCCTGGACAGGCAGGAAGGCGCAAAGAGGGGCTGGAGCAATAGGACAGCGGGTAGGACTGACCCGGGTGACCCGGGTTCGATTCCCAGTGTCCCGAGCATCGCCAGGAGTAATTCCTGAGTGCATGAGCCAAGAGTGACCCCTGTGCATCGCTGGGTGTGACCCCCTCCCCCCAAAAAAAGCCCAGGAAGAGTGCAAAGAGTCCACAGTCTCCAGCAGGGGGTCCGACAGATACGGTAAAGGCCATCACCTCCTTCCGAGTCCGTTTCTTTTTCTTGCTTGCTGCTTTTCAAATGAAGGTGCCCCCCTTTTCCTCAAACTAGCAACATTCTTCTCACAGGCCCAAGCTTTGAAAAACCAACATGTATTGGCATTGACCAAGTTCAGTAGCTAGAGAACTGGATGAATCGAATCCCAGGTCTCTATCAGTGAATGACTGAGTAACTTCATCTCTACTAAACTCTTTGGGTAGAGGATGGAGAAGAAACACCCCTCCCCTAAAACAAATTCACAGGACCAAGGGTAAAGGGATGGAAAGAGAACAAGAAAGAAAAAAAGTGCTCCAAGAGCTACTGAGAGGAAGACAGAAATGCTTCCGAGTGATGCGGACTATTAGTGACAATTAGTGGCAATTATATCAAGACCACGTAATTACAAAGAACTACCCCAAAGCATCAGATCTATACCCTCCAGCTTTGTAATCATCAAGGAGGACTTAGAGAAAAAGGGGGGGGGGGGAGGAAGAGAGAGAGGGAGGGAAAGAGGGAGATATGAAGAACCAACTAACTCAGAAAGAACTTGACCCATGGAGTTGGGACATTCCACTGGGAAAAACCGCTCCAAAACGCATCACTGTGAAGAGCGTGCAGTACCAGCTAAGGCCTGGGAGCAATGACACACACGAGGACCATTTCTTCACGGGAAAGTAACGTTCTGTACTAAGGAACACTCAAAAAAGGGCCACCGGCCCCAACATATCCAGGCCTCCCTACTTCCGGGGGACGCGTCCCAGCACCAAGCAACTCCACAAGGAGCTGCCGCTCTTCTACTGGGAAAGACCTTCAGCCCAGGCCCGAACACGCCAACGAGGCCACACCCGCCGGCATGCAGCCGGCAAGCAGGGCTAGCACTTTCTCTGGGGGCTCGGCGGAGTTGCTGAGAGCCGAGGGAAGACAGCAGAGCGACCCCTGCCCATTCATGACCTGGTGGACGGCAGGAGAAATACTAAGAGAAAGGGGTTGGCCCTTTCAACCACCAACATTGCCCAGAAAACTGAGGGTGAGACATCTTCTACTGGGGCAATAGCACAGCGGACAGGGAGCCTGCCTCCCAAGTGGCTGACACGGGTTTGATCCCCAGCACCCATTTGGTCCCCTGGGCCCCCCCAGGTCATCCTCCTTGAGCAAAGAGCCAGAAGTAAGCCCTGAGCACTGCCAAGTGTGGCCCCCAAGCCAAACCAATACTGTGACGATAATAATAATAATAATAATACATTTCATAAGTCAGTGTGGAAAAGACACCTCTAGGACAATCAACTGAACTCTCCAACTCTTTGGGGTCGGCACACACTTTCAAACAACTTCAAGCCCCATGACTGGAATTCTTCTAGACCTCCCGCTGGAGGGCACTTCATCCAACAGTGTCCACTGTGCTGCCAACTACCAATTCTTCCTGCGGGGTTCACCCTGCCAACCCAGTTCCCGAGCATAGACGCCCATCCCTCTAATGAATGGCAGAAATAGCAATAGGTGAGGCCATGCGCCCCTGCACCCTCACTGCGCCCAGCTGGGTCCCCATACAGGAGGCAGCCACCCCATGAGCCATGCAGGGGTCACCGGCATGTCCCCCCTGCAGAGAAGACACCTCCTGTGAACAGCATGCCAAGCACATCAGGGCGCTTGGCTTGAGCATGTCCGATTTCATTCTGGATGAATGGCAGGAGCGGAAGGTGTCCGGTGGAGCACCAACTTTTTACACAGAAACTTCCTGGACAACATCAGGCAGTGACAGGGCAAGGCTGGGCTTTGGTGCAGTTTTCCCACCCACCAGGAACACCGGTTCTCGGTGCCACTGCCCCGCGCCAGCCCATTGGATGATGGTCCCTTCTCCTCCCCCAAACCACCCAAGCCACTGGCTCAAAATTGTCTTACCCTCTCTCTCTCGTCCTCCTGTCGTCTTATTCCTTCTCCTTTCCAGGGCTCCTGAACTTTCTGTAAACAAACGTTCAGGGTTACAGGGCGGCAGGCACCAGAGAACCAGCGGAGAACCTCAGAAACTCCGGGGACTGTCAGCAGGTCCGGAAAGACAGGGGGTGGGGAGCCCCGCGGCCCAACAATCCAAAGGTGCAGGGGGGCGGTTCAGGACCCCGGTGCAGGGCCACCCCCTGAGTGGCCGCAAGGGCAAAGCAATCCAATTCTCGGCGAGCAAGATGCACTCTTATCACCAGGCTGGAGGGTGCACTCCTGGGCTCAGGCACCCCCGTGCTTCATTCCCCGGGGCCCCCCCAATCCCAGAACCCGAGGGGTCAGAGGCCGGCAGGCTTGACCGAGCAGCAGGGTCCCGCCCCGCCCCCGAGGAGGGGCTCGGACAGCAGCGCCGAGGTCTGGGGGGGCTGCACCAGCCCGGGTGTCCGGCAGCGTGCCAGCTCGGGCCCGGCCACTTCCTCTGGCCTCCCCCCACTCCGGCGGGGGCTTGGCTCCTGCCTCCCCCCCCGGCCGTGAGCCAAGAAGTCCCTCCCTCGGCCCGCACGGGGGTCTCCGCACCGGGGTCCCCCCGAAACCTTCGCTCCCGTGACCCCGCGCCCGGGAGCCTGCTCCGAGGGTCGGCCCCCAGCCCGGCCTCAAGGCCCCTTCCCGGGGACGCCCCTCCCGGCCCTCCTGGGAGCCGCACTCCGCCACCCACCACCCGACGGACACCCGCCCCCTAAGCCCCCCCATTCCTCCCCATCGCCCGCTCCTCCGCAACCACTTCCGGTTCCGGGCCGGGCACACACGCACACGCACACACACACGCGCGCGCGCGCACACGCACACTCACACACACACATACATACACACACAGACAGCCGCCACCCGGGGGGGGTCCCCTCCCCGCCCCCCGCGGTGCGGGGCTTGGGGGGAGGCAGCGCGGGGGGCTCGGCGCGCGCCCGCGGCGGCGGCGCCAGACTCACCCGGCAGCGACGGCGGCTGCGGCGGCGGCGGCGCCGGGGCCGGAGCGCGGGAGGGGCGGCGTTGGCGGGGCGCGGAGGGCGCCCGAGCGGGGTGGGAGGGCCCGGAGGGGGCGCCGGGAGGGGGGCCGGGCGCGAGGCGGGGCGCGCGGGCACGCACGGGAGGCGCCGGGCGGCCCCACACGCGCGCACGCACGGACGGCGCGCGAGACAGCGCGGGGCGGGGGCCCCTCCCGCCCGCCCGCCCGCCCGCGCGCGCCGCGCACTCACCCGGAAGTGCTGCCGCCGCCGCCGCCGCCGCTGCCGCTCGCGCTCCGGCGGCCCCGGCCCGCCCGGCCTCCGCGCGCGCGCACGCGGGGCCCAGCCGCGCCGCCGAGAGCGGGCGGGAGGTCCGGGAGCGAGCGCGGGGCGGCGGGAGGGAGACCGAGCCGCGGGGGAGGCGGCGGGGGCAGGTGGGGGGGCGGGGGGAGACCTGCAAAGGTCGAGTCACTTCCGGGAGCGGCCGCGAAGCACATCCGGCGCGGCGCGCCGGCCCCCGAGACTCAGGGCGGAAGTTGCGACAAGTCGGGGCGGAAGTGGCCTGCGCTCGGGCGCCGCGGTTTTAAAACCAGGGCGGAAGTGACGTCGCGGCGGAAGTGGCCGGGCGTGCGTGCGTGCGTGCGGTGGAGGGCCCAAGCTGGGAGGCTTCCGAGCCGGGCTCCCGGGGCTTCCGGAAGGGGTTTCTGGGGAAGTGGGAGGGTGGGAAGGAGACAGGTTGATGAATTATGCATCACGGTACCAGCGACGGTGTGGGGTTTTTTTTTTTTTTTTTTGCAGTTACGGGGATCGGGAGAGCCAAGACCTGGACCCGTTCTTTTCCCTCCTGGGGGCGGATGTCGGGAGGCATCATTCATTTCTCACATCCTCTCAAGGATATCTCAGAGCTTTGACTGTGCGGGAAAGGAGAAGGACGTGTCCTTGGTGCTCCTTACATCCCGACGGTAACCGGAACCAAAAGACCAAACACCACACCTGCAGGTCATCAAAATCCGACCCGTCCCTGACCACACCCTAGACTCACTCTCCTGGCTCTGCGCCTTTATTGCGCTTTCATCTCCACAACTGTCTTCTCACCCAGCTTTACGGTTCCGTTTAATTTCGTTCGAGGGGCTGGCGTGGAACCCCGGGGCGTCACCGATATATCAGACACCCGGCTCTCTCGGCTCTCTCGTTTAAATACAGCAACCCCACCCTACCTGGTCGGCTAGAACCTCAGCTAGGAATACTATTTTTTTTTTTTGGTCCCCCGAGGGCAAGGACTTGAATCTGGCGCTTAGCAAACGTTTGTTGCAGATAAAGAGACCTCTTTCAAAAAGCCTTCCCCTATTGTTCCTTGTTTCCTTCCCCTGAGTTCTGGCAGAATTGCCTCTGTACCTTTCCTTGCTGTTTTATCAGCTTTATTTCGGAAATAGGACTAGGGAGAAAAAAAATAATGCCTCCAAGTGAGAAGCGGACTTCTCCCGGTGGAGGAAAGCCAACTGTACCCCCCAAAAGTGTGAAGGACAAGACAGATAACCCCAGTAGGGAATGTGTGCCACGTGCCTTTGCAGTGGCATGGCACGTGTCCAGCTATGCTCAGAGCATCGTCCAAGCTCTGTGCTCCCAGATCACTTTTGGCACTACTGAGCGCTCCTGTGGGGTACCATGAACCGAGCTCAACTGAGGGAGTGTGATCCTCTGTACCATAACTTGGGCTCTTCAGTTGGTTTTTATAGGGTTTCCCCACACTGCCCAGCTTTGGGGCGTTTTTTTTTTCTTTTTGGGTCACACCCCGTGATGCACAGGGTGGATCACGGCTCATGCACTCCTGGCTCATGCACTCAGGAATCACTCCTGGAGGTGTTGGGGGACCATATGGGATGCTGGGAATCGAACCCGGGTCGATCGCGTGCAAGGCAAACAGCTTACCTGCCGTGCTATCGCTCCAGCCCCTTTGGGGCATTCTATGCAGCCACAATTGCTTTCATGTCGTGGATGCTTGTACCTCACCAGCTCACGAGACAGCGACCAGGCTGTCACAGAAGCCCACTTGATGTGTAGTACTGTGGAAACTGGCCCCCAACCCCTGAATTCTCAGGGAACGGAGGTCTCAGGCTGGTCAAAGGGATTGCTCTTTGCAGGCAAAGGAAAGTCAGTTCTGACCTACTCAGGTTTCCCCGGGTTGTCCTCAGTCTACCCAGGGAAGCTGCCAGGGGACTCTGAACTGGGGTTATGGGGCTGGAGAGATTTTACCATGGGGAGGGCACTTGCCTTGCACATCTCCAAACCTGGTTTGATCCCTATCACCCCATAGGGTTCCACAAGCCCCACCAGGAGTGATCCCTTCAGGCAGAGCCAGAAGTAAACCCTAAGCACTGCCAGTGTGGCCCTAGAACAATCATATGAGAGAGAAAGAAAAGAAGGAGAGGGGGCTGGAGCGATAGCACAGCGGGGAGGGCGTCTGCCTTGCACATGGCCGACCTGGGTTCGATTCCCAGCATCCCATATGGTCCCCTGAGCACCACCAGGGGTAATTCCTGAGTTCAGAGCCAGGAGGAACCCCTGTGCATCGCCAGTATGACCTAAAAAAGAAAAGGAGAAAGGAGAGAGAAACCCCTCTCCAGAGAGGAGAGAGCCCAGAACACCCCGTAAAGTCAAAGAAAGGAATGACTCATCCCAGGTTGAGATGCAGTGGGTGATTCCTCAGCGAGACCGTCAGCTCCTCAGAGAACAGTCCAGCGCTGACCTGGTGTCACCCCGGCTGAGCACAGGGAAGTGGAACAAACACTGAGATCCTGAATGCCACCAGCCACCCACTCTGCTGGCCAAAACTCTGGGCTCCACCGAAGCAGAATTGATGTCCCACCTAGAAGCAATAATGGCTCCTTACTTAGAAAATAGCAGAATTGTGATAAATAAAATATAACCATTTATTTTTTCATGGAAATGGAGAGATAGTACAGTGGGTAAGGTACATGCCTTGCAAGTGGCCAACCCCAGTTTGATCCTATCAGGCACAGCCAGAAAAGATCCCTAAAGGCAATCTGGTGTGGCCCCCAAACAAAATACCCACCTTACAGATAATGAAAACAAGATGCTGCAAGTTGGCCACAAGGAAGTAGCAAAGGACTCCTAGGAAGAACCATTTGAAGGTCTTTTGTGTGTTTTGGTTTTATCTTGGGGCCACACCCAGCAGGGCTCAGGGTTTACTTCTAACTTTGAATGCAGGGATCACTTCTGGCAGGGCATGGGAGAACATATGGGATGAATGGGATTGAATCCGGGATGTACTGGCTGTATTATCCCTCTGATCCAACATTTGAGTGCTTAATTAAAACATTTTTGTGGGGCCAGAGATATAGTACAGCGGGGAGGACATTTGCCTTGCATGCAGCTGACCTGGATTTGATCCCGGGCATCCCTTACGGTTCCCAAAACACCGCCAGGAGTAATTCCTGAGTGCAGAGCCGGGAGCAACCCCTGACCATCCCTGGGTGTGGCCCAAAAAGCAATAAATAAAACATTTTTGTTTGGGGGCCAGAGTGATAGTACAGCAGATAGGGCATTTGCCTTGCACTAGGCTGATCCGGGTTCAATCCCCAGCACTTGTTCCCCAGGTCCACAAGGAATAATCCCTGAGCACTGCCGGTATAGCTCCCAAACTGGAGCACTGTCCTCCCACTGTTCATTGATTTGCTCGAGCGGGCACCAGGAACAGCTCCATTGTGAGACTTGTTGCTACTGTTTTTGGCATATCGAATGTGCCAACGGGGAGCTTGCCAGGCTCCTCCGTGCGGGCAGGGTACTGTCGGTAGCTTGCTGGGCTCTCCGAGAGGGACGGAGGAATGGAACCCGGGTTGGCTGCATGCAAGGCAAACGCCCTACCCGCTGTGCTATCACTCCAGCCCAGCTCCCAAACTGTTTTGTTTTAATGTATTTGTTTGACAAAGACTTTATTTGTTGTGGTTCCTATTGGGGCCCCACCCCATAGTGCTGAGGGCTACTCCCCTTTTCACATTCCTGGTAATTCCAGAGGTTCTGGGGTGGGTTTGGGGGTGTGTGGAACCTGAACCTCCCACCTGCAAATCATGTTCCCCAGCCTTCTGCACTATCCCCTGGCTTTAAAAAAGGATCTTGAGGGGGCTGGAGCAATAGCACAGTGGGAAGGGCGTTTGCCTTGCATGGGGCCAACCCGGGTTCGATTCCCAGCATCCCATATGGTCCCCCGAGCACCGCCAGGAGTAATTCTTGAGTAATTCAGAGCCAGGAGGAACCCCTGTGCATCGCCGGGTGTGACCCAAAAAGCAAAAAAAAATAAATAAAAATAAAAATAAATAAAAAAGAATCTTGGGCTGGAATGATAGCACAGCGGATAGGGTGTTTGCCTTGCATGTGGGCGACCCGGGTTCGATTTCCAGCATCCCACAGGGTCCCCCAAGCACCACCAGGAGTAATTCTTGAGTGCAGAGCCAGGAGGAACCCCTGTGCATCTCTGGGTGTGACCCAAAAAGCAAAAAAAAAAAGGATCTTTGGGCTGAAAAAGAGAGAAGAAAAGTGCCTGCCAGAGAGGCAGGCTGGGTGAGAGGTGATGGGAGGGAACCTGGGGACAATGGTGCCGGGAAACGTGCTCTGGTGGAGGGATGGGTGTTGGACTGAGACCCAATCATGAACAGCTTTGTAAAGATCTATCTCACAGTGATTCAATAATAAAATTTTTAAAAGTATTTTGGGAAGCTGGAGCAATATTAAAGTGGTTAGGTTATTTGCCTTGCATGCAGCTGACCAGGGTTCGATTCCCAGCATCCCATATGGTCCCCCAAGCACCACTAGAAGTAATTCCTGAGTGCAGAGCCAGGAGTAACCCCTGAGAATCGCTGGTTGTGGCCCCCAAACAATCTTGGACTGAAAGGAGAGTACGGGAGGGTAATTATGGCACTAGCTATGCACACAGCCAATACCTGGGTTTGATCCCGAGCACCATATTTGGTCTCCTGAGCACTGCTAGGTAAGAGTGATCCCTAAGCACAGAACCAAGAGTAGCCCCTGAGCATCACTGGATATGGTCCCAAAACACAAAGAATTCTTTTTTTAAGTTTTAAGTGTCGGGGGGCTGGAGCAATAGCACAGCAGGTAAGGCATTTGCCTTGCATGTGGCCGACCCAGGTTCAATTCCCTGCATCCCATATGGTCCCCTGAGCACCACCAGGAGTACTTCCTACGTTCAAGAGCCAGGAGTACTGCTGTGCATCTCTGGGTGTGACCCAAAAAGAAAAAAAAAGTTTATTAAGTGTCTCCTCTCTTTGTCACATCTGAGGGCCCTGAATCTACTTTCACTGAGTAACAAGCAGTCGACAGGGCTGAGCTCAGGTGTGACCAGCCCAAGTGACCACACAAATCAGAGATGGCCATTCCAGAAACACCATTTGGGGCAAAACAGTCAACAATGGGGGGTGGGGTGCCAGCTTCCACTTGTTCCTCTCCCATCCACCAAGACCCCAGGTTCGAGTCCCCAGCTGTCTGCCCTGCTCCAGCCCTGACCGGAAGTGGGTGGGGTTTTTTTTTTGTTGTTGTTGTTTTTTTGCTTTTTGGGTCACACCCGGCAATGCTCAGGGGTTACTCCTGGCTCTGCACTCAGGAATGACTCCTGGCGATGCTCAGGGGGACCATATGGGATGCTGGGAACCCAGTTCTCGGACAGGTGCAAGGCAAACGCCCTACCTGCTGTGCTATTGCTCCAGCCCCCTTGCCAGAAAGTTCTAAATGCTTCAAACTCTGGCAGAAACAAAGTGTGAGGGAGAGAGGTGGGGCGGAGGGGGAAGAGGGCTGTTAATCGTAGCCTGGGGGTTTCCAACTGGTAGCTCCTTCCATTCAGAATCACTCCACACCCCACCCTTACCAGGAGGGCCCCACCTCCTCAGGGCTTCCCCCTTCCTGGTGTGGTTTCAGCTACACGAGAGCGAGAGCGAGTTTTCCAGAAAACAAGGCTGAGCGCTGCAGTGTCCAGCCCAGGGAGGGGTGAAGAGAGCACAGAGCTGGGAGGAGACGCTGGTCCCAGGGGGTGTCTGTGATGCGTGGCCATCGCTCGCATCCTCGGTGAGGCTCTGGCTGCAGGAGTGACTCCACAGCATCCTGATGAGGTCCAAGGTCCCCCGGTCCCCATGAGAGTTGGGGTGAGGTCTGGGGCTGCGGGCCACAGTCTCCAAAATCCCCCGTGCTGAGTGTGCCACGGAGGTCATGTAGGACAGTCCCCGGAGGACTCGGACACAAGGACATCACTGCTGTCTCTTCGTCCACCTGACTTTCCCGTGGGGGGGAGGGATGGGATGAGGAGGGCATCTGGGGAGAGGGACCGGGTGAAGACTTCCAGTGCCTGGCTAGTGTCTTTCCATTTATTTAAATTTAGAGGCACAGCAGTCTAATCAGGGAATAATTAATTCCCTCTTCATTAGGGGCCTTCATGTGTGCCTCTTGCATATGGATGAGCCGTGGGGTCACGCTGTCCCCTGGAGACAAGGCGGCTGTGGAAGGTGACGGGGTGCGGGCCCTCTCCCAGCGAGGAGGGAGCCAGCGCCCCCCAAATCTGTCCCTCGCTGCCCCAGCCCATCTCCCTCCAAGCCATCCCCTGCACCGTCCTTGGCAATATCAGCCCTACCTGCGGCCTCTTTTTTTTTTTTCTTTTGCTTTTTGGGTCACACCCAGCGATGCACAGGGCTGACTCCTGGCGGGGGCTCAGGGGACCCTTCCGGATGCCGGGGATCGAACCCGGGTTGTGCAAGTGCAAGGCCCACGCCCTCCCCGCTGGACTATTGCTTTGGCTGAGACCTCCTTAGACCAGCTCCACACTGGAGATCTTGGATCTCTCTGGGCCCCCCACCCACTGCAGTGCCCCCCACCCCCACCCCCCACGGCTTGTCTGCCTGCCTCCTCTGCTCCAGGTGCTTCCTCACCCCGGGGTGCTGCTCTGCTGCTTCTCTCCGGAGAGTCTGACACCCCGAGTGTACCTGCCCCGGGCACGTCACTCGCTCCTCCCCTCCGTCTCACCCCGGGACAGCAGCGTGACTCCCCCAGCAGCGGCCACCCGACCCACACACGCTGCTGCTCTGAGCTGCAAGGCAGGACACTCGGGGGGCACCTCCTGGGGGCCCCCCCCAACTTACCCCCCCTCCTCCCTGCGCTACCCCAGGGAGAGAGAGGGCGGCCCTGATAGGTGGGAGAGAAATCAGTGGTTCCCATGGCAACAGAATCCCAGCAGGGGCGGCTGGAATCGCTAGAGTTGGGGGTCTCAGAAGGTGATGGATCCCAGCCTAGGTTCTGTCCCTAGACACACCCCCTGGACCCCAAGGGCAGAACCCAATGCAGGCAGCATGGGGGCAATTATTTTTATTTATTTATTTTTTGCTTTTTGGGTCACACCCGGCGATGCGCAGTTCCTCCTGGCTCTGCACTCAGGAATTACTCCTAGTGGTGCTCAGGGGACCCTATGGGATGCTGGGGATCGAACCCGGGTCGGCTGCTTGCAAGGCAAACGCCCTACCCGCTGTGCTATCGCTCCAGCCCTGCATGGGGGCAATTAATGAGAGCGAACCACGGCGTGGCCCAGTTTGGGGGCGCAGCTGAGGATGAAGGCTGGGAGGGCAGAAGGCTGCCCTGGCTCCCCGTGTGAGTCTCCTCCTTCCCCTTCTCCTTGCCCTCTGTCTCCACTTCCTTCTCTGGCGGCCACCAAGGCCGGGCCTTCTGGAATTTCCCCGTTTCTCCCCTGCTCCTTGACCTTGAGCGCCAAGTAGAGCGAGCGGACCGGCCCCGCATGTGCTATCTCTTGCTCCTCCCGCCGCGCCTGAGTCGGGACTGCACCCCGCAGTTCCTCGGGCCTTCTCCTCCCTTCCTTCCAGCCCCCGAGTGACCAGAAGGGTCAGTGCCCACCCCGGCGCCAACCCCAGCGCCAGCCCCGAGCCCTCCCTCTGGGCCGGCCGCTCTCCTCCGCAGCGTGAAAGGCAGGGCCAGGGGACTGGGTATCTTGCAAAGGCTTTATTTGAAAAGTTGGAAACTTACATCCCACAAGAATTCAAGATTATCACCACAAGAAGAGAGAATACAAAAATATATATCACAGCATAGGGGCCAGGTGAGAGAGGGAGGGAGGAAGGGAGGAGGCTGGAGGGGCCCGGGGGGGGAGGGGGGAGGCAGTGCTCCCGATGGCCTTGAACCGCTGGGTCCAGTCCCGGGCAGCCTAGGTGGAGGGGGGTGGGGGGGCCCTAAGGGAGGCTGGGAAGTGGGGAACTGGCTCAGGGGTTCCGAATTCCAGAGTTGACACACACTGACGGGACAGACGGGGGGAGGGGCGGGCAAAGGGGAGCCCCTTTCTCAAATAGTGCAGCAGGCAGCCCCCCTGCCCCCCTCAGACAACAGAATCCAGCCGCAGGGGGGGTGAGGAGGCAGGGTCTGGGGGCCTCACTATTCCCCATCCCCACGGGGGAGCCCTCAGGGTAATGACAGTGCCCCTGAAATGGGATGGGGTGGGGGGGGTGCCACAAGGGAAACACAGGCCGAGGGACGGGCCGATGACAGACGGGGGTCCCAGGAGTCCCCCCCTCCCCCCGCAGCTCACCTCCCACCCGTCTCAGGGGGCCGCATGCAGGGGCCGCGGAAGCCGGATGAGGGGGTGCTCATGAGCGATGGGAGCACGACACGGGACACCAGGACACGGGCAGGGAGGACCGAGGCCCCCGGGAGCCCCCTCCCCGCCTTGGAGCGGAGCGCGACACAAGGGACAGGACGCGGGCGACCACGGGACACGGGCCTGAGGGGTGCGATGCCTGGGAGTGTGCAAGGCTTGAATGTGCAAGGGGGGCAGAAGCCACACGGAGGCGAGGGCCCCCGCCGAGTGGACGGGGGCAGGTAGGATCGCGGGGGGCCCGTGGGTGTCGGGGGCACAGGCGTGGGGCCACCCCTGCTCCCGCAGCTGCGCCGCCCTCCTCCTGGGACGGGACGGGGGCAATGCCCGCCCCTTGGGCCTCCTGCTTGGCGGCACCCCAACCTCGGGAGGGGCGTCACAGATTCACCAGGGGGATCCTAAGGGGGACGGGGGAAGGGCAGTCAGCGAAGCGGGAGGCCGGGCCACCAAGGCAAGACCAGGTGGGGTCCCGGCTGGGCCAGGGAGACAGGACTAGATACACAGGAAGCAGGAGCCGAGGGGCCCGCCCTCCAGGAGACCCCCCCAGGGCCCGCCTCCCCAGGAGACCCCAGGCCTCACCCCCAGGAGACACCCCCAGGCCCTGCCCCCAGGAGATCCCAGGCCCCGCCCCCCAGGAGACCCCAGAGCGCACCCCCCCCCAGCAGGACGCACCCCCAACCACAGCTGTGGTCAACCCTCCCTGACCCTCACCGGTTCAACTGGAAGGCTGGCGCCCCCTTGGGCTGGGGTAGCCCGGGCCGGGATCCACCTCGGGGCTCCTCGTGGTCAGGGGTGGGGGTGGGCGAGTCCCCGAAGGCCCCCAGCACAGTGACCCCCGCGGGGGACAGGTCTGTGAGCGGCTGCTGGCTCTCCTCCTGCCTCAGGGCGCCCTGCTGGCCCGAGGGCCTGCGCCGCTTCTGGCTGCGGTCCCAGCTGGGGTGCAGGAAGGAAAGAGGTGAGCTCAGAGACCCCCCAGAGGGCCTGTCCATCAGGGCCCGCGCCCACACACGCACGCACACATACACACGCGCACACACATACACACGTACACACACGCATGGAAGGCTGGCCCCCCCTTGGGCTGGGGTAGCCCGTGCTGGGATCCGCCTCGGGGCCCCTCGTGGTCAGGGGTGGGGGTGGGCGAGTCCCCGAAGGCCCATGGGGACTCGCGCACACACGCACACACATATACATACACACGCACTCCACACGCACGCACACATACATACATACACACGTACACACACGCATGCACACACGCACACATACATACATGAGCAAACACGCACACATACATACATGAGCAAACACGCACACATACACGCGTACACACACGCATGCACACACATAACACACACACGCATGCACACAAACATGCAGACACATGCACAGACCCATGCACACACATACACACACGAGCACACACATGCACACACACATATGTGCACACATACACACATGCACACACATATAATTACACGTGCATATACATACACATGCATACACACATGCGCATACATGCACACAAGCAGGCACACACACACACACACCACCCCAGAAAACCCCGCCTCTCCCACCCACCTACTCACCCCATCTCTGCTCTTGAGGGTCAGAAACCCACCCACCCGTCCCTTTCATTCCTTACACCTACACCTACAGAACCCGGGCAGTGGGGATAGGGCACTTGCCCCGCCCGGGTTCAGTCCCCGCCACTGCCTGTGCACCCCCAGGTCTGCCAGGAGTGACCCCTGAACACAGGGTCAGGTGGAAGTTCTGAGCAGACAGGTGTCACCCCCAAACGAAGCAAACAAACAACCCGGAAAGCACAGGCCTACGCCAGTGCTGTTGGGGCCGAGAGCTTCCTCAGAAGGTGAGCACATGCTTTGCATGCAGGAGGCCAGGATTTGAGCCCCCAGACCACATGGGCCTCCCCACAAGCCCCCCAACCCCTGCCTCCTACCACCAGGAGCAACCCCCAGGCACCGAACCAGGAGTAGCCCCTGAGATGGGGGTCCCTGAAACTAAAGTAATAAGATACATCTTTTTTTGCTTTTTGGGTCACACGCGGCGATGCTCAGGGGTTCCTCCTGGCTTTGCACTCAGGAATGACTCCTGGCGGTGCTCGGGGGACCATATGGGATACTAGGAATCGAACCCAGTCGGCCACGTGCAAGGAAAATGCTCTATCCGCTGTGCTATCACTCCAGCCCCGATAAAATACTTTTTTTTTTTTGCTTTTTGGGTCACACCCAGCGATGCTCAGGGGTTCCTCCTGGCTGTGCACTCAGGAATTACTCCTGGAAGTGCTTGGGGGACTATATGGAACGCCAGGGATCGAACCCAGATCGGCCGCGTGCAAGGCAAATGTCCTACTCGCTGTGCTATCGCTCCAGCCCCATAAAATACATCTTAAAAGCCGGTGGTTCTCAACCACTGGGTTCATTGAGTGCTGGGGAGGGGGGCGGAAGGGGGAGGGTAGGAACCCACTGATCTCTACCATCCTCGGGACTCTCCAGATGCACGAATGAGTAGCCAGTCCCCCACCCACATAGCCCCCACTGCCCTGCCCACTTCCTGGGGGGACCTGGAGGAGCCATTTCTCTCCTCGGCAGGCGCCTGGCATGCCTGGGGCTAACGATTCTCTCAGTAAAGTGTGAAGGACTGAGTGACCCATTATGAGGTGCGGGGACAGAACACTCCTGACTTCCCCGCCTGCCCAGGCAGCCCTAAAAACGGGAAGGTTGGGGCTGGAGCAATAGCACAGCGGGTAGGGCGTTTGCCTTGCACGCGGCCGACCTGGGTTCGATTCCCAGCATCCCATATGGTCCCCTGAGCACCGCTGGGAGTAATTCCTGAACCCAGAGCCAGGAGTAGCCCCTGTGCATCGCCGGGTGTGACCCAAAAACATGGGGAGGCTACAGGCAGGGGAAAACTGAGGATGGAGGGCAGGAAGGCCCCTCATCACCTAGAAATCCTCCACCTCTCCAGGAACCCCTGAGCATGGGGGGATGAGGGGGAGGAGAGGAGGGAATCTGACCTCCCAGAACTTTCTTTTTCTTTTTTTTTTTTTGTGATTTTTGGGTGACACCCGGCAATGCTCCGGGGTTACTCCTGGCTCTGCACTCAGGAATCACTCCTGGCGGGGGTCAGGGGACCCTATGGAATGCTGGGAATTGAACCTGGGTTGCCCAAGAATGAACCCGGCTTGGCTGCATGCAAAGCCAACACCCTACCCGCTGTGCTATCGCTCCGGCTCCCCCCAGAACATTCTAGCACTGCCAAACTGCTGCCTTTGCTCCTTCCCCGCCCGGGCCTTGTGCCCCTAACCGTCCCCTGGGTGCGGGCCGGCCCACACCAAGCACCCCACTCACCAGAACTTGAAGATGATGCCCGTGGCCACCAGCACGATGATGATGGAGATGGTGATGGTGACGTACAGCTGGGGGTCCACACCTGGCGGGGTTCGGGAGAAAGTCTTAGGGGAGCCCGAGGGAGGAGGAACCAAGAAGGGGCTGGGCTGGGGTCCGGTTGCGGGTTCCCGAAGTGGGAAGCAAGGCCCCCCTGAACCCGCGCTGCGCGGCCCACCTCCTCCTACATCTCAGCAGCTTCCGGCTCCCCTGGATTTCAGCGGCTTTCCACAGATCGCCCTCCCCTCCACTCCCCCTCCACTCCCCCCGTCTCGTGCACGGCTTCCTTGGCCCACACTCAGCAGTGCTCAAGGATCGTTCCCAGCAGCTCTGATCAGAGGACACGGGGGTGAGAGGGGGACGCCGTGAAAGCTGGGGTCAGTCTGGGGAGGGAGCCCAGAGCACTACATCTGAGCCCTGTCTCCAGGTGACGGAGAGGAACCATCCCCCCTGCCCAGAATCCCCAGCGCCAGCCAACGCCATCTCTGCCCTGCAGTTCAGCCCCGGCGTCAGAGCTGCGTCTCCCTCAAAAGCCCCATCTTTGTTTTTTTTTCTCTTTTTACAATTTTCGTTTTCTTTTTTTTTTTTGCTTTTTGGGTCATACCCAATGGTGCACAGGGGTTTCTCCGGGCTCATGCCCCCAGGAATTACTCCTGGCGGTGCTCGGGGGACCCTATGGGATGCTGGGAATCGAACCCGGCCTTGGCGTGCAAGGCAAACGCTGCTGCGCAATCGCTCCAGCCCCCTCAAGCCCCCCATCTTTGGATGGTCAGTCCTGGCAGGAACCCCGACCCTGGATGGAAACTCACTCCTTCTGCCTCGATACCCCGAGGCACGCAGTGTGGTCACAATCGGGATGTGAGGGATGGGGTGGCGGGGCACAGGCCTGCCTCGATGGCCCTGACACTGGGGGAGGAGCCCCAGGGGAGGGGGTTCAAAGAGGGGGGGCGGGTACGCTTCACCTCCCACAGTCTCCCCTCCCCCACACACACCCAGCCTCTCCCACTCACCTTCCCCGCGGCCCCCGAAAAGGAAGGGCCGCAGCGTGGCGGGCGCTTCTCCGAGGATAAGTCCATCCCCATCACCCCGCATGGAGTCGGAGTTGGGGTGCGGGGTGGCCAGCCCGTGCGGGGCCGCAAAGCCATAGTCGTGGGGCAGGAAGCCGGGATTGGCCGAGTTGGGGTCTCCCCCGTCGTCTCGAGACACAGTGGGGCCCCAGACAATGGCCCAGGGGTACTGGGACGAGGGCGGCCCCTCCTCGAAGCCCGAGGGGGTGGCAGGGGGCGCGGTGCCGGGCAGAATCTGCCGCCGGGACCTGGGGACCCGAGGGGAGCGGCTGGGCGGGGGTGCCCGCTCCCAGACGCACACGTGGCGCGGGGCTGAGGGGCCCCCCCGGGCGCAGGGGGGCCGGGCCGGGGTGGGTGGGCTGCGTGGGGAGGGGGAGGAAGAGCCGTGGGTGGCAGGCAGGGGGAGCAGCAGGAGGGGCCAGAGCGGGAGGAGGTGGGAGAGCAGGAGCGCAGGCCTGTGGGGGAGAGGGGGCTGGTGAGGGGCGCGCCCAGCCGCACCCTGGAGCCAGGAGTGAGTGGGGCGTTCCCAGCACCCACCCGGGACTGCCTCCCCCAGGCCTCTGCCAGAGCAACGGGGGCTCTGGGAAGGCTCCCGCCCTTTTTCCCATCTCTCCAGGGTCTTGCCCTCCCCTATGCAAAGCCGTGGGGTGGGCCCGTGGGAGGACCAGGCTAAGCCCCCCAGCCAGAGCAGCCTCTGGCCCCCGGGGCTGTGTCCAGCTTACCACATCCTGGACTCCATGTCCGAGAGCCTCCTCAGTGGCGCCCCAGATCCTCAGCCTTTACTGAGGAAGAAAGGTGGGGGGGTGCGTATCACCACCCAAGGCCACCCTGAGCACCTGCCCGGTGGGTGCCACCAATCCTTCCGGCAACTCTCCGGGGGACCAGGCTGCCCGTGGGGGAATTTCTGCTTAGAAGCAGCCTTTGGGGTGTTGGGGGGTGTCTGTGTTCCAGAAGTGCCTTCCCACTTCCAGTCCCCTGCCTGGCCACGGCTCCCCAACCCCTATTACCACTTGGCTGCCCCCCCAAACCCCACTCCAGGGCTCTCACTTCTGTGGCTTCCGCCCTCCTCACTTCCTCTGCCCACAGTCCCGAAGCTTCCCCTTGGAGCCTAATTTAGAGTCAGAACCTTGTGATTCCTGGAGCACCTACCTCGGTGGCGAGGGAGGGAGTCTGGGAGGGGTGGGGAGGGGAGGGAAAGTCAATCAGAGAAGAAGGAGGTGGGGGGGGGGCGAATGCACAAGGGCTGCGAGCCCCACCTGGCCCCCCTCCGCGCCCCACGTGGAGTGCCAGGTCCAGCTCTCGTGATGGGGCCCCCTAGCAACGTGACTGGCCCCAGGAGTCTTACCTCTGGAGAAGGAGATGGAGGGATGGGGAGAGAGGGAGAGACAAAGAGGGAGGTGGGTGGGTGGGGGGACTACAGAACGGCCCCCCACTGGCTGTTTATCATGAGGCGGGAGAGGCGGGAGGAGGCGCTGGGCGCAGGCCCCCTGGAGGGGAGCACCGTGTCTGGGAGCTGCAGGCTGGGGATTGAGAAGGGACCGCCCTGCCCCCCCACCCCAGGAGGGTCGTGGATTTGAGACTGGCAGGCCCGAGAGAATGAGGGGCCCCCAGGCCTGTGTTCTTGGGCTCTCGGCGGGGATAAGGAGGAAAAAAAATGGGGGGCAGGGCTGAGGAGCACCGTGAAGGGGGTGAAGGCTGAGCCTGGGAAGTGGGGTTCGGAGACGGCAGGGGAGACCTGGGGGTGGGGGTCCCGGGCGCAGAGCGCTAGGGCTAGGGAGAGGGGGCTCGGAGGGAGGACGGGGTACCCCGAGGAGGTCAGGGAGGGCAAGGGGAGCAGGTGCGGGGTCCCAGGCGCAGAGGCAGGAGTGAGGCCCCGGGTGGCAGGACGCGAGGAGGAAGGGGCGAGGCAGGACGGGCGGGGAGGGCAGCGGGGAAGGGGGCCAGCCAGGGGTCGGGAAACAGGGGGGGCTGCAGACGCCGGCGGCAAAATGGAGGAGTTGGGAAGTGTTTCTCCCGGGGCGCGGCGGCGGGGACGGGGACGGCGACGCGTGCGACCGCGGGGCAGCCAAGCGCAGAACGGCCCGCGGGGCGTCGGGGTCCAGGCGGCCGGCTCGCCTCTGGGGCTGGGGCATCGGGGGCCCCGCGTCCCACCTCCAATGAACCCCCCACCGCATCCGCTCCGGCAGCCCCCCGGGCCCCGCGCCCCTCGGTGCCACCCCCTCCAGGAAGCCCGCAGTGCCCGGGCAGGCGAGCCCCCCGCAGCCTCCGCGCTCGCTCCTCACCGACCTGTTGTGTGCGCAGAATTGGCGCTGGGGGGTGGGGCGCGGGGAGCGGGGCGGGGGGCTGCCGGCCCCTTCCCCGGCCGAGCCCCGCGCCCCCCGCTCCCGCGAGGCCCCCGCGCGCCCCGGACCGGGCGAGGGGCGGCGGGGCGGGGGGCGCCGGGAGCCGAGGCGGCGGGCGGTGGCGGGGGGCGGGGGGATGCGGAGGGGACCCCCGAGCCCCGCCGCTGGCGGGATGCGCGGCCCGGGTGGGGGTGGGAGGGTGACCGCTGCGCGGGGCGCGCGCGATGGGGCGCGCGGGGGGCTGCAGGCCGGGGGGCGAGGCGGGCAGGGCAGGGCCCGGCTCGCTCCCGCGGCGGGGGGCGCGGGGTCCCCCGCACTCACCTGCACGTCCCGCGCGGCGGCGACGCGACAGCGGCGGACGCTCGGGGCGGCGCGGGGCTCGGGGGTCGCGATCGCGGGTGGGGCGCGGGGCATGATCGGGGGTGGGCTGGGGGGCTGGCGGGGGGGGGGCGGGCGCCCCGGGCGCTGGGCGGCGGCGGCGGCGGCGGCGGCGGGAGATGCTCGGCTCGGCTCGACTCGGCTCGGCTCGGGCTGCGCTCGGCTCGGCCGGGCTCGGCGAACGCGGGTCCCCGCCTCTCGGCTCCCGCCCGGGGCCACGCACGCTTTAACCCTCCTGCTGCCGCGCCGCGGGAGCCGGGCCCCGCGCCGCTCCGGGGGTCTGGGAGGCTCAGCGGGCGTCCGGGGCGCGCTTCCCCCGGCCCCGGCACCACCGACTCCAGCCACACCCCTGGTCGCCGCCGCCCCCCACCCCCGTCTGCCTCGGCGATTCTGAGTCACCCACGCGGTGCGTCCCCCAACTTTTGCCGCTGGTGGAGTGTGCGCTGTCCCCCCTCCCCGGGGACAGCTGGCACCACCCCCCCGACCTCCGCTTCCACCCCGGGGTTTGCCACTGCGATGCCTTCTCCAGGAAAAGTCAATTTCCCAAATTGACTATATGTTTATATATATGTGTGCATATGTATATATGTGCATATGTATTGGGGAGGGTCACACCCAGCGATGCTCAGGGGTTCCTCCTGGCTCTGCACTCAAGAATCACTCCTGGCAGTGCTCGGGGAGACCCTATGGGATACCGGGGATTGAACCCAGGTCGGCTGCGTACAAGGCAAATGCCCTCCTCGCTGTCCTATCGCTCCGACCCCCAAATTGGCTTTAAAATCAAATCGCTTCCCTGGACTTTTCTAGCCTGTCAAAAAACCCAGACTCCTCTGACTTGTTCTCCTAAATACCCTGGAATATACTTAGATCTCAGCCACTCTAAACAAGATCTGAATTCCTAGATGAGTTTAACCTGCCACCGGGCCTTTGCACTTCCATTCTTCACTGGAATAATCCTTCCAAACTGTTTCACAAGGACTCATGCTCTTCATTGAAATTGTGTATCTTTGGGGCCGGAGCGATAGTACAGTGGGTAGGGCGTTTGCCTTGCACGCGGCCGACCCGGGTTCGATCCTTGGCATCCCATATGGTCCCCCCAAGCACCGCCAGGAGTAATTCCTGAGTGCAAAGCCAGGAGTAACCCCTGAGCATTGCTGGGTGTTACCCAAAAAGAAAAAGAAAAAAGAAATTGTGTATCTTTGCATTATCACTTTCTCTGAACCTCTATAAAAAGCACCCTGGGGTGGCTGAGAGGTCTTCCCACCCTACCCTTCCCCTCTCTGTCACATGACCCTGTTGTATTCGGGTTGCCCCTCCCCTTTTTTTTTCTTTTTGGCTCACACCCAGAGATGCTCAGGGGTACTCCTGGCTCTGCACTCAGGAATTACTGAGTGCCTGGGATCAACCGTGTGCCCACCCACCCCGCTGCACTATCATTCAGGCCCCTCTGGTTGCCCTTATTTATTTGTTTTTTGCTTTTTTGGGGGGCGGGGGGTAACACCCGGCAATGCACAGGGGTCACTCCTGGCTCTGCATTCAGGAATTTCCCCTGGTGCTGCTCAGGGGACCAAATGAGATGCTGGGAATTGAACCCGGGTCGACCGCATGCAAGGCAAACGCCCTACCCACTGTGCTATCGCCCTACCCACTGTGCTATCGCTCCAGCCCTCTGGTTGCCCTTTTATTTATTTATTTATTTATTTATTGCTTTTTGGGTCACACCCAGCAATGCTCAGGGGTTCCTCCTGGCTCTGCACTCAGGAATCACTCCTGGCAGTGCTTGGGGGACCATATGGGATGCTGGGAATCGAACCTGGGTCATCCGCGTGCAAGGCAAATGCCCTCCCCTCCGTGCTATCATCCAGCTCCCTGATTGCCCTTTTAAACCAACACACTCTCCCAACTTCCTCCCCTTTGCTTTTGGCTTTTGCTTCTCTCTCTCCCGCCTGACCTCTAATGCTAGCACTTCCTGGGGCTTAGTCCTTGGCCCTCTTTTCCAGAGGCTCAGATCAGTGATGTCATCCGCTCCCAGGGCTTAAATACTATGTAAATGTCAGCGAGTCCTAAATTTATACCGAGCTCCAGACTCATTTATCCAGAGCTTCCTTGACATCTCTCCTTGGGTGCCTAATAGCCATGCAAAGCTACTGCGACTGAAAGAGACATCTTGAATGTCTCCCACCAATCCATTTCTCTGCCGGTGGGTTCCCCACCACCCCCATCCTGGGACTTGATGATTCTGAGTTGTTCAGGTTAAAAGCCCAAAAGATCTCTTTCTTCTCCTTCCTTTTCTCACTGGCTTCGGCCCGGGATCCCATTCACCTCCAAGTCTTTTGAGTTGAGTCTGAAATATATTCCTGTGGGGCTGGAGCAATAGCACAGCCGGTAGAGCGTTTGCCTTGCACGCAGCCGACCTGGGTTCGATTCCCAGGATCCCATATGGTCCCCTGAGCACCGCCAAGGGTAATTCCTGAGTGCAGAGCCAGGAGTAACCCCTGTGCATAGCTGGGTGTGACCCAAAAAGAAAAAAAATTCCTGAATTTACCTTTTCCCTCCAGGGCTGGAACGATAGCACAGCGGTAGGGCGTTTGCCTTGCACGCAGCCAACATGGCCGACCCGAGTTCGATTCCTCCACCCCTCTCGGAGAGCCCGGCAAACTACCAAGAGTATCTCGCCCACACGGCAGAGCCTGGCAAGCTACCCGTGACGTACTCGATATGCCGGACACAGTAACAACAAAGTCTCCAATGGAGACGTTACTGGGCCCGCTCGAGCAAATCGATGAACAACAGGAGGGCCTTTACTTTACTTTACCTTTTCCCTCCACCTTTGTTGTCCTCCTCCTGGGCCAGCTAGCTTCTCTGATCTATTTATCTATTTTTTTATTATTTTGTGTCACCCCCAGCAATGCTCAGGAGTTACTCCTGGCTCTACACTCAGGAATTACTTCCGGCGGTGCTCGGGGGACTCTAAGGGATGTTGGGGATCGAACCTGGGTTGGCCACATGCAAGGCAAGCACCTTCCCTACTGTTTTATCTCTCCAGCCCGCTGCTTCTCTGATCTTTTGTTGGTTTGGTTTGGTTGTTTTTTTTGTATTTTTGCTTTTTGGGTCACACCCGGCAATGCACAGGGGTTGCCCCTGGCTCTGCACTCAGGAATTACTCCTGGCGGTGCTCAGGGGACCACATGGGATGCTGGGACTCGAACCTGGGTTGACTATGTGCAAGACAAATGCTATCGCTCTGGCCCCTTGGTTTGGTTCTGATGATTATTTTCTGAGCCAGCCCTAGTGGTGCTCAGGGCTTACTCCTGGTTCTGTGCTCAGGGATCACTCCCGGTTGTTACACAAAGGACCACATACATGCTGGGGTTCAAACCTGCCTGCAAGGGCAATGCCTTCCTATCTCTCCCACCCCAGCTTCCCTCATCTGACAGAGAGCAATACCTCAAGTTGGGCACTTCCTTTCTGCCCAGTCCTTTGCTAACGGGTCTTCATAACATCTAGGAATAGCTCTTGAGGGGCTGGAGCGATAGCACAGCGGGTAGGGCGTTTGCCTTGCACTCGGCTGACCCGGGTTCAATTCCCAGCATCTCATATGGTCCCCCGAGCACCGCCAGGAGTAACTCCTGAGTGCAGAGCCAGGAGGAACCCCTGAGCATCGCCAGGTGTGACTGAAAAAGCAAAAAAATAAAAATAAATAAATAAAATAAAAGGAATAGCTCTGGAATCCAGATCCTATCACACTCTTTGCTGCTTTACATAGCCGAGTGGCCTTCTACTGTAGCACTGTCCCACCGGCCTCCCATTGTTCATGGATTCACTTGAGCAGGCACCAGTAAAGTCTCCATTGTGAGACTTGTTGTTACTGTTTTTGGCATATTGAAAAACGTCATGGGTAGCTTGCCAGGGTTTGCCGTGCGGGCAAAGCTTTCCAGGCTTTCCGAGAGGGGCAGTGGAATCGAACTCGGGTCGGCCGCATGCAAGGCAAACGCCCTACCCGCTGTGCTATATAAATTCGGTCTTTTTTTTTTTTTTGCTTTTTGGGTCACACCCGGTGATGCATAGGGGTTACTCCTGGCTCTGCACTCAGGAGTTACTCCTTGCAGTGCTCAGGGGACCATATGGGATGCTGGGAATCGAACCCGGGTTGGCCGCGTGCAATGCTATCTCTCCAGACCCTAAATTCGGACTTTTTAGGAGAGACCCAGCCCTTCAACATGGCTTCATAAATAATGTTCCTGGGACTGCGGAGATAGCACAGCAGGGAAGGTGCTTGCCTTGCATGCACTCGACCCTGGTTCAATTCCCAGCACCCCCTGGCACCCCCCCATACATACATGAACATTGACAGAACCTTGACAGGTATGGCCCTGGGGACCCCTAAGTGCTAGTCAGGTGAGCCTGGAGATCCCTGGCAGATGGAATTACTAGGAGGGGCCCCAGACCCCCCCCCCCGAGTACTGCTTAGAAAACCCTCCAAAATGGAGTATTCCTGACACCCCAAACTTTTTTTTTTAATTCCTATTTATTTTTGTAATTTTTCCGGTTTGGGGGCAGTGCTCAGGGCTTACTCCTGGCTCTGTGCTAAGGAATCACTCCAGCTGGGGTTCGAGGGACCATACGTAGTACCAGGGATGGAACTTGGTAGGCTGCATGCCAGGCCAGTGCTCTTGCCACTGTGCTCTCTCTGGTCCTAGATGGAACTTGTTTTTTGGGGGTGGGTCCACCTGGCTCTGCATTCAGGAATCAATCCTCGGAGGGGCTCCAGGGACCTTCTGCAGTTCTGGGAATTGGACCTGGGTTGGCTACATGCAAGGCAAGTACCCTTTCTGCTCTATCTCTCCAGACCCAGATCAGATTTTTTTTTTTGGGGGGGTGGCACACCCAGTGATGCTCAAACCTTACACATGGCTCTGTGGATCATTCTTTGGGGACTCGGGGGACTGCATGAAATGTGAGGGATCGAACTGGGTTGTCCACATGAAAAGCAAACACATCACCCATCCCCCAGATCAGACGTCTTGTTTTGTTTTGTTTTTTTGGGTCACACCCAGCAATGCTCAGGGGTTACTCCTAGCTTTGCATTCAGGAATTACTCCTGGCGGTGCTTGGGGGACCTTATGGGATGCCGGGGATCGAACTTGGGCCAGCAGCGTGGCAAGGCAAACACCCTACCTGCTGTGCTATGGCTCCAGCCCCATCAGACATCTTAATGCCCTGTCTTCCCTTGCTCAGGGCCCTCTCCGGTCGTTCAGCCGTTTCATCAATAGATTTTACTGTCTTCCCAGTTCCTCACTCTCCAATTATCTTCTCTTGGTTTATGTTTGGCTTCTCCACGCCCCCCCCAAACACACACACACACACACACACACACACACACACACACACACACAGAGTCCAAGAACCAAGACGTCATTGGTCTTGTTCACTCCCACACCCCCGCGTTTAGCCTGCCCCTGCGTCTTGTTGAGGCTCAGTAAACTTCACTTGAGACCCCCATCTCCCGCCCTCCCACCCCCCGTCCCCCGGGGTTCCACCCTCCTGCCTCTCCTCTGCCCCCCACCTGCCTTTCCTCTGTCCCCGCCCGCCCCCGCTGCTCTCTGGTCCTTGCCCCGCTGAGCCTGGGCACTCACCCCGCCCCTCATCACCCCCCGCCCCGCACCCTCGTGTGATTACGGTCATTAGCTTCGCACTCCCGCCTGCCACCCGCAGGGAAGCCCGCAGCTCTGCCCGCACCTGCAGCGAGCGGCTGCGTTTCTGCCGTTTCTGCAGCGGAGCCGCTGACAGCTGCTGGCCCTCGGAGGTCAGCAGCGCCGGGCTGCGACAGCGGGAACGCGGTGCCCAGGGGCTGTGTGCCCACGTTACCATCTCCTGGGCCCCAGCCAGCGCTCCCCGCCCAGCTCCCCCACCCCCACAGGTGCTGCGTGCTGAGGACTTGCAGTAAAAGGGACTCCCTGGGGGACTTACACCCCCAGGAGGCTCGGATTTCTCAGGCGAGTGCTCTCCAACAGTGCTCTAGCCTTGGCCGTTGGGCATCATTCAGTTACTAATAATTGCCCATTGAGAGGGGTGGGAGGGAGGGAGGGGAGCAGGGGTTTAGACCACACCCAGCGATGCTCAAGCCTTCCTCCTGGCTCTGCACTCAGGAATCTCTCCTGGCGGTTCTCAGGGGACTTTATGGGCTGCCGGGATTGAACCGGGTCAGCCACATGCAAGTCAAATGCCCTCCCAGTTGTAATATCGCACTGGCCCTAGGCATTATTTCTGGTGATTGTTTTGAGAGACAGGGGGACTCCCAAGCATCACTAGGTGGTCTGGGGACCCTCAAGACGATCATCGGTTCTGCGAAAGGGCTTAAGGGTATGAGGCTACTCAAGTTCTACAGGTCTGGGGATACCAGAGACACCCCAGCAATGCTCAGCACCTCCAGAGCCACAGCTGGTGATGCTCAGGGAAGGGTCCATGTGGTGGCAGAGATCAAACCGGGGTGGGACACTCGCTAGGCTTGAACCCTAACTACCAGGCTCTCTCCAGGTCCTCTTGTGATTATTTATTTATTTATTTATTTTTGCTTTTTAGGTCACACCTGGCGACGCACAGGGGTTACTCCTGGCTCTGCACTCAGGAGTTACTCCTGGCGGTGCTCAGGGGACCATATGGGATGCTGGGAATCGAACCCGGGTCAGCCACGTGCAAGGCAAACGCCCTACCAGCTGTGCTATCTCTCCAGCCCCTCTTGTGATCTTTTAAATTTGATTTTTTTTTTCCTCTTGGGTTGGGTGTGAGGGTTTGAACCACATCTGGCGGTCCTCAGGACTTACTCCTGGCTCTGCACTCAGGGGTCACTCATGGCAGGGCTCAGAGGGCCCTATGGGATGCTGGAATTGAACCCAGTTCAACCACAGGCAAGGCAAAAGTGCCTTCACCCCTGAATTATCTCCCCAGCCCTTATATGGTCTTTTTAATTTTGTTTTATTTTTTTAGCTTTGGGACCCTCATCTGGCAATATTTAGCCTCTACTCCCATTGTTTAGGGGTCCCTCCTAAGGATGCTGGGGACCATGAGGTGCTAATAATTGAACCCGGGGCTTTTGTATGCAAACCACTTTGAGTTATTTCCCCTTCCCCTAGTTCTTCTAGTCTTATTTGTTTGTTTGTTTGGGCCACACCCAATGATGCTCTACACACAGGCATTTCTCCTGGCAGTCAAGGAACCCCATGGGATGTAGGGGATCGAACCGGGATCATCCGCATGCAAGGCAAGCTCCCTCCAGCCCCAGTTTTTCTAGTTTGATGTAGGCATTCTTTTGGGGGGTTGGTTGGTCTGATTTTTGGCAGCACCCAGCGGTGCTCAGCATTTACTCCTAGCTTTGTGCTCACACCGGGTAGGCTTGAAGAATCATGTATGGTGCAGGGATCAAATCCAGACTGCATGTACTGTCTCTCCAGCCCCCTCGTTCATTCTTTCAACAACATTTTTTTTCTTGCATCACACCCGGCGATGCACAGGGGTTACTCCTGACTCATGCACTCAGAAATTATTCCTGGAGGTGCTCTGGGGACTATATGGAACACTGGGAATCGAACCTGGGATGGCCGCGTCCAAGGCTAATGCCCTACCTGCTGTACTATCACTCCAGCCCCAATAACTATTTTTTTTTTGTTTGGGAGTCACACCCGACACTGCTCAAGGCTTACTTCTGACAGTGCTCAGGGGGTGGTAGGGATTAAGCCTGGGTCACTCGTGTACAAGGCAAGCGCCCTACCTGGAGAGTACCCTCAACGATGATGATGATGATGATGATGATGATGATGATTTTTGCTTTTTGGGTCACACCCGGCAATGCCAGGGGTTACTCCTGGCTCTGCACTCAGGAATTACTCCCGACAGTGCTCGGGGGACCATATGGGACGCTGGGAATCGAACCCGGGTCGGCCACGTGCAAGGCAAACGCCCTATCCACTGTGCTATCTCTCCAGTCCCAATGATGATTATTTTTGAATACCTTCTACGTGTTGGGGGCTGTCACAGCCCGGGAGAACATGACTAGTCACCCTTTCCTTGTGGAACTCCAACCCTAGTGAGGGAGACAGTGGATGACAGAGCCACTGTTAAGCCCGAGATTCCAGGTTCCCAAGCAGTGAGATGAACAGAAACACTAACTTGATCATGCAAAAGCAGAAGGAGTTTTATTCCAGTATACTGGGGCTGGAGCGATAGCACAGCGGGTAGGGCGTTCGCCTTACAAGCGGCCAACATGGCCGACCCGAGTTCGATTCCTCCGCCCCTCTCGGAGAGCCCGGCAAGCTACCGAGAGTATTCGATATGCCAGACACAGTAACAACAAAGTCTCCAATGGAGACGTTACTGGGCCCGCTCGAGCAAATCGACGATCAACGGGAGGGCCTTTACCTTACCTTTACCATACTGGGGTCAACTATCTCACCCACAGAGTGGTCTCTTGCAGCAGCAGTTTATATAGGGTTTGATTACATAAGCAGTACATGCCTTATTGTTTCAAAAAGAATCTTACTTAGTTACCAAACAAAGGTGTTTTGGCAAGTGTCAAAGGGTAACAGTGGTTAGGCAACAATTAATAATTTCCAGTAGCACTGTAGCACTGTCCTCCCATTGATTTGCTCTAGAGGGCACCAGTAACATCTCCATTGTGAGACTTGTTGTTACTGTTTTTGGCATATCGAATACACCATATGGGTAGCTTGCCAGGCTCTGGCGTGTGGGCAGGATACACTTGGTAGCTTGCTGGGCTCTCTGAGAGGGACAGAGGAATCGAACCCAGGTCGGCTGCGTGCAAGGCAAATGCCCTACCCACTGTGCTATCGCTCCAGCCCGATAATTTCCAGTATTGGTACTAATTTAAGATTATTTAGACTTCCCGTTTTTTTTAGGGTTAACAAAAATCAACTTCTGGGGCATTATGAGAATTGATTAATTGAGCCCACCAGGAACTTTCCCAGGTGGGTTCAGGTTGGCTAGTTACGCATTGTTTTATTGCTGGGAAACTGAATCTGTTTCAGTTCCAGGAACTGAAACTGAGGCCTAGCTGATTCTTCTCATTTCTGCCGCCTGTCATGGCGTCAGTTTTTGCCCTTGCATCACAAACATCTGCCAGTGTTGATGGATCTGCCCACACCCCACAGCCTCAGTTTTGGATATATATATATATATATATATATATATATATATATAGTTTCACTGTGAGACACAGTTACAAAGCTTTCATGTTTAAGTTTCGGTAATACAGTGATCAATCACCCATCCCTTCACCAGTGCACATTTTCTACCACCAAAATCCCAAATCCCCAGTATCCCCCCCACCCCATTCCAAATCTTCCCCTGCCTGTGTGGCAGATAATTTCCACAATACTCTCTCTCTCTACTATGATTCCATTCAATATTTCGACATCAGTCCCACCACTACTCAAACCTGCCGAAAAGGCAATGCTAGACATTTGTTACACATTGCTTGTTATGGATAGCATGTAATATTTTGCGGCCACGCGCTCTAGGAATTCTAAAATTTTAAGAATTAGGGTCTGGAGAGATCTCTGCAGTGAGCTGTTCGGTTCCAAGATTTGTGAGTATGTGTCTCTGGATCTTGGCCATGCAGGAGCTTAATAAGTGTGTGTGGGGGCGGGAGGGGGGCTTTTGTAGGCATCATCTCAGAGTCCCATGGGGGCAGGGAGGAGAAGAGCCAGCTCCTCCCCTGTCCCATGAGGCCTGGTGTTTGCCGCTTCTGGTCCTGCCTACCTGGACTTTTTGTTGGGTTCTAGAAGATGGCGGCCGTTGGGATTCCTAGGGGGCAGGCGGAGGAATATTTTTTTGGTGTGCTCTCTCTGTCAGTATATTTTTTTGGTGTGGCCTGGGTTGTTTGGGCTCACCTAGCAGTGTTCAGGGGCTTCTCTGTGTTTGGGAACCACTCCCAGCAGTGCTCAAGGCACCATGTAGTGCCACAGATGAAACCCAGGTTTCCAGCATGCAAAATATACCTTCCAGTCCGTGGAACTATCTCTCTGGAGCCCACTGGCAGTATTTTTCATTAGTTCTGGGTTCATTTGGGATCCCCAGTATTGATCCAGGTAAAATTCTGTTTCCTGTCTAAAACCCAGTCTAGTGTTGGAGCCATAGGACAACAGGTAGGGTGTTTGCCTTGCACATGGTGACCCAGTTCGATCCCCATCAGTACATATGGTTCCTGAGCACTTCCAGGAGTAAGCCCTGAGTGCCAGGAGTAAGCTCTGTGCATAGGCAGGTGTGGCCTGAAAAAAAAAAAATCTAGGCCCTACGAATAGAGAGATAGTACAGCAGGTAAGATGCTTGCCTTGCACAAGGCCAATCTAAATTCAGTTCCGGTCACCCCATTATGGTCTTCCAAATCCCACCAGAAGTGATCCCTGAGCACAGAGCCAGAAGTAAACCTTCATCACCACCGGGTGATGAAGTCCCAAGAAACAAATTTAAAAAAAAAATCCAGGGGCTGGACCGATAGCACAGCAGGTAGGACATTTGCCTTGCATGCAACCAACCCGGGTTCAATTCCCACCATCCCATATGGTACACTGAGCACCGCCAGGAGTAATTCCTGAGTGCATGAGCCAGGAGGAACCCCCGTGCATCACCGGGTGTGAGCCAAAAAGAAAAAAAAAATCAGAGACCAGAGTGATAGCACAACAGGTAAGGTAATTTGCCTTGCATGCAGTCAATTTGGGGTCAATCCTTGGCATCTCATGTAGCCCCTCGAGCCCCGCCAGGAATAATTTTTTTTTTTTGCTTTTTTTTGGGTCACACCTGGCGATGCTCAGGGGTTCTCCTGGTTCATGCACTCAGGAACTACTCCTGGCCGTGCTCAGGGGACCATACGGGATGCTGGGGATCGAACCAGGATCGGGCCACATGTAAGGCGAACGCCTTACCTGCTGTGCTATCACTCCAGCCCCAGGAATAATTTCTGAGTGCAGAGCCAAGAGTAAGCCCTGAGCATCACTGGGTGTGGCCCAACAGCCAAAAAAGGAAAATAAAAAAAAATTAAAAAATAAAAAACCCAAAACATCCCATTCCTTCTACTGAGTACATCTTATTCTCAGCCAATAATATGGCTTGGTGCTTCTCTGGGAAAACAGAAGCAGACAAAAGAGAACTTCCACCACACCCAACTCTCCTTCCGTGGCCTTTTCAGCCACCCAAGTCATCACTGCACTGCACCCAGGCTTCACTGAGTGACAGCAACACTCCAGGCTTCACTGATTGTCCCCAGCAGCTTGGTCGTGCGCTGTTCGTCCTCCTTATGTCACCTTCCCTCCGGCGTGGCCCTTTGCTGAATTGCTTTTTAAACTGCAAAGTTTCCAAAGATGCTTTGGTCGCTGTAGTCGCAACTTTCCCCTTGCCTCTTTCTCTCTCATCAAACTCCAGCTCTTTGCCTTTTGTCATTCATGGTGCTGAATTGGTAAGATGGTCACAGGCACAAAATATTTAAAATTTACAAAAGGTCTGTAGTGGAAGTTTCCATCCATGATGTTCCGTCTTTCCGAGCCTGGCCTTATTTGTACACTATACCTCATCTGTGACTCATTTGTACACAGTCTTCCTTTCTCTCTCTCTCTCTCTCTCTCTCTCTCTCTCTCTCTCTCTTTCTCTCTGTTCTCTCTGTCTCTCTGTTTCTCTCTCTGTCTCTGTGTCTCTGTCTCTGTTCCTCTGTCTCTGTCTCTCTGTCTCTCTCTGTTTCTCACCATCTCTCTCTGTCTATTTTTCTCACTGTCTCTCTGTCTCTCTGTTTCTTTCTCTCTTTCCATCTCTGTCTTTCTGTCTCTGTGTCTCTGTGCCTCTCTCTGTTTCTCACCATCTCTCTCTGTTTATGTTTCTCACTGTCTCTCTATCTCTCTGTTTCTCTCTTTCCATCTCTGTCTCTGTCTCTCTGTCTCTCTGTGTCTCTCTGTCTCTCTATGTCTCCTTGTCTGTCTCTGTCTCTGTCTCTGTCTCTCTCTCTCTCTCTGTCTCCCTATCTGGGATCAAATCCCCAAGCAGTAAACATCATAGTATGTTGTTGATCTCCAGTGCCCCAGTCCCTTGGTCTGTCACTGTTTTGCACTTTGCTGCACTCAGTTAGCTAGTGTTTTACTGAAGTCTTTTTTACTGTTGTTGTTGCTTTGCTTTTTGGGTCACACCCGGTGATGCGCAGGGGTTTCTCCTGGCTCTGCACTCAGGAATTACCTCTGGCAGTGCTCAGGGGACCATATGGGATGCTGGGAATCGAACTCGGGTTGGCCGCGTGCAAAGCAAACGCCCTACCCGCTGTGCTATCACTCCAGCCCCCTTACTGGAGTTTTTGTCACTGTCCTCCCTTTGTTCATCATCCATTGGAGACTTTGTTGTTACTGTGTTTGGCATATCAAATACATCACTGGTAGTTTTCCAGGCTCTGCCGTGTGGGCGAGATACTCTCGGTAGCTTGCCGGGCTCTCCAAGAGGGGCGGAGGAATCGAACTTGGGTCGTCCATGTTGGCTGCGTGCAAGGCAAACGCCCTACCGCTGTGCTATCACTCCAGCCCCCTTACTGGAGTTTTTGTATCTCTGCTAATAGCAAGACTGGCTTGTCCTTTCCTTTTTTTCTGGCATTTTATGGTTTGGATTTCTTTCCTGATTTGATTATCAGTGTAATTCTGCCCCCATCGAGTGGGTTGTGCAGAGTCTTTTCCTATCTTTCTAGAAAAGTTTTTATAGATTAAAAACAGGGACTTGGGCTGGAGAGATAGCACAGTGGGTAGGGCATTTGCTTTGTATGCGGCTGACCTGAGTTCGATTCCCAGCATCCCATATGGTCCCCTGAGCACCGCCAGGAGTAACTCCTGAGTGCATCACCAGGTGTGACCCAAAAAGCAAAATAAATAAATAAATAAATAAATAAACAAAAATAAAATAAAATAAAAATAGGGACTTGAGAGAAAGTACAGGGTAAGGCCTTGCATGCAGCTGACCAGGGATTAATCCTGGGCACTGCATATAGTGCATATAGTCCCCCAAGAAGCCTCGCCAGGAATGATCCCTGAGCTTTGAGATCCCTGAGCACCACCGAGTATGGCCCTAAAACTATATATATATATATATATATATATATATATATATATCCTATATGATGTCATATGGGATGCTGGGAATCGAACCCGGCTAAGCAAATGCCCTACCTGCTGTACCATCACTCCAGCCCCTATGATGTCATTCTTAATTCTTTTCCTTCTTCACCTCACAAACAATCCTTTTGCAGGGCCGAAGAGAGTACAGTGAGTAGGGCACTCACCCTGCATGTAGCCGACCAGGGTTCAATCCCCAGCACCTTGTAAGGAGTGATTTCTGAGAGCAGAAACAGAAGTAAGCCCAGAGCACAGCCAGGTATGGACCCAAAACCAAAAATCAATCCGATAAAATCCCAGTTCTGGGGCCAGAGAGGTAATACAGTAACTACGGCTCTTGCCTTGTATGTGGCTGACCCAAATTGATCCCTAGTACCACACATAGTCCCTGGAAAGTTCTCTGAACAGAGAGAGATGTAAGCCCTGAGCATGGCAGGTGGGACCCCAAAACAAACAAAATCTTTGCTCCACTGTCACCTTATAAGAGGTAAGTTTCTTTATTACCTTATGGGCTAGAGCAATAGCACAGCGTGTAGGGCATTTGCCTTGCATGCGGCCGACCAGGTTCGATTCCTCCGTCCCTTTCGGAGAGCCCGGCAAGCTACCGAGAGTATCCTGCACGCACAGCAGACACTGGCAAGCTTCCCATGGCGTTTTCAATATGCCAAAAGCAGTAACAAGTCTCACAATGGAGACGTTACTGGTGCCCGCTCGAGCAAATCGATGAACAACGGGAGGACAGCGCTACAGTGCTACCCTATGCAGAGCAGAAACTATTTTCTGAATTCTCCATCTCCAATCTTTGTTCTGTCTTTTCCTTTCCTACCCTGGTGTTTCTCAGGACGATAAAATATACATATTGCCTGAATCTTTCCCACAATGCAGCTATCAAGAGGCACAACGGTAATTTCTCTCTCGGCTTTGTGGTTGGAACAATTTCCTGGCAATATGAGGTGTTCGGTATACACTTTCTGAATCATTGGTGAATATTTTATTATGTGTCTGACTCCTTGGATATTAGTCAGGTTTTCTGGCTTTGTTTTAGTACGTCTTGTTTTCTATATTTAGCACGAAAAACAGCACCTGGTATAACAGCCTTGAACATAGCTGTCACTTAGTAACACCAGAATGACTGAGCGTTACATCTTAGATTTTGCTTAAGTTGAATTTCCAGCCCTCCTCCAGCTGCAGAGCTTTTGTTTTTGTTACTGGGGGCCTGAGGGCCACACCCCATAGTGCTCGGTGAATATTCTGGGCTCAGGGGTCACTTCTGGTACTCTAGTACTTCTGGTACTCACTTCAGAGGACTTCATGCGATGCTGGGGTTCGAACCAGTGTCAGCTGTGTGCAAAGGCTTAAGCCCAGGGTTCTCTCTCTCTTGATCACTTGATCACTTGACTTCCCGTTAATCGACGATGTGCTTGAGCGGGCCAGTAACGTCTCCATTTGTTCCTGTCGCGTGCTAGTGTAGCCCAATGGTGTCTGTTCGCTCTAGGAACACGAAGAGCCTCAAACTGACCGTTCAGGGTCTTGATGAAGAAGTCTGACCATCTGGTAGGTGGGCAGCCACGCGGTCTTTTGACGTTCCGTGGAATCCAGTCAGTAACGGCTCTAGTCCAGCGGTCGTCTTTAAATCTCATTACGTGACCAGCCCATCTGAGTTTTGACACCTTAGCGAATGAGACAGCGTCCCTGATTCTTGATCGTCGACGGAGGTCGGAACTCCGGATTCTTTCTCTCTCTAGACTTTTCTTTTTTGTGTATAGGGATCGGGTTTGGACCACATCCATGGGTGCTCACGGGTTATTCCTGGCTCTGTTCTCAAGGGTGACCCCTGGCAATGCTCGGGTTAAACTATACACGGTAACAGGCCAGAGCTGCCTGTATGCCTTATTCTTTGTACTATCTCTCTGGCCTCTGTTTCAAGGGAATATTTTATACAGGTAGAAGGGAGAGGGGGGGACTTGAAACTTCTAACTTGTAGAAAGACCCAAAAGAGATGCCCTTAAATAACAGTTAATATATCTGAGCATATTGACAAAGGAGCAAAGGCAATATAATGGAGCAAGGGTATTATCAACCAGATGATGCTGAAACAACTCTACATCCAAGAAGGAAGGGCCTACGAGAAGTACAGCAGGTAAGGCACTTGCCTTACAATGCTGCTGACCCAAGTTCAGTCCCCAGCACCCCATGTAGTCCCCTGAGCATGGCAAAGTATAAGCCCTGAGCACCACTGGGGTTGGCCCCAAAACAAAAACAAAAGGAGGAAGGTAGGGAGAGAAAAAGAGAGAAAGAAGAATAAAGAAGAGGAAAGAAGGAAGGAAGGAAGGAAGGAAGGAAGGAAGGAAGGAAGGAAGGAAGGGAGGGAGGGAGGGAGGGAGGGAAGGAGGGAGGAAGGAAGGAGGGAGGGAGGGAGGGAGGGAGGAAGGGAGGGAGGGAAGAAGAAAAAGGAAGGAAGGAAGGAAGGAAGGAAGGAAGGAAGGAAGGGAGGAAGGAAGGAAAGAAGGGAGGGAGGGAGGGAGGGAGGGAGGGAGGGAGGGAGAATGGAGGGAGGGAGGGGGGATGGAGGGGGGAAGGGAGGGAGAGAAGAAGAAGGAAGGAAGGAAGGAAGGAAGGAAAGGAGGAAGGGAGGGAGGAGGGAGGGGGTGGAGAGGGGAGGGAAAGAAAAGGAAAGGGAAGGGATGGAAGGGAGGAAGGAAGGGGGAAGGAAGGAAGGATGGGAGAAAGGAAGGGAAGGAGGAGGGCTGGGGATGTGACTCATCCACAAAACTTATGCCTTGCATGCCTGAGACTTGGGTTTAATTCTTGACAGAAAAAAACATTCCTAAATATATCTCCATGGGCCTGAACATGTGGCTTGGTAGCTGCCTCACATGTATGTACACTGCATCCCGCCTACACCACTCTCCAAGTGTGATCCCCAGAGGTTCTACCGGCACATAACCAGTACCACAAGGGTGCGGACCCTGTAGCACCCCAAGAGTCAACTACCAGAGAGCAACACGATCAAGTGTGCGACCCATGCACATCTCAACAACAATGACGTCAAAGAGAAGGAAAGAGCAGAAATGATTTTCAAAAAAGAACAGAGGTGGGGCTGAAGCGATAGCACAGCAGGTAGGGCGTTTGCCTTGCACGTGGCCGACCCGGGTTCAATTCCCAGCATCCTATATGGTCCCCTGAGCACCGCCAGGCATAATTCCTGAGTGAAGAGCCAGGAATAACTCCTGTGCATTTCCGGGTATGACCCAAAAAGCAAAAAAAAAAAAAAAAATGTATTTTATGGGGGCTGGAGCGATAGCCCAGCAGTAGGGCGTTTGCCTTGCACATGGCTGACCAGGTTCGATTCCCAGCATCCCATAGGGTCTCCCAAGCACCGCCAGGAGTGATTCCTGAGTGCAGAGCCAGGAGTAACCCCTGAGTATCACCAGGTGTGACCCCCAAAAAACATTAACAGAGGGGTCAGAGCAATAGAACAGCTGGAAGGGAGTTTGCCTTGCACACAGCTGACCTGGGTTCGATCCCCATAACCACATATGGTCTTCCGGCCCTCCATCACTGATTTCTGAACACAGACCAAGCAGTAGGCCCTGGGCACTACCAGGCATGACCCTCTCCCCAACACACACACGTGTGTGTGTACATGCGCGCACACACACACATATACACACACACACATACACGTGCGTGCCTGCACACACAAAAAAGAACAGAGACTGTTCACTCTTGACCAAAACCAACTGGAGGCCCGGGGAGGTCATGCACAGAACTGAAGGACACGCTTTTGCATGTGGGTGTCCAGGTTCAGTCTCCAGCACCATACTGTCCCCCGAATATTGCCAGGTGAGCACTTGGCCCCTGAGCATTTCTGGGTATGCCCCCCCCAAAAAAAACACCAAAAAGTCCTAACTCAAAGTGAGAATATAGCTCCCAGGGGATGGGGCTCACGCCAGGCACGTGTGAGTTCAATTCCCTGTTCCACATGGGCCCCCAGCACCACCAGGTGTTGTCCTGTCAGCTCTGGAGCACTGTAGGACCCCCAAGCACCAGAGGGGCAGCCCAAGCTCATCTCTTCGATTCCACTGTTCTTCCTGCATTAACATACACCTCAGAGAACTGGGCCCTACGCAAACAGGATGAGAACGCTATTCGGGTCTCTCAAAGAGGAATCGAAAGAGCTATGCCAGGAATATCACGATTCACTCAAATGAGAGATAGAATCCGGAGTTCTGATCTCCGTCAACGCTCAAGAATCAGGGACGCTGTCTCATTTGCCAAGACATCAAAAATCAGATGGGCTGGACACGTAATGAGGTTTATAGACAACCGCTGGACTAGAGCCATTACTGACTGGATTCCACGGGACATCAAAAGATCGCGTGGACGCCAACCTACAAGATGGTGAGACTTCTTCGTCAAAACCCTGAATGATCGGTTTGAGGCTCTGCATGTTCCTAGAACGAACAGAAGCCATTGGGCTACGCTAGCACGCAACAGGAATGAATGGAGACGTTACTGGCACCTGCTCAAGTAAGATCACAGATCACAGATCATCCTGTTATTCGTCGATTGCCTCGAGCAGGCCCCAGTAACGTCTCCTTCATCCTAGCCCTGAGATTATATTCAAGGTTCTTTAGGAGAATGAGACCCATCATTGTTACTGGTATTTGGCATATTGGGTACGCCACAGGGAGTTTGCCAGACTCTGCCGTGTGGGCAGGCTACATTTGGTAGCCTGCCAGTTTGTCAAAGTAGGAATGAGGTGTCATAATAAGATGTCGTGCGGCCGCAAATGCGGCCGCGCAGTTCCGAGAGCTGATTTTTATAGTCTCCTAGTCTTGGCCGCTGATGTAGGCTTGGAGTAGGCTTGGAGATCTCGGCCCCGGAACCCACGTGGCTTTGTCCCTCTGCCGGTACCTTCAGGTGTGCGGAGAGTGGTCTCAACATGGTGGTGGCTGGTCCTGGAGGTCTTCGGCTGCTGGGGCCCTGGCCCTGGCTCAAGTAAATCGATGAATAATGGGGGATCAAGTGATCAAGTGATTAGTGAAACACCATGTGGTACAGTTGTAGAGTTTTTGTGCTTGGGTTTCAGTTATACAATGATCGAGTACCCATCCCTCCACCAGTGCCCATTCCCCACCACCAATGATCCCAGTATCCCTCCCACCCCACCCCACCCATTCCCCCATCCCACCCTGCCTCTGTGGCAGGGCATTCCCTTTTGTTCTCTCTCTCCTTTTGGGTGCTGTGGTTTGCAAAAGAGGCATTGAGTGGTCTACAGTCAACTTTCAGCATGCTTCTCCCATTCTGGGAGGATCCTCCCAACACCCTTTATTTGGTGCTCCCTTCTCTATCTGAGCTGCCTTTTCCCCTAGCATGGCAGCACGGAATTATTTACAGCAGCTGTGCTATTCATAAATGTCAAAATCTGTAAAGAAACATGATGTTCTTCAGTAGGTGAGTGGATAAATAAACTGCTACGTCAAATAATAAAATACTTCTCTGCTCCAAAAAAGAAATGAGTTCTTCCAGCCTCAAAAAGACCTGGAGAGGGGCTGGAGAGATAGCACAGCGGGTAGGGCGTTTGCCTTGCACGCGGCCGACCTAGGTTCGATTCCCAGCATCCCATATGGTCCCCTGAGCACCGCCAGGAGTAACTCCTGAGTGCAGAGCCAGGAGTAACCCCTGTGCATCACCAGGTGTGACCCAAAAAGCAAAAAAAAAAAAAAAAAGACCTGGAGAAACCTAAAAAATAAAAGAAGACAAACTTGGGTTAGGGTAGAACCTCAATGATCAGACACCTGAGAAGGTCTGGTTTCAAGCCTGAGTTCATGACATTCTGGGGCCAGAGTGACAGTACAATGTGTAAGGTGCTTGCCCTGCCTGTGGCCAACCTGGGTTCGATGTCTGGCACCCCAGATGGTCCCCCAAGCACTGCCAGGAGTGATTCCTGAGCTCCAAACCCAGGAGTAAGTCCTGAACATCTCTGGGTATGTGTCCTCAAATTCGTCGATTGCCTCGAGCAGGCCCCAGTAACGTCTCTTTCATCCTAGCCCTGAGATTATATTCAAGGCTCTTTAGGAGAATGAGACCCATCATTGTTACTGGTATTTGGCATATTGGGTATGCCACGGGGAGTTTGCCAGACTCTGCCTTGTGGGCAGGCTACATTCGATAGCCTGCAAGTTTGTCCAAAGTAGGAATGAGACAATAAGTGTCCTCAAAACAAAATAAAAATTACCAGACCGGAGTGATAGTACAGTGGGGAGGGTGTTTGCCTCACAGACCACCCACCTGGGTTCAATCCCCAGCATCCCATATGGTCCCCTGAGCACCACCAAGAGTAATTCCTAAGTGCAGAGCCAGGAGTAAGCCCTGAGCATTACCAGGTGTGACCCAAAAAACAAACAAAAAAAAAATTCCATCACATTCTGGAAAAAGCAGAACGAGGGATGCAATAAAGAGATCAGTAGATGCGGGGTTCTGGGGTGATTAGAGAGGGGGAGATAACTGCTTAGAGCACAGAGCATTTTTAGGGAAGCGCAAATACACTGCCTGAGCCAACGATGGCTGCATGCTATTATATATTTTCGAAATCCACTGAAGGTATAATAACACCAGGGGGAACACTTAGGTAAATTATGGGCTTCGGGTGATTGTGATGTAGCAATATAGGTTTACTCTTGGTAAAAATAAATAACTGGGGCTGGAGCGGTGGAACAGCGGGTAGGGTGCTTGCCTTGTGCACAACCATCCCAGGTTCCCTCCCCCGCATCCCATATGGCCCCCCAAGCCCCACCAGGAGTGATCCCTGTGTACAGAGCTGGAAGTAAATCCTGAGCACCACTGGGCATGGCCCCCAAAACAAAAACCACAAAGAAGAACTACCAATCTGATAAGTGCAGTCGACCCTGGGGGAGGCTATGCCTGCGGGAGAGACAGTAGAACTCTCTGTGCCTTTCTCTCAATTTTATCGTAAGGCTACAAGGGCTTTAAAATCAGAGAGAGGGACTGGAGCACAGTGGGTAGGGCGTTTGCCTTGCACGTGGCCGACCCAGGTTCGATCCCCAGCATCCCATAAGGTCAGTCCCCTGAACACCGCCAGGAGTAATTCTGGCATCCCATATGGTCCCCTGAGTATTGCCAGGAGTCATTCCTGAGTGCATAGCCAGGAGTAACCCCTGTGTATCGCTGGGTATGACCCAAGAAGCAAAAAATAAAATAAAATAAGAGAGAACCAATGCTGGGGCTGGAGCAATAGCACAGCCGGTAGGGTGTTTGCCTTGCACACGGTTGACCCGGGTTCGATTCCCAGCGTCCCATATGGTCCCCTGAGCACCACCAGGGGTAATTCCTGAGTGCATGAGCCAGGAGTAACCCCTGAGCATCGCCGGGTGTGACCCAAAAAGAAAAAAATAAAAAGAGAGAGAGAGAGAGAGAGAGAGAGAGAGAGAGAGAGAACCAATGCTGACTCCTTTCTTATTTCTTTTAAATTAAAAAATATTTTATTTTTATAAAGTTGTTCATGATGATTTATTACATTCAATATTCCAACACTATTGCACCTTCCCACCATCTTTATTTCCAATTTTCCCAGCCACCACCCAAGCCTGACCCAATTTCAGGCCCTAAATAATTTATTTTGTATTGCTTGTTATGAATAATTCCCTAAAAATGATCAAAAAAGATTTCCTTAGAAGAAAGTGTATGAGGATTGTCGTGTCTCACCCTGGAGCCATTAAGCCCTTAGATAAGAGATTACTGGCAGGTCCTTACAGGTTGAGTCTTGTGTGCTAATATTTTCCTCATCAAGGTTGGTTGTCTTCTATTTCACATCCCATCCAATGTGGAGTGTTACTGCTGTTATATCAGTGGTATATCAGTGGTGTGGAGCATGAGAGCATTTGCGGCCATACACTCCAGGAATTCTAAAATTTTGAATGGGGTGATAGAGCTAGAGTGAAATTTTTAGCTGGTGACTTTGGGGCTCAGAAGTATCTCTGCAGCTTGTTGGTCTCTTCTGAGATTTATTTATGAATCTATAGATCGTGGCCGGTTAAAGAACTTACATGGCACCAGAGGCAGTTCATGGGCATAACTGCCAGGCTCCCGGAAGAACGGGGACATGGGGGGAGGTCACCCATTTCGGACTCCATGAAAGCCTCGATATTTCAGTCACAAAACCCATATACCTGAGATTTTCCACAGATTTGTTCCTGGATGAGGCTCATTCCAAACATACAGAGTCCGGCTGTGAGCATGGCGACGATTACCCAATGGAGGTTTTCGGTTGCTGAGGCTCTGTTTGGATGGGTAAAGAGCTCACCTGGCCCGCTCTGGGGTGCCCTGAATATGACACTCAGCCTGCTGTGAGGGTCTAGAGACATCTCTGCCATCTTTTAATTCTTATTTAGTTGTTTTTGTTATTTTAACTTGATTTGGGGGCCACACCCAACAGTGCTCAAAGCCTGCTCCCAGTTTTGTATTAGGGGATCATGCACTGCTAGGAGTTGAACCAAGGGCTCCAGCAGGGAAATCATCTGCTCTAGATCTTTGAACTATCCTTGGGCTCCAAACCTCTCTCGCTTCACATTCCAGAACCTTTCTTTTCATTTTTCTTTTAAGGGTGGTGGTAATGGGTACACCCAGCGGTATTCAGGGCTTACTCCTGGCTCTTCACCCTGAGATCACTCCTGGTGGTACTTGGAGGACCATCGGGGATGCTGGGAATCGGCTATGTGCAAAGCAAATGCCCTACCCACTGAATTATCATTCCTAGAGCTCTTTCCTTTCTATTTTCAACCATAAGCCAAACCATGTGGCCCATAGTATGCAAGTCCTATGGTTCTCTCTTCATTTGTGCTCTAACGGCACTTTCTCCTTTCCATTATTTAAAATTACCGAACTTCCCTGGGCTTTAGTTATTTTCTCTCTGAAAATAGCAGCAAGGGACTGTGATAAGCTTCAAATGAATTAAATTAAAGCTCTTATTTCAGTGCTTAGCAGAGATCATTTCAACTCTAGGATAGAACTTTTCGTTTAGAAATTGTTTTTCTAACACACATTAATTACAAATTCAGTTCTGTGTAATTCCACAAGTAGCCTCTGCAAGCCTGATCAGAGGAATGAAATACTAAAAAAAAAAAAAAAAAAAGGTTGTTATTTATTTACAAAAGTCCCGTGGCCAAATGGAATGTATCTTCTGTTTCAAAAGACCTGGGTTTCGGGCTGGAGAGATAGCACAGCGGGTAGGGCGTTTGCCTTGCACGCGGCCGATGACCCGGGTTCAATTTCCAGCATCCCATACGGTCCCCTGAGCACCGCCAGGAGTAGCTCCTGAGTGCAGAGCCAGAAGTAACCCCTGTGCATCACCAGGTGTGACCCAAAAAGCAAAAAAATAAAAATAAAAATAAAAGACCTGGGTTTCAAGCAAATCCTGGACTTTTATGAGCCTCAACTTCTTCATCTGTAAAATTAGAATAACATGACTTCAAGTAGAATTTCTTTTTCCCCTGCCTGGGAAGTTAAGCGGTAATGCATGGCAAAACACTTGTAATTATGAAAGATGATGTTTTGGAGTTATCCTCGGGACTGTGGAAGGTGTAAGAATTCAAGTTGGGGGTTAAAGTAATAGTTCTACAATGGGCAGGGGGCTTTGCTTGCCTTGCATGATGCCAACCCAGGTTCAATCCCCAGTAACCCAAACTGTCCCCTAAGCACCAACAAGAGTGCATTAACAGGAGTAAGCCCTGCCTACAGCTGACTGTGGCCCAAAAATAAAAATATTTTTTAAAAAATTTAAAGCTGTCTGGCCAAGGGTAAATACTCAATATATGTGAGCTACTATTATTTGCTTTATTTTTCTTGTTTTGGAAATTCTGGCCAAGAGTCAGTAAAAAACCAAATGGCACACTCTGCGAAATGGGAAAACTAAGTTTCAGTTATGCTGTTGGAACCCCTCTTCTCCAATGACTGAGTCCGGAACAAAGGCGAGAACTCCATTTTTATAGAGTATTTCCTGGGGGATGGGTTGTTTGCAGGAGGCTGGCAGGCCAGTACAGAAGCAAAAATTCCCAAGTATGTTCTTTTGCAAAGCAGGATCTGGACAACCTTAAGTACATGAGCACACTGGAAGAACATTCCCAGATTGCCAAGGTTACCAAGCAAGACTGTGACCATTTCCAGGACATCCCAAATACTACACTCCAAGGTTATATCATGTCACCCAGACTCAGCTGCCTGTTGGTAGCTCCTGCTCTCTGGCATTAGCCTGTTCGAAACGTGGGCAAAGGTATCCTTTCGTCACCATTCTTCTATTTGCTTCCTCCTCAAAAACAAGAAAACTGGCTCAGTGGCGAAAAGCTGGCTTAGTGGAGAAAAAGTCTAACAAAAATGTGAGGTGCACCCGGGGTTCCACAAAAGAAAAAAAAAGCGGTTTAGCTATCCAGGTGCTATCCGTTGCTAAACATAGATATATGTGTGTGTGTGCTGTATGTATATATGTATATACACATATATATGTGTGTGTATACATACATACGTATATGTGTTTATATATATGTAGATAGGTGGTGTTTTGGGGTCATTCCCATATATATACATATATATATGGGGGCGCACTTTTTTAACCTTCTTCCTCTCTCTCCATTTTAGCTTTCATCTCTTTTAAGGCACTTTGAGCAGTTCGGATCTCCTGATCTCCGCTCGGAGTCCACGCAGAACCCAAGGGCACAGAAACCACGCGGCTCCCTTGCATCCTGTGCGAGACCTCTTCAAACAATAAAGTTTTATTGAAACCAAATAGAAACAGGGCACCCGGCCAGTTTTGCCGCAAGAGCCAATCAGAAACTACAAGGCGCGTTATAACGAACGGGCTCCTCCTCCAATGGGAGGGCGGGATGATGTCCCGCCCCCTCCCCCAAAATCGGCCTGGTGAGCGCGGAAGTGCGGCCGGAAGTCAGTCATAGAGTTGAGGGGCCAGAGCGGCCCGGTTGGGAGGTGGCAGGAAAGGCTCGGAACAGCTGCCGGAGGTGACGGAGCTGCGGCCCCGCCTGGCGCGCTGGAAGAGGAAGCTTCCAGGTAGCGGCCCGCAGAGTCTGACCCAGGGTACGACGGGGCAGTCGGCGGGAGCCCACGGTCCCGGGGCGGCCTCTTTAAGGGAGGGGGGCGGAGCCACGTGGAGGTGCGTGCGGGGGCGGTCACGTGGCCGGGGGGCGGCCTTGGGGCGCCAGTGGAGGCTGGAGGGAGCGTCGTCGTTGGGGTGGACATCATGTGACCCGCCCCCCACCCCTCGCCTCATTCAGTGCCCGGGGGTTCAATGGGCTGCATCTGGTGGGATTCGGGGCCAGGCCCCCGGCTGGGGGGAGAGGGTGGGCGTGGCAGCCCCCCAGTCGCAGCCCTCCTCCCCCCAGCGTGGCCAGGTCACCCCCAGCCCCGTGTCCCTGCAGCCCAGCCCCGGGACTGCCCGCCCCACCCCCCCGCCCGCGTCCAGGGGCCTCCAGCTTCCCGCCCTCTTTCCTTGCAGCTCCAGACATCGGGAGCCCAGGTCCCCCCACCCAGCCATGAGTGCCGAGGTGAAGGTGGCAGGGCAGAACCAGGAGCAGTTTCTGCTCCTGGCCAAGTCCGCCAAGGGGGCGGCGCTGGCCACACTCATCCACCAGGTGCTGGAGGCCCCTGGCGTCTACGTGTTTGGGGAACTGCTGGATATGCCTAATGTCAGAGAGGTGGGTGCCCCGAGGGCAGCTTGGGGCAGACGTTTGGGTTGGAGGATGGAAGGGGCAGGGCTCGTTTTTGGCAACCCCATAACCGGTTAGTTAAACAGCAACAAAAGCCGTGGCTCATCGGCAGCCTCATTGGAAGCAAACAGACCTCTTAGGCTCTCTCTGGTGGTGAGAGATATGTCGAACCCAGGACTATTCTTTTTTTTATTTGCTTTTTGGGTCACACCCGGCGATGCATAGGGGTTACTCCTGGCTCTGCACTCAGGAATGACCCCTGGCGGTGCTCAGGGGACCATTGGGATGCTGGGGATCAAACCCCGGTTGGCCGATGCAAGGCAAATGCCCTACCCGCTGGGCTGTTGCTCCAGCCCCAGGACTATTTTTTTTTTTCTTTTGGGGTCACATCCAGCGATGCTCAGGGGTTACTCCTGGCTCATGCACTCAGGAATTGCTCCTGGCGGTGCTTGGGGGACCATGTGGGATGCTGGGAATCGAACCTGTGTTGGCCATGTTGGCTGCGTGCAAGGCAAATGCCCTACCCGCTGTGCTATCGCTCCAGCTCCAGGGACTATTCATTTTGATGTAGAAGAGGCCCCTGACTCCAGCCCTGCCCCACCAATCTAAAGGCTTGTTATAGTTGTTAGGATTCCAGTCACTTGTATTTTACCGCCTGAATTTTCTCTGAAAGGCTGTAAGACTAAACACTGACCCCTTTTCCCAGAAACCTCTCTGAAATCTGTTTTCCACCAAAACCAAAAATAAAATACCAAGTATGGAAGCAGCTAGAAGAATCATCTGGCGTTCGCCTCTTAAACTAGACACTAAGATCTGCAAAAATCAAAACCAACCCTGCGCTTTTTAATGTTTTTCCTTTTCTAAATTTTTGTTGTTGTTGTTTGGGAGACATACCCAGCGATGCTCAGGGGTAACTCCTGGCTCTACACTCAGGGATCACTATTGGAAGCGCTCAGGAAACTATTTGGAATGCCAGGGATTGAACCCCGGGTCAGGGGGCTGGAGCGATAGCAGAGTGGGTAGGGTGTTTGCCTTGCACGCAGCCGACCTGAGTTCGATTCCCAGCATCCCAGATGGTCCCCCGAGCACCACCAGGAGTAATTCCTGAGTGCATGAGCCAGGAATAATCCCTGTGCATCGCCGGGTGTGACCCAAAAAGCAAAAAAAATTAAAAAAATAATAAACCCTGGGTCGGCAGTGTGCAAGGCAAATGCCCTACCTGCTGTATTATCTCTCCTGCCCCCCCCCCCTCCTTTTTTCTTTTCCATCTAAGGAAAATGGAGATGAGAACCAGAGAGATGGCTCACTGGGCTGAGCTCATGGCCCGGTTTTTTCCCTGGCACTGAGGTTGGCTACACACTGGCAGGAGTGACCCCCAAGCACAAGCCCCAAGTAGCTCCTGAACACTGCCAGGTGCGGTTCCAAAAGAACAGAAAAAGAAGAAGAAGAAAGGAAATTCTGGGAGCAAGGATCTGGCGCAATGCCAAAGTGCCTGCCTTATATTTCGAGACCTGAGTAGTTCAGTAGTTCGGTCCCCAGCCCTGGGTGAGAGGGAAGTAGAAACGGTTCCTGCCTCTCCCTGCTGTTGTAGAATAATCAGGTGAGGTCCTGGTGAAGTGGGAAGTCCGGGGCCAGAGAGCTAGTCCAGCGGGAAAGATGCTAGCCTTGCATGTGGCTGACTCGAGTTTGATCCTCGGCACCTTCTATGGTCCCCCAAGCCCTGCCAGGAGAGATCTCTGAGCACAAGAGGCAGGAATAAGCCCTGAGCACCTTTTGATGTGGCCCCAAAACAAAACCCCCCCAAAAAGAATGATCAGGTGAGTTGTCAGCAGCCAGTGTGAGATCCACACATCCTGTTCTCCCCACTTCGCACGACTCAGATAAGTTAGATAAGGAGAGAGTTGTCATTCCCAAAGGCACACGGCAGGATGCTGGAGCAGGATGCAAGGAGCGCCCCAGAACAGCAGATGAGGGGTGTGTGTGTAATTTCTGTCTGGGGAAACCCCCAGCCTTGCGTAGGGAAGCCTGGAGGTGCCGAAGCGGGACCCAGGGTCTCATACATCCAAGAGCCCATCCTCGGCCCGAGTGTTCAGTTTAAATCACAGGTCAGGGAGTTGCTCAAAGAGCTGAACACATGGTTTGCACGCGGGAGGCCCCGGGTTCAATCCCCAGTACCATGTCATCCCTCAGGCACTGTCAGGAGCAACCCCAGAACATGGCAGGGAGTAGCCCTGGGTACTGCCCGGTATGACCAGAGAGAGAGAGAGAGAGAGAGAGAGAGGAGGGGGGTTTGGGGAGAGAGGAGAGAGAAGTTTAAATCCCTGATCCCAGAATAGCTGGTAGATGGGGTCAGAGCAATAGTCCAGCAGGGAGGGAGCTTGCCTTCCACGCAGCTGACCCAGGTTCTAGTCCCGGCATCTCATAGGCTTCCCCAAGCACCGCCAGGAGCCTGAGCACAGAACTAGGAGTCAGCCCTGAGCATCGCTGGGTGTGGCACAAAAGCAAAAAAAAAACCACAGGCTGGGGTGGCCCATAACACCCACACTTTTTGTTTTTTTTGCTTTTTGGGTTACATCTGGCAATGCACAGGGGTTCCTCCTGGCTCTGCACTCAGGAATTACCCCTGGCGGTACTCAGGGAACTATATGGGATGCTGGGAATCGAACCCGGGTTGGCCGCGTGCAAGGCAAACGCCCTCCCCGCTGTGCTATTGCTCCAGCCCCAACACCCACACTTTTGCCACCGACTTGCCATGCTGTGGCAGTGTAATGTGGACAAACTCCAGTTTTCAGGGTGATCGAGTCTTTGGAATCACTCTGTGATGGACAGAGTGGTAGCGAGCCTTCCCGCTCTGCAGCAGAGTTAAGGAGAAGCCCTCCAAGTAGAGACCGAGCCTTTGGCGGTTGGGGGAACCCGCCGCCGCTCCTTCGAGAACCGCAGAGAAAGCACCAGGCACTTGGCTGCAGCGATCAGAGGAACGGTCGGCTCTGAGAGTGCACCTGCATCTCTCATCTGTCAAGGAGAAAGATTTTTTTAGGTGGCACTGTCTTGAGGAAGTGCCAGAGGGATTGGTGACGGGGCCCAGGGATGCTGATGCTGGTCTCTGGTGAGGTGACAAGTATTGCAGACCAGCGGGACTTGGCCACAGTCTGAGCCCCGACCTCAGTAACTGCTGTGGCTGCTGCATTTGGGCCCTGGATTTGGGGTGGGAGGGGTCAGAGTGACAGTCCAGCAGGGAGGGCATTTGCCTTGCACACAGCTGACCCAGGTTGGATACCGGGCATCCCACATGATCCCCCCGAGCACCACCAGGAATAATTCCCGAGTAACTCCCAAAGCCAGGAGTGAGCCCTAAGTATCATATGGTGTGACCCCAAAACAAAAACGAATTTTGATTTTTGCTTTTTGGGTCATACCCGGCGATGCACAGGGGTTCCTCCTGGCTCTGCACTCAGGAATAACTCCTGGTAGTGCTCAGGGGACCCTATGGGATGCTGGGAATCGAACCCGGGTCGGTCACGTGCAAGGCAAACACCCTACCCACTATGCTATTGCTCCAGCCCCCCAAAATGAATTTTGGGTCCAAGATGGGAGAAGAGAGCTTCGTGTACTGGGGAGAGGACAGACACCAATGGGTTTTGACCCGTGAGCTAGTGTTTGAGAACCACCAATGGCGAGTGCCTCCGTCACCCTCACCCATCAGCAGGAAATTTCAACCGGTCTTTGTGGAGACACAGCCCGGGGCTGAAGGCACTTGCCTTGTGCGCAGCCTGCCCAGGGTGGATCCCTGGCACTGTCTGAGGTCCCCAGAGTGCCATCAGCAGTGATCCCTGAGCACTGCCAGGTGTGCCCCCCCCCACCAAAATCTGAAAACTGTCATCGACAAAGGGCCTGGAGGGAGGACTCTGTCCTCCTGGAGGGAGAGCAGGAGCAGGGTGCTGTCCCGTGGGAGAGGCGATGCTGGAGAGGAAAGGCGAGGCAAGAAGGTTCAGACAAGGGAGGCTGGAGCAATAGCACAGCGGGGAGGGCGTTGGCCTTGCACGCGGCCAGCCGGGGTTCGATTCCCAGCATCCCATATGGTCCCCCAAGCACCACCAGAAGTAATTCCTGAGTGCAGAGCCAGGAGTAACCCCTGTGCATAGCCGGGAGGGGGCAGCAGGGCCTGCCCACTCTGGGCACATCACCACCTCTCCTCTCCCTTCGTCTTTGCAGCTGGCCGAGAGTGATTTCGCCTCCACATTCCGGCTCCTCACAGTGTTTGCATACGGGACATACTCAGACTACCTCGGTAACGGAGGGGCAGCAGCCCCAAGCAGGGCAGTGGGAGAAGGGTACTTTTCGGGGCCTTGGCGACATTCCAGGGTGCAACCCCACCTAGATCCTCCATACAAGTAGAGCTGGCACTGGAGAGAGAGTCCAGCAGGCAGGGCACTTGCCTGGCATGCGACCCACCCACGTGCCTGTCCCCAGCGCCCCTGAGCACCACCAGGAGTGAATCCTTGAGCACAGCTGGGTGGACCCTCCCCCCACCCCCCGGAACAAATCAAGACAGGATTTGGCATGAAAATTAACAACACACATGCCCGTGAGCAGGGGAGGAATCAGGGGTCCCTCTGTCCTTCCTTCCTAGCCGAGGCCCGGAACCTCCCCCCGCTCACGGAAGCTCAGAAGAATAAGCTTCGACACCTGTCGGTCGTCACTCTCGCCGCCAAAGTCAAGGTGAGTGACATGTGGCCAGGACCGGGACCACCTTTGCCCGGGGCCCCCAGTCCCCGAACTTCCTGCCTCCCCACCAATCCCTCCTGGGCTGGTGTCTGATACTCCCAGAGACTACCCTGGTTTTTTTGGTTTTTTTTTTTTTTTTGCTTTTTGGGTTACATCTGGCGATGCACGGGTTCGTCCTGGCTCATGCACTCAGGAGTTACTCCTGGCGGTGCTCAGGGGACCATATGGGAAACTGGGAATCGAATCCAGGTCGACCGCGTGCAAGACAAACGCCCTACATGCTGTACTATTGCTCTAACCCCTACCCTGGTCTTTTTCCTTCAGTCATTTGCAATTCTGCACAACAGCTTTGGGGCTTGGGGTCAGATAGCAGCTGGGGTGCAAATCGAAAGTCCAGGAGTTCGGGTACCCTGGTTGGATCCCCCGCACCGCATGGGGGCCCCTCCTGCCCAGCACTGCCAGGAGAGTCCCGAGGACCATGGGGTGCGACCCCAGGACAATATAGCAGCTTGGCTGTGTGCTGTGGATGTTGGGGTGAGGGTTGGCCTCCCGCAGATGAGACCAAGTCCAGGGGTCTCTTGTGGGGAGGGCCGGGTTCTCCAGCTTGAGAAGGGCCCCCGGGGAGTGGAGTGGCTGTGTCTGCTTCCCCTCTGGCTCGGGGTTTCATTCCTTTGGGTTTGGATTTGATTTTGGGGTCACACTCAACGATGCTTGGGGCTTACTCCTGGCTCTGTGCTCAGGACTCATTTGGCAGTGCTGGGATGCCAGGGGCTGAACTAGATCGGCCTCGTGCAAGGCCGCACCCTCCCGGCTGTACCTGCTCATGGCTCTGCTGCGCTGTTTTCCGGTGTCCCCTGCCCTCCTGCCTGCCTGGCGACCCCCATGTCTCTTGGCCAGCTCTCGCATCATTAGCCTGAGCCTTATCTGATGGGCTGATCCAGGCGTCCCTGAGTCTTATTCTGATTGGCCGACCCAGTGGTCAGGTGACCATAAGGGGTGCCTGGGCTTGAACCTGGTCGGCCGTGTGCCAGCAGGACCGGCTCTTCGGCCCCAAGCTGTTCCGTTTTCGAGGCGGGGCTGCTCGCGCTCGTTCTGCCTCGGAGCCAACCCTGAGAGGAGATGATGGGAGCAGGAGTGGAGGGCAGACCGAGGCCGGGGAGGGAAGCGACCCCCGGAGCCGCTCGCCCAGCCCCCCCCGCCCTGTCCTCCCTCCGGCGCAGTGTATCCCCTACGCGGTGCTGCTGGAGGCGCTGGCCCTGCGCAATGTGCGCCAGCTGGAGGATCTGGTCATCGAGGCCGTGTACGCCGACGTGCTCCGCGGCTCCCTGGACCAGCGCAACCAGCGGCTGGAGGTGGACTACAGCATCGGGCGGGACATCCAGCGCCAGGACCTCAGTGCCATCGCCCGGACCCTGCAGGAGTGGTGAGACTCCGGGGCGCCCCGAAAAGGGAGGGCCGCGTGGAAGTGGGCGCGAGTGTCCTGGAGTTCAGAGCCGAGATTCAAGGGGACCGTGAGGAGGACGGGGAGGGCGTTTGCCTTGTGCAGGGCGACGCTGGTTCAATCCCCGGCCCCGCCCATCTGGTCCCCTGAGCCCACCAGAAGTGATCCCTGTCCACAGAGCCAGGAGTAACCCTGAGCACCGCCAGGTGTGGCCCAGAACAAAAACAGGAAACAAGGGGGCTGGAACAAATAGCACAGTGGGTAGGGCGTTTGCCTTGCACGCCGGCCGACCCAGGTTCGATTCCCAGCATCCCATATGGTCCCTTGAGCACTGCTGGGGGTAATTCCTGAGTGCATGAGCCAGGAGTAATACCCCTGAGCGTCACCAGGTGTGACAAAAAAAAAAAGAGGAAACAAGATCATGGGAATCCTCATTCTTCCAGATCCTTCTGGTGGGAGAAAGGCGGGGGAGGGCCTGGGAGGCAGAAGGCAGGAGCCCTAACTTCATGGCCTTCCTGACGGGCAGCGTTGAGAGGCTGTTGGGTGGGACAGTGGCGGGAACCAGCGCTTGCCGCCCCCTGCTCGCCCTTCCTGTCTGACTCCCCGTTCCCTGGCACAGCCTGTGTATCTCTCTTGAGTGTCTCTTCCTCTATTTTCTGCTTTTATGTACTCCAAGCATTTCTGGTTGTTTTTTGGGATTTTGGGTGTTTTTTTTGGGGGGGCACACCCACGGTGCTCAGGGGCTCCTCCTGGCTCTGCACTCAGGAATTACTCCAGGCGGTGCTTAGGGACCACATCGGATGCCGGGGATGGATCCTGGATTGGACGTGTGCCAGGCAGACGCCCTCCCCGCTGTACTATTGCTCCAGCCCCTCCAAGCATTTCCTTATACCTCCTTTTTTTTTTTTCCTCTTTGAGAGGGTGCTCAGGGCCCGGCAGCCCCTCCCAGAGATCCTCGGGAGGGGTGAGTTGTCTCTGGGTGAGAAGCTGGTGCTGCCGTGGACTCCTGGTGCCATCCTGGCCGTGCCTGGGGGCCCCAGCGGCACCACACCCGGCAGTGCTTGAGAACCGTGCGGTGCCCAGGATCGAGTGGGGGCCAGCCGCGGGCAGGGCAGGCGCCTTCACCCCAGCCCTTCCTGCCCAAGCCCTCCTCACGCCTCTCGTTCCTGCCAAAATATCCTCTGGCTCCCAAGTGTGGTAGCAGCTGGCGTCCTGGGAGCCTGGCAGGGGTGCCAGTCCTGAGCAGGGTTTGGCTGCCAGTGTGCTGCATTCTTTTTTTTTTTTAACAATATTAACTCATTATTTAAAAAATTTTTTTTTATTTTATTTATATTTTTTAATTGCTTTTTGGGTCACATTCGGCAATACTCAGAGGTTACTCCTGGCTCTGCACTCAGGAATTACTCCCAGCGGTGCTCGGGGGACCATATGGGATGCTGGGAATTGAACCCGGACCGGCCGCTTGCAAGGCAAACACCCTACCTGCTGTGCTATCACTCCACCCCCTCCTGATTATTTAACGATATGGAGCGATAGCACAGCGGGTAGGGCGTTTGCCTTACAAGCGGCCAACATGGCCGACCCGAGTTCGATTCCTCCGCCCCTCTCGGAGAGCCCGGCAAGCTACCAAGAGTATTGGATATGCCAGACACAGTAACAACAAAGTCTCCAATGGAGACGTTACTGGGCCCGCTCGAGCAAATCGACGATCAACGGGAGGGCCTTTACCTTTACCTTTACTTATCAAAACTTTGTAATAATGTTTGGAAATATTTCCGACACCATTATTTGCATTTAAGTTTACATGCTATTTTTGACCTGTTACAGCTTTTACATAGGTTATTACATTTAGTTTTATGTTGTATTTGCAATTTCTGTCATTGTCTGAAAGCTTCATAAAGATATTATGCTTGGAAGGTCCCTTTCAAGGGAAGCTCTCTGGGGTGAATGACCTATTTCTTTTTTTGGCGGGGGGGTGTCACACCCGGCAATGCACAGGAGTTACTCCTGGCTCTGCACTCAGGAATTACTCCTGGCAGTGCTTGGGGGACCATATGGGATGGGATGCTGGGAATTGAACCCGGGTTAGCTGCGTGCGTGTAAGGCAAACGCCCTACCTGCTGTGCTGTCGCTCCAGCCCCTGAATGACCTATTTCTTTAAATCTAGTATTGCACCGCATTCTTGTCGAGAACTGTTATCATGGGTCTGGAGCGATAGCACAGCGGGAAGGGCGTTTGCCTTGCACACGGCCGACCCAGGTTCAGTCCCCCAAGCACCGCCAGGAGTAATTCCTGAGTGCAGAGCCAGGAGGAAACCCTGAGCATCACTGGGTATGGCCCAAAAAGCAAAAATAGAGGGGCTGGAGAGATAGCATAGCGAGTAGGGCGTTTGCCTTGCACGCGACTGACCCGGGTTCGATTCCCCAGCATCCCTTATGGTTCCCCAAGCACCGCCAGGAGTGATTCCTGAATGCATGAGCCAGGAGTAACACCTGAGCATCGCCGGGTCAAAATAAAAAAAAAAAAAGCAGAGAGAGAGAGAGAGACTTGTTTGTGAGTGCATGATGACAGGTCCCCCCCCTCACACCCTCGGACGCCTGTCTGTGCCCGCGCAGGTGTGTGGGCTGTGAGGTGGTCCTCTCCGGCATCGAGGAGCAGGTGAGCCGGGCCAACCAGCACAAGGAGCAGCAGCTGGGCCTGAAGCAGCAGATCGAGAGCGAGGTGAGCCGGCAGACGAGGCGGGCGGTAACCCCGAGCTTCCGGGAGCTCCGTTGGCCATCACGCACCCCTCCCCCGCCCCCGCCCCCCCAACCACCCACTCCACCTCCATGCCCCCTTTCCGGATAGGTCGCCAACCTGAAAAAGACCATTAAAGTGACGACCGCCGCTGCCGCCGCCGCCACCTCTCAGGACCCGGAGCAGCACCTGACGGAGCTGCGGGAACCAGCCCCGGGCACCAGCCAGCGCCAGCCCAGCAAGAAGGCCTCCAAGGGCAAGGGGTGAGCCGCTCGCTTCCGGGGAACCCCGCTTGTCCTTGAGCAGCTGGGCTGCCTGCACCCTCTTCGCCCGTGTGCCAGGGAGGGGGGCCGCAGGGTGAGGGGCTCCCTGCAGCCCCTATCTCTCTGTCTCTCTCCTTCTCCCCCTTGCCAGGCTCCGTGGGAGCGCCAAGATCTGGTCCAAGTCGAACTGAAGGGACCGTGGTTTCCACCGTGGGCATCTGGGCTTCCATCCACCTGCCCGCCCCCCCCCCCCGCCCCCCAGGAGCCCGCCGAGGGCCTTCCTGTGCCCCTGGTCAACTGATAATTCTGCGTTCCTGTACCTTCCCCCCCCACCTCCCTCCCCTCCCCACCCCAAGCGTAGACGGGAGACAAGTACAAGTCATGCTTGTGTTGGCACTTGCTGTTGGACGCGACTCTCTTATTTGGCCCCATTGTGTCCCGCCCCCCCCCCCCCCCGCCACGTTCTCTGCCCGCTTCGCCTTCCTAATACTCACGCCATCGAGTAGGTGGGGTTGTCCCGTCGCCCCAGCAGCCCCCCCACCCCCCACCCCGCATGCCCCCGGCTGGTCTCGGCAGCCTCTCAAGAGCCAACCAGTGCCACCTGGGTCCCCACCCTGAGTCCTGGGACCGGCTCTACCACCCTCGGGGGCCAGAGTCCTTCCCGCTACAGCTCTTGCCTCCCTTCCGGTCCCGGGGCGCCGCCCCCTCCCCTCCCTGGGAAGGGCCCCGTCTCTTGACGTTGCCGAGAGATGGTTCTTTCTCGGCCCTGGCTAGCCTGCAAAGGCCCGATGGCAATCCCAAAAGGGTTTCTCCCGACTTCCTTTGGTGAATTTGATGGGGAAAGGAAGGGGAATGAGGATTGTATTAAAAAAGAAAAACAAAGTATATATACATAAGTCTATATATATATATATATATATAAAACGTGACACAGAAATAAATCTATGAGAAGTCTATCTACAAGCATGCCCTGAGCTGGGTATCTTCTGTCTTTGATGGCTCTGGGTGGGAAGGAAGCTCATTTCCAGTCCACTCAAAAAGTCAAGTTTGGGGGCCCGAGCGATAGCACAGCAGGGAGGGCGTTTGCCTTGCACGCGGCTGACCCAGGTTCGATTCCCAGCATCCCATGAGGTCCCCCAAGCACCGCCAGGAGTAATTCCTTTGTATATGAGCCAGGAGTAACCCTTTGGGTATGACCCCAAAAACAACAACAACAGAAAGTCAAGTTTGGGGGGATAAAAAGAGGACCAGGAGCCAGGGAAATGGTACAGTGGGCGGGCCTCTGGCCTTGCACATAGCCGGCGCAGTTTTGATTCTCGGCATCCCATATGGTCCCCTGAGTGCGCCGTGATTTCTGAGTGCAAAGCCAGGTTAAGTCCCGTGCACTGCTTGGTGTGACCCCAAAAAGAGGACCAGAGACATAGGTGCTAAGTCCTGGCCTAGGTCCCTGGAGGTGGATTCTGGGTCGGGCTGGCAGCGCCAGCGGGAAGCACAGGCTTAGCGTGAGTGAGGACCAGAGTTTTGGCCCCCGCACCACGTTTCCTCTTCCCTAGGACCACTGAGGGTGTCTTCTGTTAAGTCCAGTAGGGACCGGAGAGATCGAACAGCAGGTAAGGCACGTCCCTTGCTTGCAGCTGACACGGGTTCGAGTTCCTAGCGGCACCGATGGCCCCTGAGCTTAGAGCCAGAGTGAAGGACAGAGAAACCGGTCAGAGTGACAGCAACGACTGGCACGGTGCTTGCTTTGACAGCGACTGACCAGGGATTGATCCCTGGTACCACAGAAGGTCCCCGAGCCCAGCCAGGAGTGACCCTTGAGCGCAGAGCCAGGAGCAAGTACTGGCGTGTGGCAGACCCCAGTTCGTTCCCTGGCACCTCTGGGCGTGGCTCTGGGGCCCCTGAGCACCACGGTGGTGAACTGTGTCATGCCTGGGCTTGAGCGTTGCCACCAGGCCGAATATCACTGGCAGTGGCCCCTTGGTCAGCTGATCACCTGAGCAGCTTTTGGAAGCTCCCCCTGCTCCCCCAACCCCCACCTAAAAAAAAAAAAACCCAGAGAAATGGCCTGGGGGTGAGGTGCTGACCGTGCACACAACTGATCCCAGTTCGATCCCCAGCACCACACAGGGGCCCCCAAGCACTGCCAGACTCACTCCTAAGCACAAAGCCAGGAGTAGCCCAAAGCCAAAAAGAAAAAACATGAAAGAATAAGCCACAGTCCATGGGTGAGATTCGCGTGGTAGGGGACATGGTCAGCATATATGAAACATGCAGTTCAATCCTAGCACTGCTAGGCCACCATTGGGTATGGCCTCTCTTCCAAAGAAAAAGCAGGGCTGGCTGGAGCGATAGCACAGCAGGTAGGGCGTTTGCCTTGCATGTGGCCGACCCAGGTTCAAGTCCCGGCATCCCATATGGTCCCCTGGCACCGCCAGGAGTAGTTCCTGAGTGCAAAGCCAGGAGTAACCCTGAGCATAACTGGGTGTGACCCAAATGCAAAAAAAGTAAAAAAAAAGAAAAAGCCTCTGGCTTGCTTCCCTTCTGTGGCGATGGCTGAAGTGGTAATAGCCCAAATGAAATTCAATTCTTTTATGACTTCTGACCAGAACCAGAACCGTAAAAGGCATTCCAACGCACCTCCCCACATTCGTAGGAAGATCACGTCTTCCCCCTCTTTCCAGAGAACTGAGAAATAGAAGGTGCAGTCCATGCCCCTCTGGAAGATGATGAGGTTCAGGTGATGAGGGGCCGAGGCAAAGGTCAGCAAATTGGCAAAGTAGCCCGGGTTTACAGGAAGAAATATGTCATCTGTACTGAGTCCAGCGGGAGAAGGCCAGTGGCACAGCAGTCCGTCTGAGCATTCACCCCAGTACGGGGCTTATCAATGGACCAAAATGGGACAAAGACCGTGAAAAGGCACTTGAATGTAAAGCCAAGCCTTGCCAAGTAGGAAAAGGACAAATATAAGGAAGAAACACTTAAGAAGATGCAGGGGGGCTGGAGTGATAGCACAGCGGGTAGGGCGTTTGCCTTGCACGCGGCTGACCCAGGTTCGATTCCCGGCATCCCATATGGTCCCCCGAGCACTGCCAGGAGTGATTCCTGAGTGCAGAGCCAGGAGTAACTCCTGAGCATCGCCAGGTGTGACCCCCCCCCAAAAAAAAAGAAGATGCAGGAACCACGATATCTTATATGCAACTTGATTAAAAACTGTAAGATAAAAAAAAAGTCTCTGAAGCTAAAAATAACCATTGGTCATATGTAAGCACCTTCTGCAGTCTCTGTGGCCAGTATTTTATCAAATCCTGTTGAGAGATTTTATATACAAATATATATGTGTGTGTGTATATATATATATATATATATTGCTTTTTTGGGGTCACACCCAGCAGTACACAGGGGTTACTCCTGGCTCTGCACTCAGGAATTACTCCTGGCAGTGCTCGGGGGACCATATGAGATGCTGGGAATCAAACCCAAATTACCGCGTGCAAGGCAAACACCCTACCCGCTGTGCTATCACTCCAGTCCCTGAGATTAGATATTCTTGTTTATTTTTTTGTTCTGGGACCACACCTGGCAATGCTCAGGAGTTACTCCTGGCTCTGTGCTCAGGGGTCACTCCTGACAGGGCTTGGGGGAGCCACATGGGGCGTTGGGGATTGAACCTGGGTTTGCCTGGCAAGGGCACTACCCACTGTGCTATTGCCCCACCCCGAGATTAGAGATTCTGTGCTTAGGTGAATGTTCCAATGTGGAGGGCCAGAAAGGAGTTGAAAGGGGTCAGCTCTGACAGGGACAAATCACCCTAAAGCAGGTGCGTAGAATACAAAGAAGTGCCTTATCGGGGCTGGAGCGATAGCACAGTGTGGAGGGCATTTGCCTTGCACGTGGCTGACCTGGGTTCGATTCCCAGCATCCCATAGGGTCCCCCGAGCACCGCCAGGAGTAATTTCCGAGTGCAGAGCCAGGAGTAACCCCTGAGCATTGCTGGGTGTGACCCAAAAATCAAAATAAAATAAAATTCTAAAAATAAAAGGATCGAGGCACCCTGATTTCTGATTTCTCTGATTCCTAAATGCCCCACCACTACCGTGGTAGAGTGAGTCAAGTTCCATCCTCCTGGCCAGAGGATGGAGAAGGGAAGCCTCCGGGAAAGGGAACCCAGGAAGAACCCCTGGGGGACTGGACTTCAGAACCGAGTTTACTGAGTGGCTGACCCAAGCCCTGTGAATACAGCTGCAAAGTGTCTCACTGACCGCTAGGTGGCGCACAGGCCGGGCGGGGGCCACCAAACCGGGCGGGGCGCCCAAACTTGGGAAATGAAACTTGGTGATGGACCCTGGTACAAAGTGGGCAGATGACTGGAATCTCACGCGCTCCACCCAACAAGCTTGTCCTATGGGGCTTTCACAAGGCCCAGCGTCTCCAAACCGTATTTCCAAGTATCTGCGGTCCGACTTGAAATGACACAGCACACAAAGAATTCCTCCTGGGAAGGAGCCAGCCCCCAAGATGACCGATGACCGAGGTGTTTGGATTTAAAGCAAAGACTCCGCAGCAGCTGGTATAATCGGATTGGAGAAAGAAAGGGAGGAGAGAAGCCCCTGAAATGGAAAGATTTGTCCAGAGACACGTTGTTTCTATTTGTTGAGATAGAGATATCAACAAAGGAAGGGAAGATAAAAAAGAACCAGAAGATAGATGTTCATTTGAGAACTGAAAAATAACAGTCACCAAATTAAATATTTACTGGATGAGTTTAAGAGCAGAAGGGACAGAGAACTTTGAAGTTAGATCAATAAAAGTTGTGCAACCTGAACAGGCAAAAAAAAAAAAAAACATTAAAAAAATTTTAAAGGCCAGTACCTGGGGGGGGTGTCAGGTGGATAATACCAAAAAGTCTTAAGTTGGCATCAAGGGCTTCAGAAGGTGAGGAGGAAAGGGCTGAAGTAGAAACGTTAGATAGGTTATGGGGACCAGAGAGATAGTTTCATTTTCTTTTTCTTTTTTTTTCCTTTTCTTTTTGGGTCACACCGGGCTATGCACAGGGATTACTTCTGGCTTTGCACTTAGGAATTACTCCTGGTGGTGCTCAGGGAACCATATGGGGAATCGAACCCAGGTCAGCCCTGGGTTTGCAAGGCAAACGCCCTAACTGCCTTGCTATCTACAGCTCCAGCCTCCAAAGAAATAGTTTCAGGGTTAAGGCACTTGCCTCGCACCAGGTGGTCTCAGATTTGATTCAACCAGGGGTCTTTCATGTGCATAGACCCAGGAATAGCCCCTAAGCGTCACGAGATATAGCCTAATTCCCCTCCCCCACAAAAAAGTAGAGCATCAAATTGACTATATCAGGAAAGAAGAACGATCTCAAGTAACCAACTTATGTGTCTATCTTGAGAAAGTAACAGAGAAGAACAAAAAATAAAGTCAAAAGAAAAATAGAAACAGAAGTTAAATGAAATTAAAGACAGAAAAATGGGGGTATGGAAACCAAAATTGTTTTTTTTTAATGATCAATAAACTGACGACATACTGTTAAAAATAAAAGAAAGAAAAAAGAGGTAAGGCACAAATAATCAGTGTATTTAGAGGAGATGGACCAATTTCTTGAAAGCCATAAGCTACAAAAAAACATCTATGGAAAGAAAGGTAAGTATAAGATATACAACTACAAAACAATATAAAAAGTATGAGTTAGAGGGGTGCTGGAGCGATAACACAGCGGATAGGGCATTTGCCTTGCATGCGGCCGACCCAGGTTCGATTCTCAGCATCCCATATGGTCCCCCAAGCACCACCAGGAGTCCTGAGTGAAGAGCCAGCAGTAATCCCTGTGCATTGCCATGTGTGACCCCCCAAAAATAATTATACGTTAGAAAGAGTTCTTAGCTATAACACACACATGCAAACCAAATACTCCTAAAAGGAAAAAGTGCTAAATTGAAGTTCCGAACTTTTGCTTTATTAAAGACAGTGTCCAGGACTCGAGAGATAATACAGCAGATAAGACTCTTGCCTTACATATGGCCAACCCAGTTATTGGATTCCTAGCAACCCATAGAGACCCCTAAGCTTGATCTTTGAGTGCAGAGCCAGGAGTAAGCCCTGAGTATCCCCAGGCATCAACAAAATGAAAAGTGTTCATCACCACTAATTATCAGAGAAATCCAAATCAAACAACAATGCCATATCATCTCACGACAGTGAGCATATCACATGTTAAAAAATTGAAAACAACCTGTGTTGGCAGGGATGTGGTCACAAAGGCTCTCTCAGGCATTGTGAGTGGGAACGCTGCCTGGGTGCAGCGCCTGTGGAAATGGAAAACGCTATGGAGGTCTCTCAAAAAGGTAAGAACAGAGTTTTCATATGACCCAGCAATTCTGAGTGTCAACCCCCAAGACACAAAGACATTCATTCCAGGGGCTGGAGCAATAGCACAGCGGGCAGGGCATTTGCCTTGCACACGGCCAACCCAGGTTCAAATCCCAGCATCCCATATGGTCCCCTGAGCACTGCCAGGAGTAATTCCTGAGTGCAGAGCCAGGAGGAACCCCTGTACATTGCCGGGTGTGACCCAAAAAAGCAAAAAAAAAAAAAAAAAGACATTCATTCCGAAGGACATATGCACAGCACTATTCATTGCAGTACTCAGTAGAGTAAATTGGATATGGAATGAACCCAGGTTTCTAATGCCAGATGAGTAGATAGTGAAGCTCTGGTCTATGTATATACAATGGAATACTATGAGGGTAGGGAATTTGCTCCACATTCAGCCAACCTGGGTTCAATCCCCAGTACCCCTATGATACCCTGAGCCTACCAGAAGATATACTTGAGTACAGAGCCAGGAGTTAGCCCTGAGCATGGCCAGGCATGCCCCTCTCCCCATAAAAAGTGGTAGAATACTATGCAACCACAAGAAATGATGAAACCAGGGGCTGGAGTGATAGCACAGCGGGTAGAGTGTTTGCCTTGCACGCAGCCAACCCGGGTTCGATTCCCAGCATACCATATGGTCCCCCGAGTACTGCCAGGAGTAATTCCTGAGTGCATGAGCCAGGAGTAACCCTGTGCATCGCCGAGTGTGACTCCCCTCCCCCCAAAAAAGATGATGAAACCATACAATTTGGATGGAACTAGAGGGCTAACATGTTAAGGGAAGTCAGAAGAAGGTCAAATACCAATAACCCCACTTATCTGCGGTACCTAAAATAACATATAAGTCTCACCATGGAGACGTTACTGGGCCCGCTGGTACTGCTAGGGGCTTACTCCTTGCTCTGCACTAAGGGATCCCTTTACTTGGGGGACCACATGGGGTGCAGGAGGTCGAATCCGAGTTTTTCCTGTGCAAGGCAAATGTCCTACCCGCTGGACTGACACTGTGGCCTGGAAAAATAATTCTTTTTTAAAATGGTTTATTTTTTCTTTTTTTTTTAATTTAATTTTTTTTTTTTTTTTTTTTTTTTTTTGCCTTTTGGGTCACACCCGGCGATGCTCAGGGGTTACTCCTGGCTCTGCACTCAGGAATTACTCCTAGAGGTGCTCAGGGGACCGTATGGGATGTTAAGAATCCAACCGGATTAGCCACTTGCAAGGCAAATGCCCTACCCGCTGTGCTATCTCTCCAGCCCCTCAGGGGACCATATGGGATGCCGGGGAACAAACTGGATTGGCCTCGTGCGTGCAAGGCAAACGCCCTCCCAGGGGCTAGACCATCACTCTGGCCACAGGCTCCATCCTTTTAGGCACTGTGATTTGCAATATTGTTATGTGCTTTTCTCTCTCTCTCTCTCTCTCTCTCTCTCTCTCTCTCTCTCTCTCTCTCTCTCTTTCTTTCTCTCTCTCTCTTTCAACCCACATTCTCCTTAGAATTAGGATCCTCCGTGATAAAAATATTTTACTCCACCCCTCCAAACAAAAAAGAAAGAAAAAGAAAAAAGGAAAAAGAAAGGGCTGGAGTGATAGCACAGCAGGTAGGGTAGGACGTTTGCCTTGCACGCGGGCTGACCCGGGTTTGATTCCCAGCATCCCATATGGTCCCCTGAGCACCGCCAGAAGTAATTCCTGAGTGCATGAGCCAGGAGTAACCCCTGTGCATCGCCGGGTGTGACCCAAAAAGCAAAAAAAAAAAAAAAAAAAAAAAAAAGGAAAAAGACAACAAGAAGGAAAAAAAAAAAAAACCTTGCCTACCTGGGGATGTGACTCCAAGATAGAGCTCTTGTCTTGCATGTATGAGGCTCTGGGTTTGATCCCTGATACCAAAGGGAAGGAGAAGGAATCTTTTTTTATTTGTTTTTATTTGGGGGCCACGCCCAGCCATGTTCGGGGCTGACTCCTGACTCTGGCTTGCTTCGAGGGGTGCCTGAGATCAAACCTGGGTCAGCCATGTGCAAGACTAGGGCCCCGCTGTATTATCACTCCATCACTCCTGCCAGAGGGAGGGCGGAGGAGAGCAGGACCACCTCCCGGAGTCATAGCTCAGTGATGGCACTAGGTCTTACTCACACCCAGCTAATTTCATAATCTCACTCCTCTCTAATTCTCCTAACCTCTTCCACCCTCTAATTTTCTGGGTGGAAAATCATCTGAGTCTGACAGTCATGTCTTCTGGACATCTATTGGTCTGAGGGTTAAAGGGAGGCCAGTGGGGCTGGAGCGTTAGCACAGTGGGTAGGGCATTTGCCTTGAATGCGGCCGACCCGGGTTCGATTCCCAGCATCCCATATGGTCCCCTGAACACCGCCAGGAGTAACTCCTGAGTGCATGAGCCAGGAGTAACCCCCGTGCATCAATGGGCGTGACCCAAAAAGCAAAAAGCAAAAATAAATAAATAAATAAAGGGAGGCCAGTGGAGATGAAGGATGGCCCAGAAAGAAATGTCCACCTGCCTTCCGCTGATGGTAATGTGTATTGGGAGAAACACTGAGACCTGAAATCAGCCCAAAGGCATGAAGTCATCTTTTTTTGTTTGTTTGTTTGTTTTTTGCTTTTTGGGTCACACCCAGCGATGCACAGGGATTACTCCTGGTTCATGCACTCAGGAATTACTCCTGGCGGTGCTCAGGGGACCATATGGGATTTGGGAATCAAGCAGGGTCAGGCCGCGTGCAAGGCAAACGCCCTACCCGCTGTGCTATCACTCCAGCTCAAGAAGGCATCTTTGGAAAGAATCTTTGAGATGCATGTGGCTGACCCCAAATTCCACTCCTAGCATCCCTTATGGTCCTCCAAGTACCCTCAGGAGTACTTTCTTTGCAGAGAACAAAGAGTAAGCCTGAGCATCACTGGGTGTGATCCCTCTAAAAAAAAAAAAGACCATTAACAGCTTCAAACACCCCCCAACAGCAACAAGCTTTGGGGGACAGCTGGAGAAAACTACACAGGCACTAGCATTTGGGACATCTCTGCCCAAGTTGTATTCTTTCTTACTTTGGGGTGTATTTTTCCATCCTAGAAAAATTGCCCTCATGCTTCATCTTGGGGATTTTCTACAAGTCTACCTGGGATGCATACTTCGACTTACTCCATTCTAGCAAAGCCCATGGTGTTCTTTCTTAAATACATATTTCATATCCTCTTTCCTCCTCCTATGTCCCAAATAGACTTACTTCGCTGTCTCCTCCTGGAAATTTTTTTTTTTTTTTTTGCTTTTTGGGTCACACCCAGCAATGCCACAGGGGTTACTCCTGGCTCTGCACTCAGAAATTACTCCTGGCAGTGCTGAGGGGACCATAGGGGATGCTGGGAATCGAACCCCGGTCGGCCGCGTGCAAGGAAAACGCTCTACCTGCTGTGCTATCACTCCAGCCCTCTAGAAACCTTTTCTCTGAGGGAAGGCAACGGATCTGGAAAGCCTGGGGAGGGTTTAAGACTGATTCTTCCTGCAAAGAGCAATTTCTCGTCCCAGCCTGGGTTCGATGACTGTCCACGAAATCAGGCAGGGATTGTTTCCAGATACTCTGTCTCCCAGCAGAAAGTGTGGGACTCATGTGCAGTTTTCTCTGTGTGTGCTTTTTTGTTTATCAGCCACACCCAGCAGGGCTCAGGGCTTCCTCCATCACTCCTGGTAGCTGGGGGGGGACCATACAGGGAGCCGGGGACTGAATCTGGGTTGGCTGCATGCATGGCAAGTGCCTTACCTCCTGTACTATAGTTCAAGCCCTGTGTTTTGTCTTTGGACTTGGGGTCATACCCAGAAGTGCTCCGAGACGACTCCTGATAGGCTCAGAAGACCAAGTGGGATGCTGGGGATCGAACATTCCTGGTTGGCCACATGCCAGGCAAGTGTCCTACCCACTGTACTATCTGGGCCCTCAGGTGTGTTCCTTTTTTTTTCAGTGGGGGCGGGGCGGGGGGATGGCAGGCAGGGGCACACCCGAAAATGCTCAGGTGTTACTCCTGGCTCTGCCCTCAGGAATAACTCCTGGTGGTGCTCAGGGGACCCTATGGGATGCCAGGGATCGAACCCAGGTGAGCTGCGTGCAAAGCAAACACCCTCCCCGGAGCACTGTTGCTCCAGCCCAGATGTGTTTTGATCACCACCTCATGGGTGAGACACAGGTCTGCACCGTGCAGGTGCTCGGAGCCGGCTCTCATCAACCCTAAGTCCCCGAAGGGACTGAGGCAGGTTGAGAGAAGCCAGAGACCCCCCTTTCCAGGACAGCCACCTATCCCCTCCCGGTAAGCCACCAGGGGACCCCTGTTCCCTCTCCCACTGGCACCATTTCCAAGACTTCCTTTCCATACTTCCTTTCCCGCATGGCAGAGCCTGGCAAGCTCCCCATGGCATATTCGATATGCCAAAAACAGTAACAATCACAGGTCTCATTCCCCTGACCCTGAAAGAGCCTCCAATATGGCAGCGTTGGAAAAGACGAGTAAGGAGAGGCTGCTAAAATCTCAGGGCTGGGCTGGAGCAATAGCATAGCAGGTAGGGCGTTTGCCTTGCATGCAGCCAACCTGGGTTCGATCCCCGGCATCCCATATGGACCCCCAAGCACCGCCAGGAGTAATTCCTGAGTGCAGAGCCAGGAGTAACCTCTGAGCATCGCTGGGTGTGACCCAAAAAGCAAAAAAAAAAAAAAAAAAAAAATCTCAGGGCTGGGACGAATGGAGACATTACTGGCAGCCACTGGAGTAATAGATCAACAACGGGATGACAGTGACACGGGGCCGGGTGAGAGCTGGGGGAAGGGAGCAGGGCGGAAAAGCTAGTGCTCACGGAGGAGAGTCAGATACTACATCAGCTCCCCTAGATCCCAATCAGGGCAACCTTCGCCCCGCTGCCACCCCCGCTGGGAGCTTCACCCAGGAGTGTGGGCCTGGGACGGAAAAAGCCATCGGGGCGGTTGGGCCGGCCCTCAGCCTGAGCTCTGCAGCTGCAAGGCAAGGAGAAGGCTGAGCTCCAGCGACAGGAAGGACTTGCTCGGGCCCAGGGCTGGAAGGGTGCTTGCCGAGCTAAACTGGGACTGAGTTCCAGGCTCCTCCTGCAACTCTTATTAAAATGCACTGGCTGGGGCTAGAGTGATAGCACAACGAGTTGGGCATCTGCCTTGCACATGGCCGACCCGGGTTCGATTCCCAGCATCCCCTAGGGTCCCCCGAGCACCGCCAGGAGTCATTCCTGAGTGCATGAGCCAGGAGGAACCCCTGAGCATCGCCGGGTGTGACCCAAAAAGCAGGAAAAAAAAAATTCGGTGCCAAGAATCGAACCCCGGGTTGGTGGCATGCAAGGCAAGTGCCTTACCTGCTATACTCCATCTCTGGATTCTGTCCTCACCCACTATATCACTCGCCAGCTCCTGGGAGCCACAGAAGCTGCCACAACTCCCAGTCAGTGTGTGTCTAGATGTCCCCTGGATACCAGATACAGATACAGACACCCTGCCATCATCCGGTCCAGCTACCCAGCAGCGGCTAATCACCTTTATCTCTGTTCTCTGGGATTCCTAGAATCTTTACCCCATTGGGCTGCCCTGTAATCTGAGTCATGGTGATGGGGAACCCCACCCACTTCCCCCATACTTCCGGATGCCCCGGCAGCCACACCCATGGAAGCCCATCTACTGACCTTTGTTCCAGAGACTCATAAATAAATCTTGAAAGAGATCAACTAGCAAAACCTTCTCGGATACCCATGCGGGGCTGAGATCTCCAACACACCAAAGCCACCACCCCTGGCTGGACTGACCAGTCCAGTTGAATATTCTGGACTTAACTTTCTCGAGGGACATCTCAAACTCTACAAACTAGCATCCCTATAGGAGCGTAATGCAAAAGCCAACCAATGTTGACTAACAGAAACATTAACATGGGGCCGGAGCGATAGGACAGTGGGTAGGGCGTTAGCCGTGTACACGGCAGACCTGGGTTCCATCCCCAGCATCCCATGTGGTCCCCCCAGCACCGCCAAGAGTCATTCCTGAGTGCAGAGCCAGGAGTAACCTCTGAGCATTGCTGGGTGTGACCCAAAAAGCAAACAAAATAAAATAAACACAGAAGGTTTAACTTTAAACAGTAAACCCTCAAGCAAGGACTCCAAGTTCCCAAGGTGAGATACAACTCTTTTCACAAATTTTCCTCTACAGATTTTTTTCTTTTGGGGTCACATCCGCCAATGCACAGGGATTGCTTCTGTCTCTGCACTCAGAAATTACTCCTGGCGGTGCTCAGGGGACCGTATGGGATGCTGGGAATCGAACCCAGGTCAGCCACATGCAAGGCAAACACCCTACTTGCTGTGCTATCGCTCCAGCGCCCCCCCCCCCCCCCGCCCCAGAAATATTCTTATCCCGTTAGACTTCTAGTGGTAACAAGCAAGTAAAGTAAATTATCGAGGGCTTGCTCCCAGGTTGGTTTTGAGGAATGATTAGGAAAACGGAGACAGTGGTGGAAGGGGACAGTGGTGGTTGGGTTGATGTTGGAATATTGAACGTTTGTAACAAATCATCACGAACAACTTTGTAAACCACAGTGTTTAAATAAAAAGGGAAAAGAATCCCAGTTATGCCACTTTACCAGTCCTTGTTTCTAGCTTTGGGCCCGGCCCTGGACTAGGAGGATGGAGTACCTGGGTAAACTCAACTTCATCTCTGTTCATTCAACCTCTAGCTGAAGTCGAGCCTCTGCTTAGTCATGGGTGGTGTCGGGGGTGGGGGGGTGAAGCTTCCTTTTTCTTCAGGGACCAATGGTCAATCCTCCCCACCACCCCGCCATTGTTGAGGAGAGAAGATTGTCTCGTTAACCCAATAAAAAGTTGTGTTTTGTTTTTTTTTTTTTTGCTTTTTGGGTCGCACCCGGTGATGCACAGGAATTACCCTGGCGGTGCTCGGGGGACCATATGGGATTCTGGGAATCGAACCTAGGTCAGCTGCGTGCAAGGCAAACGCCCTACCTGCTGTGCTATTGCTCCAGCCCCTGAAAAATATTTCTTGTTTTGGGTCACACCTAGTGGTACTCAGGACTTTAAACTGGCTCTATGCTCAGGGATCACTCCTGGAAGGTCTTGGGCCCAGTGGTACTCAGGACTTTAAACTGGCGATGTGCTCAGGGATCACTCCTGAAGGTCTTGGGGATCATAGGCAGTACCTGGGATTGAACCCAGGTCGGCCCACCCTGGTAGGCCGTGTACAAGGCAAGTGCCCCACCCACTGTAACTATGGCTACAGCCCAGCAGAGGTTTTTAATGTTTGTTTGGGGACCACATCTAGAGATGCTCAGAAGTTCCTCCTGGCTCTACACTCAAGAACCACTCATGGCGGTACTCAGGGCACCCTAGGGGATGCTGGGGATCGAACCCAGGTCAGCTAAGACAAGTGCCTTACCCACCATACTACTCTCTGGAATGTTTGTTTAGGGACCACATCTGGAGATGCTCAGAGGTTCCTCCTGGCTCTGCACTCAGGAACCACTCATGGCGGTACTCAGGGGACCCTAGGGGATGCCGGGGATCGAACCCAGGTCGGCTACATGTAAGGCAAGTGCCTTACCCGCTGTACTATCCCTCTGGCCTGAACAGGTTTTCGTGAAGAGGAATCTCTAGATTCTGAGGCTGCAGCACCATGAGCTAAGTTCCCCAGAGGGCCAGTGTGACCCATTTTGGCCGGGCGACATCAGGAGAAACCGGAGCACCTGCCTCCGGCCCTTTAGCACAGCTCAGGTTCCAGCTTGCTCTCCTTGCTTGGGCTCAGATTCCCAGCCCCGAGGGTTGGGGTCTTTGAAGAACGGTGAGGAGCAGAGTTCCTGCCCCCAAAACCACCACCGGGAGGCCTTTGGACTTTTTCCTGCTCTGGCTCCGCCAAAAGTGGCCTGACCACAGTCCAGGGAAGAACCATGCCCCAGGGACCAGGGATGGCCAAGACCTGACGCTGAGCGATGCCCTACATTCACTGCCAAAGTGCCAGCAAGAGGCCAGGGACAGTGCCAGCAAGGCAGCTGCTCCTGCCTGCCCTTCCTGGCCCCTGCCCACGCAAGTCCAGCTGCTTCTCACCTGTCAGGCCTCGACCAGTCCCCTGGGTAGGATGGTGTTAAAGACCTTGGGGTTGGGGCTGGAGTGATAGCACAGCAGGTAGGGCATTTGCCTTGCAAGTGGCCCGACCCAGGTTTGATTCCCAGCATCCCATATGCTCCCCTGAGCACGGCCAGGAGTAACCCCCGAGTGCATGAACCAGGAGTAACCCCTGTGCATCGCTGGGTGTGACCCAAAAAGCAAAAAAATAAAAGTAAAAAAAAATATAAAGGCCTTGGGGTTGGGGCCAGATTGATAGCACAGCAAGGAGGGTGTTTATCTTGCATGCAGCCGGCCCAGGTTCGATCCCCGGCATCCCATAGGGTCCCCCAGGCACTGCCAGGAGTAATCCCTGAGCATCGTTGGGTGTGACCCAAAAGGCCTTGGGGTCATACCTGGAGGTGCTCAGGGGCTTTAACGCCAAAGAGGGGCAGGAGAGACTGTACTTGCCTTCCATGTGGCTGACCTGGGTTCGATCCCTGGCATCCCGTATGGACTGTCAGTACTAACTCCTACTGCGGAGCCAGGAGTAACCACTGAGCAGCGTCCAAGTGTGGCCCAGAGAGAGAAAACACAAAGAACCGCCAAAAGATGAAAAAGCAAGCCAGCGACCGGCACAGGGCTAATACGGCAGCAGGCAGAGAGCTTGCCTCACATGCAGCCGGCCTGGATTCGATCCCCGGCACCCTGTAAGGCCACCTGAGCCCCACCAGAGGTGATCCCTAAGTGCAGACCCAGGAGCAAGCCCTGAGCACAGCTGGTATCTGCCATGCATGTGGCCAGTCCTGGTTCGAATCCCCAGCACGATGTTTGGTGTATGGTCCCAAGCAGAGTCAGAAACAGGCCCTGAGCACCTCCAGGTGTGACCAGGTGTGACCCCAGGCCTTTTGGGTCACACTGGGTGATGCTCAGGCATTACTCCTGGCTCTGCGCTCAGGAATTACTCCTGGCAGTGCTTGGGGGACCCTATGGGATGCAGGGGATTGAACCCGGGCCAGGATTGAACCCGGGCTGGCTGCATGCGAGATAAAGCCCTCCCGGCTGTACTTATCACTCTGACCCCAACCCCAAGGCCTTTTAACACCATCCTCCCTGCAAAAGGAAACGCCGAGGGGCAGCTGAGAGGACTCAGGAGGAGGCAGAGACAGAAGCTAAAGAAGGCGAAGAACAAGAAGTCAAGTCGGAAACATCCTCCAGGATATATATATCTTTTTTTTTTCTCTCCATTCTCCTTTATTCCATAAACACCTAGTTACAAGTTGCACAAAACGAAAAAGTCAAGGCGGTGGAGGGGGTGGCGGGGGCAGGCTTCTGTGATGGGCCGCGGGGGCTGGGGAAATCCGTCCTCTCCTTCCACACACAGTCCTGGACGTGGGAGCTGAGGACGGGGCGGGCAGCGACCCAGGGCGGCCGGGGGTGGGGAGGTGGAGTGGGAGGGGGGAGGGGCAGCCCTGACAGCCAGCCTGAGCTGGCCCAGATCCCTGCCAAGGCAGGGTAGGGGGTTGTTTGCCTGGGGAAGGTGAGACAGGTCAAAGGGCAAAAAGCAGCAAAATGAAAAATCAAGTTAGTGGATACAGGAGAGGTGGGATCCTCTTGGGAAGGGGGGCAGGGGGCAACGGGGGGGGGGGGGGGCGGCTTGCCTGTTAATTTAATATTAAACCGGGACCGGGAGTGGGAGGGGACAAAGTGATTTCAAGGGATGTTTTCTCGGCCTCTCAAGCCTGTACCTGCAGGGAGGGAAGAGAGCGCAGTCGGAGGAAGGACAAAGTATCAGGGCCAGGCCCGCGGAGGGTCCGGGGCTGGCTGGGAGCGGCCCCCAGCACCGTGAGGTGTGGCCCCCAAGCCAACACCAGGAGTCAGGGTGGCATTCCCCGACTCCGGGGTGACCACAGTGTCCCTCTGCCTGGTCCAGCTAACACAGATGATGCGTGGGCAGTCTGTGCTATGGGGGGCTTCGGCCCCAGCGCTCCAGGCATGCACCCCCCCGCCCCCCACTCTTTCTGTCCGACCCCAGCAGTGACTCACAGGAGAGGCCAAGGGCGCCGGGCCCTCACCAGTCGTAGCGCCGGGACTGTCGGGAGGGGGAGTCCTCAGGTCCCTGTATGGCCAGGCGGGGCGGCCCCTCGGCCCTCCGGCCCCCACCCCCAGGGGCCTCGTGCCGGCGAAATTCCAGGGGGCGCTGCTGCCGGAATCGGGACGTCTCCCTCCGCCACTCATCATCGAAGGCTGCGGCTTCACCTACCAAGAGGAGGAGGATGAGGATGAGGATGAGGAGGAGGAGGAGGAGGAGGAGGAGGAGGAGGAGGAGGAGGAGGAGGAGGAGGAGGAGAGACCAAAGCAGAAGTCAGGGGCTGGAGCGATAGCACAGCGGGGAGGGCGTTTGCCTTGCATGCGGCCAACCCGGGTTCGATTCCCAGCATCCCACAGGGTCCCCTGAGCACCGCCAGGAGTAACTCCTGAGCGCAGAGCCAGGAGTAACCCCTGTGCATCGCCAGGTGTGACCCAAAAAGCAAAAAAAATTAATTAATTAATTAACAGGCAAGTTGGCTGCCCCCTCCCTGGGGAGCTGTAGGAGGGCCTCCTTCGATGCCTCTTGGCCCCTGTTGCCCTTGACCCCCTTTGTCTTTCACCACGAGTAAAAACCAGGCGCGTGGGGCTGGCTTCTTAGGAGCTCAGGCCCGCGCACCTGACGAGGAAGGACTTCCGTGAGAAAGAAAACACAAGGCCAGAGAGAAAAGGGGTGCAGGGTGGCGGTGGGGAGGGGGGGGAAGGGGGCAAGGAACCCAGCAGGGCAGAAAACGAGGCTCGGGGGCTGGAAAGTGGGACAGGGGTTAAGGCGCTTCCCTGGCATGCAGCCGACCCAGGTTCAATCCCCAGCACCTCAGAGGGTCCCCCAGAGGCCTGAGTTCCACTGGGTGTGACCCCCCCACACACCATGCAAAAACAAGGGGGGGGGAGGAGAGACAGTACAGCTGCAGGGCGCTGGCCTCGCACACTGCCAAGCCAGGTTCCACCCCCCGCACCCCACATGGTCCCGAGTCCCCCCAGGAGCGACCCCCCAGCACGGAGCCAGGAGTAAGCTCGGAGTACCCAAAGTGTGGTCCCCAAACCAGGAAAAAAAAAAAGGGAGAAAATCGGGGCTCCCCTGCCGGTCTGTCCAAGCAGGGCCAGGGACACTCACTCTCGTCCAGGTTGATGTAGTCCTGCCGCTCCTCCTGGTCGCCCGTGCGGTGGTTCCGGGAGCGCTGCAGGATGTGAGCCCGGTCTCGGATGTGGTGGCCGATGGACATCTGCTCCAGGCCGCTGTCCGAGTCGCGGACAGTTCTCCGAGTCTCCCGGATCTGGCCCGCGGCAGAAGGATGGACGGTCAGTCCGCGGGGCTCCCCGCTGCCCTGGCTACTCGAGCAGGCCAGACCCACGACCCACTGCCCACTGCCCGCCACCCGCCGCGCACAGGGCAGCGAGGCCGGGCCCGGAGCCAACCAGAAGAGGCCTGGGCCGGTCCTGGTTCCCGGGACTGCGGCACTGCAGGGTCCCCCAAGGACCCCCGCGAGTGGGTCCCAGGCTGAAATAATGGACACAGCAACTTCTGTGGCTACATTGCTTTTCTCTGGGGTGACAGCCAGCAGCGACCAGGAATCACTCTAAGCGGGGTCGGGGGACCATATGGGATGTTGGGGATCAAACACAAGCCAGCTGCGTGCAAAGCAAGCGCTTTACCTGCTGGATTATCGCTCCAGCCCCGCGTGGGTGCCCGCCATCCCTCCCTCCTTTTTCCTTTTTGGCTTTACTTTTGGGTTTACTCCTGGCTCTACACTCAGGAATGGGATGAACAAACTAATTCTAAAAATATACACATATTTTAATTAATTCTATTATTGCTGGGGACCCACATCGTAGACAGTTTCAATAAACATCTAAATTTTTTTTTTTTTTTTTTGCATCACACCCGGCCGGCGATGCACAGGGGTTACTTCTGGTCCTTCACTCAGGAATTACTCCTGGCATTGCTCGGGGGACCATATGGGATGCTGGGAATCGAACCCGGGTCGGCCACATGCAAGGCAAATGCCCTACCCGCTGTGCTATAGCTCCAGCCCCAATAAACACCTAAGTTTTACAATGACCCTATGGGATGCTAGGGGATGAAACCCGGGTCGGCTGCGTGCAAGGCAACCACCCTTCCTACCATACTTTCGCTCCAACCCCCTTTCTTTCATTAAAACTGAGACCACCCCCTGGGGGGGTCTCCCCAGCTCACCCCGCCTGGTGCAGAGCGCATCTCCGACGTCTCCTGGTAGACCTTGGGGGCTCCGTCCCCCGTGTTGGAGTAGGAGATGACAGTGGACGAGGAGAAGGTCTGGCAGTTGCCGCCAGCCGTCAACTGCTCCTGGGGAGGTGAGAGGGTGGCAGGGTCAGCGGGGTGGGGTGGGGTGGGGCCCTGGAGAAGGCTGACCCCCACCCCCACCCCAACCCCCGTTGCCTGTTCTCGCCCGTGTCTTTCCCAGCACAACGTGAGAAGCGAGAACACATCGAGATGCATCACGACCCCACACAGTTCCGCGAGTTCAACCACAAACAAGGACACGCCGGGCCACGGGCCTGCATGCCGATCCAGCACCCGGGGCCACCAGGATCGATTCCTTGGGGGAACGGCAGGGGGCACAGCCCCACCCCCCACCCCCATGAGCACGGGCCAGGCTGGGGCCTCACCATGTTGCCGATCATGTCGGTCATCATCCCGAACATGTCCATGAAGCCGCCGCCGGACTGGAGGCAAGAGAGAGTGTGGAGTCAGGCGGGGCTCAGAGAGACAGGGCACCTTTGGGGGGGGCCCAGCGGACTTGGGCCCCAGCTCCCCTTCTCGCCTGTCTTCCCATCTGGCAACTGCGCCTCCCCTCAGTCCCTACAAAGCTGCTCGCTCCAGTTCCCTGGACCCCCTGAGGGTTGCTTCAGTCTTGGGGAGCAAGGCAAAGCTAACCCACCCAGCCCGGCACGAAGGAGTGGGGGAGAAACCTGGGGGATGGGTGGGTGGGGTGGGGACACCTTCCCCAAATCATCTTGGCCCTTCAACTACATCTCCTTCCACAGGAGAACAAATTAGGGGGGCTGGAGCAATAGCACAGCAGGGAGGGCGTTTGCCTTGCACGTGGCCGACCTGGGTTCGGTTCCCAGCATCCCATAGGGTCCCCTGAGCACCACCAGGAGTAATTCCTGAGTGCAGAGCCAGGAGGAACCGGGTGTGATCCAAAAAAGAAAAAAAAAATGAGGGGGGCCAGAGCAATAGCCCAGCAGGGAAGGAGCTTGCCTTGCACGCAGCTGACCCGGGTTCGACCCCCAAATGCCATATGGTTCCCCAGCCCGGCCAGGCGTGACCCCTGAATGCAGAGCCACAAGTAAGCTGTGCCCCCGCCCCCACCCCCAAACAAACCAGGACAGAAGAAACGGTAGCGAAGACCAGGATGCAGGCGCCACGTGTGGGAAAGCCCAGATCCAACTGTGGGTACCACTTGGTCCCCCCCCAAGTCAAGAGCCTGGGAGGAGTTCCCCAGGCGCGGCCCCACCCTCTTCCCCTCCCTGGGAAGCAGGAACACGCTTGGCCAATTACATCGCCCTAATGGCTATGGGTTCCAGAAAAACGGCGTCAAGAAGTTCGCATCTTTGACTCATCGGGTTCAGTACATACAAGCCCACGGCTTTATGCACGCAATTATAAAAAAAAGAAGCCTCAGATCACCCCGGGGCCATTCCAGAGAGACACGAAGGGCAACCACACACACAAACACACACACACACACCAGGCTCCTGAGTCTGTCTGTCACAGGGGAAGGGACCGACAGAGACGGGGACTCACCATTCCCAGCATGCCGAAGGGGGTGACAGCCTGGAAGAACCAGAACAGAAAAGGGCAGCCCTGAATCGGCGGTGGCTCCTTCCTGGGTCCGCCCTCGGCTCTCAAGAGGGGATCCCCAAGGCACTTCTAACCCAACCCCCCACCTCTGTCCTAAGGCATGACTCCACTTGCTGCAAGTAAGAGGCTGAGGTTAAGCAGAGCCCAGGGCGCAGCCACCCACCCGCCTTCCTCTCCCGGGGGCGCAGAGGTGGCAGTGTCATTACCTGCATGCGGCGGCTGGGAGGCCGGGCCCCGGGCATGCTGCCATCCGTGACGCTGAGGAAGGGGCTATAGCCGAAACCGGCCGACAACATCCGACTCATGTGCTGTCGGTGAATGGCAAAGGGGTCCCTGCGGGGCGAGCAGATGCGATGGGTCCAGCAGGGGTCGACACCCCCGCCACCCCATCCCCGGCCAACCTCCCACCTCCAGGAGCGCAGCCCCGGGAGGGCACCGGCCACTTTTCCCCCAGTCCAGTCCAGCCCGGGCGGGCGGGCGGGCGAGCCTGGGGACAGCGGCCAGCGGCCAACGGCGCCCGCGATGGGCACCCGGATGTCGGCGTGCGCCGGGGTGGGCCGAGCGCTCCGGAGCGCACAAGGGGGGTGGGGAGGGCGTACTCACATCAGGAACATGGGATCCTCGGGCTCCACGTCCCTCATGAAGCGGAACATCCTGATCCCAGCTCCAGGGGGCTCCACGCTGTTAAAATGTAGCGGGTCAGTTCTTTGGGGGGGGGGGAGGAGGAAGTAGGGGGGGTCCCGCCAAGGCTTCTGCATCCTGCACATCCTGGGCAGGAGGGCTCCCGGCGCACGGGCCCTTGGCACAGCCTGCAAGTGACCGCGCCTGCTCCCGCAAACTCCGAGGACGGGGCCCGGGTCCCCGGTCCCCGGCGCCGAGCGGCCCCGCGTGGGGGGCCGGCCGGAGGAGGGAGACGCGCTCCCGGCTGCCCCGTTTCCTGCGTCCCCCCAACCCCCATCCCGGAGCCCATCCCCGATCCCCGATCCCCGGCCCCCTGCCCGGCCCGGCGCGGCGCACTCCCCTCCCCCGCCGACACAGTTCCGGAGGCGAACCCCAAGAACGCCGGCCTGCCCGCCAGCCCGGGCCCCGCTCACCGCTCCCCGCCGCGGCCTCAGCGGCCCATCCGGCCGCTCTGGCCTCTCGGAGCGCTGCAGGACGGGGGACCGGCCGGGACGTGAGCTCCGGAGCCTCGCGCCGCGCCTCCTCCCACTGCTGCCACCTCCGTGCCCCCCACCCCCCCCAGCGGCCCGTCGAGCCCGCACCGCGGCCTGACCCGGGCGGAAGTGACGTCAGGATGCCCGCCTCCCGGGCGGGGCCAGGCTCGCCCCGCCCATTGCGCGGGGGGGGTGGGAGGAGAGGGGGGTGGCGGGTCGGGGTGGAAATTGAGGCCGGCGCCCGGGGGTCCTCCGGGGACACCTCGTTAGGGGCGCTGGACGGGCCCCCGGGAAGGATGTGAGTGCCGAGGGACGAGCGGTCGATCCCCGGGGCGCAGAGAGGAGGCGCGGAGGCGGGGCGGTCCCCCCCACCTCGCGGAGGGAGCGGCGGGGGGGAGGGGCGCGGGCGGGGCCTGCCGTGACGTCACGACGGGGCGGCTTCGGGCCTCGGGCAGCCGCACGGAGGCGGCCGAGCGCCGGCGGGGGTGGGGGTGGGTGCACTGGCCGCCAGGGGGCGCGCGGCGGCCGGCCTCCAGCGTCTGACGTTGGCCGGGCGCCCGGCCCCGTCGGTTTCCCCCCGCGCTGCCGCCGGAGCCCGGGCACCCGGGTTCTGAAAGCGACGCGTTTGGCGCAGACGCGTCGGGGCCTCGTTCTTTAGCTCCTGTGTCCTCCAGGGCGTCTACTCCTAGATTGGGCTTTTTGTTTGTTTGTTTGTGTGCTGGGGGGTCCTCCTAGCTCTACACTCAGGAATCACATTTGGCAGGCTGAGGGCACCCGATGCGATGCCAGGGACCCACCCGGGCTCAGCTGCGTGCAAGGCAAGCGCCCTGCCCGCCTTCGCTTCTCTTTTTTGCTTTTTGGGTCACGCCTGGCAATGCGCAGGGGTTACTCCTGGCTCATGCAGTCAGGAATTACTCCTGGCAGTGCTCCGGGGACCATATGGGATGCTGGGAATCGAACCCAGGTTGATGGGGGAGCAAGGCAAACGCCCTAACCGCTTCTCTTTCTTGAGCCCTAGCCGGGAAGGTAGGTCAAGGGTCTGACGTTTGGGAGAGGAAAGGGGTGGAGAGACCAACCAGGATCACCCTGGGGCAATGCTGAACACAGACCCGGGAGACCTAACTCCAAAGCCTGCTAACTTTGACACACTAAATGTCTTGCATAAAATCTGGCTCTACTGGAGGGAAAGGCCCTCCCCCTGGCGGGGAGCTGAACTCTCTGGCCTGGACTTTAAACCAGGTTCCCGCAGACTCGAACTCCCCTGGTTCTTTAATCTGGCCGCTAGTCACAGGAGTGGAACAGACCCACCAAAAGACACTTCTCTAGGGAACAGGAGGGGGGGGACCCTGGTGACTCAGGGTACTGGGAGCCCCGCGTCTCAGATTTCACTGGTTTGATCATTATTAAAGGGTGGGGGGGGACAATAAGGGAGATGAGGGGAACAGACAGATCATTCTGAGGCTGGCAGACAAAAGACAGAATAATAAAAGAAAATTTGTTTTTCGTTGCTATTTCTGGGAAAGACAGTGCAATCTTTTCAACTGTATCTTCCAGTATCACCCACCACGCCAACTTCTCTTTGCTCACTTGTCCCAAACAAATGCTACTTGATGTGTCATGAGACACTTTAAAATGTTATTCCAGAGAGGGTCTTACCGCCCCCCCCCAAGAGATGGACCCTAGTGTTTTCCCCACTCTCCAGGTTTGTCCTTCCCTGGGGCTGGATCAATATCCAGCCTTCAAGCGAGTTGCAGCTGAGATCAAACTAAGCCTCCAGTAGCTGTCTGGGAACCTTGAGGGACCTTTCAAGGTGCCTCCAGCCCTTTCTCTTCCCTCTGTCACTTAATCTGATAATTGGTCTGGGGAGATGAGTCAGAGGGCTGGATGCATGCTTTCCATGTGGAAGACCCAGGTTATATTCCTCAGCACCTGATGGTCCCCTGGAGAAATCCCTGAATACCAAGTCAGGAGCAGCAACCTTCTGGTGTGGCCCCAACACAGTCATGTATATTTGTACAAAATCCCAACAGCAATTATTTTAACCCCTGTGATTTTGAAGGGTGAGGGAGGCCACACCCAGCAGTGCTCAGGGCTCACTCCAGGCTCTGTGTTCAGGGATCACTCCTGACAGGGATCGGGGATCATTTGTGGTGCTGGGAATTGGACCCAGATCAGCTGTGTGCAAGCAAGAGCCCTAGGCTGACTTCTGTCTCTGTCCCAACAATGTATTTAACTCTCCAGGGAGTATTTACAAAGTATAACAGTAACCAAACTCTTACAAACTGCAACTTGTATGAAACAATTTCAGGGCTGGAGTCCCAGATCATCAGGAATGATCCCTGAGCTCAGAACCCGGGAGTAAACCCTGAGCACAGCCTGGTGTGCCCAAAACCGAAGGAAAAAAAGGACCCCCAAAACTTCAAACCAGAACTTTATCTCAAGTTATAAAGAAATAATTTGGGGGGCTTTGAGGGCACACCCAAGTGGCAGTGCTCAGGGGGTCATGTGGGTGCTGGGGATTAAATCTAGGTTGACCATGCAAGGCAATACCTTAAACCCTAAAGATATTGGGGTTATGGGGCCAGAGCGATCGTACAGCAGGGAGAGTGTTTGCCTTGCATGTGGCCAACCCAGGTTCAATCCCTGGTATCCCATATAGTCCCCCAATCACTGACAGGAGTTGTTCTTGAGTGCAGAGCCAGAAGTAACCCCCGAGCATCTTCGGGTGTGACACAAAGAAAGCCCCCCACCCCCCAAAAAATATATTGGTGTGTGTTGGGGGGAGTCACCTGGCTGGAGTGATAGCACAGCGGTAGGGCATTTGCCTTTTACGCAGCCGGCCCGGCCGAACCGGGTTCGATTCCTCCGCCCCTCTCGGAGAACCTGGCAAGCTACTGAGAGTATCTCGCCCGTGCGGCAGAGCCTGGCAAGCTCCCCGTGACGTATTCATAAGCCAAACCCAGTAACAACAAGTCTCAAAATGGAGACGTTACTGGGCCCCGCTCGAGCAAATCGATGAACAACGGGAGGACAGGATGGTGAGGGGGGAGACAGCAACATTACAGCAGGGAAGACACTGTACTGTAAAACAAGTGGAAGAAGATACGTGAGCTAATTAAGCGTGCCCAGAGGCAAAGCTTCCACTAGAGAAATTGAAAATACTGGGGCTGGAGTGATGGCACAGAGGGCAGGGCGCAGCCTTGCACGTGGTCGACCCGGGTTCTATCCCCAGCATCCCATATGGTCCCCTGAACACCGCCAGAAGTGATTCCTGAGTGCAGAGCCAGGAGTAGTGACCTCTGAGCACCGCGGGTGTGACTCAAAAAAAAAAAAAAGAAAAGAAATTGAAGAGATCTCACTATACAAGAGACCTCTCTGTCCCCCCACACATCTCCCTTTTCAGTAGCCTTCCCTTCCCTCCCTTCAACCTACCTCTTATCCGCCCTCTCTCTCTTTCTCCCCTTCTCTCCACTCACCCTTTTGACCTTCCATCCATTCCCTTTTCCTCCTTCCTTCCCTCTGTCCCTTCTTTTCACCTCTGTCCATTAGAATGCTGATGAAATTGAATGTCCGTTGAATGCTGCTGATTAAAGGAAGACCTCACTGGGTGTAGCAGGGAAAGTGAGTCCTGCCAGGCCTAAGGCTTCATGCCGGAGACGGGGAATGCTGTTGGGAAGGAAGAGAAGTGGATGGGTTCCTGCAGTCACTGCTCTCTCAGATGGCGAGAACGTCTGGGAGTTCTTTTGTATTTTTTCCCCTTTTTTGGCTTTTTGGGTCACACCCGGCGGCGATGCGCAGGGGTTACTCCTGGCTCTGCACTCAGGAATTACTCCTTGCTCAAGGACCATATGGGATGCTGGGAATTGAACCCGGGTTGGCCATGTGCAAGGCAAACACCCACCCGTTGTACTATCGCTCCAGCCCCCATCAGGGAGTTCTTGCATGAGCAAAGCTGAACTGGAAAAAAAAGGGGGGAGCTCTTTTATTTTTTTTTTGTGGGGACATATCTGGCATGCTCAGGGTACCATATGTGTGCTGGGGATTGAATCTGGTTCGGTCATGTGTAAGGCAGTGGCCCTACCTACTATGTTATCTCTCTGGTTCCCCCAAAAAGGTTCCTTTAAATGTGAGGTCACACATCTGGAGGCATCCTGGGAGTGTGGGTATTGGAACAGAGTGAGGATGGAGCAATGGTGTAGGAGTTACAGGCTGGGTGTCCTACCTGAGCCAAGCGAGTGGGTGGGACTGTGTGTATGTGTGTGTGTGTGTGTGTGTGTGTGTGAGTGTGTGTGTGTGTGTGTGTGTGTGTGCGCGCGCGTGTGTGTGTGGGGTATGGGTTGTGTGTGTGTGTGTGTGTGTGTGAAGAGAGAGAGAGAGAGAGAGAGCCCTAGGAACAAATTGAACTGCATAGTAATCAGATATCATATTAGAATGAAGTGAAAAGAAACTGGAGCAGGAAAAAAATAATATTGAACTGAAGCCATAATATAGTGGGTGGAGTGCTTGCCTTGCATGTCACCAACCTGGGTTCGATCCCTGGCATTTCATATGCTCCCCTGAGCCCTGCCAGGAATGATCCCTGCGTTTCAGAACCAGGAGTAAACCCTGAGCACTATGAAGTGACCCCAAAACAAAATTAACAACCAAAAAATTATTATTATTTTTTAAAATTTATTTATTTATTGAATCACTGTGGGAAAAGTTTACAAAGCTTTCAGGTTTAGGTCTTGGTCATGAAAATATCAAACACATTTCCCTTTACCAAAACTTATTTTTCACGACAAAGAACCCCAATAAACCCCCACCCTCCCAACCCTCCCAATGCCTGCAAGGCAGATGAATTCTAGTTAACACTCTATCTACTTTGACCAGATTCATTGTTTCGATAAAAGATGCACCATTATTATTTAGAGTTTACACCCCCAAATCAGACATGCTGAAAAAGCATTGTGAAATGATTTGCTTTCTACGGCTGGGTTTAAGATTTAAATGATGTCGTGCGGCCGCTATTGCGGCCGCGCGGTTTTGGATTTCTGCTATTTTACTTATTAACCCTGGAAGTATTTCTGCTGAGAGTCAGATAATTAAGAGATTGGTTTCTGTGCTCTGGAGCCATGGCAACAACCAAAAAATTATTTTGATTCGGGAGCTAAACTTGGCAGTGCTCAGGGAATCCTTTCAGCTTAGTATTTGAGAGTAGCTTTGGGCAGTGCCTAGAGGACCATGTGCTGTCGTAAAATAGTCTGAAGAGAAAAAGAAATTTAAGGCTGAAGAGAGTGCAGTGGGTAGGGCATTTGCCTGGCATGCAGCTGAGCAGGGTTCAGTCCCTGGTCCCCGAGCCCTCAAGAGTGATCCCTGGGACACAGAGTGGCAAAATGGATTCAGAAACTGAACCCAACATTCTGCTGCCAACAAGAAACACATCTGAACAGTCAAAGCAAACACAGACTCAAAGTCAAAGTATGGAAAACAATCCTGCCAGCAAACAACTCCCTCAAAAAAGCTGGGGTGGCCCTACTAGTGTCTGACAACATAGATTTCAGGTTGAAAAAGATCAGGAGGGTCAGCGAAGGATATGGAGCTACCATTTGACCCAGCAATACCGCTCCTGGGAATATATCCCAGAGAGCCAAAAAATATATAGTAGAAATGACATCTGCGCTTGTATGTTCATTGCTGCACTGTTTACAATAGACAAAATCTGGGGAAAAAACACGAGTGCCCAAGAACAGATGACTAAATAAAGAAACTCTGGTATATTTACACAATGGAATACTATGCAGCTGTTAGAAAAGATGAAGTCATGAAATTTGCATATAAGTAGATCAACATGGAAAGTATGTTAAGTGAAATGAGTCAGAAAGAGAGGGACAAACATAGAAAGAGTGCACTCATCTGTGGAATATAAAGTATGAGAATGGGAGACTAACACCCAAGAATAGTAGAGATAAGGACCAGGAGGTTTACTCCAAGCCTTGGAAGCCGGCCTCAAATGCTGGGGGAAAAGGCAGCTCAGATAGAGAAGGGAACACCAAGTAAAGGATGTTTGGAGGACCCGCTCAGGTTGGGAGATGCAAGACGAATGTAGGCTACAGATCAAACACAATGGCCACTCAGTGCCTCTATCACAAACTACAACTCCCAAAAGGAAAGAGAGAACAAAAGGGAACAGATGACTAAAAAATGCCCTGCCACAGAGGCGGGGTAGGGTGGGGAGGGGGGGTTGGGGGGTTGATGGGCGTGATACTGGGATCATTGGTGATGGAAAATGGGCACTGGTGGAGGGATGGGCACTCGATCATTGTATGACTGAAATGCAGAAACGAAAGTTTGTAAGTCTGTAACTGCACCTGATGGTGATTCACTAATTGAGAGAGAGAGAGAGAGAGAGAGAGAGAGAGAGAGAGAGAGAGATCCCTGAGTGCTGAGCCAAGAGTAAGCCCTGAGCAATGCAGGATGTAGTCCTCTCCCCCCCTCCCCCCCCCCACACTAAAAAAGAGAGAAAGGAAATGAGGTCTATCAGAACTGGGGCAAGAGCTTTCATTGAAGGCAAAGGAAATGACAAGTTGCAAAGGCCCTGAGGTAGCAAACTGTGCTCAGGGGACAAAATGGACTTTGAAGATTGTGAGTGAAGAAAGAGCAGTAGAGCGAGACCTGGTCACAGGGGCTGGAGAGATTGTACAGTGGGCAGGGCTCTTGCCTTACAGGTGTCTGACCCAGGTTCAGTCCCTACCCTGGGTTCAAAATCTGACCTGGGTTCCACTCTATATGGTCTGTTCCCCAAGAGTGATTCCCTTGGCACAGAACTAGGAATAAGCCCTGAGCACAGTTGGGTGCCCCCCCCAAAAATAACAATAACAACAACAGCAACAACCCATCTGTGGTCTGTATACATAAGAGAATAGGACTCAGCTATAAGAAAAAACAAAATTCAGGTCCAGAGAGTACCAGGGTTAAGTTACATGAATATGATAGCACAGCAGGTAGGGTGTTTGCCTTGCATGCAGCCAACCTGGGTTCGATTCCCAGCATCCCATATGGTCCCCCGAGCACCGCCAGGAGTAATTCCTGAGTGCATGAGCCAGGAATAACCCCCTGTGCATCGCGGGGTGTGACCCAATAAGAAAAAAAAAAAAGCTACATGCTCTGCATGCGGTTAATCCTGGCTCAATCCCTGTCACCAGCTGGTCCCCCGATCAGGCAATTCCCAGCCCCACAGAGCATAAGCACCCCCACATTCATAGGTCCCCTATATCGAGCTGCTGATCCATCAATTGAGAATCACCAGAAATGACCCTTGATTCCCCCACTCAAAAAAAAAAAAAGATGAAATATTATCTTTTTTGTGATGTGGATGGGACTGGAGGGTGTCATATTAAGCATGATAAGTGGGAGGAAGGACAAATGCCAGATGATCTCACACGTGTGCTATATGAAGAAACAGAGAAGGGGAACGGACAAGGTGAGTAGGAAATAAACCCTTCGACTCTGACAGCAGAACTCAAATTACCGAGTGCAGAGGAGGGAGGAAAAGGGGGTGGGGGATGAGGCAGACAAAACATTACTGTAGGGTCTGGAGCAATAGCACAGCAGGTAGAGTGTTTGCCTTGCACGCGGCTGACACGGGTTCGATTCCTAGCATCCCACATGGTGCCCCGAGCACGGCCAGGAGTAATTCCTGAGTGCATCAACCAGGAATAACCCCTGTGCATCACTGGGTGTGACCCAAAAAGCAAAAAAAAAAAAAAAAAGAAATGGGGGGCTGGAGCAATAGCACAGTGATAGGGCATTTGCCTTGCATGCGGCTGACCCGGGTTCGATTCCCAGCATCCCATAATCCCATCTGGTCCCCTGAGCACTGCCAGGAGTAATTCCTGAGTGCAGAGTCAGGAGTAACCCCTGTGCATTCCCAGATGTGACCCAAAAAGCACTGTCACTGTCATTGTCCTCCCGTTGTTCATCGATTTGCTCAAGTGGGCCCAGTAACATCTCCATTGTGACACTTGTTGACACTTGTTACTGTATTTGGCATATCGAATACGTCCCAGGTAGCTTTCCAGGCTTTGCCGTACGGGCGAGATACTCTCAGTAGCTTGCCGGGCTCTCCGAGAGAGGCGGAGGAATCGAACCTGGGCCGGCCAGGTCGGCCGCTTGCAAGGCAAACGCCCTACCCTACCCGCTGTACTATCAGTCCAACCCAAAAAGCAAAAAAAAAAAAAAAAAAAAGATTGAAATAAGGCAAGGGTTTGAATGGCTCAGAACTCAGAAGAGGCAGTGATCAACTTAGCTGTGGGGTGGAGAGAGGCGGAAGGCATTCCAGGCAGAAAATTCAATTAGAGTGGAGTGTTTGCCTACCCCATCTCTCTCTCTCTCTCTCTCTCTCTCTCTCACACACACACACACACACACACACACACACACATAAAGATGCACAAACACCTCATCCAGGACCATGCCTCCTGGGGAGCACTGTGTGAGCACCCCACCAGAATGAGCAGGAGCACTGCAGCTAAAGAATTCCACCTCTGTTTTTTTTTGTTTTTTTGCTTTTTGGGTCACACCCAGTGATGCACAAGGGTTCCTCCTGGCTCATGCACTCAGGAATTACTCCTGGTGGTGCTCGGGGGACCCTATGGGATGCCGGGGATCGAACCCGGGTCGGCCGCGTGCAAGGCAAATGCCCTACCGCTGTGCTATCGCTCCAGCCCCTCCAAAAGCTTTATGTCAGAAAATCATTCTCGTCTCTTTGTATCTGGGATAGAATAAAGCAACGTATGTAGTTCTTCCACAGTATGTCAGGTACGGAGGTAGGTGCTGAAGATGGAAAAATATGTATTAAGGGGCTGGCAACAGCAGCAGTAAAGATAAGGAACGTGGGGGTGGGGGAGATTGAGGTTAAAGAGCTCAGATGATTTTTTGGGTTTTGTTTTGGGACCTCACTTAGGGATCACTCCTGGAGGAGTTTGGTGGATTAAATATGGGCCCTTGGGGGGCTGGAGAGATAGTACAGCGGGGAGGGTGTTTGACTTGCACGCGGCCGACCCGGGTTCGATTCCCAGCATCCCTTAGGGTCCCCCGAGCACTACCAGGAGTAATTCCTGAGTATATGAACCAGGAGTAACTCCTGTGCATCGCTGGGTGTGACTCAAAAAGCAAATAATAACAATAATAAATAAGTAAATAAATAAATATGGGCCCTTGCAGGGCTGGAGAGAGAGCACAGCGGGGAGGGCGTTTGCCTTGCATGTGGCCGACCCGGGTTCGATTTCCAGCATGCCATATGGTCCCCTGAGCACCACCAGGAGTGACTCCTGAGTGCAGAGCTAGGAATAACCCCTGTGCATCGCCAGGTATGACCCAAAAAGCAAAATAATAATAATAATAATAATAATAATAAATAAATATGGTATTTGGGGATCTAAAAAGGCTGTGTCCCAAGCAAATGCTCTACCACTGGACTATCTATCTCCCACTGGACTATCTCCCCAGCCCAAAAAGAGACTAGACTTTATTTTTGTTTGGGGACCACACCCAGCTGTGATGAGGGCTTGCTCCTGGCTCTGTCCTCAGGGGTCATTCCTGGTGGTGCTCAGGGGACCTTATGGGGTGCCAGGGATTGAACATGGGTTGGCTGTGTGCAAGGCCAGCATTTTATCTACTGTACTATCTCTCTGGCCCTGAGACCAGATTTTTAAAGTACTCTCTATACGGCTCGATTTTATTCTGCAGGCTACGGGAAGCTGCCAAAAAGCTTTATGTCAGAAAATTATTCTCGTCTCTTTGTATCTGGGATAGAATAAAGCAGCGTATGCAGATCTTCCACAGTATGTCAGGTATGGAGGTAGATGCTGAAGATAGAAAATATGTAATTAGGGGCTGGAGCAATAGCACAGCGGGTAGGGCTTTTGCCTTGCACGCGGCCGACCGGGGTTCTAATCCCAGCATCCCATATGGTCCCCTGAGCACTGTCAGGAGTGATTCCTGAGTGCAGAGCCAGGAGGAGTGACCCAAAAAGTAATAAAAAAAAAAAAGTAATTAAAGAGCTGGAGAGAAAATACAGCAGGAAGGTGCTTGGCTTGCATGCGGGTGATCAGGGTTTGATCCCTGCTACTTCATATTGTGTCCTGAGCACCCCAGGAGTAAGCCCAACCCACAGGTGGGTGTGCCCACCTCCAAACACACACTCACACACACACACACACACACACACACAGAGAGAAAATATGAATTAAATCATGATCATTGACCCTGGTGCATAGCACCAGTGGCTCGCACTGAGATTTGACTTAACGAACACAAATCATCATAGTGCTAGCATCAATGTGTTAATGCCACTTGATGCCACCCAGGGTGTGAACTCCTGGAGCAGAGGCAGGATGGGATTGGGAAAGAAGAGCATTCACTCAGGAATATTGATTTTGATTCTAATGTTTGAAACTTTATTTAAACACTGTGACAAAGCTGTTCATAATACAGTCCTTTCGGTAACCAACATTGCAACACCAAGTCCTACCACCAGGATGACCTTCCCCCAACCAATGTTCCCAGATCTCCGCCTCCCCCTCAGCCTGCCTCCCTCAGCAGGCACAAAATAATTGACTCTATATTTCTTGTTACAACATATATCTCACAATGGAGTGACTGAAGTCATTGTCTGAGGATTTCCTGAGCCTGATAGGTTCTAGCTGAGCTTTCTGTGTAATTGTTTCCAGTCACTGAGCTGAGTGGGTTTCTAAGTAACTTTTCCATCCAACTTGCTGTGTACAAGGCAAGAGCCCCACCACTGGATGTGAAATTTGGCAGATGCGGCCGCATGCTCCAGGAGCTGCTAAACTAAGTGGCTTTAGCAGCTTGGTGAGTCTCCAGATTGGGTCGTTTATATGTCCGAGGAGGTCGAGCGGTGGGTGGGGCACTGCCTTCCAGCAGAGTGGGAACCCGACTTGTCCCCATCCCAAGAAGGTTCTGGAGATCTCAGCCCAGAGCCAGGGCCTAGACAAGCCATGGAGCAGGGCCGTTTATATGCCAGAGGAGGTCAAGGCCTGTTTAGAAGGGGAATGGGGAGTGCTGGAGCGATAGCACAGCGGGGAGGGCATTTGCCTTGCGCGCGGCCGACCCGGGTTCGATTCCCAGCATCCCATAGGGTGAGCACCACCAGGAGTCATTCCTGAGTGCATGAGCCAGGAGGAACCCCTGTGCAACACTGGGTGTAACCCAAAAAGGAAAAAAAAGAAAAAGAAAGGGAATGGGTTGGGCTAGGGAAGGGGAGGAAAGTCACATTAGAGCCCCTGGGCCATTTGCAATTGGGTGAGGGGCTGCAACTGCTGCAGGAACCAGAGCACCTGGGGATTTCAGATGGGGTTTCAGCAGCAGGGAAAATGAGCACTGAGGGGCCGGAGTGATGGTATAGCTGAGAGGGTGTTTGCCTTGCACACAGCCGACCTGGGTTCGATTCCCAGCATCCCATAGGGTCCCCCAAGCACCGCCAGGAGTAATTCCCGAGTGCAGAGCCAGGAGGAACCCCGAGCATCATCGCTGGGTGTGACCCAAAATAGCAAAAAAAGAAAAAAGAAAAAAAGAAAGAAAATGAGGAATGAGGAGCAGAGAGTCAGTGCCAGAGTCACTGCTGTTTGAGGGATGTGTTGGTGGAAGCTTAGAACTAAGGAGGGGCCTGCTAGAGGCAGACCGCAGGGTGTGCAGAGAGAACATCAGGCCTCTGAGGTAAGATTTCAGGGCCATTAGCATGGTCACTGGCTCCTCCTGGCCTTTTTTTTTTTTCTTTTGCTCCTGGCTCATGCACTCAGGAATTACTCCTGACGGTGCTGGGGGACCATATGGGATGCTGGGAATCGAACGCGGGTCGGGTCCGGCTGCATGCAAGGCAAACGCCCTTCCCGCTGTGCTATTGCTCCAGCCCCCTGATTCAGCCTTTTGTTTTCTGAACAAAAGAAGTCTCTGCTGCTTCCATGTTTCCAGTCTTTCATGGGCGACTTTTCTCTCTGCTGGAGCAGGAGAGGCTGTTTGATCTGTGAAAGTGTGGAAACCGGAACAAACATGCATGGGCGGTCAAGTATAAGACAGCACTGGCCCAGGTGACCTTCAACCCAAAGGCCAGAGCTGCAGTTGGCTTTCTATGGACAGCACACCGCAAAGGCCAAGGAAATGGAGGTTCACAAGAAGAGGCAGGGGAAGAGCCTGGTCTCGCGGTGCTGTCCAGTATGGCAGCTTAAATCTTATTAGGAGGCTCTGAGAGATAGTACCAGGGTTAAGGCTTAAGGCATTTCTCTTGCATTTCACCAAGTATGTACCCCTCTCTGGGGCAGGAGTGATAGTACAGTGGGTAGGGCATTTGCCTTGCACATGGCCGATCTGGGTTCCGTTTCCAGCATCCCATATGGTCCTCCGAGCATCACCAGGAGTAATTCCTGAGTGCATGATCAAGGAGTAACCCCTGTGCATCGCCAGGTGTGACCCAAAAAGAAATAAAAAATGTACCCCTCTCAAATAAAACAGTAATGATTTTTAAAAAAAAAAAATTTGGGGGGGCACATTTAGCAGTGCTCAGGACTTATTCCTGGCTCTGTGCTCAGGGATCATTTCTGGTAGGGCTCAGGAGACCATATGTGGTGCTGGGGATTAAACCCAGGTTGCTTGCATTGCAAAGCAAGCACCCTACTGGCCGTTCTATTGCTCTAGCCCCGTAAAACAATTTAATTTATAGAGAGACAATAGCCAGTTGTCTCTCTGCCTACTAAAGAAAAAATTATTGGGGAAGTAGAAACACCATTGAAGTTTATTTGTAGGGCCGGAGGGATAGTATAACAGGTAGGGCATTTGCCTTGCATGAGGCCGACCCGAGTTCAATTCCCAGCATCCCATTGGGTCCCCCGAGCAATGCCAGGAGTAATTCCTGAGTGAAGAGGCAGGAGAACCCCTGAGCATCGCTGGGTGTGATCCAAAAAGAAAAGAAGGAGGAGGAGGAGGAGGAAGAGAAGGAGGAGGAGGAGGAGGAGGAGGAGGAGGAGGAGGAGAAGGTGGAGGAGGAGGAGGAGGAGGAGGAGGTGGAGGAGGAGGAGGAGGAGGAGGAGGAGGAGAAGAAGAAGAAGAAGAAGAAGAAGAAGAAGAAGAAGAAGAAGAAGAAGAAGAAGAAGAAGAAGAAGAAGAAGAAGGAGAAGCTTTAGTTGCTAGGGCTGGAGAGATATATAGTGGGTAAGGGCGTGTGCTTGCATGCGGCCTACCTGGGTTTATACCTTGCACTACACATGGCCCCCTAATCCCAGTCAGAAGTGATTTTTAAACATAGCTGGGTGTTAGCAAAAAAAAAAAAAAAAGAGAGAGAGAAGATTCGAGTAACTGACCAGCTGACATACCCTGGCATCATGTTCTGGGGGTCCTCTGCCTATGCGAAGAAAGAAGATGGTGAAAGCTGAGACTGAGCCCACAGAGTTGAGTGTAGAGCTAGGCAATGAGCACCTCTTCCTGGGTGCACAGTGTCCTGCTACTGTGTCACCAGAGATGGCAGGAGGAGTGGAGGGACCAAAGAAGTTCTTTCGGCTGCTGGGAACAAGAGATGATCAGCAGAGCTCAGGGAGGCTTTCCCGGAAAGGAAGACCCAGGGACTTGGCACAGGGGCTCCAATCCAGTTGAGAGAAGGTTCTGGATTCCTTCTTCTTAAGTTGTGCTGTGACTTCCTGAGAGCACTTCCTCTGTTCCTTGTAGGCAGGGTCCATGTCACTTTCATTCAGTTCTGTGTCTGCCACATAGCACTGTGTTTCCCACTGAGAAGGACCCAACACGTCTGTTAAACTACAGCAGCTGAAGCTTGATAGCAAGGATAACAAGAAACCTGAATGGGTCAGGGAGGTAGGACAGGAGGGAAGGTGCTTGCCTTGTGTGTGGCTGATGCATGCTTGATCCCCAGCATCTCAACGGGTCCCCTGAGCCCTGAGCAAAGCTGGGTAAGGCACAGAAGAAAGAGAAAGAAAGAAAGAAAGAAAGAAAGAAAGAAAGAAAGAAAGAGAAGTAGGCAAGCAAAGAAAAAGAGAAAGAAGAAAGGAAGGAGAAAGAAGGAAGGAGCGAGTAGGGAGGGAGGGAAGAAAGGGAGAAAAAAGAAGGAATAAGGGGGCTGGAGCAATAGCACAGCAGGTAGGGCGTTTGCCTTACATGCGGCCGACCTGGGTTCGATTTCCAGCATCCCATATGGTCCCCCGAGCAACATAAGGAGTAATTCCTGAGTGCAGAACCAGGAGGAACCCCTATGACCCAAAAAGAAAAAAAAAGGAATGAGGAAGAAAGAAGGAAAGAAACGCTGGGGAGATAATACAGCAGGTAGGGTGCTTACTTTGCATGAGATTAATCCTGGTATGACCAATATCTGGCACCCCCACTTGGTCCCCCAAGCCCACCAGGAGTGATTGATCCCCAAGTCCAGAAAGAGTCAGGAAGAATCCCTGAGCATTGCCGGGTGTGGCCCCCAAACAAAAATAAACCAAAAGAGAAAAAGAAAAATGTGTTTAATGACCCTGTAGTTAGATGTGAGTCAAAGTTGCTGGTGCATGAAAGTTGTCGGGTAGTGTCCATAGGAATAAATACGCCTTCCTGGGGTTAATGAACATTCTGTGATGAGTTAATGACCGTTGTGTGGGCCACACACTCAAACCAACAGCATTAAGGTTATGCTGGCTTAGATGCCTAAGAGTTCATCTTAGGAGTCCAACTTTGGAAAATGCAGGCATGGATTGCAAAGGAAAAAATGAAAGGTGGAATATAAGGTCACTGGAATCAAAACGGGGATTAGAAACAGAATGAGAAGGGCCAGAGAGATAGCTCTCAGGCTGAGTACATGCTTTGCATGTAAGAGGCCTGGGTTTGACTTCAGGTCCTGAAGGATCCCCTAAACACTGTCAAGAGCAAACCCTGAGGGGCTAGAGCGATAGCACAGCAGGTAGGGCGTTTGCCTTGCACACAGCCAACCTAGGTTCGATTCCCAGCATCCCATATTGTCCCCTGAGCACCGCCAGGAGTAATTCCTGAGTGCAGAGCCAGGAATAACCCCTGAGCATTGCTGGGTGACCCAAAAAGCAAAAAGACCACACCCTGAGGGACTGGAGTGATAGCATAGCAGGTAGGGAGTTTGCCTTGCATGCGGTTGACCTGGGTTCGCTTCCCAGCATCCCATATAGTCCCCTGAGCACCATCAGGAGTAATTTCTGAGTGCAGAGCCAGGAGTAACCCCTGTGCATCGCCAGGTATAACCCACTGTAGCACTGTAGCACTGTTCTCCCGTTGTTCATTGATTTGCTTGAGCGGGCACCAGTATCATCTCACAACAAATTGTTGTTATTATTTTTGGCATATCAAATACGCCACCGGTAGCTTGCCAGGCTCTGCCGTGGGGGCGAGATACTCTCGGTAGCTGCCAGGCTCTCCGAAAGGGGCCAGGTATAACCCAAAAGAGAGAGAAAAAAAATAAAGAGCAAACCCTGAGCACAAAGCACTCACTTCTCTAGCATCACCAGATACGGCCCAAAATAAACCAAACCCAGGGCTGGAGAGATAGCACAGCGGATAGGGCGTTTGCCTTGCAGGCGGCTGACCCGGGTTCAATTCCCAGCATCCCATATGGTTCCCCAAGCACCGCCAGGAGTGATTCCTGAGTGCAGAGCCAGGAGGAACACCTGTGCATCGCCGAGTGTGACCCAAAAAGCAAAAATAAAAAGGTAAAAGGAGACAGAAAGAAGAGGACCCCAAGTTCTGGGCTTCAAGGCCTCGAATCCTCACTTAGGCCTTCATGAGCCGTTTCTCTATTAGGCAAATAGGCAAAGGGGGATAACCCAGGAAGCTGTAGAGAGGAATTCACTTATGAATGAGAAGGAACCGGAGATGAAGCCCTTCCACATGATCGTGAGGTAATTTCTTAGGATGCCAGGCTAGAAGGCAGTTTCCAGGGTCGCCAGCCTCCTTTCCTGCTTCTCAGCTGGCCTCTTTTTTTTTTTTTGCCACCTTCAGAAAATGTGTAAGAAGTACGTACAGCTTTCCCATGCAACTGGTGGGAAATATTCTCAGTTGGGCTTGGGAGTAAGAGAACTCTAGGAATACACAGGCAAGTCTCTGCAGGACCTCTGCAAGGGTTCCCTGGAAATGAGCAAACACAGGCTGGCATCGGTTACTCTCTCTGGTTCCAGAGCCCGAGACTGACCCCCAAGGACTGTGTGTGGGTAGGGGGGTGGCCTTCAGCCTTCTTCATCTTCCTTCCAGGTCATCCCAAGTCTCACTTCCAGCTTTTTCCTCCTGAAGAGAAGCCCCGGGGAGGAAGGGTCTGTGCACAGGCAGGAGATCTCGGTCTCCCGCTTCCTAGATCTTTTGTCCCCTCGAGGTCCCCATGGACTCCAAGGGCCAAAACTCTGCTTCTCAAGGCGCTCCCTGGGGCCTAAGGGGCAGGATTCCCATTCTCTGCCGCTCCATCTCCCTGGAATTTTCCACTGCAGCTGCCTCCGCTCCCAGACACCCCTCCCTGGGCAAAATTCCCGGCTCCCTCCGCCTCGCCTTCCCCAATCACACCTCATTCCCACCCCCGGCCCCGAGGCCCAGCCCACAGTCCGGCCCACACCCCACTCGGAGCCCGGTGGTCCCTCGTGAGGGTCCTGCGAGGCCAGGCCCCGACCGACCGGTGACAGGGAGGGTCCCCGACACCGGCCAGGGCCGGGAGAAAGGACACTGGAGGGGCCGGTCCCCCGTGGGGCTGGGGTGGGGGGAGTGGCCCTCCTCAAATCCCCATATAAGGCAGGGCAAGCGGTTCGGTTCCGGGATTGGCTGATTCAAATGAGCATTCCACCTGGCAACAGGATTCCTATTGGCTCCCGGGGAAAAATAGGAGGAAGGTGGATGGAGGTTGTCGGCGGCGGTGATTGGAGGGGGGAGGGGAGTGGAGGTGACCGGAGTAGGGGGCGGTTACCAGGGCAACAGGGTAAGAGCCCAGCAGGGTGTCCGAGACAACAGGCGGGGCCCGGGAGGTGGAGAGGAGGGAAGAGGAAAAGGAGGGTGGGAGGGAGAGGAAAGAGACGGTCGCGAGGGAGCGAGACAGCGAGACTCTGCGGGGCGGGGGGGGGGGGGGGGAGGGCGGAGGGGGCGAGACGCGAGGCCCGAGAGTAGCCGGGATGGGGCCGGTCGGGGAGCGCCGAGGACCGGGGAGGGCGTCGGAGCAGAACGAGGGCGCGCGGCGGGGCTGGCAGGGACAGATGGACGGGGCCGCCCTGGGTGGGGCCGCGAGGGCTTGGACCAGCACGGGAGATTGGGGTGGGGGGGGGACGTGCGCACCCGGGACCCCAACCCTGGTGCCTTCAAGCCCTCCCATCCCGACCGACGAGAGAGCAGTGCCCGCCTCTCGGAAGAAAAACACTCAAAAACGAGAAGAACGAGCAGGACAAATAAGGGAGCGCGCGCACGTCCAAGCCCTTGTCCGTCTGCCCAGGGTCCCGCCACCTTCCCGACCTTTCCACGCGCCGCCGCGCCTCTCCCCTCCGGAAACCCTCCCAAGCTTCCCTGAATGCCCCCCAAAGAGACTGAGGCCGAGCCTGGTGTGCGTGGGGGGGTGGATGGGTGGGACCCAGACCTGGACCACCCCCGGCAGGAGGCGATTCTGATACAGGACGGAGATCGATGGCAACCAACGAAGCAAAGCGCTATGGGGCCAAGGTGCCAAAAAGACCCACCGGGAGGAAAAATCCTTTCTAAGGGCCGAGGGGACTGACTCAGATCAGCCGAGAGCGGCGAGGCGGGGAAGGGGCCGGGCTGGAAAGGGTGGGAGAGGGCAAGTGAGAAAGTGGAGAAGAGGTGAGAACCCGGGGCGCAGCGGAGCGGAGCGGGGAGCGACGACGGAGAGGAAAGGGGAGCAGGCCGGAGGAATGAAACATGGGGAAGGCACGAGCCGAGATGGATGAGGAGACACGGGGGCGGGGGACCGGGAGACCCCAGCCAGGGGTCCACTAGGGGTGAGGGACGGGGGGCGCTGCCCCTTTCCGGCCCCCGGGCGTCAGACAAGGCCAACGGCAAGAACAGGGGCGCGCGCCGAGAGGGCGAAAATGCAGCACCCTTGGAAGTAGCGCCCCGACCTCTTCCTCTCCTCTAGGCGGTTCTCCTAAATACCTGCCCAGTCTTTCCCATCTGTCTCCCCACCCCACCCGTGGGCAAAACCTCCAGGTCTTTATATATTTATCTATTTATTTTGGGGGGGAGCACGGGCCAGTCGGATTCGGATCCTCCTCCTCCTCCTCCTCCAGGCCGCCCCCAAAAGCCAGGCTGCACGATCGCAGGGCTGGAAGGGGGGGGGGGGGTTGCAGAGGCCCCTCCCCGCAGGAACCCCACCCCTTCCCACCTTCTCGTCCCGCTCCCTCGCTCGGGTAGGCGCGTGCGTCCGTCCGTCTCTCCAGAGTCCCCCCCCTCCCTCCTCTCCCGCTCTCCCTCCCCGCGCTCGCATCCTCCTCTCCCCACCTCTCCAACCTCCGCTTTCATCCCCCTCCCCGCGCCTTCCCCTCCCCTCCCGGCCGCCGCCGCCGCCGCCGCCGCGGCCGCCTGCCCCACCCCTGGGAAGCCCCTCCCGTCGGGCAGCGCCGCCTTTATAAGCGGGTTCCCCGGCCGGGGGCGGCAGCGGCTGGTCGGCGGCAGCTCTGCGGCTTGCGGGGGCGGCGGCGGCGGCGGCGACGAGCCCTTGCACCGAGCGATCGCGGCCCCGGAGCGCGCCGGCCCGCAGCGCCCGCAGCGCCCGCCCCGCCCGCCCGCAGCCCTGCGCGTGCCGGCCCCGGAGCCACCCCCGCCGCGCCCGCGCGCCCGGCCGCCAGGTTCCGCCGTCCCGGCCCCGGCACCATGTCGGAGAAGAGCGTGGAGGCAGCGGCCGAGCTGAGCGCCAAGGTACGGGCGGGGGCGGCGGCGCCCTGCACCCCCCACCCCCGGCCGCCCCCCGACGGCCCCGCGCCGCCCGGGCGCCGGGTCCCCGCGGACCCCACTCCGCCCTCCCCCACCCCCGCGCCGGCCTGCCGCTGCCTCCCCGGGCCCGCGCGGCGCCCCCTAGCGGCCCCGCGCGCCGCCGCCGCCGCCGCAGCCGCCGCCGCCGCTCCGGCCCCGGCCGCCGTCCGCGCCCCTCCCGGGGCCCCGGGCCCGCGCGCCCCGGCGGCTCCCGGCCCCCCGCCCCGCCCCGCCCCGCCGCGGGCGCTCCGAGTGCCGCGGGTGTAAACAGGCTCCCGCGGGAGGCGGCTGACGCTGCGCCCCTCCCCTCGGGGCCCCGCGGCCCTTCCCCGCCGACGGCTCCTGCCGGGGGGTCTCGCCCCCCACCCCCACCCCGGGTGTCACCTCTGATGATTATTCCCATGCCTCCGAGGCTGGCCTGCAGCTTGCATTGTATAGCCTTTCCCCCCTCGCTCCCACCTCCCCCCCGATGGGAGCCCCGAATCTCCCGAGGCGCGCAGGGGGGAGGCGCGGCGCGGCCCTGGCCTTGGCGCGGCGCGGAGCCGAGCCGAGCCGACCTCGGGCGCCCCGGCTCCCCGCCCGCGCGCCCCCCGGGCCTCTCCGCCGCTCGCCTCTTTTTTTCGCAGCCCTGCTTTTAATTTCCCTCGGGACCTTTGCCGAATGTCGCCGGGGGAAATTAATCCAGCCAGGGGTGGGGGGGCTGGGAATCCGACCTTGGGGAGGAAGGGATGGGGGGGCGTTGAGGAGGGGAGAGGCGGGGGCTCGGGTCCCCCAGGCTGCCCGGAGGGCCTGGGATGGGAACGGGGCGAGCCCCCGGGGTTCGGAGGAGACGGTGGGAGGAAGGGGCCGCGCGGGGGGCCGGCGCCGAGGTGTGCCCGAGGCCCGCCGGGTGGGCCGCGCGCGCGCGCGGGCGGGCGCCGCTTCCAGGAGGCGCCTTTGTATGCGGGCGCCGGCGGCCAGCGTGCGGGCCTGCCCGTGTGAGCCGCTGCATGTCTGGGGGGGCCGGAGCCATGTTGCCGCTTTGTGAGCCTGCGTGGCTGCAGGCTGGTGCGTGCCAGGATGCCCAAACACCGGGCCATGTGTCTGCGGGGCGCGTGGGCGCTTTTCTGTGGCTGGGTGTGAATCGGTATCAGCCTGTGTCAGTGTGTGCCTGTGTCGGGTGAACGAGGCCAGGGAGCTGCTGAGCCCCAGGCCGAGGTCACAGAGCCTCCTGGAAAAGGGATCATGGAAGGACAGTGACCAGGGAACCGGACAGGGGAGCAGAGGGCCTGCCAGGGCCCTTGGACTTTGGCCCCGAGGCTTCCTCCCCCCTCCCCTTCTGGCCTCCTCCCCCCTTCCCTCCGTTCATCGTCGCAGATGGGAAACCCAACAGACCTAAAAAGGGGTGGGGGGGTCCCCCAGTCCCTTACGTAAGAAAATGCCAGGTAGGGGCCGGAGTCGCAGGACAGCAGAGAGGGTGCTTGCCGGGAATGCAGACAGCCCGGGTTCGATCCCCACCCCTCGCCTGCCCCGAACCCACCAGGATCCTTGAGCACGGAGCCAGGAGTAAGCCCTGAGCACCACCAGGTGTGGCCCCCAAAGCAAAACAGAGAAGCCCATTGAGCAGGAGTGCCCTGCCCGGCCCCAGCCCAGTGGGATGGGGCGGAGAAGCCTGCCAGTGGGTGAGAGCTCATTTCCTCCCTGGGCCAGTTCCACAAGGACCCGGCCGCCCAAGGAGCTCTCTTATCCCCCCAAAAAACTTCCACCCCCCTGGAATCAGATACACCAGCTGCTCCCCGTGCCTGATCCCAGAGACACCCGCGTGTCGCTCGCTGCCTAGGTGTCCAGAGAGAAGGGGAGTCTTGGAAGAGCATCTTCCTGCAGGGGAGGAGGAGGACATCCCCGGGGGTGCTTGCTTGGGGGAGAAACGGGGTGAGTGGTGGACAGGACCTCTCAAAGGTCCCACCCCGACAGGCATTCAGGGAGTTTGTTTACTCTCTTCAGCATCTCACATCCTTTCCTCACACTCCTTGGAGGGGTGGCTGCCCTTCCCCACCTGTGCACCCTCCCCCTCCCTCCCCCCCAACACAGAGACTGAGTAGGGGTGTGGGAGGGCGAGCCAGAGATGGTACCCAGGCCTTTGCGGTTCCCGCACTTTGTTTAAGTAGAAGCCAGAGGAATGGGGATGGAGGGGGGGCTCGTAGAGGTGATTCAGGGGAAAGACCCCCAAGGTAGACAAAAGGAGTTGGGGAGCAGGGCCAGCCGGGCTGAGGCCGGGGGTCCCAGGGGCTGGGGGGAGGCCTGAGCAGATGGAGAGGATTTGCTTTGCTGAGCCCATGCTGCCGGCCGAGTGGAGCGTGCACTGTACCTTGGCCCCACGTGCCGTCCTCATCACGGCCCTCCCTGGAGTCTGGGGGAGGCGATTGTGTGTGTGTGTGTGTGTGTGTGTGTGTGTGTGTGTGTCCGTGTGTGTCTGGGGTCTGTGTCCACCTTCAAGGTGAAACAGCTGGTTCTCAGGGACTACGAGGTGACACCTGTCTCCCCCGCAGGACCTGAAGGAGAAGAAGGAGAAGGTGGAGGAGAAGGCCGGCCGGAAAGAGCGGAAGAAAGAAGTGGTGGAGGTGTGAGGGGCACCCCCACCGCGATCTTGACCCGGGGGAGGGGAGCCGGGGTCCCACCTTGGTCTTGGTCTTGACCCCCCTCCGCACCCTCCTCCCCTGTTCCGTCTTCGCAGGAGGAGGAGAACGGCGCTGAGGAGGAGGAGGAAGAAACCGCGGAGGACGGAGAGGAGGAGGATGAAGGGGAAGAAGAAGGTGGGAGGGGCAGGGGGGTCGGGCTCCAGGGAGTCCCCCGAGGCAGGGCTGAGGGAGACCCCTGTGGGTGGAGGGGCATCAGTCCTGGCATCTGCCCTACCCCAATCACCCGTTTCTGGCTCCTCAGATGAGGAAGAAGAAGAAGATGATGACGAAGGGCCCGCGCTGAAGAGAGCTGCCGAGGATGAGGTTTGAGCCGGGGTGTGGGCTCCGGAGGGCTGTCGGGGACCGTGTGGACATGAGTCCCCATCCCTGTGGTATCAGGGGACCCCCCCCACCGCCTCCCACCTGACTGCCACCCAACCCTCCACAGGATGAAGCGGATCCCAAGCGGCAGAAGACGGAGAACGGGGCGTCGGCATGAGCCCCCCTGCCAACGGGCTGGGGGTGGGAGGGCCCCTCGGGTCCTCGCGGACGGCTGGGACCGGACCAGTGCGGCTGCCCTGACCTGGCTGCCTGCTCGGCCACCCCAGAGCTGCCACCTCCCCGTGTCCCCCAGCCTCCCTCCTCATTGCCGCCCCTCCAGACACCGTCCCTCCATCCTCACTGCCATGGTTCACCTTCCAACCTGCCCCCCGCCGCCCCCGTCCCAGTCCTCCCCCCTCCCCATCCCCCCCACGCCCTGTCCCTCCTCTGATGCCTCTGGGTCCTCCCCTTTGCATCCCAGCCTCATATCCCGCCATCCCTCCCCTGCCTGATCCCCTGGGCCTCCCCCAGACCCTCTCAGACAGCGCCAGGCCGGGGTGGGGCCGAGCCCCACAGCTGCCCCCTCCTCTCCCCCTTTTTTGTATAATTTAATAAAGAAACGGTCGCGCTTCTGTTTTTAACCTGTCTCCTGCTTGCCGGGAGGGGGTGGGCCCAGTGAGTGCCGCGGAGAGGGAGGGGTTGGGGTATTTCACCGCCCCCCAAGCTTAATTAAACTCACCGTGTGTCCTCCCCCAAGAAGACCAGAGTGCCCCGTGCTGCCGGGGTGGGCACATGGCACAGTTTCTCAAGACCTGATCCGTCTCTTGGGGATACTGAGCCCCTATAATACACTCCTGTGCTAGCCCACACCCCTTCTAGACCGCTGGCGCCGACAGGCAGCCCAGTGGAAAGCTACTGGCAACTTGCACTCAAGGTCCAGAAACAGGAAGTCCCGCCCTTGGCGTGGCTGGGAGGACTCAGGGTGGGGGGACCCCCGGGCATGGACAATGCCCTCTACATAGAAGGGACACCCAAGTGGCGGCTCTCAGGTGTGCTGTGCGGGGGAAGGGGGGGGTGGAGACCATCGGGCACCTTGCCAGTTCAGCTTCGGCTCTGCGGAGTGTTGTTTTGGAGTTGAACTTGGTCCGCAGGATTTCTGAATTTCTCACTTCTGCTCCCTTTTTGATTCAGAATTACTGGGGGGGCGGTGGGTAGCTGAGCCCACAGGGGTTTGAGTGGGAGGAGGGGTGTGACTCTTCTCCCCAGGATACAACACGCAATGCGTTTCAGGGACAAGATCCCACACACCTTTCATCTTCACATGCCCTGACACACACACACACATATACACACACACACATACACACACACACACACACCCCTCTTTCATCTTCCTGAGCCCAATGTGCGCACACTGAGCTTTTGTCTTCACAAGCCCCAAGACAGACTCACACCTTTCATCTTCACATACCCACACACACCCCTTTCATCTCCGCATGCCCCATACACACCGAGCTTTTGTCGTCACACGCTCCAATACACATACACACACCCCTTTCATCTTCACATGCCTCAATACACACACACACAGAGCTTTCGTCTCCACGTGCCCTGGTACACACACACACACACACACACACAAACACACACACACACAGAGCTTTTGTCTCCACGTGCCCCGATACACACACACACACACACACACACACACAGCTTTCCTCTGCGTGCCTCAACTAAGGCACGAAGTTTGTTCATTTAAGCTTTTCTCAGTGTCATCTGTAAATGGGGGAGAATGTTAGGTTTCGGGGATTCCTGCTCTATCAATATGCTTTAGATGGTGACTTGGACATGGTTAAGAGTTAATCCAATGCATTTGTTCTCTGGGCTTGGGGTGCCCTTTCCTAGACCTGCTGTGTTTTTTTTGGGGGGGTCACACCCTGTGATGCTCAGGGTTAACTCCTGGCTCTGCACTCAGAAATGACTCCTGGCGGTGCTCCGGGGACCATATGGGATGCTGAGGATCGAACCCAGGTTGGCTGCGTGCAAGGCAAATGCCCTCTCCACTGTGCTATTGCTCTGGCCCCTCGACCTCCTGTTTTCTTCCACTCATGACCCATTTGCCCCTGAGACATTTTTATGTGACCCCCCAGGTATACAGACAGTAAGAAGATACACAAAAACAACATTTACTGATAGAATCCTACAAAAAAAAACTTGACACGGTTTTGTTTTGGGGGTTTGGGGGCCACACCCTGTGTTGCTCAGTCCTCAGTGGAACCTGCCACTGATCAAAGGGGACTGAGGTGCCAGGGATAGAATCCGGGTGGGCTGCTTGCTTGCAAAGCAAACGTCTCAACCCCTGTATTATCTCTCTGACCCTAAACGCTGAGAGTATTTTCATGACCCATACATTCAGTTACGGGATCCGTATGGGGTCACGGCCCACACTTTTAAGAGATCAGATTTTAGGGGACGGTAAGACTGCCTGTCTACGACATTTATCCTAAGAGTCACCACTTGGAGAGGCAGTGGCAAGGTGACTAAGGTCAGGGAGGCCAGGGGGATGTGGGGGATCACAGAAGGTCTGGCCAGAGGAGGCAAGAAGGCTGTTGGGGGGGCCGGGAGGGACCAGAAAGGGTTTGGAGTCTTTGTTGGTTTGGTTTTTGGTTGGGGGCCACACCCGGTGATGCTCAGGGCTTTCTCCTGCACTCGGGAATCCTTCCTGGCGACGCTCCAGGGACCTTATGGGAGGTCGGGGATGGAACCAGGTTGGCTGCGTGCAAAGCCAGCGCCCTAAGAAAGGGTTTAGATTTGGAGCGAGGGACAGGAAGTCCTGGGGACAGGGTCCTGTCAGCGGGAGGGGAGGGCACGGTGGCAGGGGACACCGGGACAGAGGAAATAAACAAGGGGAGCGCCACCACAGGGGTGGAGGGTAATGTTGCTGGGAATCAGCCCCCTCACACTTTCCACTGCGAAGCGAAACCGTGAACCCTGGGGTGTGTGTGTGCAGGGGGGCGACGTGGAGGGGAAGTGGGGAGAGGTGCAGTGAAGGCAGAAGGGCGGAGGCCAGGGCCTGGAGGAGCACGGCCACCTCCCAGCTCACTAGGCCCCCCACTCCGCTCTGCCCCCCCCAGCCCCCCTTCCCGAGGAGCCCCTCTGCCCTCCCTCCCGCCGCCCGCTTTCTCCTGGGTTCCACTCCCTGCAGACGGTCTCCCCGTCCCTCTTCCTCCTCCATCTCCCTCTACCGAGCCTCTGTCTCTCTCTGATCGTCTGTCCATCTGTCCAGCCCAACCCCTTCCGGCCTGAATCTTTCCGTTGGAGGGCCCGGGGGGCGGCCCAGGCCTGAGGGGCGATGCGGGGGCCTCCGTTCCTCGACCTGCTGCTCCTGCTGCTGCTGTGTGTGGCTCCAGGTAAGGGGACCCCCTGCGGGCTGACCTCCAGGCACTGGCCAGGGCTGGCCAGAGGTGGCTGAGGCTCTTGGGCTTCTCCAAGTGTCCGCCTGAGCAGGGAAGGGGCAGGAACCCACCGTCTCCCTCGGGAACCTGAGGCTCCTTCGTGGTCCCCACCCCCACCCCAGTCTCATGATGGCTCATGGCCCTTCTCCCTGGCCTCTCTTCTCCTGCCCAGGGGAGGCGTCAGGGGCTGAGGCCCAGGTCCAGGTGGTGTGGACCCCGGAGGGGGTCCCTGCCCAGCTCCCCTGCATCTCCGCCAGCCCCTCCCAGGACCTGCGAATCCGAGAGGTCCTTTGGCAGCACGTCCCAGACAGGTATGCACCCCGAAAGGTGGGCAACACCAGCCCCTGGATCCGGCATCAGCCACACTCCCACCTGCACCCCCAAATCCAAGATCTCCTCCTCTGAGCTGTCAGAGAAGCTGAGCTCAGCCCTGGGGCACCCCCCCAACCTGGCTTCTTCCCTACGGGGTGTGTGTGTTGGGGTGGGTACCCAGGGTCCCCCTTAGGGATGTCTGCAGTCCTGACAGCTTCCTGCTGCCATATGGTGCTGGTGTGGGGGGTGCATCTTACCCTCCGAATTGCAGTTCACTCTCTGTCTTTCTGTCTGTCTGTCTGTCTGTCTCTCCCCGGACCTCCCATGCCCAGCGCGCCTTTTGGGGCCTCCCCGCACCCTCCAGCCCCGGGCCCCGCCGAGGCTGCCCCTCGGGGCTACACCGTGCTGCGGCTGACCCCCGGGGGCGTGCGCAGCGGGAAGCAGCCCCTGCAGCCCCGCGTGCAGCTGCGCCAGCGCGACCTGCAGCGCGGCGACTTCTCGCTGTGGCTGAGCCCGGCCCGGCGCGCCGACGCCGGCGAGTACCGCGCCTCCGTGAGCCTCCGGGACCGCCGCGGGCACCGCAGCGTCGCCTGCCGCCTCCGGCTGCGCGTGGGCCAGGCCTCCCGTAGGTGGGGGCGGGCGGCGGGCAGGGGCAGGAGGGGCGGGGGCGCGAGGGCATCACCCCCGGGGCACCCCTTCCCCCCAATCCGCACCCCGGCCGGCGCGGCCGGGCTGCGCGCATCGCGCGTCGCGGGGACGCGCTGGGGAGGGGTTGGGGGGAGGCGGCATCTGGACCAGTGATTCATCCCAATCTCCCGGGCTGGGCTTCCTGGGGGTCCTCAGTTGGGGGTGCGGGGGAGAGGGAAGCGCAAACCCCACCAAGTTCACTCCAGATGAGGCTCAGGGGAGTGGGGGGGTGGGGGCGCCCTCCCCCACGCCTGCATCCCTCGTAAAGCATCCACAGGTACCACCAGGCTTTTGAACCTGGGGGGGGGGGGGGAGGAAGGTTCTGGAAGGAGAAACAGACAGCCTGGTCCCCGCTCCCAGGAGGAGCGTCCAGTTGGCTCACGGGCCGGTCGGGAGAGTGTTTCCGTTTCCGTCTCAGCTCACACCTTCCTCCTCCTCCTTGCAGTGACGGTGGCCAGCCCCTCCCCCTCGGGGGCTCTCAGGGCCTCCGACTGGGTCGTCCTGAACTGCTCCTTCAGCCGCCCCGACCTCCCCGCCTCCGTGCGCTGGTTCCGGGGCGCAGACAGAGCCCCGGTACCCGCCGCCCCGCGCCTCTACGCTGCGGGAAGCTTCCTCTTCCTGCCCCAGGTCCGCCCGGCCGACTCCGGCCTCTGGGGCTGCGTCCTGGCCTACGGGGATGGCTTCAACGTCTCCATCACCTCCATCCTCACCGTTTCGGGTAACGTCACCTCTCCACCTGCACATGTGACCACAACTCCTTCCTGCCCGCCCGCCCGCCACCTCCTCACCCGGACTGACGGATTCCCCAGTGAGGCCCTTGGCAACGGGGCCACGTCAGTGGCAGTGCTGGGGGCCTGGCTGTTGAAATACCTTTTCCCATTAAGACCAACTCCTGGCCAGCCTTGATTCTCTTCTTGGTCCCACCTGGGTGGCCAGACCTGAGTGTGAATTTCTGGGCATCCTTTTTTTTTTTTCTTGCTTTTTGGATCACACCCAGCGATGCACAGGGGTCACTCCTGGCTCATGCACTCAGAAATTACTCCTGGCGGTGCTCGGGGGACCCTATGGGATGCTGAGAATCGAACCCAGGTCGGCCACGTGCAAGGCAAACGCCTTCCCTGCTGTGCTATCTATCGCTCCAGCCCCAAATTTCTGGGCATCCTTGGCTCAGCCCTCAAGCCCTGCCCTCTCCAGAGGCTGCCCCCCAAAACCCCCCAATCCGTCACCCCTGGGCCTCCCCGCCTGCTCTGGTTTATCTTGGCTTCTCTTCCTTTCCAGGCCTGACGTCCCCAGCCCCCCTGACGGTGTATGCTGCCGCGGGTACCACAGCAGAGCTACCCTGCCACCTGCCCCCCGTGGTGGGGACCCAGTCTCCCCTCAGTGCCCAGTGGACCCTTCCTGGGGGCGGACCGGACCTTCTGGTGCCCGGAGACCAGGGAAACTTCACCCTCCGGCTGATCGCCGTGAGCCGGGCCCAGGCCGGGACCTATACGTGCCGGGTCCGTCTGCAGAAGCAGGGATTCAGTGTCACTGTCACTTTGGCCGTCATCACAGGTCAGCCCCAGGTGGGAAAGGAGTGAGTGCCCAGGACTGGGGATTGGAGGGAGGACCGGGAGGGGATGCAGGTTGGGCAGAGCCTGGGCAGGTACACCCCATGACGCCAGGGGACTCTTCTCTCACCCCCCCCATTGACAGCACTGAGATGGAAAATCACCCCTGAGTCACCAGACGAACGTTCCACTCAGAGTTAAGGGACTCCCCTTTTTCCCAAGGCCCGGGGGAGGCTTTGAGAAAGGAGCAAGAGATGGCGAAAGTGTGAATGGTTTCAGGGGAGTAGGAAGGCCCAGGGATGTGGCCCAGGGGTAAAATACACGCCTCCATGTGTCAGGTCCGGGGTTTCATTCCTAAACCACACACGTCTCCCCCGCATCACCCCAGGTCCCCTTCCTGCACCCCTGGTGTGTCCCCGTACTAGCAATAACAAAATAGATTAAAAAGGGGGGGGGGCTGGAACCATAGCACAGCGGATGGGGCGTTTGCCTTGCACACGGTGGACCCAGGTTTGATTCCCAGCATCCCGTATGGTCCCCCGAGCACCGCCAGGCGTAATTATGAGCCAGGAGTAAACTCTGTACAATCCCGGGTTGACCCAAAAAGCAATAATAATAATAATAATAATTAATAAAGGGGGGCGGAGCTGTACCCCTGGTGGTTAAGCACTTGCCTTGCAGGCGACTATCTCTGGTTCAGTTCCCTGTATGGTCCCCTGAGCACCTCCAGGGGTCACTCCTGAGCACAGGGCCAGGCCATCCTGAGCACTACCTCCCTTCCCCCTCCGAAAAGAAGTTGGGGGGGACTGGAGCAGTAGTACAGTGGGTAGGGCGTTTGCCTTACATGTAGCCGGCCTGGGTTCGATCCCAAGCTCTCCTTATCGTCCCCTGAGCACCGCCAGGAGTGATTCCTGAGTGCAGAGCCAGGAGAATTGCCGGGTATGACCCAAAAAGCCAAAGAAAGAAAGAAAAGAAAAGAAAAGAAAAGAAAAGAAAAGAAAAGAAAAGAAAAAAGGGGTCTATTTCTAGTCCCAGTGTCCACTTTGGGGCCAGGGCTTGGGTTAAAGTTGCAGGAAGTGACCTGGATTTGGGAATCTGTCCCCGGGTCAGCAAATATTTACTGAGCAAAGACTTTCTCAGACAGTAGAAAACAAACCCAAACCTACCTGGCTCCAGGGGCCCGTATGCGTTTACTGGTTGCTCTGGGCCACAGCAGGTGACCCAGTGTTCACCTGTCCCTCAGCTGTTATACCATATAGTAACGCTGAGTGGGCAAGTGAATAAATGAGTTTCCTAATAAATATGTCTCCCAGGCCAGGGAGACTTCTGGAAGCTTCTCTGGGTTGAAACTCAGGTTGGGTTCCGTCCCGGGTTCCATAGCACTGCCATGTGTGGTCCCCCGCCCCCAATAACGGCCTCCTAAGGGCTGGTGCTGAATGTTCATTATTCAGGGAATGGAACCTTCTGGAACGCTTCCCCGAAGCCCTGAAGCCCCACTTTTCCTCACACCCAGTGCTTGCTGCTGACTTAGCCCTGACTCAGCCTTTCTGCCTGTCTCCCCCATCCAGTCAGCACCTCAGTTCCTCCTTATTTAATATTCAGGGTCACACCCTGTGATGCTCAGGGATTTCTCCTGGCTCTGTGCTCAAGGATCACTGCTAGAGGTGTTCGAGGGCCCATAGGTGGTGCTGGGGATCGAACCTGGATCAGCCATGTGCAAGGCAAGTGCCCTGCCTCCTGTCCCGTGACTCCAGCCCAGTTCTTCCTGTCTCAGTTCTTCCTCAGGGCCATTGGCTCGCGTCCATTTTCTTTTTTCTTTTTTTGTTTTTGGGTCACACCCAATTATGCACAGGGGTTGCTCCTGGCTCTGTACTCAGGAATTACTCCTGGCAGTGCTCGGGGACCCTATGGGATGTTGGGAATCGAACCCGGGTCGGCCGCGTGCAAGGCAAACACCCTACCCACTGTGCTATCGCTCCAGCCCCAAACTCACGTCCATTTTCATGCTGCTTTCATGGTGACCCAACGGGAAGACGCTGTTCCCCTGTGTGAGAGAGGAGCTTCCCCAAAGCACACAGCTGTTCTGCGCTCGGGGTTACTTGGGGGTCTTTGTCACCCTGTCTGTGGGTGGGTTCCCGTCTGCCAGGCTGAGCTCAGGGCCTTCACCCTGGCTTCCTGCTTCCAGCCTTGAGTTGCGCTTTCTAGAGGCAGTGATCAGTTCCTGCTCTGGAAATGGGACTAACCAAAGGGGGACAGTATTTTCCAGAAGCACGACAAGGCTCTGAGCTACGTTGTGAAGACTAGCCAAGAGGGGCTGTGACGACGTGAAGGAATTGTAAGAAAGGGGGCTGGAGCGATAGCACAGCAGGGAGGGCGTTTGCCTTGCAGGTGTCCGACCAGGGTTCGATCCCCGGCATCCCATATGGTCCCCCAAGCACCGCCAGGAGTAATTCCTGAGTGCAGAGCCAGGAGTAACCCCTGTGCATCACTGGGTGTGACCCAAAAAGAAAAAGAGAAAAAAAAAAACGGATTGTAAGGGAGTGTGCTGGCAGATTTGCCATCCTATTGGATCATTTGAGTTGGAACAGGAACCCCCCCAAGGCAGTGGGGACCGGTGGGAGTGTTTGGGTGGTCCTGTGGGCCAACCGGAAATCTTTTCTTGTGTAGATTGATCTGGCTGTGACCCCAAGAGCTTCTCCTTGCCCTTGGCCTGTCAGTGCCCAGGGGAGTCATCCAGACTTGGGAGTCATTTTTTTTTTCTTTTTGGGTCACACATAGCGATGCTCAGGGGTTACTCCTGGCTCAGCACTCAGGAATTACTCCTGGCATTGCTTGAGGGATCATATAAGATGCCAGGGATTGAACCTGGGTTGGCCACGTGCAAAGAAAATGCCCTCCCCACTGTACCATCACTCCAACCCCCAGGAGTACCTTGAACCCCTAGTTTCCACTAAAGAAGATCTTTCTCCTCTGCTTTTTCAGTGACTCCCAAGTCCTCTGGGTCACCCGGCAGCGTGAGCCAACCCTTCTGTGAGGTCACGCCGGCGTCTGGACAGGAGCGTTTTCTGTGGATTCCCCTGGGCAGACAGTCTGAGGACAGCACCCTGGGACCCTGGCTGCTCCTGCAGGACCCCAGACTGCTTTCCCAGCCCTGGCAGTGCCAGCTGTACCAAGGGGACAGGCTTCTCGGGACGGCGCTCTACTTCCCGGAACACTCTCGCCCAGGTCTGACGTCCAGCAGGTCTCCCCGGCCAGCTCCAGGCCACTTGCCTTCATCTCATTTCCAGATTCCCCCTCCCCCCCGACCCCAAATTCTTTTTTCTCCCCATCTTGCACGCTGCAGTTACCACAGCATATTTGATGGGGTTCAGACAATAGGCAACAAATCATAGATATATATATATATATATATATATATATATATATATAAATATATGACTCTCGGACAGCCCGGCAAGCTATCCTGCCCACACGGGCAGAGCCTGGCAAGCTCCCCCTGGCATATTCGACATGCCAAAAACAGTAACGACAACAGGTCCCATTCCCCTGACCCTGAACGAGCCTCCAATCGTTGGGAAAAGACGAGTAAGAAGAGAAGTAAAATCTCAGGGCTGGGAGGAATAGAGACGTTACTGGCGCCTGCTCGAGTGAATCAAAGAACAATGGGATGACAGGGATACATACAGTGATTGCACCCTGACCCCCGGGCTCTTGTCTACGCCAGACCCTCCAGACCCTCCGCTGCCTTAATGAGCCGAATGATCTCTGCTAATCCCCTTCAGCGCCCTGGGCCTCATCTCTCTGTCATCTGTGAGGATGAGGTGAGATGTCTCATCTCCTCTGGATAGTGACCCTCGGCCTCCACCTGTCCCTTCTCTGCAGGTGCCTGGTCCTCTGGGGGAGCCCCTGGCGCCTCAAAAGCTGCCCATCTTCCTCTCTTCCTCACTCTGGGGAGTATTTTTCTGCTTCTTTTGGGAACCGGAGTCTATGGCTTTCATCTCTGGAGAAGACAGGTGAGCCAGAAGTATCCCCTCTCCTAAAATATTGGCTGCCACCCCCTTTTTAGTCAGATCACCCTTTTTTTCATCCACATCACCCCTTTTCCATCAGATCACCCTTTTTCAGTCAGATCACTCTTGTTTTTTTTTTTCTTTTTGGGTCACACCCAGCGATGCTCAGGGGTTACCCCTGGTTCATGCACTCAGGAATTACTCCTGGCGGTGCTCAGGAGACCCTATGGGATGCTGGGAATTGAACCCGGGTCGGCTACGTGCAAGGCAAATGCCCTACTCACTGTGCTATGGCTCCAGCCCCTCAGTCAGATCACTTTTTTCAGTCAGACCACCGAGGTGCCCCCTGAACTTCCCCTCAGACCCCTTCCTGCTTAATCCCTGCACTCTGGACCCCCTGGAATCTAGAAGGGCTGCGATTAGGCCAAAGAAGAGTTGGGGAGAACAGGGGTCTGTGAAGGAACAGACGGGCCTCAGTGCAGTGGTCTCCTCTGGTCCCTTCCCTTTCCCACGTCTCACCCCTTCCACTGCCCTTCCAGACCATCTCACAGTGGAGACCTAGAAGATTCTCTGCCTTGGAGCAGGGGGTTCACCCACCCGAGGCTCAGAGCAAGAGGGAGGACCTGGAGCCGGAAGACCCAGAGCTGGAGCCAGAGCTGGAGCAGGAGCTGGAGCCGGGGCTGGAAACTGCACCAGAGCTGGAGCTGGCGATGGAGCCGGGCCCGGAACTGAAATAGTCCTGAGCAGGAGCAGAGGCGCCAGCCGGCTCCACACCCCTGTCCAAGTCCAAATAAACGCCCCGTCAGCAGCAAGCCAAGCCTGACTCCTTGCCCAGAGAAGCTCCGGGTCGCTCCCCGCTTCAGGGGTTCCCGTCTCCCACCCCAGTCTCTTGACCCACTTTCCTCGGCCTCTCTCCTCCCCCTTCTGTCCCTGGTCCCCTGGGGCTTCTTCCTTGGTCTCTCTCCTGCATTCTCTCGCCTGGGGGGTTGCTTTTTGTGAGGGTCCAAAAGGCCTGCACCCTGCCCTCCCGCTCTCTCGCATGGGCTCTGAGGGCTGCCCTGGTTTCCTTTCGGTTTTTGTTCCTCTGCCTCCCCGTCCCCTCATCCCGTCCCATCACCCAACTTCAGCACAGGCTGTGGCCCTCTGGCTCCATTTTTCCGTTGTCCTTGACCCTGGCCTTCTGGGTCACACACACACATTCTCTCTCTGCTGAGGCACCTTCCTGACTGGATCCCACTGCCTGCACAGGGGCCTCAGGCCTACACACACACACACACACACACACACACACTCTCACACACACACACACCACAAAAACACACACATACACTCCTTCCGCTGAGTTGCCTTCCTACACACACACACACACAACACAAACACACACACACCCCTTCTGCTGAGTTGCCTTTCTACACACACACACACACACACACACACAACCTTCTGTTGAATTGTCTTCCTACACACAAACACACACATCCTTTTGCTGCGGTGCCCTCCTACACACACACACACACACACACACACACACACACACACACACAAAAACACACACATACACTCCTTCCGCTGAGTTGCCTTTCTACACACACACACACACACAACCTTCTGTTGAATTGTCTTCCTACACACAAACACACACATCCTTTTGCTGCGGTGCCCTCCTACACACACACACACACACACACACACAACACACACTGGCTCCCTCAGTTCCACGGAGGTCCAGAACGCCTGGTCTCAGGCTCCTGGCGACCTGTTAGATCTCGGCACGACAACACAGTGCCACCCAGTGGTCACTGCGTATCATGCACCGAGGCCCTGGAGTAGGGGCTGGCGGGGCATGGGGGATGGGGGAGCCCTCCAGATACCCGGCGCAGGCGACAAGGCCGGCTGAGGCGCCCGTGGAGGCAGGCAGTGCTGGGCGGGCTCGCTCCCCCGGGCCCTGCCCCGTGTGCGTTGAGCGACAGAGCGGCTGTCACATGTCTTGGGAGCCCTCCAGGAACCGGGCCGGAACAATCCATGCCTTGAGACACATGCCCGGGCCCTGGCCAAGTTGGGGTTCTAGTCTGACAAAGGGGAGCGCTGAGAACAAGGGCCCCACGTGGGGAGCACGCCGGCGGGCCAGCTGGCTGAGGTTGTGGCTTTGCCGGTCAGGAGTCCCAGTTTCTGAGCCGGCTCTGCTGATGTGCCCGGGACTGATAATGCCCAACCCCAGACCCCCTCAAAAGACAGCTGGTGGGCTGGAGCCATAGGACAGCTGGAAGGGCAAGTTTGCCTTGCATGCAGCCCACCCGAATTCAATCCACGGCATCCCATAGGGTCCCCTGAGCATTGCCAGCAGTACTTCCTGAGTGCAGAGCCAGGAGGAACCCCTGAGCATCGCTGGGTGTGGCCCAAAAAGAAAGAAAAAAAAAAGCAGGGTTTGAACACTGGCAGGGCTGGGCATGGGCATATTGGTCTGATCAGGGCGGCCCACAGTGGTCCAGCCAAGCATGCTGGAGGGGCCCCACCAGGGTCTGCTTCCTGCTCTCCGCAAGGACATTCCCGTGGGTGGGCCGGGCGTGACCCGCACACAGCACAGCCCTCCTGCAGCCTGGTACCCTGGTACGGGACCCGCCCTGCCAGGGGCATGGCTGGTGTTTGGCGGCAGTTTTGCCAAGGGAACTTTTACCCAGGACAGGAGAGGGAGTGCTCTGGGGAGAGGGGGAGAGCGAGGCCGCAGGGATGTGGGGTGCCGAGCTAGACCTGGAAACTGCATGCGCCCTGAGAGCAAGGCAAATCAGGAGGCTCGGACTCCTCTCCCGGGAGACTCTGGGAGGGAAACGGAGGCAGGGAGCTTGGCCCTGGTCAGCGCTGTGAGCGGGTCCTTTGGAACCACACGAGGCTGTGGAGTGCTCAGACAGTGAAACTGAGGCTCTGAGAGGAGTTTGGGGGCTCCCCAGAGACCGGCACACTCTGAGGGAAAGTCCCCAAGGCCCTTTGAGTCTCTGAACTTCACTCCCACCCTTTGCCAAGGTCTGGGATTCACTCAGCAGGGCCCCGGCTTTCCGTGCTGTAGCAGTGGTGGTGGGGGGGAGGGGGGGTCAGTGTTTGAACAGGGCAGGGGTTTTCTGGAAACTTCCGTGGGTGGCACTTTTCCTTTCTGTGAAGAAACATCCTATGCCCTTTGGGCTCGTGAGTGTCATCTGAGTGTCATGGTAGAGGATTCTTTGGCTGTGTCCTGGCAGGGAATTCCCCCAGGGCCCTTCAGAATGAGACAGAGAGGGGACCCAGAGACAGAAGAAAGGGCCACCCTGTTCCTTCAGCCACCAAGAGAAGAGCAAAGGGCAAAAGGGAGGGAGGTGCTGAGGGGGAGCACAGAGCCTCTCTTAGGTCTCTCGCCACTTTCTCTCAGGGGTGACATGCTCCTGTCTGTTACCCTCTTCCCATCCAGTAGGACGACCTCTAGCCTTTGGGGGGGGGGCGCTCTTTTTTTTTTTCCTTTCTGGGTCACGCCAGCAATGCTCAGGGATTCCTCTTGGCTCATGCACTCAGGAATTACTCCTTGTGGTTCTCGAGGGATCCTATGGGATGCTGGGAACCGAACCTGGGTCGGCCACATGCAAGGCAAACACCCTCCCGGCTGTGCTATCGCTCCATCCAGAGGGTGGCCTTTTTTTTTTTTTTTTTTTTTTGCATTTTGGGTCACACCTGGCGATGCACAGGGGTTACTCCTGGCTCTACACTCAGGAATTACCCCTTGCGGTGCTCAGGGGACCTTATGGGATGCTGGGAATCGAAGCCGGGTTGGCCGCATGCAAGGCAAATGCCCTATCCGCTATCAATTTTTTTTTTTTTTTCTGGGGCGGCCTTTTAAGGCCTTCCCAGGAAGCTGTTGTGTTCATTCCTCATCTCCGAGTTTATCTGCTGACCCAAAGCCCAGACTAGGGTTAGGAGGTACCATGAAGTGGAGGAGAGTCCAATGACTGGGAGGCGCCTTCAGGGATACCTGGGGGGATGGGAAAGCTTCTTGAAAAATGGGGTTTGGGGGGCCAGATCAATAGTACAGCAGGTAGGCCGTTTGCCTTGCACGTGGCCTATCCAGGTTCAATCCCCAGCTTCCCATGTAGGCCCCTGAGCACCGCCAGGAGTAATTCCTGAGCATCAGCGGGTGTGACTCCCCTCCCTCCCCCAAAAAAAGGAAAAAAAGAAATGGGGTCTTTAGGGGCTGGAGAAAGTACAGTGTCTAGGGCACTTGCCTTGCATGTGGCCAACCTGGGCCTAATCCCAGTGTCCTATGTGGTCTTCTGAGAACAGAGCCAGAAGTAAGTCCTGAGCACTGCCACATGTAGCTCCCAAACCGAAAACTAAATATAAGAAAAAAAGAAGAAAAAAAGAAACGGGACTTGGGGCTGGAGAGATAGTACAGCAGGTAGGGCGATTGCCTTCCACTCGGCCTACTGGGGTTTGATCCCTGGCACCCTATATGGCCCCTGAGGATGGCCAGGAGTGATCCCTGAGGCTAGAACCAGGAGCAAGAGCACAGTACAGTGTGCCCCCCAAAAAAATGAAAGGAAAAGGGGCCAGAGTGATAGCACTGCGGGTAGGGCGTTTGCCTTGCACGCAGCTGACCCGGGTTCGATCTCTGGCATCCCATAGGGTCCCCCAAGCACTGCCAGGAGTAATTCCTGAGTGCAGAGCCAGTAGCAACCCTGTGCATTGCTGGGTGTAACCCAAAAAGAAAAAGAAAGAAAGAAAGAAAGAAAGAAAGAAAGAAAGGAAGGAAGGAAGGAAGGAAGGAAGGAAGGAAAATAAATAGGGGTGCTAGAGAGATAGTACAGTGGATAAGCCTTGCATGCTCCTGACCTCGGTTTGATCCCCCGTACTCCACAGGGTCCCCAGCATGCCACATGCCGGGAGTGATCCCAGAGTGCAGAGCCAGGAATAGGCTGAGTCCTTTTGTCACCTAAGGAATGACCGCCCAGCTTGATGCTTTGAAAGTTCACAGCTGGGTGCAGCAGCTTGGCTAAACTGTTCCCAGGCAGGGGCTGCTACAAGGCGTGGCCCAGGGGTGGTGACCTGTGTAGGTTGCCTGCCTGGAGGTTCTGCCCCTGGAAACTTCCCTGAGTTGGCTGCTGGGCAGAGAGGCTCAACCTGCCCCATCGCCAAGGGCTCCTTCACGGTCTATATCCTAGCAACTGCCTTCTGTGATGAAAGCTACCACACTTCCCTTCCTTCCTTCCTTCCTTCCTTCCTTCCTTCCTTCCTTCCTTCCTCCCTCCCCTCCCTCTCTCTCTTATTCTTCCCCCCCCCCCCCCCCGCTTTTTTTGGCCACATCCAGCAATGCTCAAAGGTTACTCCTGGCTCTGCACTCAGAAAACACTTCTGGTGTTACTCGGGTGACTATATGGGATGCCAGGGATTGAACCCAGGTTGGCGGCATGCAAGGCAAGTACCCTACCTGCTGTGCTATTCCTCCGACTCTATCTTTCCTTCCTTCCTTCCTTCCTTCCTTCCTTCCTTCCATTTTCCCTTCCTCTCCTCTCCCCTCCCCTCCCTTCTCAGATTTTGCTCCAGCGGGCCCAGTAACGTCTCCATTTTGAGACTTGTTGTTACTGTATTTGGCATATTGAATATGTCACAGGTAGCTTTATTTTATTTATTTATTTATTTATTGCTTTATGGGTTACACCTGGCTATGCACAGGGGTTACTCCTGGCTCTGCGCTCTGGAATTACCCCTCTCGGTGCTCAGGGGACCCTTTGGGATGCTGGGAATCGAACCCAGTTCAGCCATGTGCAAGGCAAACGCCCTCCCCGCTGTGCTATCACTCCAGCCCCTGTCCTAAGGGTCTGGGAGCCCGATGAGGTTCTGCTTTGCCAAGGCAGGTGTGTCAGGCCAGGGGCTGAGAAACAGGGCGGAGTTCAGCGCTTGCCTGGAACAGAACAGACCTCGGCGCAATCGTCAGCTACACATGTGGGCCCCCGAGCATGGCCAGGAGAGATCTCTGAAACAGAGTAGGAATAAGCCCTCAGCACCGCCAACCCCCCCAAAATAAAAAGCATTTCAAGGCTCGAGTGATACTACAGAGGTTAGGTACTTGCCTTAATGCAGCTGTGGCCAGGACCCTGGTTTAAATCCCAGCCCTGTATGTGATCCTCTGAACACTGCTAGGAGTGACCTCTGAGCACAGAGCTAGGAGTAGCCCCTGAGCACCAACAGGAAGGGGTGTTACCTCCCTAAAAAACCTTAAAGGGGAGTCAAAGCGATATAGAGTGGGGAGGGCTTTGGCCTTGGATGCAGCCGACCCGGGTTCAGTTCCTGGCATCCCATAAGGTCCCCCAGCACTGCCAGGAGTGATTCCTGAGTGCAGAGCCAGGAGTACCCCTGAGCATCGCCGGGTGTGACCCAAAAAGCAAATCATTTCATTTAATCATTTCATCATCCTGTTATTCGTTGATTGCCTCGAGCAGGCCCCAGTAACGTCTCTTTCATCCTGGCCCTGAGATTATATTCAAGGCTCTTTAGGAGAATGAGACCCATCATTGTTACTGGTATTTGGCATATTGGGTACGCCACGGGGAGTTTGCCAGACTCTGCCCTGTGGGCAGGCTACATTCGATAGCCTGCAAGTTTGTCCAAAGTAGGAAAGAGACAATAAGATGTCATTAAAAAAAAAAAAGTTCTGATAAGTTCCCGCTCCCCTCCAAGGGGCCCCGGGAAGGAACACCCAGGCGCGAGGGCAGAAGACTGCACTGTTCTCGTCCGGGATCTGGATTTTATAGTCTCTGAGTCTTGGCCGCTGATGGGATTACACGGCGCCAGGGGGCCAGGTGGTGGGTGTGACCCCCGCCTACTGGAATTTGGAGGATCTGGGTGGAAGATGCTCGACTCCAATTCGAGTAGGCTTGGAGGTCTCGGCCCCGGAACCCGCGTGGCTTTGTCCCTCTGCCAGTACCTTCATGTGTGCGGAGAGTGGTCTCAGCATGGTGGTGGCTGGTCCTGGAGGTCTTCGGCTGCCGGAGCCCTGGTTGGGGCGGGGAGGAAAGCTCAACACGCTCCCCTCCAAGGGGCTCCGGGAAGGAACACCCAGGCGCGGGGGCAGAAGACTGCACTGTTCTCGTCCGGGATCTGGATTTTACAGTCTCTGAGTCTTGGCCGCTGATGGGATTACACGGCGCCAGGGGGCCCAGGTGGTGGGTGTGACCCCCGCCTACTGGAATTTGGAGGATCTGGGTGGAAGATGCTCGACCAAAAATAATGATAAAAAATACTTAAGAAAATAATTTTATTAAAAAAACGTGTTTATTGGGGCAGAGCAATAATACAACCGGGAGGGCGTTTGCCTTGCACGCGGCTGACCCGGGTTCGATCCCCGGCATCCCATAGTGTCCTCCGAGCACCATCAAGAGTGATTCCTGAGTGCAGAGCCAAGTGTAACCCCTGATGTGGCTCCCTGAAGAGCAACATCGACAAAAAAGTGTTTATTCCAACCTGTCAACCGTCGTCATACTTGTTGGTCAGTGTGTGACTTGTGTCCCAATCCTCATTCCCATAAATCAGGGTAGGGGGGGACAGTTCCAGAAAGGTTCCAGAAAGTTCCATGCCCCACCTCTCCCACCAGACAGAGATGTTAGTTCAGACCTGAGCTTCTGTGGCAGCCCCTCCCACAAAGAAGGTGAGCAAGGGAATTAGGGTTCCCTGCTCAGGGCTGGAGCAATAGCACAGCGGCAGGGCATTTGCCTTACAAGCGGCCGACCTGAGTTCGATTCCTCTGGCCCTCTCGGAAAGCCCGGCAAGCTACCGAGAGTATCCCGCCCACCTGGGCAGAGCCTGGCAAGCTCCCCGTGACGTATTCGATATGCCAAACACAGTAACAAGTCTCACAATGGAGACATTACTGGTGCCTGCTGGAGCAAATCGATGAACACTGGGAGGACAGTGCTCCAGTGCTCCAGTGCTCAGGGCCCCTCAGCCCACCCCTGGTGGGGGGGAGTGATGGTGTTTTCTTCCTTGGGGTTTTCTTCCCCTCCGCTGTGACTGACGGTTTCTCCCTGAAGCTGCAGGTGCTGTTTGAGCCTCGCAGGGGGCCGCCAGTGTCCCCCGCCCCCCCGACACTGTTGGTGAGGGGGAGGCCCAGGAGGCCCCCACCCCTGTGCCAAGGTGTCGCTGGGTGCAGCTGCGGAGGTTTCTGGAAAGGAGGCCACCACAGGCCTGCACCTGGGCCTGCAAGCCCCTGCTCCAGGGGGGGCCTCACCCCTCCCCCAGAACTGGGTCTCCCATGTTGCGGCAGCCTTCATGAGGGGCCCCTCCAGCCTTCTCCCTCTTTCTCCACTCTGGGCCTCCTCCTCCTCCTCCTCCTCTTCCTCCTCCTCCTCCTCCTCCTCCTCCTCCTCCTTCTTCTCCTCCTCCTCCTCCTCTTCCTCCTTCTTCTCCTCCTTCTCCTCCTCCTCCTCCTCCTCCTCCTCCTCCTCCTCCTCCTCCCCCTGCAGCCCGTGGCAAAAAACAGCTGTTTCCCAGAAACCCGGAGACTTCCAGAAAATTCCGAGCACCGGGCCGAGGAGCGTCAGATCCGCTCCCAGTTCTGCTTCTGTGGTTTCTCTGTGCTTGTTGGCTGTGATTCTCCACGGCGGTGCTGGGGGTTGAGCGCGGGTAAGACCCGGCCGTTTCCTTCCCTTTTCACACAATGAAGGGTGTGATTATTTTCTAGGATTTGGCATGTGCGGACGATGGTGAGAAGGCTGGGGAGCCTGGTGACATTCCGAGCTGGAGGGACAGAACAGGGGTTGAGCATGTGGCCAACCCTGGTTCGATCCCCGGCGCTGCATAGTACTCCCTGGACCACAGCTGGGAGTGAGCCCTGAGTACAGAGTCAGGAGTGTGCTATGAACACTAGGTGTTCACACACTTCACACACACACACACACACACACACACACACACACACACACTCCAAACAAAACCAACCCCCAAATTCCCCTACAGATGTGTTGGGGTTTGGGGGGGAACGTTACCAAGCCTCAGAAACCCACGGAGAAGATTGGCGTCCTCCCACTGCCTTGGGAGAAGACGCCTCTTAGCTTTTAAGCCTCTAGTTTGGTTTTTTCTTTTTTTCTTTTTTGGTGGGGTGGGCTTTTGGGGTCACACCAGATGATGCTCAGGAATTACTCCTGGCTCTGCACTCAGGATTCACTCCTGGCGGTGCTCAGGGAACCATACAGGATGCCGGGGATTGAACCCGGCTTGGCCACCTGCATGCAAACACTCTCCCCGCTGTGCTATCACTCCGGGCCCCCATCCAGGTTTCCATCAAGCATGGGCGTGGGGATGCGACAGGGGATAAGATTCCCATAGTGCTTGGAGTCAGGTGAATGAGACCAGTTGTAGTTACTGGCTCTTCATGTTCCCAGAGCGAACAGATGCCATTGGGCTACACTAGCACGCGACAGGGACAAATGGAGATGTTACTGGCGCCCGCTCGAGCAAATCGATGACTAACGGGAAGTTAAGTGATTAAGTGCTTGGAGTGGATGGACACCATAGGGTCAGGCTGGAACTCGCACCCCGGCTCTGCTCAGCAATTATATGAAACTCTTTTTTTTTTTTAATTTTTATTAAATCACTGCTGATGGGGCTCGGGAGACCATCTGTAGTGCCTGGAATTGAACCTAGGCCAGTTGCATGCTTGGGAAGCACCCGCTCGAGCGGGCCCAATAACGTCTCCACTGTGAGACTTGTTGTTACAGTGTTTGGCATATCGAATACACCGTGGGTAACGTGCCAGACTCTGCCATGCAGGCAGGATGCTCTCGGTAGCTTGCCAGAATAAAACAATACCAGGCCAGGGGCTGGAGCGATAGCACAGCGGTAGGGCGTTTACCTTGCGTGCAGCCGGCCCGGCTGAGCCAGGTTCAATTCCTCCGCGTCTCTCGGAGAGCCTGGCAAGCTACCGAGGGTATCTCACTCTCACGGCAAAGCCTGGCAAGCTAACCGTGACGTATTCAGTATGCCAAACACAGTAACAACAAGTCTCACGATGGAGACGTTACTGGGCCTGCTCGAACAAATCGACAAACAACGGGAGGACCGTGACCATGATTAGTGAAATATATGAAACTCTTAAGACCTGTGTCTCATCAATGCAGCCAGAAGAGTACAATGGCCTGGTTTTGTTTTTGTTTTTGTTTGCTTTTTGGGTCATACCCGGCAATGCACAGGGCTTGCTCCTGGCTCTGCCCTCAGGAATTATCCCTGGTGGTGCTCAGGGGACCATATGGGATGTTGGGAATTGAACCCAAGTCGGCCGCGTGCAAGGCAAACGCCCTCCCTGCTGTGCTATCACTCCAGCCCCTGGCCTGGTATTGTTTTATTCCGGCAAGCTACCAAGAGTATCCCGCCTGGCATGCTACCTGCGGTGTATTCGATATGCCAAACACTGTAACAACAAGTCTCACAGTGGAGATGTTATTGGGCCCACTTGAGCGGGTGCTTACCGAGCATGCAACTGGCCTAGGCTCAATTCCAGGCACTGCAGATGGTCTCCTGAGCCCCATCAGCAGTGACCCCTGAGCACAGAGCCGAGTTACCTCTGAGCACTGTGGAACGTGCTCTCTCCAAAAAAAAAAAAGGGTTATAAGGTTGGGGTAGTGGTGGGGGGAACCCCTGGGGAGATATTGGAGGGGCTAAAACTCTTGCTGTGCCAAAGGCCAACCCTGGGTTGATCCTGCCACTGGATAAGGTCCCTTGAGTACCACTAGGTGTGATCCCTGAGCACAGAGCCTGGAGTCAGCCCAGAGCACTGCTGAGTGTGGCCCCAAAACCAGACCCAGTGGTCGCTGGCAATGATAGCTCCATGGCAGAAAGGTCGCTTTTTGGTGTGAGGCTTTGGGTTGGCTCTCCAGCAGCACCAAAAATATAAAAAAAAAAAAATACAAAGGGGCTGGAGCAATAGCACAGCAGGTGGGGTGTTTTGCCTTGCACATGGCAGAACCAGGTTTGATTCCCAGCATCCCATATGGTCCTCCGAGCACTGCCAGGAGAGATTTCTGAGTGCATGAACCAGGAGTAACTCCTGTGCATCGCTGAGTGTGACCCCCCGCAAAAAAAAAAAGCGAAAAAAAAAGTACAAAAATTACATTACAAGGGTAAAGTTTACTGTTTTTTTTTTTTTTTAGTTCTGGACTTATTTGTTTGTTTGTTGTTGTTGTTTTGGGGGCCACACCGAGCGATGCTCAGGGGTAACTCCTGGCTCTGCACTCAAGAATCACTCCTGGTGGTGCTCAGGGATGCTGGGGATTGAACCTGGGTCGGCCGCATGTAAGGCAAACCCCCTCCCCGCTGTATTATCACTCTGGGCTCTGGTAAATCTTTATTTTGTGTCTATTTTACAATCACACATTTCAAACTGACAAGTATAACATTTTAAATAAGATCCACGCTGGGTGATATGCAGGAGCCCAGAACCTCTCCCAGAGATCCAAGCAAATGGTTCTGGGGATCAAATTCAGGAACTTCCTACATGCTAAGGATTTCCCTGGCCCTAAATATTTATTTATTTATTAGTAATGCCACAAGTATTATGGGGCGTCCCAGATTCAGTGCACCTTGCTGGGTGCTGGGGTGTGCCGCTTCATCACTTCTCTGGCCCGAGACACACAGACACAACACTGAGTTGTTTCATCATCTGGTTACCCTTGGACGATGCTTCCGGGGGAGAAATAACGCAGGGACCCGGGAGAGACTCATTAAGGAAACCAGGTTTCAAGTAAGGAGCTGTAGGGGCCGCCTGGTCAGCCTGTGAGAAGGGTCTGTGCAGAGCCCACTGGGGTAACAAGGCCCACCCAGCACAAAGACACAAAGACACAGCCACGGGGGACTCCCTCACCTTCATGGCTCTCAGCTCCCTCAGCTCCTCAGGCACCTCACTGCTCATGTTGCCTCAGTCCCCTCGGCTCCCTCAGGCAGCACACACTTCCCACACACCCCCAGCCCCCTCACCTCCCTCAGCCTCCTCACCTCCCTCACCTCCCTAGCTCCCTCACCTCCCTCAGCTCCCTAGCTCTCTCACCTCCCTCAGCTTCCTCAGTTTCCTCACCTCCCTCAGCCTCCTCACCTCCCTCACCTCCCTAGCTCCCTCACCTCCCTCAGCTCCCTCAGTTTCCTCACCTCCCTCAGCCTCCTCACCTCCCTAGCTCTCTCACCTCCCTCAGCCTCCTCATCTCCTTCAGCTCCCTCAGCTCCCTCACCTCCCTAGCTCCCTCACTTCTCTTAACTCCCTCAATTTTCTCACCTCCAACAGCTCCTTCACCTCCCTCAGCTCTCAGCTCCCTCAGCCTCCTTACCTCCCTCACCTCCCTAGCTCCCTCAGTTTCTTCACCTCCCTCACCTCTGTCAGCTCCCTCAGTTTCCTCACATTCCTTAGCTCCCTCAGTTTCCTCACCTCCCTCAGTTTCCTCACGTCCCTCACCTCCCTAGCTCCCTCACCTCCCTCAGCCTCCTCATCTCCTTCAGCTCCCTCAGCTCCCTCACCTCCCTAGCTCCCTCACTTCTCTTAACTCCCTCAATTTTCTCACCTCCAACAGCTCCCTCACCTCCCTCAGCTCTCAGCTCCCTCAGCCTCCTTACCTCCCTCACCTCCCTAGCTCCCTCAGTTTCTTCACCTCCCTCACCTCCGTCAGCTCCCTCAGTTTCCTCACCTTCCGTAGCTCCCTCAGTTTCCTCACCTCCCTCAGTCTCCTCACCTCCCTCACCTCCCTAGCTCTCTCACCTCCCTCAGCCTCCTCATCTCCTTCAGCTCCCTCAGCTCCCTCACCTCCCTAGCTCCCTCACCTCTCTTAACTCCCTCAATTTTCTCACCTCCAACAGCTCCCTCACCTCCCTTAGCTCTCAGCTCCCTCAGCCTCCTTACCTCCCTCACCTCCCTAGCTCCCTCAGTTTCTTCACCTCCCTCACCTCCGTCAGCTCCCTCAGTTTCCTCACCTTCCGTAGCTCCCTCAGTTTCCTCACCTCCCTCACCTCCTTCAGCTCCCTCACCTCCCTCAGCCTCCTCACTCCCTCAGCTCCCTCAGGCCCCTCACCTCCTTCAGCTCGCTCACCTCCCCAGCTCCTTCTCACACATACCAACAGTTCATGCCCCCTCAGCCCCCTCACCTCCCGGATTCCCATACCTCCCTCAGCTGCTCACCTCCCACACAACCCTTATCCTTTTCAATTCCTTCCTCTCTCCCACCTCCCTTAGCAAGCTCAGCTCCTGTGCCTATCTCCCCTCCTGCGCCTTCCTCACCTCCCGCCCTTTCCTCAGCTGTCACGGCTAACACCCTCTGCCAGCCTCCTCCTGGTGAGAGAAATCAACTCCAGGTTGCAGGAGGCCTCTATCCATTGAGGTGTTTGGTTGGTTGGTTTTGGGCACCCCTGGGCACCCCCCTCCCCCGGCTGTGCTCAGCGGGTTCCTCCTTCAACCAAGTGGCTCTGCGCTTGGGTGAACTCCAGGAGGACCGATGGGATGCCGGGATCGAACCCTGGTTAGCTGTGTGCATGGCAAACGCCCAACACGCTGTACAATCACTTTGTCCAGATATTGCGCTCTTTACTCCCAGGCAATAGCGATCATGAAAGGGAAAACATTTTTTTTTTGCTTTTTTTTTTTGGGTCACACACGGCGATGCTCAGGGGTTACTCCTGGCTCATGCACTCAGGAATCGCTCCTGGCGGTGCTCGGGGGACCATATGGGATGCTGGGAATCGAACCTGTGTCGGCCATGTTGGCTGCGTGCAAGGCAAACGCCCTACCGCTGTGCTATCACTCCAGAACCCCGAAAGGGAAAGCATTTTTATCCAGTTTCACTTTAAAAGGTTCTTAAGGGGCCAGAGTCATAGTACAGCAGGCAGGACACTTGCCTAGCTCGCTGCTGACCCAGGTTTCATTCCCGTGAGCCCCCCAGGTGTGGTCCCTGAGCTCAGAGACAGGAGTAAGCCTGGAGCACAGCCAGGTGTGGCCCCAAAGAAAAATAAAGCAAAGTATTTTGAAGCTTTGCATGCAAGAGGCCTGGATTTGAATTTTTTTTTTTTTTGCTTTTCGGGTCACACCCGGCGATGCTCAGGGGTTACTCCTGGCTTTGCACTCAGGAATCACTCCTGGCGGTCTCAGGGGACCCTATGGGATGCTGGGAATCGAACCTGGGTTGGCCATGTGCAAGGCAAATGCCCTACCCGCTGTGCTATTGTTCCAGCCCCTGGATTTGAATTTTTAAAATTTTATTTTTATAAAATAGTTTACAAGGGCTGGAGCGATAGCACAGCAGGTAGTTCGTTTGCCTTGCACGCAGCCAACCTGGGTTTAATTCCCAGCATCCCATATGGTCCCCCGAGCACCACCAGGAGCAATTCCTGAGTGCAGAGCCAGGAGGAACCCCTGTTCATCACCGGATATGACCCAAAACGAAAAAACGAAAAAAGAAAAAAAAAGCGGTTCACAAGATTTGATTACACGTAATAGTTGAACACCAATCCCATCACCATGACACCTTCCCACCAACATATGTCAGATGTTTCCATCTTGAAACCCAACCCCTGCCCCAAAGCAGAAGCAAAACAATCTATTTTGCATTGTTTTGAATAAACTGCTGGAAATGTTCCAGAAAATGTTTCCTTAGAGGAAAGTGTGTGAAGATTGTTGTATTTTCCCCAGAAGGCATTAAGCCCTTCTATAAGAGATTACTAACATGCTGTTAAAGGTCGAGTCTTATGTGCTTATATCATGATCATCCTGTTTTTCGTTGATTGCCTTGAGCAGGCACCAGTAACGTCTCCTTCCTAGCCCTGAGATTTTAAAAGAGCCATTTCAATGCTCTTTCAGGGTTAGGAGAATGAGACCCATCATTGTTACTGGTATTTGGTATATTGAGTATGACACGGGAAGTTTGCCAGACTCTGCCGTGTGGGCAGGATACCTTTGGTAGCCTGCCAGGTTCTCCAAAGGAAAAATGAAATAATAAGATGTCGTGCGGCCGCAAATGCGGCTGCGCACTTCCGGAAACTGGGTTTTATAGTCTCTGCGTCTTGGCCATTGATGGGACCAACCTGGCGCTGGCAGCAGCTGGTGGGTGTGACGCCTACCTACTGAAAGATGGGGGGGGGTCTGGGTGGAGAAGGTCCCGTCCCAATCCGAGCAGGCTTGGAGATCTCAGCCCCGGAACCCGCATGCTTGGGTTCCTCTGACAGTTCTGTCATGCATGAGGCTTGTCCGGATGTGTGGAGAGTGGTCCCAGCATGGCCGTGGCTGGCTCCGGAGGTCCTCAGCTGCTGGGGCTCTGCTGGGGGGGGGGAGGGAAACTCAACCCACCCCCCCCAAGGGTCCCCGGTGAGGACAGCCAGGTGCGGGAGCAGGAAATTCTGCTTATATAAAATACATATGTGCTTATATAATATATATATCTCAATCACTGTATCACTGTCATCCCGTTAATCATCGAATTACTTGAGCAGGTGCCAGTAACGTCTCTAGTCCTCCCAGCCCTGCGATTTCAGCAGTCTCTTCTTACTCGTCTTTTCCCAACGATTGGAGGCTCTTTCGGGGTCAGGGGAATGAGATCTATTGTCATTACTGTACTTGGCATATCGAACACGCCACGGGGGACCTTGCCAGGCTCTGCCCATGCTGGCGGGATACTCTCAGTAGCTTGCCGGGGTCTCTGAGAGGCAGAAATGGGTAGGAAGTGTCTTATAATGTCTGGAGTGGAGGTCGACTGCCAGGGCTGGGTCCCTTGGGGTGGGGAGGGCTCTCACCCACCCCACAGCCTGGCGTGGTTCTGGGGTCCTCTCTTTTATACTCCCATATGGGCGGAGCATCCCTGAGTTCTGGAGGGTGACCGATGAGGAGATTACCTGGTGCCGGCAGGATGTGGCTTATGGGTGTGATCCCGACCCCGGACCCCAAGGGACCCAGCCCTGGCAGCCGACCTCCACTGCCCAACCACCGCCACACTCCAGGCCGCTTTCCGGATGTTCAGGCCGAGACTCACGCATGAACGAAGTCCCATGGAACCCAGCTAAGGCGGAACTTTGTGACCTTGGACTCTGGACTCAATGGGACCCGGAACAGAGATCCTCTGCCTGCTTCCCCCAGTCTCCGGTGACTCAGGGGTCGCATAATATACATCTGTCACTGTCACTGTCCTCCCGTTGTCCATTGATTTGCTCGAGCGGGCCCAGTAAAGTCTTCATTGTGAGAATCGTTGTTACTGTGTTTGGCATATCGAATACATCACGGGGAGCTTGCCAGGCTTTGCCATGCGGGCGAGATACTCTCGGTAGCTGGCCAGGCTCTCCGAGAGGGGCGGAGGAATCGAACCCGGCTCAGCCAGGTCGGCTGCGTGCAAGGCAAACACCCTACCCGCTGTGCTATCGCTCCAACCCATAATATATCAATCACAATCACAAATCACAAATCATCCTGTTAATCGTCGATTGCCTCGAGCAGGCCCAGTAACGTCTCCTTCATCCTAGCCCTGAGATTATATTCAAGGCTCTTTAGGAGAATGAGACCCATCATTGTTACTGGTATTTGGCATATTGGGTACGCCACGGGGAGTTTGCCAGACTCTGCCGTGTGGGCAGGCTACTTTCGGTAGCCTGCCAGTTTGTCCAAAGAAGGAATGAGATAATAAGATGTCGTAATAGGATGTCGCGCGGCAGCGAATGTGGCCGTGCGGTTCCGGGAGCTGGTTTTTATAGTCTCTGAGTCTTGGCCGTTGATGGGATATGTAACTCATAATATATATGTGTATAAAAATATATTTCCCTCTAAGATTGGTTGCCTTCTACTCTAAACCCCATCAAATGTGGTGTGGTACTCTTGGAAAATGAGTGGTCTGAGGCATGAGATGTTCAGAAACAGTTTCACTCATCGGTGAGGCTTGGCCAGATCGTGGTGGCGGTTGAGTTCTGGAGATTTTCGGTAGCCACGGCTGGGCCCTTTGGGATGGAGAGGGGCCTCACTCGCCCCCTCTGGGGTGTCCCCGAATGAAACATAAGAGGCCTGAATTTGATCCCCAGCCTCACATGGTCCCCAGAGACACCCCCAGAAGCAGTCACACCCTGCAAGAATGTCCTTGATGAAGCCCTAAGTGTTATGGGATGCCGGAAACTTAACCCAGGTCAGTCGCATGCCAGGCCAGCATCTTATCCACTGTCCTAGTTCCCTGGCCCCTCGTAAATATTAGTTTTATTAAATCTCAACCTTTTAAGTGAGCTTACTGTCAAGAAAAGAGATGTAGGTAGCACTTAGTACTCTGCTGCAAGCGGAAGTCCCAGGCAGAAACATCTGGCCGAAGAGTGAGAGGCATAGGCCTGAGAATAGCACAGCGGGGAAGGCCCTTGCCTTGCACGCGGCCAACCTAAGCCAGCCCGGGTTCGATCCCCGGCATCCCAAATGGTCCCTTAAGCACTGTCAGGAGTAATTCCTGAGTGCAGAGCCAGAAGGAACCCCTGAGTGTTGGCGGCTGTGGCCATTGACACTGGTGATGGGAGTGCTGCTACAATATTATGAATAACTTTGTAAAGCACAGAAAGAGTAGTTGTTGGGTCACAGAGATAACCCAGGGGGTGGGTGGGTAGGACGCACGTCTTGCATGCAGCTGACCCAGGTTTGATCCCCGGCACCACATGGGGTCCTCTGAGCCTTTCGAGGAGTGATCCCTGAGAAGAGATCCAGGAGCAAGTGCTGAGCATTTCTGGAAGGACTTCCCCCCGCCCCCCACAAAGCCCTGCAAAAAAAATATTATCTAGGGATAGCGAAACCCACCTACTGAGAGATTTTACTTTATTCATTTTGGGTGGGGGGAGGTTTTGGGCTACACTGCTGATGCTCAGGGGTTCCTCCTGGCTTTGCACTCAGGAATTACTCCTGGCGGTGCTTGGGGGACCCTATGGGATGCTGGGAATTGAACCCTGGTCAATCGTGTGCAAGGCAAACGCCCTACCCACTGCGCTATCACTCCAGCCCCTCTTCTTTTATTCTATTTGAGTTTTTTGTTTGGGGGCCACACCCAGCGGTGCTCAGGAATCACTCTTGGTGGCTTCAGGGACCACACAGGCTGAGGACTGCATCGGGGTTGACCGCGTGCAAGGCAGGCACCCTCCCTGCTTTACTATGGTTCTGACCCTGATGTCTAAATCTTGTTTCAGATAAACACCCAATGAGCCCTTGTAGGGGTGGCTAGAAAGGAAGGCCCAGAAAAAAAAAATGTCCTGGTGCATGAACTCCATCTTTTTTTTTTGTTTTGTGTCATACCTGGTGATGCTCAGGGGTTACTCCTGGCTCTGCACTCAGGAATTACTCCTGGGGACCATATGGGATGCTGGGAATCGCACCTGGGTCGGCCTCATGCAAGGCAAACGCCCTACCTGCTGTGCTAATGCTCCAGCCCGGGTCTCCATCTTTCTGTGTGCAGAACTGGCTGTCCCTGATGGCCCGGGCTTGGTCATACCAGGTCACACCAGAAGCACCAGGGCCCTGAAGATCACTGTTTTCTGGTTTTTTTTTTTTTTTTTTTTTTTTTTTTTTGGCTTTTTGGGCCACACCCGGCAATGCACAGGGATTACTCCTGGCTCATGAGCTCAGGAATCACTCCTGGCGGTGCTTGTGGGACCATATGGGATGTTGGAAATCGAACCTCGCTCGGCCACGTACAAGGCAAAAACCCTCCCCGCAGTGCTATCTCTCCAGCCCCTTTTTTGACTTTTTGGGTCACACCCGCCAACGCTCAAGGCTCTGCACTCAGGAATTACTCCTGGCAACATTCGGAGGACCATATGGGATGGAGCCCTCCCCGCTGGACTGTGGCTCCGGCCTGAGGTGCTCACTGTTTTGGGGGGGACTCCTCTGTACTCAGGCCTCCTCTACTTCCTTCCCTGAGAGCCAGGCCAGACGGCAGTTTTGCTGAAACGGTCTTTTAGCTGGTTCTGAAAAGAGATGTGGTGACACTCTCAAACTCTGGCCAGGTTCTGCTTTTTCGCTTGACTTTGGCATTTTTGCTTTGATAGCTACCTCGTGATGCGGAGCGTGGGGACCCCGGCCCCAGGTGGTGACGCGGTGGAGGCTGGGACTGAGGCGGGGAGCTGGCCCAGGCCCCGAGTGTGGGGGAGCGTTGCTGACACGGGCTTCCTGTCACTCGGTACCTCTTCAGAAGTGACAAGCACACTGCTCCGTGGGGGCCCGAGCAGCCAGCACTCGGGAGGGCCCACCTGTGCCCGACACCAGACAGAGGAGACAGACACAGCACCAAGGTAGGACAGACGGCATGCCCCTGTGTGCCTGGGCCGGGGAGGCGCCTCCGATTCTGGAATGTTCCAAAGTCTCCCCCGGCTCTGCTCGGAGTCCTGGCGACCTTCGCTCGCCTTTTTCTCATCTTCTGCCGCAGTTGGGCCCACAGAGAGGTCAGAGACTTTGCCAAATTCCTCTGAGAAGCTCAAATCCCAGAATGGGACCCCCGTTGGCGATGGTTGTGCCGTGGGGCGTGTGGGGGGAGTTATCTCGGGGGTCTTTTTTTTTTTCTCTATTTTTGCGTCACACCCGGCGGTGCACAGGGGTTCCTCCTGCACTCGGGAATTATTCCTGGCGGTGCTCAGGGGACCTTATGGGATGCTGAGAATCAAACCCTGGTCGGCCGCACACAAGGCCAACGCCCTACCCGCTGTGCTATCGCTCCAGCCCCGGAAAAGGGCCTTGAGTCCACCCCAGGCTGGGAAAGGCCCCAGAAAGGCAGCTTAGCCTTGCACAAAGAAATTGCAAGATAGGAGAAGTGGAAAACGGGCCTCGGAGAAAGAAGGAACCGTGGTGGGAGAGAGATCGGGACAGGCCGGCCAAAAGGGAAACGGAGGCAGAAGCCCAAGAAAGCCGATGGAACTGACCAGGCCCCAGTCACATTCCCGAGTCCCACAAACACCACAAACTCCCCCGGGAATCCAGAGCAGCGTTACCTAAGCCGGGACGGGGGAGCGGGAGGTTTTCCGAGATCTAAAGGTGCCTCCACCCTCAGGCTGGGTTACCCCTGCGCTCTTCCTGCACGGAGGAGACCCTGTACCAGAGAGAGACTTCTCTGAGGAAAGGCGTCACGGCCCTCAGGGGACCCCGACTCGAGAGCTCTGCTCTGGACCTGGGTGCAAGGGCCTGAGGGAAGGAATGACCGACGTCCTTTCGGCCCAGGTCTTGGCAGAATCTGGGTGGGACACAGTAGAGAGTAGCTGTGTACTTCACGATGGGCCTCCATGAAGGGCTCCTTGAAGCCCTGTCTCAGCTGCCTTTCCCGGGGGCCGAGTTCTCAGAAAACAGAAAGGCTCCCATTTGCACAACTTCTGGGGCCAAGGAGAAAAGCAACACTTCCTGAATGTTCTACTCTCGTGAGGCCGATTCCTAGGGGCACAGGCCAAGGGATGGACCTGGGGTGGGAGCTCACTGTGTTTGGCGTTTCTTCAAAGAATTCCCCTTCTCTGACTGGTTTGGGGCCCTCCCTGGCCATGCTCAGGGATCTCTGCTGGAGGGGTTCTGGGGTTGGTGGCATGCCAGGCAAGCACCCTCTCCACTGTCCCATCGCTCCGGCTCGACAAATAACTTCACGGGTCCTGCTAGATTCTGCAGTGTCAGACAAAATGGCGCCCTCAACTGCAGTCTCAGAGACACACACACACAGAGAGAGAGAGAGAGAGAGAGAGAGAGAGAGAGAGAGAGAGAGAGATGACCCCTGCTTCCAATAGAAGAGGTCTTCCTGAGGGCCGGAGAGATGGTCCAGCGGGCGGGCATTTGCCTTGCACACGGCCAACCTGGGTTCGATCCCTGACCTCCCCAGAGGGTCCCCAGTGCCTGACTCCTGAGGACAGAGCCAGGAGTCAGCCCTGAGCGCTGCCGGGTGTGGGTCCAAAATCAAACAAACACATGAACAACAACAACAAAAAGGTCTTCTTGAAATAAAAGCTCCCCACATCAATAGGTTCTAAGCAGCTGACACCCGGTTACCAGTGGGGCCCGTCCTAGACATAAGGATGAGGTGACGGGGGGTTTGTCGCCAGAGGGGCCTGACCTAGATTTAAGGATGAGGTGATTGGGCAGGGGGGGTTTGTCACCAGAGGGTCTTGTCCTAGAACTGAGGGTCAGGTGACGGGGGGTTTGTCACCAGAGGGGCCTGTCCTAGACCTGAGGATGAGGTGACGGGGGATTGTCACCAGAGGGGCCTGTCCTAGACCTGAGGGTGAGGTCACAGGGGGGTTGTCACCAGAGGGGCCTGTCCTAGACTTGAGGGTCAGGTGATGAGGGGTTTGTCACCAGAGGGGCCTGTCCTAGACATAAGGATGAGGTGACGGGGGGTTTGTCGCCAGAGGGGCCTGACCTAGATTTAAGGATGAGGTGATTGGGGAGGGGGGGGGGGTTTGTCACCAGAGGGTCCTGTCCTAGACCTGAGGGTGAGGTGGCGGGGGTTTGTCACCAGAGGGGCCTGTCCTAGACTTGAGGGTCAGGTGATGGGGGGTTTGTCACCAGAGAATCCTGTCCTAGACCTGAGGGTGAGGTCACAGGGGGGTTGTCACCAGAGGGGCCTGTCCTAGACTTGAGGGTCAGGTGATGAGGGGTTTGTCACCAGAGGGGCCTGTCCTAGACATAAGGATGAGGTGACGGGGGGTTTGTCGCCAGAGGGGCCTGACCTAGATTTAAGGATGAGGTGATTGGGGAGGGGGGGGGTTTGTCACCAGAGGGTCCTGTCCTAGACCTGAGGGTGAGGTGGCGGGGGTTTGTCACCAGAGGGGCCTGTCCTAGACTTGAGGGTCAGGTGATGGGGGGTTTGTCACCAGAGAATCCTGTCCTAGACCTGAGGGTGAGGTCACAGGGGGGTTGTCACCAGAGGGGCCTGTCCTAGACTTGAGGGTCAGGTGATGAGGGGTTTGTCACCAGAGGGGCCTGTCCTAGACATAAGGATGAGGTGACGGGGGGTTTGTCGCCAGAGGGGCCTGACCTAGATTTAAGGATGAGGTGATTGGGGAGGGGGGGGGGTTTGTCACCAGAGGGTCCTGTCCTAGACCTGAGGGTGAGGTGGCGGGGGTTTGTCACCAGAGGGGCCTGTCCTAGACTTGAGGGTCAGGTGATGGGGGGTTTGTCACCAGAGAATCCTGTCCTAGACCTGAGGGTGAGGTCACAGGGGGGTTGTCACCAGAGGGGCCTGTCCTAGACTTGAGGGTCAGGTGATGAGGGGTTTGTCACCAGAGGGGCCTGTCCTAGACATAAGGATGAGGTGACGGGGGGTTTGTCGCCAGAGGGGCCTGACCTAGATTTAAGGATGAGGTGATTGGGGAGGGGGGGGGTTGTCACCAGAGGGTCCTGTCCTAGACCTGAGGGTGAGGTGGCGGGGGTTTGTCACCAGAGGGGCCTGTCCTAGACTTGAGGGTCAGGTGATGGGGGGTTTGTCACCAGAGAATCCTGTCCTAGACCTGAGGGTGAGGTGACGGTGAGGGGGTGTCAGGCGGTGGGGCTAAGGGCGTCACACTCTTTAGACCTTCGGGACCCACTCATCGAAGAAAAGAGCTCGGAGGAGCCGGATGCCGGGACAGAGTGGGGCTGGGTACAGAGGTCGGGCCCTGCTCGGGCACCTTGGGGGGCGCAGGGGAGAAAGGGGCCCCCGTGGGCGGCTGAGGCAAAGGAGAGGATGGCGGAGGTTGTGGCGGTGGAACCGCAGGGCTCCTCAGAGGGTCTCGAGGAAGGGGTGTGAGCCCGTGGGAAGCAGGCAGCGTGTGTGGTGGGTTGTGGGGGCACAGCCTTGGCCGGGCTGGAGGGGGCTGCTGGGGGCCGAGGGGGGAGATCAAAGCACGTGTGGGACCACAGACTGTCGCTGTGGTGGGGTCGTGCCCTCTTCCTCTCAGGCGAGAGCGGCAGGAAGCTCGGGGTGCTGAGAGGAGCCCGCGAGGTCCCGTGACGGTCTCCCGCTCACCCGTGATGAGCCTCTCCACTTGGGCTTGGGGGGGGCCACGCTCAGGGGTCACTCCCGGCTCAGTGCTAGAAGAGGCTTATGGGGGTGCAGGGGGCGGGGGGTGGACTAAGTGGGCATCGGGCATCGGGCATCGGGCATCGGGCAAGGCTCCCGGCATGCCAGGCCGCTGCTCCAGCCCCGGGTTTCCTCATCTCTTTGCCCCTTTTTTTTCCTGCTGTTTTGGAGTCACGCCCAGCGATGCTCAGGGGTTCCTCCTGGCTCTGCACTCAGGAATTACCCCTGGCAGTGCTCAGGGAACCCTATGGGATGCTGGGAATCGAATCTGGGTTGGCCGCGTGCAAGGCAGACGCCCTACCAGCTGCGCTATCGCTCCAGCCCTCTCTTTGTCCTCTTGGGGGTCCTGCCCCGGCCTTGCGAGTGAGTGTGGTGGTGGGCAGTGCCGCAGCGCTTTAAGGGGCCGCCCCAGTCTCCTCCAAGCCCTCATCTGGCTTTCCCAGAATCTATCTCCTTGTCTCCCTCTGCCCACCCCAGGGAGGCTGGCCGGCCAGCCTCTGACCTCTGCCTTCCTGCTCGAGGCTGGGCCACCTGTTTCCAGAGGGCAGCACCCCAGGAGGGAGGGAGACCCGACAGGAGCTGCAAGGGCGGGTGGGGGGTGGGGGTGGGCTGGGCAGAGGAGGTGCCAGCAGTCAACACCCGGATGTGGGAGACACAGCTTTGCCCCACAGATGTGCATAGATGCGGGAACACAGGGGGGAAGGGGGGAGGGGGAGGGAGAGAGGGAGGGAGAGAGAGAGAGAGAAAGAGAGAGAGAGAAGGAGAGGGAGAGAGGGAGAGAGAGAGGGAGAGGGAGAGAGGGAGAGGGAAAGAGGAAGAGAAAATGGGAGAGAGAAAGGGAGAGAGAGGAAGAGAGAGGTAGAGAGAGAGGAAGAGAGGGAGAGAGGGATAGAGGAAGAGGGAGAGAGAGAGGAAGAGAGAGAAGGAGAGAGAGAGGAAGGGACAGAGAGACGGAGAGAAAGAGGAGGGAGAGAAAGAGAGAGAGGGAGGGGGAGGGGGAGAGAGGGAGAGGGCCGAGCAGAGAGAGGGAGAGATCAAGGGTGGGTACAGTGAGAGGAGAGGAGCGAAGTCCCGGCGGGGGAAGGGCGGAGGCGGGGGAGGGGAGGCTGCCCGCCCTCCCGCCCGGCCCGGCTGCTCTCAGGCGGCTACTGTACCGCACCCGCGGCCTTCAAAGGCTCCGGGTGGCAGGAAGCCCACGGCCTCCTCCCTGCCTCCTCCCCGGTCCTGCCTGAGGTGGAGGCTTTGTGGGGAGCTGGGGGAGGGAAAATACAGACTCTGTGTGTGTGTGTGTGTGTGTGTGTGTCTGTGTGTGTGTGTCTGTGTGTGTGTGTCTGTCTGGGGGTAGGTGAAGGAAGCCCCCAACTGTCCTCAGGCACCTGAGGAGAGTGTAGACCCCAGACGAGGGAGGCTTCTCCCACAGGGGAGGCATTGTGGGGACCCCAGGGAGGCCCCCTCGGAGGGAGGAGTCCGGCCCAGCGCCTCTCAGGCCCACCCTGTCCTGCTCCTGCCCACAGAGCAGTGACCTTGACCTTGTAAACAACCTCTCAGCTTCCCAGAAGCTCCTTCCTGACCTCTGACCTTCCCTCTCCCTGGGTGACACCCCCTGACACTGCACAGGCCCTGGGGGACATCTGGGGAGCTGGGCACCCCAACATCACAGGGAGGGCCCCCTTGACCCTCCCCAAACCTCGTCAGGAAGATGCAACCCTCAGCATGTGTTTTTGTTGCTGTTTTTCCGTTTGGGGGGAGGGGGAGTCGTACCCGGCAGTGCTCAGGGCTTCCTCCTGGCTCTGTGCTCAGGGATCCTCGCTCAGCGGGACTCAGGGGGCCCAGTTAGGTGCCGAGGACGGAAGTGGGGTCAGTCCTGTGCAAGGGATGGAAGCCCCGTCCCCTCTGCCCGCCCCCAGCCCTCCCTCCAGCTGTGGGCCAAGGCTGTGTCAGCCCCACAGGAAGCCCAGCCTGAGCTGAGACGTGGGCGTGGGGGATGGGTTCTGGGGTCCGCAGACTCCAACCCGCACATGCAGGCCCTGAAGGTGCAGGTGAAGGTACCAAAACGCCCGCCCGTTGCTGGGGCCCAGGGACGGCTGGAGCCGAGCGCAGGGGTTCCCCAGTGGGAACTGTCTTGGGTGGGGACACAGGGCTGCACCTGGTCCCCGGCACATCTCTCGGCTCAGGAGTGGATTCAGGGGCCAGAGCAATAGGGCGTTGGCCTTGCACGCCAGGTGGCAGCCCCTCAGTCTCTGGCATCCGGCCGCTGGCCCGGCCTGGCACCCGCTCTCCACCTCTTCCTATCCGCCACTTTCTCCGGGGATATGGCTGGGGTCCTCTCACCCCCGAGGAGGACCCCGGTCATAGCCCAGAGCACCCCCCCGTGAGCCCTCCAGGTGGGTGTCTGGGTCTCTGAGGGGAGGGCAGGTGCCCAGCCCCGCACCCTGAGGACTCTGCCTCTCCCCCAGGCCCTGCCCTTGACTCCGGCCGCGACCTCAGCGAGGCCATCATGAACTGGGGACCCCCTCTCGGGTGCCTGCTCCTGGGACTGCAGCTAGGTGAGTGCTCAGACTTGGGAGGGGGAGAGTAGAAGGCCTGGGGGGGCGGGGGTGTGACCCTCCTCTCCTTTCCCCAGCCCTGCTCCGCGTCCAGGGCAGTGAAGTGGTGTTAGCTGGGGCAGGCGACTCGGCAGAGCTGCCCTGCAAAGGCCCTCCGAAATCCCAGTTCACCTGGAAGCTCCAGCCACACGACACACCCATTTTGAAGAGCCAACGCAACATGGTCCTCAGAGGTAAGCAGTGGAGGCAGGAGGAACCCCATGGCCAGCCGGAGCGATTGGGCAGGGAGTAAGGCCCTTGCCTCACACTCACAGACCCCAGGTTCCAACCCCAGTGTCCCATGGGGTCCCCTGAGCACCGCCAGGAGTGATTCCCGAGTGCATGAGCCAGGAGGAACCCCTGAGCATTGGAAAAATAAATAAATATAAATGAGAGAGAGAGAGAGGGGCTGGAGCGATAGCACCGCGGGGTGGGCGTTTGCCTTGCACGCAGCCAACCCAGGTTCGATTCCCAGCACCCCATAGGGTCCCCTGAGCACTGCCAGGGATAATTCCTGAGTTCAGAGCCAGGAGGAACCCCTGTGCATAGCCAGGTCTCACCCAGAAAGAAAAAAAAATAAGAGAGAGAGAGAGAGAGAGAGAGAGAGAGAGAGAGAGAGAGAGAGTCTCATAGTGATATCAGATCCCCTGGAAGATCTATTACTGGAAAGACAAGGGTTAAGGTGAGAAAAAAAAAATAGGGGCCAGAATGATAGCACAAAGGGTGGGTGGTAACTGTGCATACGCACAGTGCCAGTGCCGACACGAGTTCCATCCCGGGGAACACAGGTTCCATATGGTCCTAAGCAGCGCGAGGGGTAATTCTTGAGCACAGAGCCAGGAGTAACCCCTGAGCCTTGCCGGGTGGGCCCCCCAAATTGAAACAAAAACAGAGGCTAGGGTGTTTACCTTGCATATGGCTGACCCGGGTTCGAGCCCCGACATCCCACATGGTTCCTGGAGCCATGGGGCATGACCCCTGAATGCAGAGCCAAGAGTGAGCCCTGAGCACCAAGAGGGGAGGGGAGAAGAGGGGGAGGGAAGGGGTGGGAGGAGGGGAGGGGAAGCTTGAAGAGGAAGAGAAGGGAGGGTTGGAGAGGAGGGGAGGGGGAAGGTTGAGAGGAGGGGAGGGGAGGGAGGGGAAGGTTGGGAGGAGGGGAGGGGAGGAGAGGTTTATTCCTGAAGCAGGTTTGTACTAAATGCCCAGGAGCAATAGAAACTGAGAACTGCTCTCCAGTAGGAAGCTGCCACCAGAGGGCAGGGAACTGCAGTTGTTCTCAGATGTGGGGTGGGAGGGGCCTTGGGATGGTGGTGGCGGGAGGGGGCACTGTGCAGGGAGCAGTGCGGAATATGTTCTGTGTGAAATCCTCTTGCTAACGGTATTGTAAATGACAGCACGTAAAACAATTTTTTTTTTTTTGCTTTTTGTGTCACACCTGGCGACGCACAGGGGTTACTCCTGGCTCTGCACTCAGGAGTCACTCCTGGCGGTGCTCAGGGGACCATATGGGATGTTGGGAATCAAACCCGGATCGGCCATGTGCAAGGCAAATGCCCCACCCGCTGTGCTATCTTTCCAGCCCCGTAAAACAATTTTTTAAATTTAATTTTTATAAACCTGTCGGCAATAATTCATTGCATTTGATATCCAAACACCAACCAATCCCACCCCAGAGCACCTTCCCACCACCGCAACGAGGACAGTGGGTGCAGATTGTTGTATTTCATCCGGGAGCCATTTAAGCCCTCGTAAAAGAGATTGCCAGCTTATATGTTAAACCCCATCAAATGTGTGCTGCTTTTGGTACAGCAGTGGGCATGAGAGGTCGCCCCAGGAATTTTGAAATTCAGAATATAATTCTAGAGCAGATTCACTTACGGGTAAGGCATATAGAGTCACTCTCTTCTTGGCCGTTGATGAGATGCGATGGCGCCAGGGGCATTTTGTGGGTGTGACTTGCCAAGCTACTGGAAAGACTGGGGAGCTGGTGGGAGGAGGCTGAGTCCCGCTCAGAGCAAGCTTGGAGATCTCAGTCATGGCTCCCGCGTACCTGGGGTTTTCTGCAGGTGCTCTCGTGGGCGAGGCTCATCCGCCTAAAACAATTTTTAAAAGCTATGTTGATTCACGAAGAGGCTGGAAAGATAATGCAACAGGACGGGTGCTTGCCTCGTGCACAGCCCACCTGGTTCAACGCTCAGTACAGGGGCTGGAGCAATAGCACAGTGGGTAGGGTGTTTGCCTTGCGTGCGGCCGACCCAGGTTCGATACCCAACATCCCATAGGGTCCCCTGAGCACCACCAGGAGTAATTCCTGAGGTGCATGAATCAAAAATAACCCCTGTGCACCGTGGGTGTGACCCAAAAAGCATAAATAAATAAATAAATAAATAAATGCCTGGTACACCTATGGTCCCCCAAGGTAGCCAGGAGTCTGCATACAGAGCCAGGAGTAATCCCTGAGCACTGCCAGATATGCCCCCAAAACACACACACACACACACACACACACACACACACACACCACGGTTACTCAGCAACTAGCAGTCTGAGAAGAGAGAGGGCTTATGTAACCCCACTTGCAACCCAAACCATCAGCTGGGGCTACGGGTTTATAAGGCAGGTTGGAAAACTGAGACATTCACACCCATAGACAAAGCTGGGAGTCCTGTCTCGAAGCCAGCAGGGCTTGTCCTTACATGTGGCTGATCCCAGGTACCCAGATGGTCTCCCCAAGCACATCCAGGAGTGACTCCTGAGCGCCCAGAGCTAGGAGCATCCCCTAAGAGTCTAGGTGTGGCCCAGACCCCCTCCTCCAAATGATGAAGTACAAAATAAAGCTGTTCTGTACATAGGATGGGTAGGAGGGCTGGAGCGATAGCACAGCGGGGAGAGCGTTTGCCTTGCATGTGGCTGACCTGGGTTCGATCCCTAGCATCCCATAGGGTCCCCTGAGCACTGCCAGGAGTAATTCCTGAGTGCAGAGCCAGGAGCAACCCCTGTGCATCGCCAGGTGTGACCCCCTTCCACCGCCCCCCCCCCCCCAAAAAAAGAGCATAAAATGGGTAGATTTGATCCCAAACCTGTAGAAGGCAGAAACACAGCTTCAGTCCAAGACTGATTTCATTCACGAGAAAGCTGAGGCAGGGGAGAGGGAAAGATTTGCCCTGAAGTTGTGTGGCTGGGGCTGGGGCTAAAACCCTTTCGATTTTTAAGCTCTGCCATGAAAACTTCTAGGTGCCGCAAGACTTGAATGGCCACGGACCACAGGACACTGGGCATCTCTGTTCAGTGACCGACTTCTCCTCCTAGCTCCACCTAGTGGCCGATCCTGTGTACTGCAGAACCTGTCGCAGTCGGCCTCGCTGGGGGTTCACCTTACCCTCGACTTGCCCTCTTTGCTCATAATGTAAATTCTTCAAATGTTTTCTGTACCAATGTTTATTTTATTTTATTTTACTTGACTTTTTGGGTGCTCCATTCGGCTATGCTCTGGGCTTAAGCTTGGGGGCGCTTAGGAGGCCCTGTGTGGCTCGAACCAGAGTGGCCTGTATGCAAATATCACTGCAGACTGAGTTTCAGGTGTCTTCTCCCTCGTGGAGGGGTGGGCCAAGGGGAGCTCTTGGGCTGGTGTTTGGAGAGAGCGCGTCTTGTTCGCCATGAGCCCTGGTGGGTTTCTTTTGGGGGGGGTTCTTTTTTGGGTCACACCCGGCGATGCTCAGGAGTTACTCCTGGCTGTACACTCAGACATCACTCCTGGTGGGCTCAGGAGACCATATGGGATGCCGGGGATTGAACCCAGGTCAGCCCATACAAAGTACTATCCCTTCGGTCTCATTACGCACATTTTTAAGGTGCCAGGGACCCTGAAGAGCAGAGCCGCTGTGACTGTGTAAGCAGCACCCACCGGGATCAAGCCCTTGGCCTCAGTTGGTACAAGGCCAGCGCTTTAAGCCACGGAACAATCCCTGGGCCCTAGAAAGCCTTTTTTTTTTTTTTTTTTGGTTTTTTGGATTTTTTGGTTCCATTCTGGCGATGCTCAGGGCTTACTCCTGGCTCTGCACTCAGGAATTACTCCTGGCGGTGTTCTGGCTGGTGGCAGTGTTCAGGGGGCCATATGGGATCCTGGGGATCGAACCCAGGTCAGCCACAGTTCGACTGTGTGCAAGGCAAATGCCTAACCAGTTGTGTTACTGCTTCAGCCCCACCCAGAGAGACCTTGGATGGAATGATTGGACACCCACAGGTCAAAACACAAAGGAACCCTTGACCTAAGTCCCACATTTTATTTAAAAATTAAATCAAAGTTGGGGGCAAACCGATAGTACAGCAGGTTGGGTTTTTGCCTTGCAAGTGGCTGTCCAAAATAACTGTCCTCCTGTTGTTCATCAATTTGCTCGAACAGGCCCAGTAACGTCTCCATTTTGAGACTTGTTGTTACTGTGTTTGGCATATCGAGCTTGTCAGGCTCTGCCACGCGGGCTAGAGTATCTGGGCTCTCCTAGAGGGGTGGAGGAATCGAACCCGGCTTGGCCGGGCTGGCTGTGCAAAAGGCAAATGCCCTACCGCTGTGCTATTGCTCCAGCCCAAGTGGCTAACTCAGGTTTAATCATCAACACCCCATATTGTTACTGTTCCTGGGTGTTACCAGGCCCATCTGCGGTGACCCAAGGGTCCCCTTGGTGCGTTCAGGGATGAATCACCATTCCCCAGCCGCTGACGGTGATCATCCGGATGGATGAAGGAACAGAGGCCACCGGATGGTTGGTAATCACTGTCCTCCTGTTGTTCATCGATTTGCTCGAGCGGGCCCAGTAACGTCTCCATTGGGGACTTTGTTGTTACTGTGTTTGGCATATGGAATACATCACGGGGAGCTTGCCAGGCTCTGCCATGCGGGAGAGATACTCTCGGTAGCTTGCCGGGCTCTCCGAGAGGGGCGGAGGAATCGAACTCGGGTTGGCCATGTTGACTGTATGCAAGGCAAACGCCCTACCGCTGTGCTATCGCTCCAGCCCAGGTTGATAATCAGTGACCTTTTATTCAAGTCTCATAGCATTAGTTATAGAAAAATTATAAAGGGTTGGTAGCAGCAATCACACATAGATGTGGTTCAATATTATTATAAACAATGAATAGGTGTAAAGCCCTTCCTTCAGGAGATTTCTTCAAAACAAATCTCATCTAAGAGCTGAGCACTCTAGGTCCGTACTAGAAGATTCGCCCAAGGGCAGAATTCCATCTAAGGGTGTACGTGTTGCTTTCTCCTTTCCTTAGCTAGTAACCCATTGAAATAGTCATCTTAAATTTACTTAATAGGGGCTGGAGCGATAGCACAGCGGGCAGGGCGTTTGCTTTGCACACGGCCGATCCGAGTTCGATTCCCAGCTTCATATATATATATATATATATATATATATACACACACACACACACATACAGCCCCTGGAGCGATAGCACAGCGGGTAGGGTGTTTGCCTTGCACGCGGCCAACTTGGCCAATCCGAGTTTGATTCTTCTGCCTCTCTCGAAGAGCCTGGCAAGCTACCGAGAGTATCTCGCCCGCACGGCAGAGCCCACACGGCAGAGCCTGGCAAGCTCCCCGTGATGTATTCGATATGCCAAACACAGTAACAACAAAAGTCTCCAATGGAGACATTACTGGGCCCGCTTGAGCAAAATCGATGAACAATGGGAGGACAGTGATTGATTGACAGTGACATATATATATGTATGTATGTGTATGTATATACATATATATACACATACATACATATACATCCCATATGCCAGCATTCATTCCCAGCATACCCTGAGCACCGCCAGGAGTAATTCATGAGTGCAGAGCCAGGAGTAACCCTTGTGCATTGCCGGGTGTGACCCAAAAAGAAAAAAAATTACTTGATAATATTTCTAGTCATTTTGTAAGGACTCGGTGAGGTACATTAAGCTTAAAGGGTGGCTCTTCCTGGGGACACTTCAGTATAGATCCCAGACTACAGTACTCAGGCCAGGTTAGTCTTTCCAGCAGTTAGACCCCACCAGGGTCCTTTTTCAGTCACTTCCTTTTTGGGTGTTGTCAGTTTGTTCCATGACCCTATTTCTTTTTTTGTTTTTGTTTTTGTTTTATTAGTGAAACACCATGAGGTACAGCTATAGACTTACAAGTTGTTGTGCTTGGGTTTCAGTTATACAATGATCGAGTACCCATCCCACCACCAGTGCCCATTCTCCACCCCCACCAATCCCAGTATCCTTCCTATCCCCCACCCCCAATCCCACCCTGCCTCTGTGGCAGGGCACTCCCTTTTGTTCTGTCTCTCCTTTTGGGTACTGTGGCATGACCGTATTTCTTAACTTATTATACTGCTTATGGCACTTAGCCTGTCCCTTTTTGATGCCAGGGGAGCTTACAGCTTGCCCTGGATCCATCCAAGTCCCTCTCCGGGACCCCCTTCTGGGGTGTTAGGAACTAAGGGCAACTGAGGCTTAAGTTAAGTCAATACGATGGATGCCAGTACTTAATATTATTCGAAGTCAACTAACTCCCATGTTATAAAAACATTAAGCATTAACTGTCTCCCTGTGTCTATACAAATAGGACATTGTACTAAAATAAACCATGCAAGGACATAAAAGAAAGAGAAAAACAATATTTCATATTACATATACAAAATCCTGAGCCCTCAGAAGAATCTGACTTTCCAAGTCCCAGGGTCTGATTTGGGGATTTAAGTGATTCACAGCTAGGAGGAGAAGAGCACGGAGGAGAGATTAAAGATAAACACCTTGGGGCTGGAGCAATAGCACAGCGGGGAGGGCATTTGCTTTGCACGTGGCCTATTCGGGTTTGATCCCCTGCATCCCATGTGGTCCCCTGAGCACCTCCAGGGGTAATTCCTGGGGGCAGACCCAGGAGTAACCCCTGTGCATCACTGGGTGTGACCCAAAAAGAAAAAAAAATAAGCACAGAGGACTGGGAGTGCCCTATGGAATTGAGATTGCCTTAAGAGCACTGTGATGGGAGTAACTCAATCAGTCTAAGCTCCCTGTGGCATGAGCAAGGACAATCCAAAGTGAAACCTAAAATGATTAGAGCTATAAACACCATATGTTTGTTTCTGAGCCTGCTGGGAGTTGCCCTTCAGCAGAGAGCCAGGGATAAACCTTGAGCACTGCCAGATATGACCCCAAAACAAATAAGCCAAAAAATTTACTCAAGAGCCAGGAGATAGCTCGAAGGTTTGGAACATATGTGAGGGTCCCGGTTTCAATCCCTGGTATCTTTGTGGTCCGCTAATCATTGATAAGACAGTCCCTGAGCTCTGTGTCCTCAACCCAAATTCAAAAAATAAACAAGGGGCTGGGGCCATAGTACAGTGGGGAGGAAATTTGCCTTGCATGCAGCTAACCCGGGTTCAATCCCCGGCATCCCATATGGTCCCTTGAGCACCGCCAGAAGTGATTCCTGAGTGCAGAGCCAGGACTGACCCCTGAGCATCACCTGGTGTGAACCAAAAAGCCAAAAAAAAAAAAAAAAACCTCCAAACAAACCAGAAATTAACTCAAATACTGGGAATATGAATTAGTGGGTAGTGTAGCCAGGAAATCAGGAGAAGAGATGGGAATTCAAGGCCCGAGCTCTGAGTGCCCCGTCCTGGCAGCTGGGCAGAGATGAAGAGGCCGTAAATCAGAGTCCTGGAGACCAGATTGATCTGGCTGCTTGAGCAAGAACAGAACAGGGTCATGGAAGCAATTAGTCAACGTCTCTGTGGAGCTTAAAACAGGATGTGTCCAGCCTGGACTGTCCCAGCATTCATACATTAGCACCCACTGTGTGCATTAGATACAAAAATTGTTCCTGTAGAATCCGTGAACCCTGCACGTAACCTACTTTTAAGCATTTGTGAACGCGTTCAGGGCATTGGCCAGGGCGAGTTCGCATGTGCGGATAGAACGTGTCTCTCCTCTCCTCTCTCAAGTGTTTGTACCTGAGCCAGCTCGGAGTGAGTCCCGAGCACTGCTGGGTTTGACCCCAAAGCAAAAACAGAAGTCAAGTTGGCCTTAACACATGGGCTGGAGGGGTAGTACAGCAGGTAGGGTGCTTGGCTTGCATGAGGCTGACCAGGGTTCGATCCCCGGCACCATATGGTTGCCTGAGCCTCACCAGGATTGAACCCTGAGTACAGAGCCAGGAGTAGGCCCTGAGCACCCTTGGGTGTGACCCCCAAAGAACCAATGAAATAAACAAGATGGCTTAAGTACAACTTAAACACACACATAGTTCCCGTTTCATAAATTGTTCGTATAAAATATTATTGGAAATATCATTTTTTTGGTGTGTTTCTTTTTTGCTTTTTGGGTCACACCCAGCAATGTTCAGGTGTTAACTCCTGGCTCTGTGCTCAGGAATTACTTCTAGTGGTGTTTGGGGGACTAGGTGGGATGCCGGGGATTGAACCTGGCCCGGCTGTATGCAAGGCAAACATATTACCTCCCTGCTGTACTGTGGCTCCAGTCCGGTAATGTCACTTTTGGTGCCAACCTACTAGGCCACCAAACGAGGGAACTCTCACACAGCCAATATCTGCGCTCAGGAATCTCTACTTGTGGTACTCGGGGGACCAAATGGGATGCCGTGGATCGAACCTGGGTCGGCTACGTGTGAGGCAAATGCCCTACCTGCCGTCCTATTGCTCCAGTCTCCGGGCCAGTATCTTTTTTGTTGAACCCCACACACAGCGGACAACTCTGCAATGGTAATTTTGGTCTCCACAGTTCGGTTCGCATCTTAAAATTGTTGCTTGATGGATGAAGTCCTAGAAATCAAATGGAGGACGGGAACTTTTAAAAATAGTTGGTGCCTACTGAGAGATTGCTTCCAGGATGTCTGCGTCTAGTGAATGTCAGTGTGAATCTGTCGCCAGCACCGTGCCAGCACCGAGTAGCTTTATAGAAAACACCCGCTCCCCTGGCAAATCGGAGAGTTGAAAATGACATCATTGTTGCTTTGCTTTATTTACTTATGTTGGTTTGAGGCCACACCAAGAGGTGCTCAGGGGCCATCTCTGTGGTGCTAGGGGGCCAGCCAGTGCTGGGATGGAGACCCAGGGCTACCACATGCAACACAAGGCAAATATACCCTTCCCCTTCCTCCCTCTCCCTCCCCCCTCCTGCCTCTCCTTCCTCCCTCCCTCCCTTCCTCCCTTCCTTCCTTCCTTCCTTCCTCCCTCCCTCCCTCCCTCCCTTCCTTTCTACCTTTCTTCTATTTCTTGGATTTTCTTTTCTTTTTTTCTTTTTTCTTTTTTTTTTTTTTTGCTTTTTGGGTCACACCTGGCGATACACAGGGGTTACTCCTGGCTCTGCACTCAGGAGTTACTCCTGGCAGTGCTCAGGGGACCATATGGGATGCTGGGAATCGAACCCGGGTCAGCTGCGTGCAAGGCAAATGCCCTACCCGCTGTGCTATCTCTCCAGCCCCTGTTTTTTTTCTGAGGTTTTTTTTTTTTTTGGTTTGTTTGTCTGTTTTTTGCTTTTTGGGTCACACCCGGCGTTACTCCTGGCTCTGCACTCAGGAATTACCCCATTTTCTTTTCATTTTTCAAAAATTTGGTCTCGGGCCCAGAGTGATAGCAAAAAAAGAAAAATTGGTATCTCTGGTCCCTATTTTCTGTTTTTGTAGGGATCCCTCCTCCATGGTGCTGAGGTCACCTCCTACAGTGCTCTTCGGGCTGGGACACAGCTACATCTGCACATGCAGAGGTGTGGGAGAGCCTGGCAGGCAGGCACATGTCCTCCCACCCACAGGCATTGTCATCGGATTTGCATCTCTTTGATCACCTGTGCGACCTTCTTTGTGGCAGGGCTTTTGTTCTGGGTCTAGGATCTGACTTTCCCGGGAGCAGCTGCCCTGCCCCACCTCTGACAGGCTTCTTTCCCTCACTCCCACTGGCAGCAACTGTTTCTCTCTTCAGCCACCGGCTTTAGAAATGTTTCCCTGGATTCTCTTCCAGCTGCCCAGGGCAGTGCCACCAGCATCAAGCCATGCCCCAGGGGCCCTGGTGGATTCCTGGATCCACTCTGTTATATATGTATATTTTTTGACGGCGTTGTACAAGGGTTCCTCCTAGCTCTGCACTCAGGAATCACTCCTGGCAGTGCTCGGGCGACCCTAGGAGATGCCGGGAATCGAACCCGAGTTGTCTGCGTGCAAGGCAAACGCCCTACCTGCTGTACTATCTCTCTAGCACCCTGATTCTTTTTTTTTTTTTTTTAACATTTTGGGTCACACCCAGCGATGCTCAGGGTCTACTCCTGGCTCTGCATTCAGGAATCACTCCTGGCCATGCCTAGGGAACCCTATGGGATGCTGGGGAATCGAACCCGGGTCTGCCGCATGCAAGGCAAATGCCCTCCCTGCTGTGCTATGGCTCCAGCCCCAAACTCTATTCTTGCTGCTACTAACCTCTCCCACTGGGTCTGCTCTGCCACCTGCACTTCTTCGCAGGCCTGGCAGCCTGGTACAGAGACCAAGTAAAGCAGCTGCTGCCCATAGTCACCTCCTGGCATCTCCGTCCCACTTAGCATCCCTGTATGTGTGTGTGCGTGTGTGCGTGTACACACACACACACACACACACACACACACACACACACACACACTTGTATCAAGGACATTCACTTCCTCTCCTTGGAGGCAACTAGGATTCTCATTTGAGTCTTACTTTTTTTTTTTTTTTTTTGGTTTTGGGCTGACACCTGGCAAAGTTCAGGGCTTACTCCTGGCTCTGAAGTCAGGATCACACCCAGTGGTGTTGAGGCCCCCTACGGGATGCCCGGGATGGAACCTGGGTCGGCCACCAGCAAAGCAAACGCCCTTCCCACTGTGCTATTCTCTGGCTTCTGTTTCTGTCAACAAAGTGTGACTTGGCGCAACTGCCTAATCTCAGCTTCCGTAATCAACAAAATACCCTTCATTGCTGTGAAGCTGACATGAGTGAGCGCACATCTGGTATTCGGCCTGAAGGGGGCGCTACTCCTTGAGATGATCATGGAATTCTCCTGGTGGGAAAGTAGTCCAGCGGGGAGGGCGTTTGCCTTGCATGTGGCCGGACCAGTTTCGATCTCCAGCATCCCATAGGGTTCCCGAGCCCCACCAGGAGTGATTTTTGAGAGCAGAGCCTGGACTCAGCCCTGAGCATTGCCAGCTGTGACTCCAAAACAAAACAAAACAAATGAATACCATTGAATTCTGGAGGCATGTGTGGGGTCCTGACCGGGGGCGGGGGGGGGGGGGTAAAGGGGAGGGGACCCTTACAGTCTGGGACCTCTGATGAGGGCAGATTCTGCAGGAAATGGGCTATTAAGAGCTGTGGAGGCATGAAGGGTGGGGGTGGGGGGGGACCCTCTTCCTTCATCTTCTCTTCCTAGGTCTGACGAGGTTGGAAAGCCGTGTTGATTCCAGAACAAGGGAATGGAACCTGGGATCTTTTCCTTTGGTCATCAGTAAACTCAAGTTGGAAGACTCAGGCACGTACATCTGTGAGGTGAAAGACCAAAAAACACTGGCCGTGGAGCTGCAGGTCTACAAATGTGAGTGGACACTAAGGCGGGGGGTGGGGGGCAGAGCTAGACAGCCTCCCCCCTCTCTGACCCCTAACCAGGACAGAGCGGGTAACACTTCCAGAATCTGGAGAAGGGGGATGGGCGGGCTTAGAGGTCATTAAGATGCTGGCCTTGAATATGCCACACTCTGGTTCAATCCCTGGCACCCCAGACGGTCCCCCAAGCACCATCAGGAAGGAGTCCTGAGCACAGAGCTGGGAGTAAGCTCAGCTCTGCCAGGGTTGGAATCAAAACCTGTTTTTTTCTTTATTTGTTATTGTGGGGAAGTGTCACATCTGGTGCTGCTCAGGGGTTCCTCCTGGCTCTGCACTCAGGAATCACTGCTGGCAGTGCACTTGAGGGACCCTCTGGGATGCCGGGGATTCAACCCAGGTCAGCCATGTACAAGGCAAACGCCCTTCCCACTGTACTGTCGCTCCAGCCCTGACCATATTTATTGATGTCTTTTTTTTTTTCTTTTTGGGTCACACCCGGCGTTGCACAGGAGTTACTCCTGGCTCATGCACTCAGGAATTACTCCTGGCGGTGCTCAAGGGATCATATGGGATGCTGGGAATTGAACCCCAGTCAACCGCGTGCAAGGCAAACGCCCTCCCCGCTGTGCTATCGCTCAAGCCCCAGTTTATTTCTATTTACATAGATATACAGATGTGTGTATTTAGGCTTGTTAGGCATAAAAAAAAGTAATAATTGAACTGTAGCCAGTACTCTTAATAGTATCTGGGGCTGAAGTGATACTAGAGTGGGTAGGACACTTGCCTTGAAGGCTGCCGACCTGGGTTCGATCCTGGCGGCCCATATGGTCCCTCCAGGAGTGATCCCTGAGTGAAGAGCCAGGAGTAACACCTGACAATCACCAGGTGTGCCCCCACCCCAGACAAACAAACAACAATTGAATAGCACCTATTACTTCTGGGAAACAGAAAGGAAGAAAGGGAAATTCTTTTTCATTTTATATTCTTCTTCTTGTTCTTCATCTTTTCTCAGGGGGAGTGCCTGGGGGCCACACCCAGTGATGCTCAGGGCTTACTCCTGGCTCTGCGCCCAGGGATCCCTCCTGGCCAGGCTCTGGGAGCCGTATGATATGCCAGGGATTGAACCCGGGTATGGTGTGTGCCTTACCTGTGGTCGGTTTTTGGTTTTGATTTTGGTTTGAGGACCACAGCTAGTGGATCTCAACTAGTCAGAGATCTCTCCTGGTGGGATTTGGGGTCCATATGGGGTGCAAGGGACAGAAGCCGGATAAGCTGGGTGGAAGGCAAGCACATTCCCCGCAGCTCACTCTCTGGCTGCTCCCTGCTGTTTGACCTTTCTGGCCCCTACTGTCTTCTTTCTGTTACTCTATGGTAAGGGGCTTACCAAAGTCGATCAAGAAGTGTATCAAGGGGCTGGAGTGATAGCACAGTGGGTAGGGCGTTTGCTTTGCACATGGCCGACCCGGGTTCGATCCCCAGCATCCCATAGGGTCCCCTGAGCACTGCCAGGAGTGATTCCTGAGTGCATGAGCCAGGAGTAAGCCCTGTACATTGCCAGGTGTGACACAAGAAAGCAAAAAAAAAAAAAAGTATATAAAGTTCGAGGACCTGCCAGATAGTTCAGTTGGTAGCGTGCTGGCCTTGCATGAGGACAACCTTGGTTTTATCCCGGCATCCCAGGTGGTCCCTAAGCACTGCCAGGTCACCCCTGAGCATTGCCAAGTGTGATGCCCCACAAAAAAGAATTAAAGTTTTATTTATTTATTTATTTGTTAAATTTATTTATTGAATCACCATGAGAAAAGTTACAAAGCTTTCAGGTTTAAGTCTCAGACATACAATGATCAAACACCTTTCCCTTCACCAGTACTCATTTTTCACCACCAAGAACCCCAATATACCCCCCTTCCACCCCTCCCAATGTCTGTGAGGCAGATGGTTTCTATTTAACTCTCTCTCTACTTTGATTACATTCATTATTTCAACAAAAGATGCACCATTATTATTGGGAATTTCCCCCCAACAATCAGAACTGCTGAAAAGGCATTGTGAAATAATTTGTTTTCTATTGCTAGTTATTGGGGCTGGAGCGATAGCACAGTTTGCCTTGTGCACGGCCGGCCCAGCTGAGCCGGGCTCGATTCCTCTGCCCCTCTCAGGGAGCCCAGCAAGCTACCAAAAGTATCTTGCCCGCACGGCAAGCCTGGCAAGCTACCTGTGACGTATTTGATATGCCAAACACAGTAATAACTAGTCTCACAATGGAGACATTACTGGGCCCTCTCGAGCAAATCGATGAACAACGGGAGGACAGTGCTACAGTGTAATGCTGGTTATGAAGACCATATGATGTCATGTGGCCGCTCTTGCGGCCGCGCGATTTTGGATTTCTGATATTTTACTAATTAAGTCTGAAGGGATTTCTGCCAAGAGCCGGATAATTACGAGATTGGTCTGTGTGCCTCTGGTGCCATGGCCGTGCCGGAGAGCCGCTTGTGGAGGGCAACTCATGGCCTCGGTAGGGTGTGAAGGACGTGCCGGTTCCGCCCCCCCATCCCCTGAGGCTGCAGTTGCCCTGTCACCACCGGCTCATACCTGGCTGTTCAATAAGCTCCAAGGCCATGGCCACTGTGCTGGTGGGAGGGTAGGAGGGAGCGGGGAAGGCGGAAGAGACAGACAGACACCCTTTCCCTCCCAGGGGTGGGGCATGGCGCTGTAGTTTAACACATAGTCTATTCACATTTCTGCTGCAAGCTGCTGGCTTCTGGATTAGGTCCATGAGCCTCTGGTGCCATGGCCGTGCCGGAGAGCCGCTCGTTGGGGGCAACTCCAGAATTAAAGTTTTAGAGCCAGAGAGATAGTGCAGTGGTTAAGGCCTTACACCTGGCTAGCCTGGCTCTGAGCCCCGTCAGGAGCAATCGTTGAGCACAGCACCAGGAGGAAGCACTGAGCATTGCCGGGTGTGACTCCCAAAAAGCAGATCAGAGAGGATCAGACTGGCCACCAAGTGCCTCCGCAAAGTCTGCAAAGTGGGGCTGGAGCGATAGCACAGCGGGTAGGGTGTTCGCCTTGCATGTGGCCGACCCAGGTTCAATTCCCCGTATTCCATATGCTTCTCTAAGCACTGCCAGGAGTAATTCTCGAGGGCAGAGCTAACCCTTGAGCATCACCGGGGGTGACCCCCAAAGCCTCCCCCTCCAAAAAAAAAAAGCCTTTGCAGGTTGGGGTGAGATGTGCAGAAAGGAAATGATCTGAAGAGAGGGAATGAGAGGTGTCTGCGCAGAGGAGAGAGGAGAGGCAGGGAGGAGGAGGAGAAACGGGCAGGAGGGGGGAGGGATGGGCCTTGGCTAAGGGTTGGCCAGGCAGATGCTGGGACGGGCTGATGGAGAGACCCTTGTGGTTCTCTGGCTCCGTCCCCCTCCTCGGGGACGGTGTGTGTGACACAGGTGGCCTGCTCTCTCTGCAGTGACAGCCAGCTCCGACACCACCCTCCTGTTCCAGGGGCAGAGCCTGAACCTGACCCTGCAGGGCCCACCGAAGCTGACCCCTTCGGTCCAGTGGCAGCGCCCAGGGTCCCCGAGTGCACAGCCCGGAGGCCTGGCCTTCTTCGTGGCTCACGTGCAGATGCAGGACAGCGGCCTCTGGACATGCACCGTCTCCCACACCCAGAAGACCCAGAAGACGCTGAAGCTCCAAGTGAACATTCTGGTGCTGGGTGAGAGGGTCCCTCCCGCCCCCCGCCCCCCGGCCCGACCACTTCGACCACTGCCCTGTCCTGCTGCAAGTGCCTCTTTGCTCAGGATGCAGATGCCGAGAAAGGAGGAGCAGGGCTAGAAGAGGTCCCCAAAAGGAGACCTCCCTTCTTCCACCCTCCTTCCCTCCCTCCCTCCCTTCTTCCCTCCCTCCCTCCCTTCTTCCCTCCCTCCCTTTTTTCCTTCCTTCCTTCCTTCCTTCCTTCCTTCCTTCCTTCCTTCCCTCCTTTATCCTCTTTCCTTTCTTTCTCCCTCCTTCCTTCCTTCCTTCCTTCCCTCCTTTATCCTCTTTTCTTTCTTTCTCCCTCCTTCTTTCCTTCCTTCCTTCCTTCCTTTCTTCTTTCCTTCCTGTTTTCTTTCTTTTCTTCTTTTCTTCCCTTCCTTCCTTCCTTTCCTCCCTCCCCCTCTTTCTTTCCTTCTTTCTCTGTCTTTCCTTCTTTCCTTCCCTCCTTCCTTTCCTCTCTCCCTCTCTCCTTCCTTCCCATTTTCTTGTTTCTTCCTGTTTTTTTCTTTCTTCTCTTTCTTTTCTTTTCCTCCCTCCCTCCCTCCCTTCCTTCCTTTCTTTCTTTCTTTCTTTCTTTCTTTCTTTCTTTCTTTCTTTCTCTTTCCCTTATCCAGCAGCGCTCAGAACTTACTCCAGGGATCACTCCTGGAGGTGCTCAGGGGACCACATGGGGTGCCGTAGATCTAAACCCCCTCAGCCACATGCCAGGCGAGCACCCTCTCAGCTGTGCTGTCGCTCCCGCCCTGAGCACCCCTTTGCTTTGTTGCCACAGTTTCCCACTGGCGTGGAGTTGGCAAGTCGCTTCCTCAGGGGTGTCCCCACCACTGCCCCCAGCTGGGATGAAATTCCAGTCCTGGGCTGGAGTGATAGCACAGCGGGTAAGGCGTTTGCCTTGCACGCAGCCAATAAATAAATAAATAAATAAAAGTAAAAAATAAAAGAAATTCCAGTCCTGAGTAGGGCCCCAATGGGGGGAGGGTGTGGGCAGGGGCTGTGGGGACCCAGAGGCTTGTCCTGCTGGGGTCCTGGCCTCCTGGGGCTGCCCCAGGTTCCATCAGCTCTGTAGAGCTGGCCCGGATTTGGTCCCTGGCACCCCACGTGGTACACTGATCACCACCAGAAGAGATCCTTGAGCAAAGAGCCAGGAGTAAGCCCTGATCACCGTTGCGAGGTGTCGCCCCCAAGAAATAAAACCAAAAAAAATTTGAAAAGATGCAAGTCGGAGAGATGGAACAGCGGGGAGGGTGTTTGCCTTGCACATGGCTGACCTGGGTTCCATGCCGGGCAGCCCAGATGGTTCCCCGAACCCACCAGAGATTCCTGAGTGCAGAGCCAGGAGTAAACCCTGAGCACTGGCCGGAGGTGGCCCCCAAATGAAACAAAAATCAGGACGAATCAACTCGGGCATCACCGATGCAAGGCCCAGCTCCCCAGCACCCCGGCCTTCTGTCTCTGCTCCCCCGGCACGCAGCCTAGCCCACCCCGCACTCTGCCAGCCCCCAGCTCCTGACCGGACTCTCTCTCTCTTCCCACTGCAGGCTTCCAGAAGGCACCCTACACAGTGTACGCCCGGGAGAACCAGTCGGCACAGTTCACCTTCCCCTTGAACTCCCAAGTTGACGCTCTGACTGGGGAGCTGAGCTGGCAGGGCGGGGGAGCCCCCTCCGCCCCCCAGCCCTTGATCACCTTCTCCTTCAAGGAGAAAAAGCTGTCCTTCCAGCAGGTGTCTAAGGCACCCAAGCTCCAGATGGAGGAGACGCTCCCTTTGAACTTCACCCTACCCCGCGCGTTGCCGCGCTATGCGGGAACCTTCAAGCTCGACCTGTGTCTCCTCCGCAGACCGCTGAGTCAGGAAGTGAAGCTGGTGGTGATGCGAGGTGAGGAGCTCGGGAGCCCCCTGCATCCCCCTCCGAGGTCATTGTATCGCTGTATCGCTGTCATCCCGTTGTTTGTCAGTTTACTCGAGCGGGCGCCAGTCACATCTCCATTCGTCCCGGCCCTGAGATTGTAGCAGCCTCTCCTTACTTGTCCTTCCCAACGATTGGAGGCTCATTCGGGGTCGGGGGAATGAGACCCGTTATCGTTACTGGTTTTGGCGTATCGGATACGCTACGAAGAGCTTGCCAGGCTCTGCCCGTGTGGGTGGGATACTCTCAATAGCCTGCTGGGCTCTCCAAGAGATATATATGTATATATATTTATTTCTCTCTGTGATTTGTTGCCTATTGTGCCCCCCCCCCAGGTCAGTGAGCCAAATGGTCATCCACCTCCGCCCTCCCAGAATGAAAGCCCACACCCTGAGTGCTGGTCAGGACACCTCTGGGTTGGGGGGCGGTGGTGCTCGGTTTGGACTGAGACTGGGCAGGGGGGTGGTGACTCCACTGAGAATCCCCCAAAGGGCCTGAGACGGGTTCTGACTCTCTGACCCCGCCTTTCCCCTGCTCACTGAGCTCCTTCAATTCCTCCGCTCTTAGCCTGAGCCCGATAATGCTGAGGTCAGCGCTCTCTTTCTCTCCCTGCATCCTCATGTTCCGAATCCTTTTTGCAGTTCCAGAGATGGGGAAAGCTAATGCTGGCTGCTTACTCCATGCCAGGCCCCCTTCCAGAACAGTCTATGAGAGAGAGAGAGAGAGAGAGAGGAGAGAGAACAGGGGGAAAGGCTCTTTCCTTGCACACAGCCAGCCTCGGTTCTAACCCGGGAGCCACATGGGATCTCCTGCCGCGGGCACCCCCAGGAGTGATCCCTGAGCCAGGAGTAAACTCCACCAGATGTGGTCCAAACACCTAAATTGGAAACAAATAGAACAGTTCGTGTGTGTGTGTGTGTGTGTGTATGTGTGTGTGTGTGTGTGTGTGTGTGTGTGTGTCTGCAGGTGCGCAGGCGCATATAATGTTGGCCTGGTGTTCCAGCTATGAAGCAGCCTGCACAGAGGTGCCCACAGGGGCTGGCATGCAAATCCAGGACAAATAAACCCCCAAAGCTGTTTTTTATTTTGTTTTAACTGCCAAGGTGTGTGTTCAAAAAGTGTGGGCACGTGCCGTGTGCATTCGGTGGCCAAGAGCCGCCTTCTCACCCCCCTTGGCCGCTGTCCACAGATGCAGGAAGGAGGGCCACCGAGCTGGTGGGTGATCAGTCACCGTTTATTCTAAAATCTGTCTCAGTACCAGACTCACACTCCTCTCCTCCAAGTTTCACTCTGCCCAATTCCCGTCTCCCAGCGTTAGTTAAGAGCAAAATATCAGGGGCTGGAGCGATAGCACAGCGGGTAGGGCGTTTGCCTTGCACCTGGCTGACCCAGGTCTGGTTCCCAGCATCCCATAGGGTCTCCTGAGCACCGCCAAGAGTAATTCCTGAGTGCAGAGCCAGGAGTAACCCCTGTGCATCACTGGCGTGACCCAAAGAAGAACAAAACATCATAGGTTGAGGGTAGCAATTACACATAGGCGAGTAGCACAATCAACTTTTGTAAAGCCCTTCCTTCTGGGGAAGCTCTTCAACATCTCATCCTGCTAGGAGATCCACCCAAGGGCAGAATCCCATCTAAGGTGTATTACTTTCCCCTTTTCTTAGCCAGTATTCAGTCATCTTCAATTTATTTCTTAATAATAGTTCTAGGGGCTGGAGCTATAGCACAGCAGGTAGGGTGTTTGCCTTGCATGTGGCCGACCCAGGTTGGATTTCCAGCATCCCATAGGGTCCCTCGAGCATCGCCAGGAATAATTCCTGAGTGCATGAACCAGGAGTAATCCCTGTGCAATGCTGGATGTGACCCAAAAAGCAAATTAATTAATTAATTAATTAAAAATATTTCTAGGGGCTGGAGCAATAGCACAGCCGGTAGGGCGCTTGCCTTGCATGCAGCCAACCTAGGTTCGATTCCCAGCAACCCATACGGTCCCCCGAGCACTGCCAGGAGTAATTCCTGAGTGCATGAACCAGGAGTAACTCCTGTGCATCGCCGGGTGTGACCCAAAAAGAAAAAAAAAATTTCTAGTAATTTTGTATGGACACAGTAAGAGATTTACCAAGCATAAAAGGCTGGCTCTTCCCAGGGACATCTCGATATATAACCCAGATTACAGTCCTCGGGCCAGATTAGTCTTTCCTAACCCCAGCAGGGTCCTCGTCCAGTTACTTATTTTTGGGTCATGACAGAGTTTGTCCATGACCGTGCTCTTAACTTATAAATTGTATGGCATTGGCCCGTCCTGTTTTGATGCCAGGGTAGCTCATCGCTTGCCCTGGGTCCATCCAAGTCCCTTTTTCAGGACCCTCCTTTTGGGGTGCTAGGAACTAAGGGCAACTGAGACTTAAGTCGAGTAAATATGACAGATGCCCAGGAGTAAATATTATTCAGAGTCAATTAACTCTCAAGTAACAAAAGCATAACATCAACTGTCTCTCTGTGGCTATACAAAAAGGAAATTGCAGTAAAATAGACTGCAAAGCACATAAAGGAAAGAGAAAAGCAATATTTCACTTACAAATACAAAATCCAGAGATCTCTGAAGCATCTGACTTTACAAGTCACAGGTTCTGATTAGGGGAAATGAGTGATAAACAGTTAGGGGAAGCAGAGCACAGAAGAGAAGTTAAAGATGAATACTGGGGCCGGAGCAATAGCACAGCGGGTAAGGCGTTTACCTTACACGTGGCCAACCCAGGTTCGAATCCCAGCATCCCATATGGTCCCCTGAGCACCGCCAGGGGTAATTCCTGAGCACAGAGCCAGGAGTAACCCCTGTGCATTGCTGGGTGTGATCCAAAAAGCAAAAAAAAAAAAGAATACTGAGGAAATGGGAGTGCTTTGGGAGCACAGTGATGAGAAAGGAAGGAGGAGAAAGGATGAACCAATGTTAAACCTGAAATGTTTAGAACTATAATCCTGGGGCTGGAGCGTTAGCACAGCGGGTAGGGCGTTTGCCTTGCACGCAGCCAACATGGCCGACACAGATTTGATTCCCAGCACCCCATACGGTCCCCTGAGCACCGCCAGGAGCAATTCCTGAGTGCATGAGCCACGAGTAACCCCTGAGCATCACCGGGTGTGACCCCAAAAAGCAAAAAATAAACAAACAAACAAACTATAATCCAACATCAAGGAATGTGCTCAGAGGCCCATAAAAGTCTCCTTTGGGCTCTTTTCTTATTTGTTTTTCAACCACACTGGCAGTGTTCCGGATTTACTCCTGGCTTTATACTCAGGGATCACAGCTGGTGGACTTATGGGGTGATATGGGGTCCAGGGATTAAACCTTAGGTGGCCACATACGGGGCCCAAGGATTGAACCTGGGTTGGCCACATAAGGTAATATGTACCCTACCCAGTCCCATTAATTCCTCATTGGGAATTTTGGGAGGGGGTTGGGGGGCATACCCAGCAGTTCTCAGGATTTACTATTGCCTCTCTACTCAGGAATCACACCTGGTGGGCTTGGGGCTTGGGCTTGGAGATTGAACCTGGATGGCCACATGCAAAGCAAGCACCCTCCACCATGTACTCTGGCTCTGACTCCCTCTTTTGGATCTTTTTTTTTTTTTCTTTTTGGGTCACACCGGCAATGCACAGGGGTTATTCCTGGCTCTGCGCTCAGGAATTACCCCTGGCGGTGCTCAGGGGACCATATGGGATGCTGGGAATCGAACCCGGGTTGACTGTGTGCAAGGCAAATGCCCTACCCGCTGTGCTATCGCTCCAGCTCCTCTTTTGGATCTTTTGATTAAACTCTCCCTTCATCTGTCCTCAGGAGCTGGCTATGGTGCTGGTGATCATTGCAAGAATCTTGGTGTTCCCCCAGGGCCGGGGGCATGGGGAAGTAAATAAAAATTTAAAACAATTAAGGGCTGGAGCGATAGTATAGCAGGTCGGGCGTTTGCCTTGCACACGGCTGATCCAGGTTCGATTCCCAGCATCCCATATGGTCCCCTGAGCACCGCCAGGAGTAATTCCTGAGTGCAGAACGAGGAGGAACCCCTGAGCATCGCAGGGTGTGACCCAAAAAGCAAATTTCATTCATTTTGCATTCATCATCCTGTTATTCGTCGATTGCCTCGAGCAGGCCCCAGTAACGTCTCTTTCATCCTAGCCCTGAGATTATATTCAAGGCTCTTTAGGAGAATGAGACCCATCATTGTTACTGGTATTTGGCATATTTGGTGCGCCACGGGGAGTTTGCCAGACTCTGCCCTGTGGGCAGGCTACATTCGATAGCCTGCAAGTTTGTCCAAAGTAGGAATGAGATAATAAGATGTCTTAAAAAGATGTCCTGATAAGAGGCAAAAAAAATTTTAAAAAAAGCAAATTAAAAAAAAATAATTAAAACAAGGGCCAGAGTGATGGTTAGGGCACTTGCCTTGCACGCGGCCGACCCCAGGTTTTATCCCTGGTATCCCATAGGCTTCTCCAAGCAGTGCCAGGAGTGATTTCTTAGTGCAGAGCCAGGAGTAACCCCTAAGGACCACCGAGGGTGGCCCCCAAACCGAAAACAAATTAATTAAAAATAAATTTAAAAATAAACTCCCTCAGCCTTGATGGTGTGGGGGAGCCCCGAGGTCCCTGGTCCCAGTCGTTGGCTTCTGTCGCCTGCAGTGACTACGACCCAGAGCAATGTAACATGTGAGGTGAGCGGACCTGTACCCCCATCCCTGACGCTGAGACTGAGGTGGAGGAACCAGACGAAGGCCAGCAGCCAGCAGAGTTTGGTGAAGGTGCAGGACGCCGAGGCGGGCACCTGGCAGTGTGAGCTGATGGGCGCCGCCGGGCTGCTGCTGATGTCAGCGGTGGAAGGTGAGTGAACATCCGGTCCCTGGCCTCCCCCAGCCTCCGTCTCCCTCTCTCAGGCGGAGGGGACCTTCCGAGGCCAGGGGAGGGGCAGAGGGCCTGCTTCCCAACTCCTAACGGGACTGGGGGCTAATGAAGACTCCGGGGCCTGGGAGCACGCGGGGAGCATGCAGGACGGGATAGGGGATGGCCCCTGCGGGAGGGGGACAATAGGTCTGTGACCTCAGCCGACAGAGACAGAGACAAGTGAAGTGAGGGAAGTAGGAGAAGTTTGTTTTTGTTATATTTTTTTGCTTTTTGGGTCACACCCGGCGATGCTCAGGGGTTCCTCTTGGCTCTGCACTCAGGAATTACCCCTGGCGGTGCTCGGGGGACCCTATGGGATGCTGGGAATCGAACCCAGGTCGGCCGCGTGCAAGGCAAACGCCCTCCCCGCTGTGCTATCACTCCAGCCCCAGGAGAAGTGCTTCCGAGCCTCGGGTGAGGCTGGGGTAGAGCCGCGCCCTGGGAGGGACTAAGGGGGCTTTTAAGTTGTCGTGGGTGGGAAAACGGGAGAAGGGAACCGAGACCAGTGGAATCAATGCATTTGGTCTGGTTCCATTATCTGTCGGGGGCGGGGGGGGGGGGGTCAATGTTGGGACGCAGGGGAAGCAGCCTGGGGCCTCCTGGCGCCAGGTGGGCCATAGGTCCTGTCTTCCATGCTGGGGGCACGGTGATCTCTGGTTTCATGAATGTGACTGTCTCATCAGCATTTTGTCCCTGTCGCCAGGGGACAGTGTGGGAAAGCAGACTTCCAACCCAGGCCCCAACTCTGACTCTTCTACAAATGCAGGAGAGAGAGGCCCAAGCTATAGTGCAGTGGGTAACGTGCTTGCAACCTGGGTTCAACCCTCGGCGTCCCATATGGTCTCCCGAGCACCACTAGGAGTGAGCCCTGAGCATCTCGGGGTGTGTGGCCCAAACAAAAGACAAACAGAGAAGAGAGGGGACTGGAGAGATAGAACAGACAGCAGGGGGGCTTGCCTTGCACTTGACTGACAAAGTTTGTTTGTTTGTTTGTTTATTTTTGGGGTCACACCCAGCGATGCTCAGGGGTGACTCCTGGCTCTGCACTCAGGAATCACTCCCACTCCTGGCGGTGTTCAGGGAACCAGATGGGATGCCGGGGATCGAACTTGGGTCTGCCGCGTGCAAGGCAAATGCTCTCCCTGTTGTACAATTGCTCCAGCCCCTGACTTTGATTTCCCATGGCCCCCAAGCCTCAGATCCTCGAGTGCAGAGTCAGGAGTCAGCCTTGAGCACGGCATATTGTAAAATTTAGGGGATAGGGAAAAAGAAAGAACATGTATGTGTGTGTGTGTATGTGTGTGTGTGTGCGCATGCGTGTGCGCGCGCTAGCTGCACGCATTGAGTGTGCATTTGCACTCACACTCACACACACGCACAACTTACATTGCTCCTTCCTAATGGCCTATGAGCTTCATATTTTTCTGTCAGTTATTTTTTTTTGTTTGTTTGTTTGGTTTTTTTGCTTTTTTGGGTCACACCCGACGATGCTCAGGGGTTCCTCCTGACTCTGCACTCAGGAATCACTCCTGGCGGTGCTCAGGGGACCATATGGGATGCCGGGGATCGAACCCGGGTCAGCCACGTGCAAGTCAGGCGCCCTACCCGCTGTGCTATTGCTCCGGCCCCACTCTATACTTTTCTTTGGTTTGATTGGGTTTCAGGCCAGACCCAGTTGTGTGCAGGGCTTATTCCTGGCTCTGCACTCGGGGATCACTCCTGATGGTGCTCAGGGGACCACATGCAGTGCTGGGGATGTAACCCAGGTCAACCGTGTAAAAGGCAAATACCCTACCCGCTGTCCTATCGCGCCAGCCCCTGCAGTCTCCACCCTTAGCCCCCTGGGACTGGAATCTAGCTCAGAGGCTCAGGGGTACTGGACTGTGGGGCGGTCCAGCTTTGCACTGATGGCCAGCACTCCTCACCCCCCCTCATCCTTCCCCTCCCCCCACCACGAAGGTTTCTTTTCTGCCCTGCAGGGCAGGGGCCTGTGCCCTCCTCTCTCAGGTGTCCCAGAGCCAGAAACAGGCCCCAAGGCAGCAGGGCCTCCTCAGTGCCGTCCAGACTGTCCTCTGATGGGGTTGGAGCCATAGCACAGCAGGGAGGGTGTTTGCCTTGCACGTGGTCAAACGGGTTCGATTCCCAGCATCCCATACAATCCCCTGCCAGGAATAATTCCTGAGTGCAGAGTCAGGAGTAACCCCTGAGCATCGCCGGGTGTGACCCAAAATGCAAAAGAAAATAAAAATAAAAACCAAAAAAAAAACCAGACTGTCGGGGCTGGAGCAATAGCATAGCGGGTAGGGCGTTTGCCTTGCATGCGGCCGACCTGGGTTCGATTCCCAGCATCCCATATGGTCCCCCGAGTGCTGCCAGGAGTGAGTGATTCCTGAGTGCAGAGCCAGGAGTAACCCCTGAGCATTGCCGGGTATGATCCAAAAAAGTAAAAAAAAAAAAAACAAAAACAAAAAACAGACTGTCCTCTGACCCCTGGAGGGTGTTGAGCTGAACCCTCTCTCTCCCAGTCTCCTCTACAGACCTGCCGACCTCGCCCATGAACCTGGTCATGGTGGTGGGGGGCCTCGTGGGCTTCCTGCTTCTCACTAGCTTCTGCATCTACTGCTGTGTCCGGTGCCAGCACCGCAGGGTGAGTGATCCCCCTCCCAGCCCTCTGCGCCCCGGGAGCCCCCAGCCCTCCGTACAGAGCCCCTGCACTCTGTGGATGTGGGGTTTGCTCCCGTGCGCCCTACGATCCTCACAGGGGGGTGGGGTGAGGGGTGAGGGATGCCTCAGCACTCTGACGGCTTCTCCTCTCCCAGCGTCCCCCGCGGCCCCCTCCGAGGGGCACCTCCCTTCCGGAGGCCTGGGACCCTCACGAGTCTCCTCCTTCTTCCTGGACAGCGCCAGGCCCAGAGGATGTCTCAGATCAAGAGACTCCTCAGCGAGAGGAAGACCTGCCAGTGCTCCCAGTAAGGAGCTGGGGGAGGGGGGAGGCAGGGGAAGGGAGGGCAGGGAGGGGCCTGCAGGGAGGAGGGGGGGCAGGGTCCAGGGAGGAAGTGGGGCCGGGTGTGTGAGTTGGGGGTGTAACCGGTGGACCGTGCTCCCTTTCTTCCTTCCAGCCGGCTTCAGAAAACACGTGGGCTCCTTTGAGTCACCGGGCCAGGGAACGCTTCCCACTCGCGCCTCCCAGCTGTCCCCCCAGCCTTTCCGGTTTGGACTACTGGGCCTGCGGACCAGATGAATGTAGCAGCCACCCTCGCTCTCCTTGTCCACGCTGCATCTTAGGCTCTCCTCTCCCGGAGAGCACTCACCCAGAGAGCACTCTCCCTGGGGGCACTCGCCCGGAGAGCACTCTCCCAGGGAGCACTCACCCGGAGAGCACTCTCCCAGGGAGCATTTACCCAAAGAGCACTCACCCAGAGAGCCTCCCCCCTCTCCTTTTCGCTCAAGTCCAAGCCAGGCCTTCTTTGGCTCTTTCTTTTCTCTCACTGCCCAGGGGACCCAGGGGCGGAGAGATGGTGGGAGGCGGGCAGAACCAGCCCTGCTTGTCTGGAGGGTGAGGCTGGATGTCTGGAAGCATGAAGTATGGGAACTGTGCCTTTAAGGGAGAGGGCAAGAATTAGCTGGAGATCACACAGCCAGCCCAGGACCAGCTGCAGGGGCTCCTGCCAGCCTCTGCTGAGCCACCCCCTCTGCTGCACTGCCTGCGTGGGGGCCACGGGCTCCCTGCCTCACCTGGATACCAGCGGGACACCCCTGTGTCCACGTCTGGCTACACCACCCTCACCTGCCCACAATTTGGCCTCCTTTTCCTGTTGGAACCTTATGAAAAATCTCATGAATCAGGGCTGGGAGCTAAGAATGGGCCGTGGGGAGCGGGACTCAGCGGCGAGGTGAAGGGCCCACCCAGGCCCCTTGCAAAAGGTTCTGCAGCTGGTTCCCGAGCTCAGGGACAAACACCACCTAGCTCTCTGCAGTTCTCTGCAGCCCGCGGTCACAGAGGCCCCACATGTGGCCTTGAATTCTCAGCCCCCCCACCCCCAGTGAGGGCCAGCTCCAGAGAGTCTGCAAAGGTTGGGGAGGGCCTCCACGCCCAGAGTCCCTCCTTCCTCTGCCGCTGGCTGACCACGGAGGCCTGACCCTACACAACCAACGCCGTTCCTTCACTTCATGCCGGTTCATTCATTCTAGTCACAGTGCAAGCCGGGATCACGGGTTCTGAGGGAGAGAACGCCCAGTGGCCACTCACTCCCCCTGTGTAGAACCTTCTGGAAGGTGCGCTTTGCCAAGGGAAGGGGGTGGGGACTTAGCCTGAGAGCCAACCTTCAGAAGGTTCCCTTCTGCCCCACACCGGCTTCCATCCGACTGGATAAACCACACAGGCCCCAGGAAAATGGGGTCCTGCTGTTCTCCCTCTCTCTGGGGGTCTCTAACCTCCGCCATTCCCTTCCTTGCCCTCAGTCCCCATGCCAGCCCGGCCTGTTGGCCCCCAGCTTCTGTCCCCAAGAGACAAGCGCCCACAGCCAGCTTATGCCCGCTCCTCTGCCTCCGTGAGCCCTCGGGAAAGGAAATAAATGTACTATAAAGAAGGTGCTGCTTTCTGTGTGTGTGTGTGTGTGTGTGTGTGAGAGAGAGAGAGAGAGAGAGAGAGAGAGAGAGGAGAGAGAATGGGGATGGAGAAAGGAGGCAGCTCTTCTGGCCAGAATTTCCATCTCTTTGGGGGTCCCATGCAAGAGAAGTTTCCCGGGGAGGCCCAGACTTTGGAGACCCAGAGCCACCTCCTCGCCCCAAAGGGAAGCGCCCTGTGTGTCCCCGCGGGAGCCTAAGGCTGTCCTGGGGTGGGGGGGGGGGAGGCTGTCCGGCCTGTCGGGGTGTGCCACCCCCCCAACCTGCCTCCGTGGACGCAGCGGGGAGGCGCTCTGTGCCCACGGTGTGGCTCCCCAACACGCCTGTGAGTTTGCCTGGCAGGAGGTGCGAGGGGAGTGGGGAGGGGGGTGTCCATCCCCAGCCCACCAGCAGCGCCGAGTGACCCCCCGGTCCGCCCGCCCGCCCGCCCGCGCGCGCCCGGCCGGCCCGACACCCGCTCCCCGCAACACCAGCTGCCTCCGGGGCGGGCGGGCGTGCGGGGAAACCGCGGCGGGGGCAGGACGCGAACCGTTCCCCGACGGAGCCGCCCCCCGCGCCCCCGCGCCGGCGGCGCCCGCCCGGCCCCTCCCCGCGCCGGTCCCCGCCGTCCACTTGCCCGCCCCGCGCCCCCCGCGCGCCCCCCGCGCCCCGGCACCGCCCGGCCCGGCGCTCGCCCGCAGCAGCGGCGTCGGCGGCGGCAGCAGCCGGGCTGGGGCCGCCGAGCCCCCCGAAGCCGGGCCCGAGGGGGAGGGAGCCCGGAGGGAGGGAGGAGGGGGAGCGGGAGCGGGAGGAGGGCGGGCGAGCCGGAGCCGGCGGGCGGCGGGAGCCCGGGAGCCGCGCCGGGAGTGCGGGGCGCAGCCGGAGGTAAGACGACCCCTCGCCCGGTCCCCCGCACCCCCAGCCCGACTCCGACCCTCCCTCGGCGCCCCGCTGGCCGGGCGCCCCTCCCCAGCCACCTGCCGGGTGCGCCCGGGAGCACCCGGCGGTGGGTGCCGCCGGGAGGAGCCGCCTGACCCGACCCCTTCACCCCGCGGCCAGGGCGGGGCGGGGCGGGGCGGGTCCCGGTCCCCCGCGGAGTCCCCCGGGCTTCCCCCCCCCCACCTGCCTCTGCTCCTTCTCTGTCCTTCACCCTCTTCTCTCTGTCCTTCACATCCTCAGCCTCCCTGCCGGGTGCCCCCTCTCTTCCTTCCTGAGCCCACCAGCGGGGCCAGGGTGGGGGGCTCCCGAAAGGGGTCCGAGGCCGGAGGGACCGGCGGGAGTCGGGGGGGATGCGCTCCTGAGCGGTTCCCTCCACCTCCCCTCGGGCTAGCCATTGCCATGGCAACTAGGGTTACTGGGCTCTGGAGGGAAGACAAAGGTGGCGGCTGGACTTGGACCTCTGGGGAAGGGCCTGGGTGTGAGGACCCTGCATCAAATAGAGCTTCCTGCGCCCCACTTCAAGCCCCCCCCCGTGCCCTGCCCCCAGCCATCAGCCCTTCCTTCCATCCCCAGTCGGCTCCAGGGGTCTCCCCATTTCCACTGAACCCCCTTCCCAGGGCCCCCTGGCATTCAGCATCCCTAAAATCAGGACTCCCCTCCCGGCGGAGGGAAACTGAGGCTGGGGCCAGGAAGAAAGGAGCTTTCCTGGCAGGGGGTGCCGGGAGGGGGGGTGGGGGTGGGGGGGGAGGGTGGTCAGCCTCTCCCTGAACAAGTGGATTTGTTTCTGCGCTTCCGGCTTCCCTAACCCCCACTCTCCCAAACTCCCTCCTCCTCCAAAGCCTGCTCCCCAGGGGTCTCTGGCGGTGGCTTCTATTTTCAGCTACTATCACTTGGCCCCCTCTTTCCCTCTCTTCTGCTCAAACTCTCCTCCTTCCCCCCAGTGCCCCCTCTTTCCATTTCTGGATGCTTCTGATGTCAGCGGTTTCCCCGCCTTCGGGTTCCCTAGCCAGCCCCCCCCCCTCTGGTCCCAGACTCCTTCCTCCCTTCCCCCCACATCCCTGGCGAGCTGGAGGGAAGCTTGGGGAGGAATGGGGAGCGGGAAGGAGCCCCGACACAACCTCTGTTAGGAGTTAGGGGGTCCGCGCAGGGAGGGCCCTTCCGAGGGAGGAGAGAGGGCTCAAAAGGGGACAGTTTGGAACCCTCCTTTCCTTGAGGCCTCTGGGGGAGCGGAGCTGTCTGTGTGCGGTGCTCCAGAAGCCCCTTGATTTAAGGCAGGTGTGTGTCCTGTGGGATCCCCTGAAACCTGCAGTCGCTTCTACTAAAGAGGAAAGCGGGGGTCCCTCGGAAACCTTCCTGGAGCTCCCTCACCCACACCTCATCTCTCCCTTGCCCTTTGTCCAGGTGGCTGAGCTGCACGCCCATCCCCCTGACGGTCAGGGGCATCTAGAAGATTCCTCCCTGGTCAAGATCCGGAGGGAGAGAAGGTCAGGAAGTCCCAGCATGGGGACCGGAACTCCCCGCTCAGCTTCATAGTTGGGGGAGCCTCCTGCTTGCTTCCCCATCACGATCAGGACTGAAGAGAGCGTACCCCAACTATGGACAGCTCGCCCTGCTGACCCCCCCTTCTCCTCTCCCACCCTCCAGCCCACCCTCAACTGGCTCGGACACTTCCATGCTGAACAGCAGAGGTGGCCTAGGGGTGGCCGCCGTGGAGCCGGGGCCAGGCTTGGGGGTGCCATCATGGGGGTGTGCGTGAGCGGGGCTCCGGGGTGAGACCTAGCCCCCACCCCCAGGAGTTCCGGCGGGGGGGTGGGGGGGCCGAGGAGAGGATGGCTCGGGGCGGCTCGGTGGCCGAGGAGGCCTCCCTGCGTTCCAACGCCCTGTCCTGGCTGGCTTGCGGGCTCCTGGCCCTGCTGGCCAACGCCTGGATCATCCTCAGCATCTCGGCCAAGCAGCAGAAACATAAGCCGCTCGAGCTCCTGTTGTGCTTCCTGGCGGGCACCCACATCCTCATGGCAGCCGTGCCCCTCACCACCTTCGCCGTGGTGCAGCTGCGGCGCCAGGCGTCCTCCGACTACGACTGGAACGAGAGCATCTGCAAGGTCTTCGTGTCCACCTACTACACGCTGGCCCTGGCCACCTGCTTCACGGTCGCCTCGCTATCCTATCACCGCATGTGGATGGTGCGCTGGCCCGTCAACTACCGCCTCAGCAACGCCAAGAAGCAGGCGCTGCACGCCGTCATGGGCATCTGGATGGTCAGCTTCATCCTGTCCACGCTGCCCTCCATCGGCTGGCACAACAACGGCGAGCGCTACTACGCCCGCGGCTGCCAGTTCATTGTCTCCAAGATCGGCCTGGGCTTCGGGCTCTGTTTCAGCCTCTTGCTGCTGGGGGGCATTGTCATGGGGCTGGTCTGTGTGGCCATCACCTTCTACCAGACGCTGTGGGCCCGGCCCCGGAGGGCCCGGCAGGCCCGGAGAGCGGGCTGTGGTGGGGCTGGAGCCAAGGCAGGGGGCCCCGGGGGCTTCGGGGTGCGGCCAGCCTTTGAGGTCCCCGCCATCGTGGTGGAGGATGCCCGAGGAAAGCGGCGCTCCTCGCTGGACGGCTCTGAGTCAGCCAAGACGTCTCTGCAGGTCACCAACTTGGTCAGCGCCATCGTCTTTCTCTATGACTCACTCACAGGGGTGCCCATCTTGGTGAGCTTGGGGTCCCCCCCACCCGCAGTCCCCAATAGCTGGTTTCTAGCACTACCTGGCCTCTCGGTCCATCAGCTATGCCACAGCTCTATGACCCAGCAGCTCCATCATCTAGTAGCTCCGTCATCCAGTAGCCCCATCATCCAGTAGCTCCATCACCCTGCAGCTCTATCATCCAGTAGCTCCATGACCCAGCAGCTCCATCATCCAGTAGCTCCATCACCCTGCAGCTCTATCATCCAGTAGCTCCATGACCCAGCAGCTCCATCATCCAGCAACTTCATCATCCAGTAGCTCCACCATCAGTAGCTCCATCATCCAGTAGCTCCATGACCCAGCAGCCCCATTATCCAGCAACTTCATCGTCCAGTAGCTCCATCATCCAGTAGCTCCATGACTCAGCAGCCCCATCATCTAGTAGCCCCATTGTCCAGTAGCTCCATCGTCCAGCAGCTCCATCTTCCACCACCTTCTCCTCCCCCATCTTCATCCCTGCCATCCCCCTCACAGTTCCCACCATTCAACTCCTTCCCCACTGCCCATCCTTCAGCTCCACCATCTTTCGCCCTGCTCCACTGTTCACCCCCACCTCAGGCTGACCATCTGGGTGTGGCCACCCCCTGATTCCCTCAAGGTGCCACTGGCCTCTGAGCACTACTGAGTGGCCACCGTCCCCCCAGGGCCCACCCTATCCTTGCACATTGTGCATCAGTTTCCCCTGCAGGCCCGAAGTGGGGTGTGCATGTTTTGGGGTGTGCATGGGGGAGAGGAGAGATTCGGTAAATTGATCTGGGAATATGATTACTCTTGATTTCATTGTTTGATTTGTTGGCTTGAGGGCCACACCAGGCAATGTTCAGAGATTATTCAGGGATCACTCCTGGCAGGGCTGGGGAGGGGGCATAGGGGGTGCCAGAAATCGAACCCGACTCGGCCATGTGCAAGGCAAGCGTTCTACCTGCTGTACTGTCTTCCCAGCTCTTAATTATTTGACTCAAGTGAAATAGTTTTATTTAGGAAATATGAGAGCAGAGAGCTACATAGAAAATTCTGTCAAAATTATGCACTGAGGGGCTGGAGCGATAGCACAGCGGGTAGGGCATTTGCCTTGCATGCAGCCCGAGCCGGGTTCGATTCCCAGCACCCCATAGGGTCCCCCGAGCACGGCCAGGAGTAATTCCTGAGTGCATGAACCAGGAGTAAACCCTGTACATCACTGGGTGTGACTCAAAAAGCAAAAAAAAAAAAAAAATTATGCACTGAGCCAAAAGCCAGCCATGACACCAGCATGACACCTACAATGATATGAAAAATATTTGATTATTTTTACTTTGGGGAGGTTGGGGCCACACTCTGGTTCCCAGGAACTATTCCTGGTGGAACTTTTTTTTTTTTTGGTTTTGGGGCCACACCTGGTAATGCTCAGGGCTTACTCCTGGCTCTGTGCTCAGGGCTTACTCCTGGCAGTGTTTGGGGGGACCCTATGGGATGCCGGGGATCAAACCCAGGTTAGCTGCCTGTAAGGCAAGCATCTTATCCACTGTACTTATCGCTCTGCCCCCAGAAAACAGAAATATATATATATTGCTTTCTTTGGGTCACACTCGGCAATGCACAGGGGTTACTCCTGGCTCACGCACTCAGGAATTACTCCTAGCAGTGCTCGGGGGATGTTATGGGATGCTGGGAATTGAACCCGGGTCGGCTGTGTGCAAGCAAACACCCTATCCGCTGTGTTATCTATTGCTCCAGCCTCCCAGAAACATTCTTTTCCGGTTGTTCGAGTGGGGATTTGGGCCACACCCGGCTGTGCTCAGGGCTTACTCCTGCCTCTGCGCTGGGGTGTCGCTCCTGGCTGTGCTCTTGGTGCCCTCTGCAATGTGGGGTATTTAAACCGGGGTCTACACCCGCTTTATGCCTTGTACTATCTCTCCAGTCCTGGAACATTTTAAAAATATTCCCAAATATCACTAACCCCCCCCCAATTTTTTTTTTTTTTTTGGTTTTTGAGTCACACCCAGCGATGCACAGGGGTTCCTCCTGGCTCATGCACTCAGGAATTATTCCTGGCGGTGCTCGGGGGACTATATGGGATGCTGGGAATATATGGGATGCTGGGAATCGAACCCGGGTCAGCCGTGTGCAAAGCAAACGCCCTACCCGTGGTGCTATCACCCCAGCCTCCCGAACCCCCGGAAATTTTTTTGTAATCCTAAAATTGGGATGTTCTGATCCTGGACGGGGGTTGGGGGGGTCTGAACCGCCTGGCTCCACCCCCTGGGACCCCAGGCTTTTGTTCTCAGCACTCTCTCCCATCTTTGCAGGTCTCCCTCCTCCTCACTCTGTCCTGGGTCCGGGTCCTTCCTTCCTGACTTCCGCCCATTCATGCGCCCCGCGCATGGCATGTGCCCTCCTGCCCGGCGGGATCCGGGGTCCGGTGCCCCCCCCCCCCCCCGCTGACCCGCCCCGCCCCGCCCCTCCCCTGCAGGTGGTGAGTTTCTTCTCCCTGAAGTCGGACTCGGCGCCGCCCTGGATGGTGCTGGCCGTGCTGTGGTGCTCCATGGCGCAGACGCTGCTGCTGCCGTCCTTCATCTGGTCCTGCGAGCGCTACCGCGCCGACGTGCGCACCGTCTGGGAGCAGTGCGTGGCCATCATGTCGGAGGAGGACGGCGACGACGGTCAGGGGAGGGACCCGCTGGGCTGCAGTCTGCCAGGGCTCCCTCTCTGCCCCCTGTCCCCCAGGGCCGAGGATGGGGGGAGTCCAAGACGGGCTTGCCCCAATGTTGCGCCCCGAGCGCGCCCGGGGCACCCTTCCACGTCCACCCCTGCCCTGAGTCCTAACCCCGCCAGCTCTCCCCCGGAGCTTCATTTATTTATTTATTTATTTATTTATTTATTTTCTGCTGTTTGGGTCTCACCTGGTGATGCTCAGGGGTTAGTCCTGGCTGATGCACTCAGGAATCACGCCTGGCGGTGCTTGGGGGACCCTATGAGATGCTGGGAATCGAACCCGGGTTGGCCGCGTGCAAGGCAAACGCCCTCCCCGCTGTGCTATTGCTCCAGCCCCTCCCCCGCAGGAGCTTCTTGAAGGAACTAGACGAGGGTTCCCCCCCTTCCCCGAGCTCCCGACGGGTAGGGCCTGGTCGCCCACTACCCCTAACCGTTCTGCCGCTTTCTCTCCTAGACGGGGGCTGTGACGACTACGCCGACGGCCGCGTGTGCAAAGTCCGCTTCGATGCCAACGGGGCCACGGGGGCCGGGGGCAGAGACCCCACCCAAGTGAAGCTGCTGCCCACGAAGCACATGCTCTTCCCGCCCCTGGAGCGGGTCCACTACTTACAGGTCGGCGCTAGGGGACGCACTTCCTGCCCCGGATCACCCTCACTGCTTTTCTCGAAGTTTCTTTTGGGGAGGGCCGGTGACAAGGAAGCGGAGCGCGTGCAGTGCTTGGGACCCGGCCCAGGGGTTATAAAGCATGTCTCTCCTCGACCTCTGTTACTTTTTTTTTTTTTTTGGCTTTTTGGGTCACACCCAGCAATGCTTAGCAGTTACTCCTGGTTCTGTACTGAAGAATTACTCCTGGTGGTGTTTGGGGGACCATATGGGATGTCAGGGATTGAACCCGGGTCGACCGTGTGCAAGGCAAACGCCCTATCCGCAGTACTATCTCTCCGGCCCCCTTTAATCTATTCTGACCCCTCTATTTCCTCACCCTGACCCTCAGGGCAATTAAGGTGTTGAAAGAGGGTCACTGGGTATACCCATTCCCCACCCAACCACCCCCAAAAAAAGTGTTGAAAGAAAGGCAAGAGGGTTGTGGAGGCAATCTAGCAGGTAAAGCACTTGCCTTGCAGGTGGTTGACCTGGGTTCCATCACCATCACCTCCTGGGGTCCCCTGAGGACCACTAGGAGTGATCCCTGAGCCTACAGAGCCAGGAGTAAGTCCTAAGCACTACCAGGTGTAGCCCACAAACCAAAAAAGGGGAAAAAAAAGAAAGGCCCCTTTTCCCCCCAGATCATTGTATGTATGTGCGGTGGTCGGGGGTGGGTGGGGGTGGGGATTTATAATAGTCCCAGGGAGGAACCGAATAGTACAGCACGTAGTAGGGTAGTTGCCTTGCCTGTGACCAACCCAGGTTCAATCCCCAGCACCCCATAGAGTCCCCTGAACCTGCCAGGAATGATTCCTGAGCACAGAGCCAGGAGCACTATCAGCTGTGGCCCAGAAACCAAAATCAAAAATCAAAACCCCAATGGGGCTGGAGAGATAGCACAGTGGGTAAGGCGTTTGCCTTGCATGTGGCCGACCCGGGTTCGATTCCCAGTATCCCATATGGTCACCCTGAGCACCGCCAGGAGTAACTCCTGAGTGCAGAGCCAGGAGGAACCCCTGTGCATCACCAGGTGTGACCCAAAAAGAAAAAAAAAAGAAAGAAAAAATGAAAACCCCAAGAGTCCCAGGGTTGGGGCTGTCCTTGCAGAATCCGCTGAGGTCTGGGTCCTGTCCCCCCCACCCCCGCCCGCCCTTTATGCAGCATCTTTGACCTTTGTTTGTTTTGTTGGGGGGTGTGGTTTGGGGGTGATTATTGGCAGTGCTCAGGGATGACTCCTGGCTCTGCACTCAGGAGTCACTTCTGGCGGTGCTTGGGGGACCATCTGGGATGTACAGAATCCAGGTCAGCAGCGTGCAAGGCAAACGTCCTCCCTGCTGTCCCATCCCTCTGGCATCTTTGACCTTTGGGTCCTCCTTACACCTGTCCCCAGGTCCCTCTGTCCCGCCGGCTCTCTCACGACGAAACCAACATCTTTCCCCCTCGGGCGCCAGGCTCCTTCCTGCATAAGTGGTCTTCCTCAGACGACATCCGGATCCTCCCAGCCCAGAGCCGGGCCCTGGGGTGCCCTCCGGAGTACCCGGGAGGACGAAGACAAAGGCTGGAGGATGATGAAGAGGAGGAGGCTGAAGGTGGCGGGCTGGCCAGCCTGCGCCAGTTCCTGGAAGGTGGAGTTCTGGGGTCCGGTGGGGGTCCCCCTCGGGGTCCCTGCTTCTTCCGGGAGGAGATCACCACCTTCATCGACGAGACGCCTCTGCCTTCTCCAGCTGCTTCTCCGGGACCCTCTCCTCGCCGGCTCAGGGGTCTGGGCCTGTCACCCCGCCGACTGTCCCTGGGGTCCCCCGATAGTAGAGCCATTGGACTTCCGCTGGGGCTGAGTGCCGCGAGACGCTGCTCCCTCACTGGGGGGGAGGCGAGTGCCAGGGCTTGGGGGGGCTCGTGGGGCCCCGGCAACCCCATCTTCCCCCAGCTGACCCTATGAGCTGTTGTGGGCCTGCTGGACTCAGAGGAGGGGGCCTGGGTAGGGGAACCCCCAGATCTGCCCTGAGACTACAGCCGGCTGCCCCCAGACCCCTGGAGGGGACAGGCGATGGATCCAGGGTCCCCGAGCCCTGCCATCTCCCATCCCAGCCACCAGCCGCCTGGCCCTCCTTCCATCCTTCCTCACAAAATGTATTAAAGGCTAAAGTGTTACCATGGAAACCGTGTCCAGTGGACTATGATGGTAAGCGTGCAGGCGCAGGCTTGGGGGGTGGGGAGATCACGGGGACAAAATAGAGCCAGGGTGGTAGAGAGAGGCCCAGAGCCACACAGGAACGGCACCAAAGCCAGGGGGCAGACGGACAGGCTTCGAGGGGCTTCGAGGGGGCGTCTCCGCTGGGGGGGGGGTTGCGTTTGCAAGTTTGGATAGATAGAGAGATTCTTTGTTCCGCTTTGGAGAAATGCGGGTTTTCTTTCTTTCCTCTTTCTTTCTTTCTTTCTTTCTTTCTTTCTTTCTTTCTTTCTTTCTCTCTCTCTCTTTCTTTCTTGGGGCGAGTGCTGGGCATCAGCCCTAGGGTTCCAGCCCTCCTTACTTTCAATGTGCTCCCCCCCACACCCCAACTCGCCTCCTCCCCCGACTGCCATCCCTGCAGGAAAAGGGTTTGGGCCTGACTAGGTTTTACAAGGCCCCAGCAGCCCCTTCTTGCCCCTTTCTATTCTAAAGCTTTTTTTAACCAAAAGTGTGTGTGTGTGTGTGTGTGTGTGTGTGTGTGTGTCTGTGTGTGTCTGTGTGTGTTGGGGGGTTGGTGACGCTCCTCTTCCAGAACCCAACGTGGAGGGGTGGGCAGGACCCCAGCTGTGCCTCGGGGAGTCCAGCGAGGCGGCTCTTCCGGGCTCCCGCTCAGTCCTGGTGTGGCTCCCCGCACGTCACCCTCCTTGTGCCGAAGACTTTCCGCGGGGCGCCCCAAGACTTCTCCCTCCCCATCTCCCTCCCACTGGCGTCTCCCCGGGTTGGCTCTGGGGCCCCATCAGCTCTCCGAGCCCGCTCCTTCCTCCCCCCCCAAACCTCCCCCAAGTCTCGGGGCCCTCCCTCGGCTTTGGTTCCCTCCTCCCTCTCCCCTCCCGCCCCCGCCGCCTCCCCCCTTCTTCCCTCGCTCCCCTCCCCCCCACCCCCCTAGTCGGCGTCCGCATTCCGCGCTCGGCCGCGCGCGGCCGCCCCGCCACGATGCTGCAGCTTCTCCGGCTGCTCCTGCTGCTGTTGCTGCTGCTGCTGTTGCCTCCCGCGGGCTCCCCGGAGCCCCCCGGGCTGGCCTCGCTGGCCTCGCTGTCCCCGGGGGCGCCCCTGCAGGCCCCCGACCTGCTCTACGCCGACGGGCTGCGCGCCTACGCGGCCGGGGCTTGGGCGCGGGCCGTGGCGTTGCTGCGGGAGGCGCTGCGGAGCCGGGCGGCGCTGGGCCGCGCGCGGCGGGACTGCGGGGCGCGCTGCGCGGCCGAGCCCGAACCGGGGTCCCCCGCCGCGCCGCGCCCCTGGGAGCCGCTGCTGCTGCGCGCCGCGCTCGGCCGCGCCGACTGCCTGACCCGCTGCGGGGCGCGGCGCCTGGGCCCCGGGGGCGCGGCGCGGTTCCGCCTGGGCAGCGCGCTGCGGGCCGCCTTCCAGCGCCGGGAGCCCTACAACTACCTGCAGCGGGCCTACTACCAGGTGGGGGGCTCCCCGCCCGGCCGCTGCACCCCTGCCGCGCCGAGGGGCCCCGCCTCCGGGAGACGGGGTGCGGGGGGGGGGGAGGGCAGACTCGGAATTCCGGGGCGCGCGTGGAGCCGAGCGCCGCCTCCTCCCTGGAAGGAGAGCGGCGGGGTGGGGAGCGTGGGGCGGCTGAGAGTGGGGGACCCCCCGATCCCCATCCGCTTGGGGCAGCTGTGTCAGAAGCAAGAGTCAGGCGGAGGGGAACCCGGGCCAGCTGGCATTGGGGGGAGCGGACAGTGGACACTGCACGGCTCCTGGGCCAGTAGCTTCTGCCTACGTGGCTGAGAAGTGTGTGGGGGGGCACTGATCACACCCCTCAACTCCGGGTCCTAGAGACCTGCGGGTTCTATAGCCGGCTCAGGTGTCCCCCCCCCCCCCATCACTTCCTCTAACCCCTCTGCAGCACCATGTCCTTTGATGCATACCCTCCCCTCCCCCAGGCTCTCCTTAGCCCCCCAATATTGGTTGGGGACGGGGAAGGGAGGAATCTAGAGGCTAGGAGGGGGACAATTCCGACCAGTCTCTGAGAAGGTCCCAGGAGAGGGCAGCCTCGGAGGAGGGTCAGGGTTGGGGGAGCAGAGGTTTGACACCTCCACTTCAGGGCAGGGACCCCCCCCCCCCTTCCTCCTTCCCGCCCCGCAGCTGAAGAAGCTGGATCTGGCGGCCGCTGCTGCCCACACCTTCTTTGTGGCCAACCCAACGCACCTGCAGATGCGGGAGGACATGGCCAAGTACAGACGGATGTCTGGGGTGCGGCCCCAGAGCTTCCGGGACCTGGAGACACCCCCCCACTGGGTGAGACCCCTCCCCCAGTCCAGGCTGTGCCATATCCTCTCTGAGTTGAGTCCTTCTTATCCCAGGCGGGGTCTGGGGGGATCCTTTTGTGGGGCTTAGTTTACTTCCTGAGGTCCACTCGTGTCAAATGGTTTTGGGTTCTGGGGCTGGAGCAATAGCACAGCGGGTAGGGCGTCTGCCTTGCACGCGGTCGACCCGGGTTCGATTCCCAGCATCCCATATGGTCCCCTGAGCACCGCCAGGGATAATTCCTGAGTGCAGAGCCAGGAGTAACCCCTGTGCATCGCTGGGTGTGACACAAAAAGCAAAAAAAAAAAAAAATGGTTTTGGGTTCTGGGGCAGGAAAGAATACAAGGACAGAGACATTTGCCTCTCATGCAACTGACCCAGATTCGATCCCTGGCCCCATACACAGTCCCCAGGTACCACCAGGTGTGACCCCTGAGCACAGAACCAGGAGTAGCCCCTGAGTATACCAGGTGTGACCCCACCCCCCCCACCCCACTGGGAATGTTGTGTTCTGGTTGAGAGATTCTCCCGACTTCCCAGGGGGACACAGGGCATAGGGTCCCTGTCCCAAGTGAGACGGAGGCCCAAGAGATAGTATAGCAGGCAGGGCGCTTGCCTTGCACGCAGCCAACTGAGTTAGATCCTGGGCACCCATAGTCCCCTGAGCCCCGCCAGGAGTGACCCCTGAGCACAGAGTCAGGAATAAGCCTTGAAGGCCGGACGAATAGTCCAGCAGGCTGAGCACTTGCCAGGTTCGATCCCCGGCATCCCATATGGTCCCCTGAGCCAGGTGTGATCCCTGAGCGCAGAGCCAGGAGCAGGCACAGAACCCAGTGGGGTGAGACCGCGCCTTGCCCCATCTCTTCAGTACTACCTGGTCCCCTGGCGACTGACCACTCCCCTCCCCTGTCCCCAGGCAGCCTATGACATGGGCCTAGAGCTCCTCGGGAAGCAGGAGGCCGGCCTGGCCCTGCCCTGGCTGGAGGACGCCCTGAGGGAGAGCCTGGCCGAGCTGGAGAGCTGCCGGGCGGGCTGCGAGGGGCCTGAGGAGCACAGCGAGGAGGACGAAGCTGGCGGCCAGGGGGGTCTCTATGAGGCCATCGCGGGTAAAGAGCCGCGGCCCTTTGGGGGCTTCTCCCGGGACCGGGAGGGAGACAGCGCGTGCAACACTCACAGCTGCGTCTCCCCCACCCGAACCCTGCGCAGGCCACTGGATTCGGGTCCTGCAGTGCCGGCAGCGTTGCGTGGAGGCCACGGCCACGAGGCCGGGTCGCAACTTCCCGGTCCCCGATTTCCTGCCCAGCCAGCTGCGGCGACTGCATGAGGCGCATGCGCAAGGTTAGTGGGCGAACCCCGAGGTGGGGGGGGGGGGTGGCGTGAGCGGGGCTGGGAATGCTGAGAGAGGGAGTCGAACCCAGAGCCGTCGCGCAGCGCTCAGGGTTGATCCTGCCTCTGCACTCAGGGATCCCTCCGGGCGGTGCTCGGGAACCTTAGGGGATACAGGGAATCGAATCCAGTGCGTGCTAGGCCTTTCCTCCCCGGAGGAGGCTAATTTGCTCTCCTTGGGCGCCGTCGGGGATGATGCTAGAGACGAACCCAGGGCTCCCCGCGCTTGCTGCTTTTCACCTTTTTTCCCTTCTCTGTCCTCCTGCTCCATCTCTGGCGGCACAGGAAGGTAGGTTGCAGTGATTCTTGGAGAGGAAGCCTTGAAGTGAGCCTTGGGATGGGGGCTTCGGAGTCCCTGGGTCCTGCTCGGCCCTCCTTCCCCCCTCCCCCACCAAGTCCCTCCTGCCCCAGCCCAAGGTCATTCATTGCTGTTCTTGGGGCCTGCTTCTCCACCCGGACTCTTCTCTCTCCAGTGGGAAATCTGTCCCAGGCTGTGGAAAACGTTCTGAGCGTCCTGCTCTTCTACCCGGAGGACGAGGCTGCCCAAAAGGCCCTGGACCAGTACCAGGCCCAGCTGGGAGAGCCGACACCCGGCCTCGGGCCCAGAGAGGTACCCCATGCACACCTGCCCGGGTCAAACAGGCCCCCAGAGTTCCTGCACTCAGGGCCAGAGAGATAGTACAGTGGCCTAGACGCTTGCCTTGCGCGTGGCTGACCCAGGTTTAATACCTGGAAGCCCATCTGATGCCTGAAACCCACCAGGAGTGATCCCTGAGTACAGAGCAGGTGTAAATCCTGAACACCACAGGGAGTGGCTCCCCCCCCAAAAAAAAATTTATTTGATTTTATTTGGGTTTGGGATGGAGCAATAGCACAGCAGGTAGGGCGTTTGCCTTGCATGCGGCCAACCCAGGTTCGAGTCTTCCTTTCCTCTCAGAGAGCCCGGCAAGCTTCTGAGAGTATCCCGCCCACATGGCAGAGCCTGGCAAGCTCCCCGTGGCATATTCGATATGCCAAAACCAGTAACAACAAGTCTCACAATGGAGACGTTCCTGGTGCCCACTCGAGCAAATGGAAGAACAACGGGAGGACAGTGCTACAGTGCTATTTGGGTTTGGGGACCACACCAGTAGCTACCTTAGCCTCTGTGCTCAGGAGTGACCCCTGGTGGTACTCTGGAGGGGACTCTACGTGGGGTTGGGGGGATCCAGGATCAGCGTCAGAAGGATGCAAGGCAAGGATCTTCATCCTGTGCTCCCTCCAGCCCCTTATACGTCTTTTTATATTCACACACACACAGACTCACACAGACTAATCCTCTCGAGAACTCCCACATACTCTCACACTCAGACATACTCAGTCACTGTTGAACACTCACCCACGCCAGCCCACTCCCGAAGACTCCCAGATTCGCGCGCACACACACATACCGCCCCCCCGCCCCAAGCTTCTCGGGCCCACATGGCCACACACAGGCTCACACGAATACTCCGATCTCACACAGACACAGACACACACACAGGGACACACACACACACACACACACACACACCCGCCCACACTCGTACCCTCCGCCCTGGCTTTGGAGCTGTAGGAAAGGGAGCGTCACAGAGACCCAGCGAGGGGGTCCTCTAGAACCCGAGCCAGCCCGCCTCACTTCTTGCCCCACCCCTCCATCCCCCCAGGAGATCCAGCGCTTCATCCTGCGGTCTCTGGGAGAGAAGAGGCAGCTCTACTACGCCGTGGAGCACTTGGGGGCGAGCTTCAAGGATCCTGTGAGTGACTACTGTCCTTCTCTATCCCCTGGCCCCCAGTACACCCCCCTCCAAACATATGCATACCTGTATACTCTTTCTTATTGTAATTTAGGTAACAGGTTTGCATTAGTGTTAACTCTATGTTTCTTTTGTTTGCTTGATTTTGGTTTTGTTTGGGGGGCCATGCCCAGCAGTGCTCAGGGCTTACTCCTGGCTCTGTGCTCAGGATCAATCCTGACAGGGCTCTGGAGACCATACGGGGTGTCAGGGATCAAACCCGGGACAGCTGCCTGCAAGGCAAATACCCTGCCCGCTGCACTTTCACTCTGATCCCGACTTTTTTTTTTCCTTTTTTTTTTAACTGTTCGACTTGTACCAGGCTTCTCCCAACTCTGTGTTTGGGGATCAGTCTTGGCCATCCTCAGGGGATCACGCAGGGCTGGGTATTGAACATTTTATTTATCTATTTTTGGTTTTTGGGTCACATCTGGCTGTGCTCAGAGTTTATTCCTGGATCCATCCTCAGGGTTTATTTCTGGCTCTGTGCTCAGGGATCACTCCTGGCAGGGCTCAGGGGACCCTCTGGGGTGCTGGGGGTCAAACCTGGGTTGGCCATATGCAAGGCAAGAGCCCTACCCACTGTACTATCTCGCCCACCCTCTGACACAGTTTTTTCATTATTTAAAAAAAATTCTTATTGTTTGTATTTATTTATTTATTTTTGCATTTTGCAGCAATGCTTAGGGATTAAGCTCTGCACTCAGGCATTACTGGAGGACCATATGGGATGCCGAGGATTGAACCTGGGTCAGCTGTGTGCAAGGCAAACACCCTACCCGCTGTGCTATCCTTCCAGCCCCTTGTTTTAGAATGTAAACACCATGAGTTACAAAGTTGTTCAAAATACAGCTGTTTCAGGGATTCAGTATTCCAACACCAGACCACGCCAACATGCATTTCCCTCCAACAATGTTCCCAGTTTCCCCTCCTCAAGTCTGTGCCCTTAGCAGGCACAAAATAATTTACTTTTTATTGCCTATTGCAACATGTATCTCCTGATGGTATTGCTAAGGTCGTGAGCTGTGGATTTACTGAGCCCTTAGGTTCGAGTTGGGCCTTCTGTTCTCACTCACTGAGCTCAGTGGCTTCAACTCGAGTTTTCCCACCTGATTTGCGGGCTTCTCCTGGGCTCTGTGATTTTGGAGGTGTTGCACAGCTGCAGATCTGGCCACCTGCTTCAGGAGTTGTGGAGCTGGGACCCCCAGCTGCTTTGGTGCCTCTCCGAGATAATTTGTGAAGCAGGGACATTTCCCTGGCAGCGGTGGGAGCCAGATGTGGGTGGGTGGAGTACTGGGCTTTCGGCAGGACTTTGTCTGCCCCCATCCCACCAAGGCTCCAGACATCTGGGCCCAGCAGCGTTTGTGCCTATCTGGAATAACTCAGCTGCTGGCCTGTCTCCTGTCCTGTCTCCTCCTTTCTTTTTTTTTTTTTTTTTGTTTTTTGCTTTTTGGGTCACACCTGGCGATGCACAGGGGTTACTCCTGGCTCTGCACTCAGGAGTTACTCCTGGCGGTGCTCAGGGGACCATATGGGATGCTGGGAATCGAACCCGGGTAGGCCGCGTGCAAGGCAAACGCCCTACCCGCTGTGTTATCTCTCCAGTCCCTCCTCCTTTCTTTTTTTTAATTTTTAAATTTTCTTTCTTTTTTTTTTCTTTCTGGGTCACACCCAGAGATGCACAGGGGTTACTCCTGGCTCATGCACTCAGGAATTACTTCTGGCAGTGCTCAGGGGACCCTATGGGATGCTGGGACTCGAACCTGGGTTAGCCGCGTGCAAGGCAAACGCCCTACTCGCTGTACTATCGCTCCAGCCCCTTCCGGGATATTATTTCGACCTTTTTATTTCGACTTTTCCCACCATCACTCAAGCCTGTTTGCCACAGGCAGATGCTAGATAATTTATTTACTATTGCTTATAATGAATATTTCATGAGAGGTTGCACTGCCAGCTTTTGCGGCTGCGTGCTCCTGGAATTCTAAAATTGTAAATGATCGGGGTCCAGAGACCTGAGACACTTTAAATGAGAAATTCTGCCTTTGTGGAGAAAACTCTTAGAATAGCATCTGGAGGGTCAGGAGAGATAGTGTAACAGGTAGGGTGCTTGCCTTGCACAAGATCAATGGGGTTTGGTCCCAGGCACCCCATATGGTCCTCCAAGGAGTTCTAACTCCAGGACTCATCCCTGAGCAGAGTCAGAAATAAGCCCTGAGCACTGCTGGCTGTGGTAAAAAAAAAAAAAAAAAAAACCTGAAAGAAGAGGAGGAGAGAGGAAAAGGAGGGAGAGGAGGAGGGGGAGGAGAAGGAAGAAGGAGAAAAGGAGGAAGAAGAATAGCATTGGAGGGGCTGGAGTGATAGCACAGCAGGTAGGGTGCTTGCCTTGCCCACAGCCAACCCGGGTTCGATTCCCAGCATCCCATATGGTCCCCTGAGCACCGCCAGGGGTAATTTCTGAGTACAGAGCCAGGCGTAACCCCTGTGCATCACAAGGTATGACCCAAAAAGAAAAAAGAAAAAAGAGTAGCATTGAATAAAAGGTTGGAGCACATGTTCTGCTTCGCGTGGGGGAGTCTCGGGTTTGATCCCTTTGCCACATGATCCTGCAAGCACCACCAGAAGCAACTCTTGAGCTGAGCTTGTGTTAGAAATAGCCCCTGAGGGGCTGGAGCGATAGCACAGCGGTTAGGGCGTTTGCTTTGCACGTGGCTGACCCAGGTTCAATTCCCAGCATCCCATATGGTCCCGGGAGCACCGCCAGGAGTAATTCCTGAGTGCAGAGCCAGGAGTAACCCCTGTGCAAAGCTGGGTGTGACCCAAAAAGCAAAAATAAATAAATAAATAAAAGAAATAGCCCCTGAGCTCTGCTGGGTGTGCCCCCCTCACACAGACACACCACACACACACACACACACACACACACACACACACACACACACACACACAGCTGTTGTAGCATCATTATCCCAGGTTGTGCCCAGTGTCAGGGGTAGGGGGGAGTTGAGGGGGAGCTCCCCTCCCCCAAGCCAGAGGCCCCCAGCTGTGTTGATTTCGAGTCTAAGGTCTTGGTGGGTGATGCCACTTTTCCCCGCTCTCGCAGGATCCCTGGACCCCCGACACTCTCATCCCCGAGGCCCTCAGAGCAAAGCTCAGGTAGGAGCCGCCTTGTGAAGATGGGGTGTCCCGGGGGCGGGGCGCAGGGAGACAGACCCCGAGTGTCACGTGCACCCTCTGAGCATGTCTCCTGCCCCTGAGAGAGGATCAGGAGAAGAGGCCTTGGGACCACGAACCCCCAGAACCCAAGCCCTTGGCGCACTGGAAGGGTGAGTCCTTGGGGGAAAGGGGAGGTGGGCAGGAGCCCACGGGCTCGGGGGGACAGGGGATGGGGTGGGGGACGATGCCACCTCCTGCCTGAGCTGCCTCTGGGGAGTCTCAGTCCCCTTCTGCCCTGTCCCTTGCCTGCAGATGTCCTCCTCCTGGAGGGGGTGACCTTGACCCAGGACGCAAGACAGCTGAACGGGTCTGAGAGGGTCGTGCTGGACGGGCTGCTCACGGCGGCCGAATGCGGGGAGCTGCTGCAGCTGGCCAAGGTAGGGGGTCTGGGCAGGCGGAGGGGCGACCCCTGGCCCCTATCCCACCCCCCATTCTGCCCTGACCCCCCAGCTGTGCATGAGTGCTGGTCCTCAGCCTCACAGAGCAGGGCCTGAGCCGGAAACAGAAAAGCAGAACCAGGCAGGGAGCATTAAGAGGCCCAAGAAAGGGAGAGGAGATGCCGGGACTATAGCACAGCGCGGAGAGCGCTTGCCTTGCATGTAGCGGACCCGGGTTCGATTCCCAGCATCCCATATGGTCCCCTGAGCACTGCCAGGAGTAATTCCTGAGTGCAGAGCCAGGAGTAATCCCTGTGCATCGCCGGGTGTGACCCAAAAAGCAAAAAAAGAAAAAAAAAAGGAAACGAGGAGGATAGAGGAGAGTTGGGGGTTTGGTTTGTTCCATGGTCCCCCAGGCTTCTTTCCCCCTGCCCAGACCCCTTCTAGTTTGGGGACAGTGACCCATTCAAATTTGTAGCATGCCTCTGCCCTTCTGGGAAGCCTCCATGCTCTCATTGGAGGTCCGCCTTCACACGTCACCCCACCTTCCCTAACTGGGGACTGGGAACCCTCCAGTGACAGGTTGATGATCACATCCTTTGGGGGCACCGTCTGGAGGGGGCAGTGGGAAGTTTGATAGAAGAAGACGGGGCTGGAGCAATAGCACAGTGGGTAGAGCGTTTGCCTTGCACGCGGCCAACCAGGGTTCGATTCCCAGCATCCCATATGGTCCCCGGAACACTGCCAGGAGTAACCCATGTGCATCACCGGGTGTGACCCAAGAAGCAAAAAAAAAAGAGAGATAAAAGAAGCCTGCACCCTGCTGATACCTCTGCTGAGATGCAGAGTCATGAGTCATCAGCGGGGTGGAGCCAGCCGGAGCTGGGAAGGGAGTGTTTGGAAGGCGAGGCCGGGGTAGTGTGGCAATGGCTGGACTTAGAGCTCCAGGGAGGATGATGGAACTTAAGCCTCCTTGCCTTACCTCTTACCGGAAATCAAGATGTTTGTGTCTGAGAGTTGAGCTAGTTCTCTGGAAAGTGCTCAGACAACTATAGACAACTAGACCCGAGTGGTAGTACAGTGGGCAAGATGTTTGCCTTGCACACGGCCTACCTGGGTTCGATCCCAGGCACCCCATATGGTCCTCTGATCCCCGCCAGGAGTGATCCCTGAGCACTTGCTGGGTGTGGCACAAAAACGCATCAAAAGAGTGATCAGGTACAGAAGCTAAGGCTCCGGCCTTGCATATGGTTCGCCCTAGTTCGCCCTGAGCATCACCATGAGTAATCACTGAGCACGGAGCCAGGAGTAGCCCCTGAGCACTGCTGGGTATGGCCAGCTTAAAAAAAAAAAAAGAGCAGCCAGATTGATAATATCCAGCGGGGAGGGCGTTTGCCTTGCACGCACAGACCCAGGTTCAATCCCCCCACATGGCCAGGAGTAATTCCTGAACGCAGAGCCAGGAGTAACCCCTGAGCATCGTCAGGTGTGACCCAAAAAGCAAAATAAAAAAATAGAAAAGTAAAAAGAAAGTGGTCAGGGGCTGGAGCGACAGCACAGTGGGTAGGGCGTTTGCTTTGCACGCGGCTGACCCAGGTTCGATTCCCAGCCTCCCATATGGTCCCCTGAGCACCGCCAGGAGTGATTTCTGAGTGCAGAGTCAGGAGTCAGCCCTGAGCATCGCTGTGTGTGACACAAAAAGAAAAAAAAAAAAGTGGTCAGTGTTCACTTATTTATCATCAGACTGTGTACTAGCCAGGGGTGAGGGAGAGGGCACGACGGAAGAGAACTCAGAGGCAGGGAGGGGCAGTGAATGGGCTTCTGTGTCCTACCAAGAGGTTCTTTGTTGATTTGTCTGTTTTTGAGCCACACCAAGAAATTCTTTTTTTTTTTTTTTGAGCCGCACCCAGCGATACTGAGGGCTTACTCCTGACTCTGCACACCCAGGGGGGGGTGCCAGGAATTGAACCTGGGTCAGTCACATACAAGGCGAACTCCCTACCCCCTCTGGCCCCAGGACTCCGGATGTTACTGCAGATAGTGGTCAGTTTAGTGGAGGACTTGGGCGGGGGGTGGGGCGGGCTCTTGGGCGGATCGCAGCCCGAGAGCTGAAGGATCCCTCTAGTGGCCGTGTGGAGAATGCAACGGGAAGGGAAAGGGGCAGAATGCCGAGGGAGAAGATGGGGTGACGCGGATGCCTTAGCTTAGCTCCTGACTTCCAGGGAATGGAGAGAGGGGGACACGTGAGAAAGTTTTAGAAAAATCAAAGATAGGGCTTTTTTTTTTCTTTTGTGGAATCGGAGATCAGACCCAGGGCCTGATGTATGCAAGGTACGTGCTCTAACAGTGCTCTAACAGCCCAAAGCTGAAGGGCCGGAGATTGCTCAGCACTGTGTGGTCCCCCGAACTCCGAGCCAGGAGTACTATGAACAAAGGAAGGAAGGAAGGAAGGAAGGAAGGAAGGAAGGAAGGAAGGAAGGAAGGAAGGAAGGAAGGAAGGAAGGGAGGGAGGGAGAAGGAAGAGGGAAGTGAGGGAGAGAAGGAAGGAAGAAGAGAAGGAAGGAAAGAAGGGAGGAAGGACAGAAGGAAGGGAGGAAGGAAGGAAGAGAAAGAAAGAAAGAAAGAAAGGAGGGAGGGAGGGAAGGAAGAAGGAAAAGAAAAACTATAAAATGGAAGATAATCCAAGAAGGGATGGAGAGATGACTCAATGGACTGGAGCAAAGTCTTTGTGAGTCACCTGGATTCAAGTCCTGGCATTACATATAGTAACCCAAGTAGTGTCCAAAGTGAGCACTGAGCTGGGAATAACCCTTGAGCACCACCAGATACGAGCCCACCCACATTTTTTTTTAAGTTACGATGATGAGGCTGGAGCGATAATACAACAGGTAGGGCGTTTGCCTTGCATGTGGCTGACCCAGGTTCGATCCGCAGCACCCCATAGGATTCCTCAAGCCGCCAGGAGTGATCCCTGAGTGCAGAGCCAGGGAGATGCCCTGAGCACTGCCGTGAGCAGAAACAAAATAACAACAAAAAGATGATGAGGAGGAGGAGGAGGAAGAGAGAATGGGGTTGAGGATCACTTCTGACTACAGAACCTTGTCTCTCCTCCGTGATCCCTCTAAAGTCCTTTGGTCTCAGGACTCTGCCCCTGCTGTTTCTGCTGCCTGCCATGTTTTTCTTACCTGAGCTAGTCAGGTGGTCACTTTGTATCAAATGGCATTAACTCAGACATCACATTGACATGTGGTCTCACCTATGAGTTGATCTGGCTTTTTGGTTTCTGTCTCCAAATACGAACCCCGCTGTTGGTTCTCAGCAACACTGACCTACACTGACCCCCCACCCGCCTGCCTCCAGGCCTGGCGTGTGCTCAGTGTTCAGTACACAGGCTAGAAGGTGAGATGACAGGGGCGACTCAGTGGCCTCTCAAAGCTGTGATCTGTGTCCAGGGGATCGATCCTAGCTGGGGGACTTCCTGCATGATGCAGAAACCCCGAAGAATGGGTGTCAGGAGAGGTATGTGCCAATTCCAGGAGAGCCGAGGGCCATCTGGGATTCTTAGCCCCCTCCAAGTGTGTCTTCCCAGCGTACCCATGGAAGGGGGCAGAGAGTGACATCTCTCCCACTCAGTCAAGACCTGGCCTAGCAAACTTCCTCTTGGGGCCCAGATGCAGAGACCCCTCTCTCCACTGCTCAAACCCAGTGAGTGGGCCTTGCCCCTTTCCCCAGCTGCCCCTCTCTCCTTGATGGCTCCCACCTGAGGAGCCTCTCCAGAATTCTGTGCTCCGACCCCTTTCATCCAGACGGGAATTTGACAGGGCCTGCTGGGTGGGAGGTGGGGGGGGGGGGGACAGGGAACCAGGACTCAACCCCTTTCCTATTTAGGATGCTGCAGGGGCCGGAACCCAGGGCCGCCGCTCCCCTCACACTCCCCACGAACGCTTCCAGGGTCTCACAGTGCTCAAAGCTGCGCAGGTGAGAGCATCCTAGGGACCCCCTCCTACAGAGTAGAAAAAGGGGGAGTAAGGAGGGGTTCCAAGGAGGTGGGGCTTCGAAGGGACAGCGCTTCTCTTGAAGGCGGAGCTAAGTGTGGGCGGGGCTTATGGGGAGGCGGGGCTTAGCATGGGTGGGGCTTCTTGGGGAGGTGATGATTAGTGTGGGCAGGGCTTCTCAGGGAGGCAGTGCTTTGTATGGGCGGGGCTTCTATGAGAGCCGGTGCTTAGTGTGGGCGGGGCTTTTCAGGAGGCGGAACTTAGTGTGGGCAGGGCTTATAGGAGAGGCAGTTCTTGCTGTGGGAGAGGTTTACAGAAAAGGCAGTGCTTAGTGTGGGCGGAGCTTATAGTAGAGGCGGGGCTTAGTGTGGGTGAGTTCTATGAGGCAGAGCTTTTTGTGTGGGCGGGGCCTCTCTGGAGGTGGAGCTTAGCGTGGGCGGGGCTTATAGGAGAGGTGCTTGGTGCGAAGGGATTTATGCAAGAGGCAGTGCTTAGTTTGGGCGGAGCTTATAGTAGAGGCGGGGCTTGGTGTGGGCGGGGCTTCTATGAGGGGCAGTGCTGTGTGTGGGCAGGGCCTCTCTGGAGGAGGGGCTTAGTGTGGGCGGGGCTTCTAGGAGAGGCAGTGCTTGGTATGGACGGAGCATATGGTAAGGCAGTGCTTAGTGTGGGCGGGGTATCTTGGGGTGGACCTGGGTGTGGGCGGGGCTTATAGGAGGGGCGGGGTTTCCCAGGACTGGGAGCAGGCACTGTGCTGTGGACCTGGGCTGGGGGGCATCCTAGCCCCCAGGTGCTACCCCCACTCCCATGGCCTCATCCTGCAGCTGGCCCAGGCTGGGACTGTGCGGGGCCAGGGCGCGCGGCTGCTGCTGGAGGCGAGCGAGCGGGCGCGCACCGTGACGCAGGCCTACTTCTCCCCGGAGCGGCCCCTGCATCTCTCCTTCACCCACCTGGTGTGCCGGAGCGCCATCGAAGGTAACCGGGGAGCCCCAGCACCACTAGATTGCCTACGGCAGCCCGACGCCCCCTGCTCCGGTGGGGAGCTGAGCCCCTGGAGCTGCCGTGGGAGGATGCTGGCTGGTAAGGGGGGCACAGAGCAGGCACCAGGTGCCCCGCTTCCTAGGAGAGCAGGCGCAGCGCATGGACCTGAGCCATCCGGTGCATGCCGACAACTGTGTCCTGGACCCCGACACTGGGGAGTGCTGGCGGGAGCCCCCCGCCTACACCTATCGGGACTACAGGTGGGCAGTGGGGCGGTGGGGAAAGGGGGGAGCGGGGTGGCAGGCGGGTCTGAGTTGGGGTCTCACCGTGGCCGGTTCCTGTTTCCTCTCCAGTGGCCTCCTCTACCTCAACGATGACTTCCGGGGCGGGAATCTGTTCTTCACAGAGCCGGATGCTGTCACCGTGACGGTAGGGGAGAGTGACAGGTCACGTGGTGAGGGTGACAGGTGTGGGGTCAGCATTCAAAACAGATTCCCAGAGGCAAATGCAGGGAAATAGTGTGTGTTGGGGGCCCTGAACCCTTTGCTTCCCGGGGCTCCCCACCGTGCACCTGTGGTGTGGGCTTCTTAAGTTAGGTGAGGACACCTCCACTCCTGTTAGCAGACCCCCAAGGGGTCTTTCCAGATCCTGCTGGCCTGGCAGGAGGGAACCAGGGATCCCCTGGGCTTGCTCCGAGGATCTCAGGGTGGGACTTAGTCCTTCCCCTCACAGAAGGTCGCAGCTGGAGGCCCCATTGTGTGGGTGCAACAGGGGGTGCAGAGGCCCTGCCCCCCACTTGAGCTCACATCTGGGTCTTCTGAGGCAGTTTCTCTCAGTGGAGACAATGCTAATAACATCTATTTTTGTCTCAGGGCCATGCTGAGTGTTGCTGGGGGGCTATTCCAAGCATGAATATTTTTTTTGGAGGGGATCACTCCTGGGAGTGCTCAGAAAGCAAAACTAGACCTTCTGTGTGAACAATATATGAGCAACGCTTTGAGCTATCTCCTTGTCCCTGTTTGATTTTGAATTTATTTTTGTCTGTGGACCACATCCAGCAGTGCTCAAGAACAACTCCTAGGTCAGGTCTTTTTTTTTGGGGGGGGAGGTGGGGTGTCATTCCAGGCTGTGCTTAGGAGATCATGGGATGCTGGGTTCAACCCAGTCCTCCTGCACGCAAAGCCGGTGCTTAGCTGGGTCCCCTAGATCCTATTTTAAAAGGTTATGTTACGGAGTCATTAAGCTGGAGAGATAGTACAGTGGGTCAGGTGCTTGCTTTGCATGAGGCCAACACGGGTTTGATCCCCAGCAACCCACATGGTTGCCCACCAGAAGTGATTTTTGAATGCAGAGCCAGGAGTCAACCCTGAGCACTGCGTGGTGTGGCCCGAAAAAGAGAAGAAGAAGAAGTCATTAAGGAGCCAGAGCCATAATACAGTGGGCAGGGAACTGGCCTTGCACGCGGCTGACCTAGGTTCAACACTTGTGGTCCCCTCAGCCCTGCCAGGAGTGAACCCTGAATACAGAACTAACAATAATCCCTGAGTATCACTGGATGTGACCCAAAAACAAAGAAGTTACTGAGGGGAGGGGAGAGAGATAGGCCTGGGATTAGGGGGCTGGCTTAGCATGCCATGCAGCCAACTCAGGTTCAAGTCCCAGCACCATACAGGGTCTCCTGGGGGAATTGACAGGGATGGTGAGTCCTGATCACAGAGCCAAGAGTAGCCCCTGAGTACTACCAGGCATGGCCAAAACACCAGAGGCCAATAAAAAGGTCATTTGATTTGTGCATCTAAAAGAATGAGTTAGTGATAGTACACAGGTAAAATGCTTGCCTTGCATGTGACTAACCTGGATTCAATCCCCAGCACCCCATATGGTCCCCCAAGCCCATCCCAAAGTGAGCACAGAGTCAGGAGTAATTCCTGAGTACTGCTGGCGTTGTCTTCCCAATTTTTTTTTTTAAATACGGGGACAGAGCAATAGTCCAGCAGGGAGGACATTTGCCTTGCACGCTGCTGATCCAGGTTCGATCCCCGACATCCCATATGGTCTTCCAAGCACTGTCAGGAGCAATTCCTGAGTGCAGAGGCAGAAGTGACCCCTGAGCATCACCACCGGACCTGACCCCAAAAGCCAAAATAATAATAATAATAATAATAATAATAATAATTACAAGAAACTAAAAGAATGAGCCACGGGCTGGAGTGATAGCACAGCGGGTAGGGCGTTTGCCTTGCACGTGGCCGACCTGGGTTCGATTCCCAGCATCCCGTATGGTCCCCTAAGCACCGCCAGGAGTAATTCTGAATGCAAAGGCAGGAGTAACCCCTGCGCATCGCCGGGTGTGACCCAAAAAGCCAAAAAAAAAAAAAAAGAACGAGCCAATAATAATAATAATTACAAGAAACTAAAAGAATGAGCCAATACTGGGTAATCAATAGAGGTCAGGTGATCTACTTCCTGGTTCATGGAAGCTTCCAGGTCAGAACAGGAACTCAATCAAGGGGCCAGGAGAGGTGATTTCTCATCATCTCTGCCTCTATGGCCTCCTCTCAGCTCACCCCAGCCCCCAACTTTAATCCAGGCCCTACCTGAGGCGGGTCCCCAAGTTCCTTCCCCCCAAGACTGTGTCTGGGGCTGCACCCCCGCCTTCCTAGCTCACTTCACACACCTTGTGCCACCTGCTCTCAGTGTGGAAAGGCTGAGGCCTTTTCCCACTCGCCCCAGGACAGTCCCTGGAGGCAGAATTGAAGTGGGCCCGGAGCCCAGGTCCGTGGGACCCCGCCCCCCCGCCCCCCTCTGGGGCCTCTTCCTGTGAGTGCTGTGAGGGTCCATTCTGGGAGTGACCAGCCCCTCCACCCCCTAGGCTCAGGTTCAGCCTCGCTGTGGACGGCTCGTGGCCTTCAGCTCTGGTGGCGAGAACCCCCACGGTGTGTGGGCCGTGACGCGGGGCCGGCGCTGCGCCCTGGCCCTGTGGCACACGTGGGCACCTGAGTACCAGGAGCAGGTGAGGGGAGCTGGGGGCAAGGGAGGGAGGGGGCAGGGAGGGTGGATGGGAACTCACCAGACCCTCTTCCTGTTTCCCGTCCCGCCCCCCCGTCCATACCCACAGGAGTGGACTAAGGCTCAAGAGCTTCTGAAGGCGTCTGAGGAAGAGGCGGAGGAGGAGGAGGAAGAGGAGGAAGAGGAGGAGGAGGAGGAGGGAGAAACGGCCAGCAGAGACCCTTCCCCACAGCCCCCCAGCCGACAACTTTCACAGACCCATGATAAGGCTGGGAAGCGGGTTCGAGAGGAGCTGTGAGGGCCACGACAGTTCCAGGTGGTTCTGACCACTTGCTCACGCCCAGGACTACCCCCCCCCGGAGGCCCCCCCAAAACAGGAGCAGAACCAGAGACTCTCTCAGCATCTCAAACTTGACCAAAGCTTTCCCGGCCTGGACTCAGAGGACCCCAGATGCACCCAGAAATCAGCTGGCCGACCCACGGGCAGCCCTCCGGCTCCCCTGGAGAGAAGGGGGTGGGCTGGAGTGGAGAGATGGGCAGTTTGGAGGCCACAGCTGGTGGTGTTCGGGGGCTGCTTCCAGCACAGTACTCGGGGTCACTCCTGGGACCCCTGACTTCAGCGTGCACCCCTCCCTCCAGACCCGTGATTCATCTCCCAGGTCTCGGCCTAGCCAGGGTGGGGGGAGGGGTACTGGACCCGGCGGGTGGGGGGGGGGGGGCCTCTCCCTCCATCAATAAAAGGACCTGCTGGCCCAGGCCCTCTGCGCCTTCCTGTGCCTTTCTGTGGGGTTCCTGGTGGGGGGTGGGGGTGGCACTGCTCCCAAGGCAACCCCCCACACCTGAGATTTGTCAGGGAAATCTCAGCCACCTGCTCCCTCATGCAAATGGCCTCACACCCCTGCCAGCTGCCCCCCCCCCCCCCCCCCCCGGGCCCGCCAGCTCTGCCCTCTGGTTCCCCCCCCCCCCCCCCCCACACACACACACTCAGCTCGGCCTGGCCATTCTGGCTCCAGCCAGGCCCCGAGAGAGTCACGTGAGCGAGGAACAGCCAGCCACCAGCCCAGCAGGGCAGGGGACAGGGAGGCCCAGCCCAGCAGGGCAGGGGGCAGGGAGGGCCTCCCTCTCTGCATCCTCTTCTGCAGCCGAGGCAGGGCCAGGCCAATGCCTCCTCCTGGGGGGGCCTCCCTTGTACCTGTCCCCGCCCTCCTCAGGACCAGACCTGGGGCAGCTGGTGGGGGTGTGTCGAGAAGGATGATCAGGATGAGCCCCTTGTAATCTTCCTGCCTGCACCCCCCCCGACTCACCCTCACTGCCCTGAGCTCGAGGACACAATTAGGGGGTCCCGACCAGGGGGCCGGGGGGGGCCCTCTCACCCTCCCATCTCACTGCTGACAGCCAGAGGATGCTTCCCCATGGGTGGGGCCCAGAGCCGGGGAGGGGGCCGCTGTCTGTTCTTTTGCACCCCTGCAGAACCCCAACCCTTAATCCTCACAGCTTTGCTCTAATCCCCTGGGGCCTGATGCTCTTATCCCAGTAGCAGAGTCTGGGGGGGGGGGGGCCTGGAGGCCTCTCTCCAGGCTTGGAGGGGGCTCCTCCTCTCGCACTCTCCTGTCGCACCCCTCCCAGGGCTGGGCCCAGCTCTGCTCCCTGCACACCCCCCCCCCCCAGCCCTGCCCGCTGATTGCATTTGCCTGACGTCCTCGGCCCTCCCCAGCCGGGGCCAGGCCAGGCCAGCTCCTTCGCCAGCAGAGCAGGGGCAGGTGACAGGCGGGCACAGCGGCGCGGGGAGTCAGGCAGCGCCCGGGGGACCGGTCCAGGGAGAGCCCAAGTAAGGGGGGGGGGCGCAGGGAGGGTTCAGCAGGCTTCCAGGGGACCCCAAAACCTGGAGGGGCTGGTGGGGAGGTGGGGCCAGCCCTGGCTTAGTCACTTCCTCTCTTTTCCGGCTGCTGTGGGTTCCAGACCTCGAAGGGTGCCTGGCGTGGGGTGTGAGGGACCGAGACCAAGCCTGGAGGGGTCCCCCCCCAAACACAGGCCCACCCCTGTGTTTCCAGCAGGAGTCACCCTGTACCTGCAGCCATGGGGGAGATGGAGCAGCTGCGGCAGGAAGCAGAACAACTCAAGAAACAGATTGCAGTAACCCCACTCCCCGCCCCACCGGGGAGGGCGGAACCCCAGGAAACACAGAACCGAGAACCTGGAGAAAGGGGGCGACCCCTGCTCTTGGACGACCCCTTCAAGACCCCCCTTCCCTGCGAGTCTCCCAGACCCGTCTCGTAGCTGAGCCCGTAGCACGCAGTCCCCTGAGGGGCCCGGTACCCCCGGCCCCCCTGATGTCTTGCTTTTCCCCTCAGGATGCCAGGAAAGCCTGTGCCGACATCACCCTGGCGGAGGTGAGGCTACAGGGGAGAGGGGGGAGGGACAGTGCTCCCCGAGCTGCCGCGCCTTCTGTCCAGCCTGTCCTGATGCGGGGGTGACACCCAGTAACCCATCCGGGAGTCCGTTCCCGGCCAGAGGGAAGGGAGGGGGCCTGGCCTTGACGTGTGTCCTAACGAGCGTGTGGGTTCGAGGCCCGTTTCCCCCACACTTCTCATCTCTGAAGTGGAGTTGCAGTGAATGGCAGAGGCTGCCTTGCCTTGACAGGTGGAGGCTGTTTTTCTTTCTTCGAGTGGCACATTCTTTCCAAGAGTGGAAAGAATTCTTCAACTCGGTGGCATCTGAGCTTGGCAGAAACATTCACTAAACACTTAACCATGTGTCGCACACACACACACACACACACACACACACACACACACACACGGCTGAGGGCCTTCAAGACCTCAGTTTCTTCTCTTTTTTTTTGCTTTTTGGGTCACACCCAGCGATGCTCAGGGGTTACTCCTGGCTCTGCACTCAGGAATCACTCCTGGCGGTGCTTGGGGGACCATATGGATGGGATTCTGGGAATCGAACCCGGGTCGGCTACATACAAGGCAAATGCCCTCCCTGCTGTACTATAGCTCCAGCCCTTTCTTTCTCTCTTTCATTCTCTTCTTCCCTCTCTTTCTCTTTCTTTTCTTTCTCTCCCTTCTTTCTTTCTTTCACCCTTTTTTGTCTTTCTCTCTTTTTGTGTTTGGGCCACACCCGGTGGTCCTCAGGGCTTACTCCTGCCTCTGTGCTCAGGAATTATTCCTGGAGGTGCTCAGGGGACCATATGGGATGCTCGGGATTGAACCCGGATCAGCCGCATGCAAAGCAAGCACTGATACTATCCAAGATATACGACCCAAGATACGATCTCTCCTGTCCCCTGATTCCTCTTTTGGGTTTGTTTGGTTTGGTTTATGTTTGGGGACCATCTCCTGCTGTGCTCAGGGATGACTCCTGGCTCTGTGCCCAGGGATCACTCCTAGCGGGACCCAGGGGACAATATGGGATGCCAGGTATCAACCCTGGATGGGCTGTGTGCTATGCAAGTGCCCTCCCTGCTGTTCTGTCTCTCCGGCCTCTGCATCTCCGTCCTGAAGCCATGATGCTGGTCCTGCCTGTGTGTGTCTCCTGCCCCCCCCCCCACGTCCTTTTCTCAGGCAGGCTGTGACCTCAAGCTGGACTGGACCCTTCATGGCAGGGGGGACGATAGCATCTGGGCAGACATCTGCTCACTTGCCTTCTTTTTTTTTTCTTCTTTTTGGGTCACACCTGGAGATGCTCAGGGGTTCCTCCTGGCTCATACACTCAGGAATTACTCCTGGTGATGCTCGGGGGACCACATGAGATGCTGGGAATCGAACCCGGGTCGGCAAGACAAACACCCTCCCTGCTGTGCTATCACTCTAGCCCCTCATTTGCCTTCTCCTGCTGCCCCCTGCCCCCTCCCACAGCTGGTATCCGGCCTCGAGGTGGCGGGACGGGTCCAGATGAGAACGCGGCGGACGCTGAGGGGGCACCTGGCCAAGATCTACGCCATGCACTGGGCCACTGACTCCAAGTGAGGCGTGAGGGGGGCTCAGTGGGGGGCAGTTTGGCAGAGGGAGGGGAGAGGGGTTTGGTGATGGGAGGTGTCACCCCCCACCCCCTGCAGGCTGCTGGTCAGTGCCTCGCAGGATGGGAAGCTGATCGTCTGGGACACTTACACCACCAATAAGGTACCCGCCCTGCCTGGTGTCCTGCCTACCCCAGCCGCCCGAGTGGGGGGACCCCCAAAACAGTCCTGCCTCTGCACCCCACAGGTGCACGCCATCCCGCTGCGCTCCTCCTGGGTCATGACGTGTGCCTATGCCCCGTCGGGGAACTTCGTGGCCTGCGGGGGACTGGACAACATGTGCTCCATCTACAGCCTCAAGTCCCGGGAGGGCACGGTCAAGGTCAGCCGGGAGCTGTCTGCACACACCGGTGAGCGGGGTGCCCCCCTCCCCCCTCCATCCCACTGGTGGTGGCTCTGCAGCCAGGGAACCAACCGTCCCCTCCCCTCACTCCCCTCCCCCCCAGGTTATCTCTCTTGCTGCCGCTTCTTGGATGACAATAACATCGTGACCAGCTCAGGGGACACCACATGGTGAGGATACCTGGGTTGGGGGGCTGCTGGCAGGCCCCTCCTGGGGAGGCAGTGCTGGCGCAGCCTGGCCTGGTGACAGCTCCCCCTCCTGGCAGTGCCCTGTGGGACATTGAGACCGGGCAGCAGAAGACAGTGTTCGTGGGCCACACCGGGGACTGCATGAGCCTGGCCGTGTCCCCCGACTTCAAACTCTTCATCTCGGGCGCTTGCGACGCCAGCGCCAAGCTCTGGGACGTGCGAGAGGGGACGTGCCGGCAGACGTTCACGGGCCACGAGTCGGACATCAATGCCATCTGTGTGAGTCCCCCAGACTACCTCATGCCCCCCCCCCACATACATCAGCCACGGCCTCAGCCCCTGCTAGCCTCCCGCTCTTATTTATTTATTTACTTATCTTTTGGGGCCACACCCAGCGACACTCAGGGGTTCCTCCTGGCTCATGCACTCAGGAATCACTCCTGACAGTGCTCGGGGGACCATCTGGGATGCTGGGAATTGAACCTCCATCTGCCGTGTGCAAGACAAACGCCCTCCCCGCTGTGCTATCGCTCCAGCCCCTGGCCTCCTGCTTTTAAACACTCCCCAGGGAACAAATTCCCTTCTGGAAGGTTCCAGGAAGGGGGCTGGAGAGAGAGTAGTAACAGGGACTACATTCTTTGCCTTGCATGTGGCCTGGCCCGAGTTTGATCCCTGGGACCACATAGGATCCTCTGAGCCCCACCAAGAGCGATCCCTGAGCACAGAGCCAACCAGAAGTAAGCCCTGAGCACTGCCTGGCATGGCCAAGACATAGCAAACAAAACTTCAGACGTTTTCAGGAGGAATGAGTTGATCCCCACACATCCGCAGGAGGCCAGACGGATGAATAGATTAGAGGGCTGGTAGGATCACACCGCTGGATTAGCTCGATCTTGTAGATGAGCTGGATTACATCCCTTTGATTACTAGACACTGCACCTGCGTAGAGATCCCACTTTTTGTTTCCCCCCTTTTTTGAGGGGGGCCCATCCTATAGGGCCAGTAGGGGGGTTCCTGTGCTCTGTACTTAGGGGTCGCTCCCAGCAATGCAATACCAGAACCAGAAACTGGGCCAGGCAGGTGCTCCAGCCCATTGAACCTTTGGTTTTAGTTTTTTCAGTTCGGGATGTTTGTTTTGTTTTGTTTGTTTGTTTTTGCCTCCCAAGCAGCACACAGGAGGCCAGAGGTAACACTGGGTGATAATCAAGTAGGCCAGATAGATGGCTCAAAGGCTGGGTCTTGAGGTCTTTAGGGTCACTAAGGATATATTTATTTTATGTCACTGTCCTCCCGTTGCTCATCAATTTGCTCGAGTGGGCCCAGTAATGTCTCTATTTTTGAGACTTTGTTGTTACTGTGTTTGGCATATCGAATACGTCACGGGGAGCTTGCCAGGCTCTGCTGTGCGGGCGAGATACTCTCGGTAGCTTGCTGGGCTCCCCGAGAGGGGCGGAGGAATCGAACTCGGGTCGACCAAGTTGGCTGTGTGCAAGGCAAACGCCCTACCGCTGTGCTATCGCTCCAGACCCTATATACAAGATTATACAAGGTGGTGCTGGGGGTCGGAGTGGCCCACGCAGTGCTGGGGATCCAGCTTGAAGCCCTCTGCAGGCAAAGCTCATACCTGGATTATCTCCTTATCTCCTCTCCCCTCTTGCTGGCTTGCCTGCTTTTGGACTTTTGAGCCACACCCATCTGTGCTCTGGGCTTACTCCTGGCTCTGTGCTCAGGGATCACTCCTGGTGTGCTCAGGGGACCATATGGGGTGCCAGGGATTGAATCCAGGTTGGCCGTGTGCAAGGCAAGAGCCCTACCCATTGTACTATCTCTCTGGCCCTAGCCCCCTTTGTTATTGTTTTTCTTTTTTTTTTTTTTTGCCCCACCCGGAGGTGCTCAGAGCTAACTCCTGGCTCTATGGTGCTCAGCATTCACTCAGGGACCATATGTGGTGCTGAGGATCAAATTGGGCTTGGCCATTCACAAGTCTCTCCGCCCCTGTAATATCATCTCTCTGGCTCAGCTGTTTGCTAGGTCTTTGTAGTAAGTGGCACACAACATGCCTCTTTTTTTTTTTTTTGGTTTTGTTTTTGCTTTTTGGGTCACACCCGGCAATGCACAGGGGGTTACTCCTGGCTATGAGCTCAGGAATTACCCCTGGCGGTGCTCAGGGGACCATATGGGATACTGGGAACTGAACCCGGGTTGGCCGCGTGCAAGGCAAACGCCCTACCCGCTGTGCTATTGCTCCAGCCCCACATGCCTCTTTTTGATTTTGGTATTGTTGTTGTTGTTTTGGGGGGTCACGTTCAGCATAGCTCAGGACTTACTTCTACCTCAGTGCTCAGGGATTACTCCTGGGAAGACTTTGGGGACCCTAAACCGTGCCAGGATCAAAGGCAGGTCAGCCTCAAGGCAAGACAAATGTCTTTTTTTGTTTTGTTTTGTTTTGTTTTGGGTCACACCTGGCAATGCACAGGAGTTACTCCTGGCTCATGCACTCAGGAATTCCTCCTGGCGGTGCTCAGGGGACCATATGGAATGCTGGGAATCGAACCTGGGTCGGCCGCGTGCAAGGCAAATGCCCTACCCACTGTACTATTGCTCCAGCCTGGCAAGGCAAATGTCTTAACGTCTATTCCATTTCTCCAGCTCCCCCTTTTCATTTCCTTTATTTTTCTTTTATTTTATTGGCTTTTTGGGTCACACCCAGCGATTCTCAGGGGTCACTCCTGGCTCTGCACTCAGGAATTACTCCTGGCAGTGCTCAGAGGACCATATGGGATGCTGGGAATCGAACCCGGGTCGGCTGCATGCAAGGCAAACGCCTTCCCTGCTGTACTATCCCTGTGGCCCCCTCGTTTCCTTTAAATGGGTATCATTCTGCCACCTCTTCTCCATCATGTCTCTGACATGGATGTTCTTGGGATGAGCCCAGGGCCTCCCGCCTGCAAGGCGTGTGCTGGCCTGGAAGCCCCAACATTTGGCCTTTCTCAATCGAGATGTTTATTTACTATTTTTTAAAAAATGTTTAATATTTTGGACCATCCTCAGCAATGCTCAGGTGTTACTTCTGGCTCTGTACTCGGGTCACACTCCTGGCAGGGCTCGGGGGACCATATGGAATTCTAGGGATTGAACCCAGGTTGGCCACGTGCGTTGCAAACGCCCTACCTGACTGTGCGTTGCAAACACCCTACCCGTTGCAAACACCCTATCACTCCGATCCCCTGGCAGGGGCATTTGGTGCTTTTTTGGGTCACACCCAGTGATGCTCAGGGGTTACTCCTGGCTCTGCACTCAGGAATGACCCCTGGGAGTACTCAGGGACCGTATGGGATGCAAGGGATGGAACCCAGGTTGGCCGGATGCAAGGCAAATGACCACTGACATGATCACTGGGGATTCAGGGGCTTCACGGTGGTTCTCCCTCTGACCCCGGGGCTGGTGCCCTCAGCATCACTGCTGTGGAAGGTCCGAGCCTGCATCAGCCTATGACAGATGGCAGTGGATGGAGGACACGGCCAGGCTGAGGGCAGGGGTGGTGGGCTGCAGGGTGTGCGTGCTGAACCCACGGTCCATCCCCTCAGTTCTTCCCCAGCGGAGAGGCCATCTGCACCGGCTCGGACGATGCCTCGTGCCGTCTGTTCGACCTGCGGGCGGACCAGGAGCTGGCTACCTACACCCACGAGAGCATCCTCTGTGGCATCACGTCCGTGGCCTTCTCCCTCAGTGGACGCTTGCTCTTTGCCGGCTATGACGACTTCAACTGCAACGTCTGGGACTCCATGAAGGGCGAGCGTGTGGGTAAGAGCCCGCCCCCTGCCCTGCTCTCTCTGCTGGGAGACCCCCCCAAACCCACTCCCAACTCTTCCCTTCATCCCTCCTCCTCTTCCAGGCTGTTCCCTACTTCCTGCCCTCAGAATCTAGTCCCGCTGGGCCAGAGATAGTCTAGGGGCTTTTTTTTTAGACCCTGGGGGCTCATTCCTATGTTCAAAAAGAACATTGGAGGGCTGGAGCAATAGCACAGCAGGTAGGGTGTTTGCCTTGCATGTGGCTGACCCGGGTTCGATTCCCAGCATCCCATATGGTCCCCCCGAGCACTGCCAGGGGTCATTCCTGAGTGCATGAGCCAGAAGTAACCCCTGTGCATCACCAGGTGTGACCCAAAATGCAAAAAAAAAAAAAAAGAAGAGGAAAAAAGAACATAGGAGTATGTTCTTCTTGTCTTTGGTTTTTGGGGTCACATGTGGCGATGCTCAGGGCTTACACCTGGCTCTGTGCTCAGGAAGCACTCCTGGTGGTGCTTAAGGGGGTCAAAGGGGGTGTGGGGGCTCGAACCCTGATTGGTTCGAGCATGCAAGCAAACTCCCTACCCGCTATGCTAGTTCTCTAGGCATCCCCCCTCCCAGAATGTTCAAACAAAGTTTCCCTGGGCCGGAGAAACAGCACAGCAGGTAGGGCACTCACCTTGCATGCAGAACCCGGGTTCCATCCCTGGTTCTACTGTAGCCCCCTGAGCCCTGCCAGAAGTGATCCCTGGGCACAGAGCCAGGAAGAGCCTTGAGCCCTGCCTGGTTTAGAACCAACCCTCCATCCCCAGGCCAAAAGCAGGAAAAAAAAAAAAGAAAAGAAAAGAAAAGAAAAGAGGGGCCGGAGCGATAGCACAGCGGGTAGGGCGTTTGCCTTGCACTCGGCCAACCTGGGTTCAATCCCTGGCATCCCATATGGTACCCCAAGCACTGCCAGGAGTAATTCCTGAGTGCAGAGCCAGGAGTAACCCCTGAGCATTGCTGGGTGTGACCCAAAAACAAAAAAAAAAAAAAAAAGAAAAAAAAAGAAAAGAAAAGAAAGAAGGGTTCCCTCTGAAGAGACCCAAATCTTGAGTCTGGGGCCTAGCTTCTGAGCCCCCTGGGGCAAATCCCTTCCTCTCTGGACCCTTCGGTCTCTTTCAAGGATCAGGATGAAAGGGTCTCCTATCGTGTTTTCTAGAAGCCATGAGGTTGCCCCTGCTCTGGAGGAAGAGATTGGTCAGGAGGGAACCCTCCCTTTAGGGTTAATTCTCAGCCTCCACCCAGGCAGATGAATCCCCGGGTACCTGCCCGAGTGTGTGTGGGGGGTCCTGCTCCACCTCTGACCCCTCCCCCTCCTCCGCAGGCATCCTCTCTGGCCACGACAACAGAGTCAGCTGCCTGGGGGTCACAGCTGATGGCATGGCCGTGGCAACAGGCTCCTGGGACAGCTTCCTCAAAATCTGGAACTGAGGCGGCTCGAGGAGGGGGGAAGAGCATAAAGGTGACCACGCTCCCCGCCCCCCCGGCCCCTCACATGGCTTGAACGCGTTTCCCCTTCTAGACCCCCGCTGCCATTCCCAGCCAACTTCCTCCTAGAGAAAAGTGGGTACTCTGGAGAGGGGTGTTGGGTGGGGGGGCAGCATCAGGAACACAGCTGCCCTGGCTCCTTTTAGGGCCTCCGTACGCTTTCCGAGGTCCTGATAGCGTCTGCTGATAGGAAGGACCCCAGCGACTCCAGCCCTGGACGGGCCACCAGGTTCCCACCCAAGCCCCAGGCCTCCTCCTTCAGAGCCACGGGGTGACCCGGGATGCTCAGTTCTGCGACTGTGGCCCGGGTACCAGTTAGGCGCCTGCGCCCCCTTCATCCTTTTGTTTTTCCTTTTTCTTTCCTGCAATAAAGTGGAGCACCTCCATCTGGCTGTAGCGTCCAGCTTCCTCTCTGTTTCTGTGACCCCAAGATGCAGCTTCCACTTAAAAAGTATTAGAGGAGCGGAGCTGGAGCGATAGCACAGTGGGGAGGGTGTTTGCCTTGCATGCGGCCAATCTGGGTTCGATTCCCAGCATCCCATAGGGTCTCCTGAGCACTGCCAGGAGTGATTCCTGAGTGCAGAGCCAGGAGTCGCCCCTGTGCATTGCCGGGTGTGACCCAAAAAAGGAAAAAAAAAAGTATTAGATGAGCAATAGTACAGTGGGAAGGGCGTTTGCCTTGCACATGGCTAACCCAGGTTCAAGCCCCAGCATCCCATATGGTCCCCTGAGCACCGCCAGGAGTAGTTCCTGAGTGCAGAGTCAGGACTAACCCCCGAGCATCGCCAGACATGACCCCAAAAGCCAAAATAAATAAATAAATAAATAAAGTATTAGAGATGGGATGAGAAAGGCTGGTACTACACAGACTGTCCAGACGGGGTAGGGGCAGAAGCTCAGGTCTCATAGGGACGGCCCGAGATGGATCAGGAGGAGGTTTTCATGGGTAAGCATTTGCCTTGCACGTGGTCACCTGGGTTTGATCCTGACACCCCACATGATCCCTCAAGCCCTGACAGGAAATGACCTTTGAGCTCAGAGCCAGGAGTAAGCCCTGAGCATCCCTGGGTGTGCCCCGCCTCCAAAAAAAAAAAAAAAAAGAGAATATGATTTAGTAACCAAGTGCTGGGTTATGGGACATGAAAAAAAATAAGTTGAATATAATGGCTAAGGTATGGGCTTGGGAGACTGGCCAGATAACACTGTTACTCACGAGAACAGGGAGTCGAGGATGAGGAAGAACTCTGGAGGCCAGAGCAGAAATTCACTTTTAGACAAGCTGACTTTGGGGGTTTGTGATTGGGGACCACACCTGGCAATACTCTGGGGCTATTCCTGGAGTGATAATTGGCGGGGGTGGGAAGGTCCTCCTCCAGCAGTGCCCTGGGGACTGTGAGGTGTAGGGATCAAACCTAGCATGCCCACTAGCCCTGAGAGCCGTGTCCCCGGCCCCTGGGCAAACTGACAGAAATGCCATCGTGGGAACTGGGTAAAGGTGACGGTTAGACGGACTGACCTGTAAGTGACCAAGAATACTGAGTGTGACAGTCCTCCAAGCAAACACCTAAGAACCAGAGGGCAGAGGCCAGGGTTTAAGAGAAGCGCTTAAAAGCAGCTTGGAGAAGATGGCGGCCACCATGAAGAAGGCGGCTGCAGAAGATGTCAACGTTACTTTCGAAGACCAGCAAAAGATCAACAAATTTGCTCGGAACACAAGCAGAATCACAGAGCTTAAGGAAGAAATAGATGTGAAGAAGAAGCAGCTCCAGAATCTCGAAGACGCTTGCGAGGACATCATGCTGGCGGACGACGACTGCTTGATGATTCCTTACCAAGTCGGGGACGTTTTCATCAGCCACTCCCAGGAGGAAACGCAGGACATGTTAGAAGAAGCAAAGAAAAATTTGCAAGAAGAAATCGACGCTTTAGAATCCCGAGTAGAATCCATTCAGCGGGTGTTGGCTGATTTGAAAGTACAGTTATACGCGAAATTTGGGAGCAACATAAATCTTGAAGCTGATGAAAGTTAAACATTTTATAACTTTGTTTAATAAACTTGAATGTTGTTTAAAATGGCAAATTCCCTTCTTGAAATGATATGGAAAGTAAACTGGCTTTAAAATTTAAAAAAAAAAAAAAAAAAAAAAAGCAGCTTGGAGGTATTAGAGGGGGCCGGCGGAAGCTGGGGTGTCACTCAGACTACAAAGATGCTTTCCGGGCTGCCACTCCATGTTCAGGAGAGCCAAGTGAGGCTTAGGTGTAATAGTTAAAAGCACCATTTAAGGGGCTGGAGCAATAGTACAGCGGGTAGGGTGTTTGCCTTGCACGCGGCTGACCCAGGTTCGATTCCCAGCATCCCATAGAGTCCCCTAAGTACCGCCAGGAGTAATTTCTGAGTGCATGAGTCAGGAGTAACCCCTGTGCATTGCTGGGTGTGAAAAAAAAGCAAAAGCAAAAAAAAAAAAGCACCACTTAATATAGTGGGTAGGGGACTTGCCTTGTACATAAGCACCCCAACTCTGATCCCCGGCATCCCATATGGTCCATATGGTTCCCCCAAGCCCACCAGGAGTAAGCCCAGAGCACAGCTGGGTGTGACTCCCAGCACTCGAAATAAATATCTTAAGTCCAGGACTGCGGAGGTATCCTGATGGCCCCCACTGATGGTCCCTGCAATAAACAATGAAAACTTCCCGATCATGACATCATTTTAAAATCACCTCCTTTAATAAACCAACTCACATAAAACACAGAGAAAGCGCAATCCAAAACTCTCACAGGTGGAAAAGTCATAATGTTCATGGAAAGTCAAAGAAAATCAACCTCTCCAGTCTCTCTCTCCCCCGGGGCCAGGGCGGAGTGACCCAGTAAAGTGGAGTGCTGGGTGCTGGGTGCCGGGCTAGCTCTCCACCAAGGGGAAGTGCTGGTTCTCCTTGTCATGGTCCTGGCCAGGTTCCCACGCTCCTCCTCCAGCTTTCACGAGTCCGCCTGTCCCCAGAAGGGCCCCTTCCTTTAGGCCCCTGACATTTTCGCTCAGGGGAGAAAGCCGCTTGCCCTGCAAAAGACAGTTGCACTCACTGAAGGGTAGGAGGAGGCTTCCAGAAGGAAGAACCAGGGAAACAGGCTTCCCACCCTCCACGGTGAATTTCCCAGGCGTTTCCACTCTCTGGGACCAGAGAGATAGTACAGTGGGTAGGTCTTTGCCTGGCACGTGGCCAACCTGGGTTTATTTTTTTTTTGTTTTGGCTTTTTAGGTCACACTCAGCCATGCACAGCGGTTCTTCCTGGCTCTGCACTCAGGAATTACTCCTGGCGGTGCTCGGGGAACCATATGGGATGCTGGGAATCGAACCCGGGTTGGCCGCGTGCAAGGCAAACACCCTCCCCGCTGTGCTATGGCTCCAGCCCCCCAACCTGGGTTTGATCCCAGGCATCCCATCTGGTCCCCAGAGCTTTCCAGTAGTGATTCCTGAATGCAGAGCCACGAGTAACCCCTGAGCATCGCCAGATGTGGCCCCTCAGCAAAAACAAACAAAAAAACCATAAAACAAAAAAACACCCTCTTTTCCCTTACCTGCCGTGACGCCAGAGTGCCGGGGGAGTTGTCATCTGACAGGATGGTGAGGGGCGATCTCCCCAGTACCTTTCCTTTGGGTTTCCTCTTATTTCGCTTAGAACCTAGGTGGGGAAGGCGTGGACGCCAAGAACCAAACGGAAGGGTGTAGAGCTTATTCCTCCAACTCCATGGACTTCCTCCCAGGATTTCTCCCCTCCCCCTTGTCCGCAGCGTCTGTACCTGAAGATCTGGGCGTCTCGGGGTCTTTCAGGGGCTTGTCTGAGCCCTGGCTGGCCACCGGGGTATTTGGGAGTGGGTCCGTTTCTTCCTTGGAAGGCAGCTGTTTGGAAGGCAGCTCTGACTGGCTTTCAGGTGGCGTCGGATCCTCCAGGGCAAACTGGGTGCCCACAGACAAGTCCAATTCAGGAGATGATGGTGTCTCCGAGGGCAGGGCAGGTTCAGGGGGCAGATTCGGTTTGGGGTCTTCGATCCCAAGGGCTTCAATCAGCTGTGTCACCAGTGGGCTTGTAAGGTCTGCAGATGAGAGGTAAAGTAAGGCAAGGACCCTCTGACACAAAAAAAATTATTGAGCTGGGGCAATGGTATAGTGGGGAGGGGGTTTGCAGTGCACACAGCTGACCCGGGTTTGATCCCCAGCACCCCATAGGGTCCCCTGAGTACCGCCAGGAGTAAAGAAATGATTCCTGAGTGCAGAACCAGGAGTAAACTGTTAGCATTGCTGGGTGTGATCCCCCCAAAAAATTATGAAAGAAAGAAATCATTCTATTGGAAAGGAGAAAAAGATATAGAAACATACAGTAGCCCTGGGACTCACAACCAAGGAGGTGAGGAATTAGAGGGGAGGTGGTGGTGGGGGGGAGAGAGAGAGAGAGAGAAAGAGAGAGAGAGAAACACAAAACATTGAGAAAAGAGTAAAGAGTGACAAGGGCAATTCAATCAGCTAATCAGTGGCTGATTAAATAGCAGTACTTATACATTAAAAAAAAAAAAGAGTGACATGGGGCCTGAAATATAATTTGTTGGTAAGTGTTGGTCAGGTGCTTGCCTCACAGGTATGAGATCCTGTGTTCCATCCCAGACACTGCCCCTCCCCCAAAAAAAGTTAGCTGGGTCTAGAAGAACAGGAGGAAGAAGTTCCCTTTAAGAAAGAGTCAGGCGGAACTGGAGTGATAGTACAGCAGGTAGGGCGTTTGCCTTGCACGCGGCCGACCCAGGTTCGATCCCTGGTATCCCATATGGTCCCCCAAGCACTGCCAGGAGTAATTCCTGAGTGCATGAGCCAGGAGTAACTCCTGAGCATTGCTGGGTGTGACCCAAAAAAACAAAACAAAACAAAACAAAAAAAAAAAAAAAAAGAAAGAGCCAGGGACCGGAGTGACAGCCTTGCATGCAGTTGACCCAAGTTCGATCCCCAGCATCCCATATGGTCCCCTGAGTATTACCATGAGTGATTCCTGAGTACAGAACCAGGAGTAACCCCTGAGTATTGTCAGGTGTGATCCCCCCAAAAAAAGCTAAAAAAAGAAAGAGCCAACCAGGAATGGAGTAATAGTACAGTGGGCAGGCACTGGCATGTGGTAGCCAATGCCGGGTTCGATCCCTGGCACCCAATTGGTGCCCTGATGCTTCCAAAAGTGATTCCTAACTGCAGAGCCAGGAGTAACCCTGAGCACCGCCAAGTGTGCCCTCCCCCGGCCCCCCCAAAAAAGAGCCAATAGGGCTGGAGAGACAGTGGGGAGGATGCTTGCTTTACATCAAGTCAACCCAGGTTGGATCCCCAGCACCCCATATGTTCCCCTGGGCTCACCAGGAGTGATCACTGAGCGCAGCCGGGTGTGAAGCCACGAGGGGCTGGAGAAACAGTCCATAGCCCGCCCTGGTTGCATCCCCAGCATCCCATGTGGCCCTCAAGCACCGCCAGGAGTGGCTTCTGAGCACAGAGCCAGGAGCAGCCCCTGAGCACCAGCGGGCGTAGCCCCCAAATCAAACAAACAAGGCGTTGGGGATCAGGCTCAGCGGGCGAGCATTTGCCTGCTTGTCTGAGTACCAGCAACCGAGAGTAGGTTGACAGCCCTATCGGGAACCGCGGGCGCCCCGGCCACTCACCGCTGCTGCTCTTCCTAGGTGTCCTGGCGATGCCCAGGGTGGGAGAACGGGGATCAAACTCCAGCTCCTCGGCAGCACCTTCCAATTGCTCCTCGACTGGGAGGTTTGGCTGGGGAGAGCTCTCCACCTGTCGGGAGGAAAAGTTAGGACAAAGGAGCCTGGTGGCGGACTCCGGGACTCTGAGATAGCAGGTGGCAAACAAAGGCCCTGAACAGGAGAGGCAAGGCGGGAAGGGGGCGGGGGTCCATCTCAGAAGCAAGCGTGGGCAGGGTTCCCGGAGCCCAGCCCGGTTCCCCGCCGCCCCAGCCGACCCCAGAGTACCTGGATGGGAGTGCGCAGGATGCCGGCGCTCGGGGACCGAGGGTCGGCCACCCGGGCCAGCTGCTTGTGGTGCGGCGGGGGCCGCGCGGGGGTGACCGGCACGCTCTTGGCGGAGCCCATCTCCACCGGGAGGACCAGGACGGGCAGGGCCCGGCCCGACGCGAGGACGGAATGCCTGGGAGAAGCGGTTCAGGTCTGAGTCCCCAGGACCCTCCAGCCGCCCCCGGCTGCGCACTTCCCCCCGCTTCCCGCTTCGCAGCCAAGAAACCCAGCGGCGGGGGCAGCGGGAAGGGAAGGGTGGCACCTTCGGCCGGCCGGGTCCTCTCACTTTCTCTCTGTTTTCTTCCCACGATCACTTACCCAGCCTCCAGTCCACCTCCGGGCGCACCGCTTGCTCAACTCCCCAAACTGAGTTTCAAACCTCCCGCCACGCCCACTGCCTGCACGCTATTGGCTGAGCCGGAACTGGCTCCCATAGGCCCGCTACGTGAGACCCGCCCCCAAAGAGGAAAACCATTGGACAGAGCGGACGTCCATCATTGGGGCCAGCTGACACGTCTACTAGCAGTTTCATTTGCAGGGGCAACGCCTCCTGGACAAGGAGACCTTCGTTGCGTATTCGGCTGACAGTTGCCCATCGTGAGACTCTGAGGTCCCACAGTGTAAGCTCTGGGCACCGTCATTTCCGAAACAAACTCATTACGTTGATGTGGATGGACCCAGCTGGAAGCGGCGCTGAAGCAATCCTTATTGGCTGACGGGATTATCAATCACTTGAACCCTTTCGAGCCCCCCTCGGCCAAGAGCCCCTTTTCAAATACTAAGAATCAAATCGCCCTCCTATGTCCCAACCGGACAAGTCCACAGGAAAAATTTCTGGGATTGATTTGATCTCAACAACGGTCAATCCCTGCCCCGCTAAGAAACTGGAAGGAGGTCCCTGCGCGCCGGGGTCCACGCCCCGCCCCGCCTCGCCGCTCCATGCGCGCTGCCTGGAAGAGCGGGATTGGCTGCTGGGGCGGCGGGGGTGGGGCCAGGGCCCGAAAGGAGCTTCTCATTGGCTGTGATCAAGACTAGGGCAGAGGGCGGAGCACCGGGAGGCGGGTTCCGTCCAACTGCCGTTCTCGCGCCGCTTCCCTTCGGCGCATGCCCGGAGCGGGCAGCGCTCATTGGACGGCCGGAGTAGGGGGTGGGGGACTGGGAACGGTGGGAGCCGCTGTGTGTGGAGGAGCAGCTGCCGGTGTCATGGCGGAGCTGAGTGAGGAGGCGCTGCTGTCAGTATTACCGACGATCCGGGTCCCTAAGGCCGGCGACCGGGTCCACAAAGACGAGTGCGCCTTCTCCTTCGACACACCGGTAAGCCCCTTCCCCACGCCCGAAGCCAGCACTACTCCCATCTCCCTGGTCATTCTGCCGGGGCCTGCAAGGCTTGGGCTACCGCCTCCCCGCGGTGCACCATGGGACTTGTAGTCTCCCGCTCGCCTCCCTGCCGTGGCTTCCAATTAGCCGGCGCCGGCGTGGGACTACCGGCCCCGGAAGCCATCGCGGCTGCCGCGCCCGGGCCCCGTGTCGCGGTGCTTTGTGGGAGTTGTAGTCCGTCGCGCCCCGATTGGCCGCTTCAGGTGAGCGGCGCGGCCCGCCGGTTGAACTACATCCCCCAAGAGGCCTCCCGCGAATGCCTGGGAGTCGGGCTTGCCTGCCGCGCATGGCTCCCCGGATTTTGTAGTCTCGAGTGGGAGTGATGGGGCGACCCCCCCCTTCCCGCCCCCCACCCTCCACACGGTTCTTGGGGCCGGGGTTGCGGGTGGAGGGTGGGGTCTGCAAGTTCCTCGGCGCCTGTGAGTCTGGACGGGGCCATCGGAGAGGCCCGTTCGGAGAAAGGCCGAGTTCAGAGAGCCTCCACCCGTGGTTAATGTGGACAGGGGGCGGGGAGGTGGGTCATGGGATGGGAGGCGAGGAAAACTCGAGTCGTTTCTCCTTTCGAGGTGAACTGTTGCCGCAGCCCCTTCTCCCTCCTCCCCGCTTCCCGCAGGGGTGACCCATTGTAAAAGTATCCCCCCAGAGAGAAGGTTTCCTTCTTGGGGGGTGGGGTGGGGTGGGGTGGGGGCTTCCAACGCCACCCCCACCCCCCCACCTCCCGTGGCCATCCCACTCTGGACTAGTCAGACAAAGCCGCCACCCACAGCGTGGCTTCAGGTTTTGCGGGCTCCACCGGGTGCCTCCTCCCTTCCTGCAGTTCTGCCTTTCCTGTGTCACCCTCCAGCAGAAACCCGCCGCCTGCCTGCCCGGCCAGTGCCCCCCACCCCGCGCAGTGCGTCCTGGTTGGGATCCGCCCCCCTCCCCACCCACCCCTCCCCTCCAGCCGCCGCTGCTGCCGCCGCTGGCCCTGCCCAGGGTATTCAAGCCAGACCCGCGCCTGGCCTGGAAAAACTGCAAGTCAGAGTGGAAAGGCTTCATTCCGGCGTGGCCACTGCTGAGTAGGGAGCATCCTGAGCTAAGGCCCAACCCAGGAGGGTCGCTAGCCTTTGTGGTTTGCCTGGCAAACCTGCTGGGCTCCGACCCAAGCCTCTCACACTTTTGCTTCTCTGCCTGTCTGGGGGTGGGGGTGGGGGTGGCAGGAGGGACTGGGTTGGGGGGCCTGGGTGCTTCCCAGTCCTGGGTGAAACCAGCATCGTTTATTTCCTGCCCGGGTGCCAAAGTCCTTCCCGTTCCTCCTTCCAGTGCCTGGCTTGATAAAAACCATCCCTCTCGAGGAAGGAAAGCTTTCTCTTAATTCTCAACGGATAAATCCATGTCAGGGGGTCTTCTTTATACTCCGGTCTCCCTCTCTCTTCGAATAAACTACCCTCCCGACACACACACACATACACACCTCCCGGAAGATTTTTGTCATCCAACACACTTGTGGTGATGCTCAGGGGTCGGTTACTCCGGGCTCTGCACACAAGAATTACGCCTGGCAGTACCCAGGGTACCCTATGGGATGCCGGGGGTCGAGTCCACGTCAGTCCCGGTCAAGGCAAGCCTCCTGCCTGCTGTCCTATGGTTCCGCCCCCTCCCTCCTTTTTCCTTCTGTCCTCCCAAGTCTAGAGACCTAGCCGGTTGCTTTGCTAACCATCTTCCGGACGTGTGATGCTCTTTGCGTGGGGTCCACGGCAGGCAGAGCTTATGGGAGCTCCCTGGTGAGCTGTGCCCTTTATTTGTTCATGAACAGCAAAATTCCTGTTGTTCTGGGAAGTAATACAGAGCAGCCCACGGCACCACGAGCTGCTTTAGATGACGCCTTGATTTGGGGAGTCCCCCCCACCCCCCCACTTGCCCCACTGCAGTGCTCAGGGCTTACATCGAGCTCTGCTCAGGGATCACTCCTGGTGGGACTCAGGGGAACCGTAGACAGTGCCAGGGATCAAACCGGGTTTGCTCCATCCAAGGCAAGCGCCTTATCTGCTGTCCTGGTGCTCCGACCCCCCAGTGCCCTAGCTTTTGTTTATTTGGGGGCCACACCTCGTGGTGCTCAGGGGCTTACTCCTCTCTCTGTGCTCAGGGATCACTCCTGGCAGTGCTCGGAGGATCACATGGGTACTAAGGATCACACCTGGGTCAGCCTCATGCAAAGCAAGGCCCCTGCCCACTGGACTATCGTTCTGGGATCCCTGGACCCTGGGTTTAAGAACGTAGACAACAAATTCAAGGCCACAGGCACTTTCATTCTAGGAAGCAAATACCTGCTGTTGCTCAAAACCTTGGGTCCCAGGGGAGACTGCTAATGTCCCTCGTTTCCTCTTCTGACTGCCCCATGCCTCTATGCTCAAGGGCATACTGGTAGGCTTGCTCACGGTCACGGTCACGGTCCTCCCGTTGTTCATCAATTTGCTCGAGCGGGCCCAGGAACATTGTGAGACTTGTTACTGTGTTTGGCATATCAAATACGTCACGGGGAGCTTGCCAGGCTTTGCCATGCGATTGAGATACTCTCGGTAGCTTGCCGGGCTCTCCAAGAGGGGCAGAGGAATCGAACTCGGGTTGGCCATGTTGGCTGCGTGCAAGGCAAACACCCTATCCGCTGTGCTATCGCTCCAGCCCATAGACTTGCTCATTTTATTTTATTAATTTTTTTGTTTTGCATTTTGGGTCACACCCAGCAGTGCTCAGGAGTTACTCCTGGCTCTGCAACTCAGGTATCACTCCTGGCAGTTCTGGGGGACCATTTGGGATGCTGGGGATCGAACCCGGATCAGCCATGTGCAAGGCAAACACCCTCCTCACCGTACTATCACTCCACCTCCCACTTGCTCATTTTATTGTGGGGAGGTGGGGCTTGGCACGCCCAGCTATGCTTGGGGCTTACTCCTGGCTTTGTGCTCAGGGAAACATATGCAGTGCTGGGCATCAAAACCAGGGCCAGCAGCGCGGTAGGCAAGCGTTTTCCCCGCTCTCCTCTCATTCCGACCTAACTTGTTCATTTTCACTAATTTTTTTTGTTCGTTGGTTTCTTTTTGGGTCATACCCGGTGATGCACAGGGGTTACTCCTGGCTCTGCTCTCAGGAATTACTCCTGGCGGTGCTCAGGGGACCATACGGGATACTTGGAATCGAACCTGGGCCGGCCGCGTGCAAGGCAAACGCCCTCCCCGCTGTGCTATTGCTCCAGCCCGCTTGCTTGTTCATTTTCGGAGAGGCCCATTTTCCCCATCGGCCTGTGTGTCAGCTGGACGCTTGGCTTTGCCGGTTCCTTGCTGGGTTAGGTGTGTCCTAGCCGGCTCAGCCAGGGTTGCTAGAATCCTTCTAGAAAGAGGCTGGCTTGGAGGATGCAGACCGAGGGGACAGCTGTGGGAATGATGGTTATTGGTTAGATAGGAAGTGGGCAGGGTACTGAACTCTTTGAGTTCCTGCCAGACAAGATTAGGGGCAATTGGGGGGCTACCCTGACAGTGCTCAGGGCTTCCTCCTGGTCCTCTGCTCAGGGCTCACTCCTAGTGGTGCTGAGGATGGAACGTGGGTCAGCCCCAGACACCCTACCCGCCGAACTGTCACTCGGGCCCCAGGCTTAGGTGTGTCTGAGAACCCAGAACAAGGCCATGTTCTCCTGGAGAGAAGGCAGAAGACTCAGCGTGGCCCCGGGGCCCGGGTCTGGCCAGGAGTGTCTGGACAGGCCACAAGCTCAGTAATCAGCCCCCGCATGCTGCGGGCACTAGGGTCTCATGTGGATCCAGAAGGTTCTCTGTATTTCACGGGTGAGGTGCGGTTGCCATGGTGATCCTGGTGCCTGACTCCCAGGAATGGGCTCTTCTTCAGATGTTATCGTTGGCACCACAGTCCCAGGTCTTTGACCCCTGTCCACTTTCCGGGGCCCTTCACTCCGGGCAAGGTGTGAACAGGGAGCTCCCCGCAATTGATCCAGGGCTTTCAAGCCCCAGGAAGGAGCCAGGAGGAAGCCAGACGGTGGCTGATAGATCAATTGCTCTTGCTGGTTGGTAGTCAGCCGCAAGGGAGACTCTGAGCCCGGAGCCAGACCCTGAAAGGTGAAGCAGCCGGTCCCAAGCCCTGCAGTCCTGGAAGGAGAATGTCCAGCCGTGCAGGCACGGGCCTTGGTCTCTGGGCCGCCCTGAGCCTCCTCCCGCGCCGTGTGTCCCTAGGAGTCCGAGGGCGGCCTCTACATCTGCATGAACACATTCCTGGGCTTCGGCAAGCAGTATGTGGAGAGACATTTCAACAAGACAGGCCAGCGAGTGTACCTACACCTCCGGCGGACCCGGCGCCCGGTAGGACTGGACCGGCCCCTCCCCCTCCCGCCGGGCACCCTGTCCCTCATCTCCTCCCCTGGGTCGCAGCTGCCCCCCGACCCACACTGGGTGCCTTTTTTCTCAGCATCAGACTTGTTCTAACTTGGCATGCCCCAGCGTCCCATCAGGGTGAGGATGTGGCTCCTGGGGTCAGAATAGGTCTTTGGGTGCTGGAGCGATAGCACAGTGGGGAGGGCGTTTGCCTTGCACGCGGCCGACCCCAGCATCCCATAGGGTCCCCCGAGCACTGCCAGGAGTAATTCCTGAGTGAAGAGCCAGGAGGAACCCCTGAGCATCGCCGGTTGTGACCCAAAAAGCAAAAAAAATAAAAGAATAGCAGAATAGGTCTTGGGTGTGATTCCAGCCCCGGGATGCCCTCCCCCCCCATGTACACGGGCTTCCGCTGGTGTCCCGCTGCAGTTCACCCCGTTTGTTCCTTCCCTGCTGCCCCCAGAAAGAGGAGGACTCCACCACAGGCACCGGAGACCCCCCACGGAAGAAGCCCACCCGGCTGGCTATAGGTGAGCACCCCTCTCTTACCTGCGTCCTCTGCCGGAACCAAGCCAGGGGGGTGTGGCCCTGCCCGGCTGCAGCCAGACCCTCGGACCCCCCTCTCTCCCCAGGTGTGGAGGGCGGCTTCGACCTCAGCGAGGAGAAGTTTGAGTTCGACGAGGACGTGAAGATTGTCATTTTGCCAGATTACCTGGAGATCGCCCGGGACGGACTGGGGGGCCTGCCGGACATCGTCCGAGATCGGGTATGCACCCCCCCACACACACAGGGCCAATGGGGCCAGAGCAGGGGGTGCCTTGGGTGGGCCGGGCGCACCCCCTGACCCTCTGCTCCCCCAGGTGACCAGCGCCGTGGAGGCCCTGCTCTCCGCCGACTCGGCGTCCCGCAAGCAGGAGATCCAGGCCTGGGACGGGGAGGTGCGCCAGGTGTCCAAGCACGCCTTCAGCCTCAAGCAGCTGGACAACCCCGCGCGCATCCCTCCCTGGTGAGCCCAGCCCCTGGAGGAGCAGAGCCCCGCCCCCACACCCCCTTCCCCCACTCTCCTGTCCCCCCCACCACTACCACCACCCCCACTTGGCCGCTGACTTCCTTCTCTCCGGCCCAGTGGCTGGAAGTGCTCCCGCTGTGACATGAGGGAGAATCTGTGGCTCAACCTCACCGACGGCTCCATCCTCTGCGGCCGCCGCTACTTCGATGGCAGCGGGGGCAATAACCACGCAGTGGAGCACTACCGAGAGACGGGCTACCCGCTGGCCGTCAAGCTGGGCACCATCACCCCGGACGGAGCCGGTAGCTCACCCCACACCCCCCACCCGCCCCCGGCACCACCACGAGGACATGGGGTGGGCCCGTGGACTCTGCCCAAGCAAGCAAAGCGAGTCCTGGCCCGAAGGTCTTGTCTCTTAGTGATAGCGACGGGGGCCGGAAAGAGAGTCCCGCGGGGAGGGCGCTAGCCGCGCGAGGCTTGATCCCCGGCATCCCATAGCTTCCCCCTGTGCTCCGCCAGAAGTGATCGCCGAGCACAGAGTGGGAAGTGAGTCCCGAGCGACACTGGGTGTGGCTCCGAGCCAAACAGAAAGAACAGTCGGAATTGGGGGGGGGGGGGGGGCGGCATTTGCCTTGCATGCGGCCGACCCGGGTTCAATTCCCAGCATCCCGTAGGGTCCCCTGAGCACCGCCAGGAGTGATTCCTGAGTGCAAAGCCAGGAGTAGCCCCTGAGCATCGCCGGGTGTGACCAAAAAATATATATATATAATTGGGGGGGATTGGAGGGGTGGGTTCAGCAGGAGGGGTCGGAGAAGTAGGACAGTGGGCAAGGTGCTTGCTTTGCATGTGGCTGACCCGGGTTCAATCCCCAGCACCACATGTGGCCCCCGAGCACAGAGCCAGGAGCAATCTCTGAGCATCATTGAGTCTGTGTCCCACCCCTCAAAAAAGCAACGGTACTAAAGATGGAATTAAGTCTTCAGTTACCCCCCACCCCCACCTCAGCCCGTTTTCCTGGAGATCACCATCATTATCTGTTCAGGCCTCAACATGGATCTTTCCAGAGCTGGAGATATAGGACAGCAGATAGGGCTCTCGCCTTGCGCATGACCAAGTTGGGAGCGATCCCCGGCACCCCATACGCTCCCCCAAGCACTTCCAGGTGTGATCCCTGAGTGCCGAGCCAGGAGTAAGCCCTGAGCACCGCCAGGTCTGCCAGCACCCCCAAAAAAGGAAAAAAGAAAAATACTGATCTTTCCGAACTCATCTTCCTCCGGTGCCCACCCTGCAGGGGGCAATTGCAGCTCATGCCCACACCCACCGTTCCTCGCCCCTGCTGACCCATCTTCCCTGACAGCAACTCGAGAAGGGAGACGAGGGTGTTCGAGGGCCCCCCGGGGACCCCTGGGAGCCGGGGTGGGAGGCCGGGCCCGAGGTCGTCTCTGACTGCGCGCCTCCCTCCTGCCCCAGACGTGTACTCGTACGACGAAGATGACATGGTGCTGGACCCCAACCTGGCAGAGCACCTGGCCCACTTCGGCATCGACATGCTCAAGATGCAGAAGGTGAGCTGTATTATCTCTCCGGCCCCAGAGTGCATCAAATTCAGATCTAGCCTAGACCACAGATTTCCCAAACCTACTGGCCCTACCTCTCCCTTATCAGGGAGAAATGTACTCAGGTTCATTTTTCAGGTTCCCTGGAAATCCACCATCTGCTTTTGGATGTTGGGGGATTTGGAGTCACACCCGGCCACGCTCGGGGCTAGTCCTGGGGGTTCTCAGGGGACCACAGGGAAGGACTGAACCAAGGTCAGCTGTGTGCGAGGCAGACAGCTTAGGCCTTGCACCATCTCTCTGGCCCTGGGCATGTACCTTGTTTCAGGGACAAATGGTTGAGGCAGGAGTGATAGTACGGCAGGTAGGGTATTTGCCTTGTGTTCAGGCAGATACCAGTTTTAGCTGTGACACCCCCATGCTCCCCTGAGCACCACCAGGAGAAATGTGCAGAGCCATATAAGTAGCCCCTGAGCAATGCCGAGTGTGGCCCCCAGAACAAAAAATGTGGGGGGACCCCCTCTACCCAGGTGTGCCAGAAGCCCCCACCACCCCCTCGAGGTGGGCAGTACCACCCACTTAGGGGCTCACTGTCCTGCCGTGCAGGAGACCCGAGTGTGAAATGCAGGTCCAGGGTCAGAGATGTCATAGGGGGAGGCGCTTGCTTTGCGCACAGCTGACCCTGTTGGGTCCCCAGCACCACCTGTGGTCTCCCAGCACTGCCAGCCTCACTCCTGAGCACGGAGGGACAAGTCCCCCCGGTGGGTAGGCCACGCCCCCCCAGAAAGGGGAAACAGCGAGGAGCCGAGTCTCGCACCGGCTGACGTGGCCCTGCCCCTCCCTCGCAGACGGACAAGACGATGACGGAGCTGGAGATTGACATGAACCAGCGCATCGGCGAGTGGGAGCTGATCCAGGAGTCCAGCGTGACCCTGAAGCCGCTCTTCGGGCCCGGCTACACGGGCATCCGCAACCTGGGGAACAGCTGCTACCTCAACTCCGTGGTCCAGGTCCTCTTCAGCATCCCCGATTTCCAGAGGAAGTGAGTGGCGCCCGCACCCCCACGCCTGGCCCCCAGCTCCACCCCGGCAGCCGCCCCTGGCTCCTCTGCGCTGGCTCTCAGTCTGGGAATAGCCCCGGACTCGCTCGGCCTGATTGGGCTGCGGTGGGGAGCACGTTCAAACTGCACCCGGCCACCCCCAGCCACATCCACCATCCCCCAACACACACGCACACAGCAGAACACCAAATCCCAGGGCTCTCCATGGCCTCCTGCCTTCTCGAGGGCCAGCAGGTGGTCTGTATTTTAAGCCAGTGACCTCACATCGGCACCTCGCAGGGCCTGGATGTCCTGCGAGAGATCAGGGCACTGATGAAAGGAGAAAGGCAAGTCATTGGTGTCCCCGCGGCCCAGTTGGGAGAGACTCAGGGGTCTGTGACGCCCCCTGACGAGTTCTGGCCCGTGGATCATAACCCATGTGAACCCTTCTCCCTTCTCCCAGATCAAGACTGGGAGAGGGAGAGGAGGGCTCAGAGACCCCCGCATGCTTCGTTGGCTGAGAGGGGGAGGAAGAACCCCTTCCAGCAAATAGACGGACTCATGACCTACCATGAGCTCCCCACTCGGGAGGGTGTCTGTCCTCTGAGTTAGAGGAAGTGACAATCTGTCCCTCCCTCCTTCCCTCCTCCTTCCTTCCTTCCTTCCTCCCTCCCTCCCTCCCTTCCTCTCTTATTTCATTCCTTCCTTCCTCCCTCCCTCACTCCCTCCCTCCCTTCCTCCCTTTCTTCCTCCCTTCCTTCCTGCCTTCTCTTTCTCCCTCCCTGCCTTTCCTCCTTCCTCTCTCCCTCCTTCCACCCCCTCCCTCCCTCCCTCCCTCCTTCCTTCCTTCCTTCCTTCCTTCCTTCTTTCCTTCCTTCCTTCCTTCCTTCTTTCCTTCCTTCCTTCCTTCCTTCCTTCCTCCCTCCCTCCCTTCCTCCTTTCCTTCATTCCTTTCTGCTTACTCCTGGCTTTGCACTCAGGGATCTCTCCCGGTGGGGCTCGGGGGGAGCATATGGGGTCTTGGGGATCGAACCTGGCAAGCACCTTGCCTGCTGCACTGTGACTCCGGCCCCAGGATGAATCTCTTTGGGCCCATTGGCCTCTGGGCCCTGGCCACAGCCCTACAATTGTTCTTCACTTAGGTATGTGGATAAGCTGGAGAAGATCTTCCAGAATGCCCCGACGGATCCTACCCAGGACTTCAGCACCCAAGTGTACGTAGGCCAGCCCCGCGGCTGACAGCTGCTGATGGCTGCTGGCCTGAAGAGGCCATGCTCCTCTTGGTGGCCGGGTCACAGCTGCCAGCTGGCTGTCTGCTGGGCGCCACTCTCTGCCTTGTGTTGGGTTCCTGTGGCATCGAGGCTCCTCGTGTCTGAGCCGGGCCCTGAGCGGGGGTCGGTGGCAGTTAGACCATCGGCGGCGGCGGCCAGCCAGCGCTCAATGATTCTGGATTTTCACGCAGGGCCAAGCTGGGCCACGGGCTTCTCTCGGGAGAATATTCCAAGCCGACACCAGAGTCAGGCAATGGGGAGGTGGCTCCAGAACAGAAGGTGAGTGAGGGGCCACCCTGTGTCCCCCCTCCCCCCAACCCCGGAACTAACGGGGGAGCTGAGGACTGGGGGAGGGGGAGGGCTGGGGGCCGCCAGCTGAGTCCCCGCCCCGCCTGCACAGGAAGTGCAGGACGGCATCGCTCCTCGAATGTTCAAGGCCCTCATCGGGAAGGGGCACCCCGAGTTCTCCACCAACCGCCAGCAGGATGCCCAGGAATTCTTCCTTCACCTCATCAACATGGTAGAGGTAAGGACGGGGAGGACACCCCCGGTTCATCCCTTCCGCTGTTGCCCCCACCTGGCTCCAGAGTCCCCAGGACAGTCCCAAAGCTCTGTCAGGCTGGTGGCCTGATGAAGTCGAGAACCCTCAGGTGTTTGGATTTCTTCTTTTTTTTTTTTCTTTTTGGGTCACACCTGGCGATGCACAGGGGCTACTCCTGGCTTTGCACTCAGGAATTAATCCTGGCAGTGCTCAGGGGACCACATGGGGTGCTGGGAATCGAACCGGGGTCTGCCAAGTGCAAGGCAAATGCCCTACCCGCTGTGCTATCGCTCCAACCACTGGATTTCTTCATATTTTTTTAAAAACTTTTTGATTGAATCACTGTGATAGATCCTTACCAAGCCGTTCATGATTGGTTTTTTAGTCCTACAGTGTTCCAACACCCGTCCCTCCACCAGTGTACATTTCCCAGCACCAGGGTCCCCAGGTTCCCTCCCATCACCCCCACCCCCCACCCCCAACCTGCCTCTATGGCAGGCACTTTTCTTCTCTGTCTCTCTCTGTCTCTGTCTCTCTCTGTCTCTGTCTCTCTCTCTCCCCCCCCCCCATTCCTGCCTTTTGGGCATTGTGGTTAGCAATATTGATACTGAAAGATTATCAAGGATATCCCTTTACCTACTTTGAACCCTTGGATGTTGTCCAGCGTGATCATTCCCTTGTTTTCTTCTTTTGGCTGGTTTTGGTTTGGTTTGGTTTGGGGTCACACCCAGGGGGTGCTCAGGGCTGACTCCTGGCTCTGCTCAAGGATCACTCCTGGAGGTGCTCGGAGGACCCGATGGCGTTCTGGGGAATTGAACCTGACTTGGCCACGTAGATGGCAAACGCCACACCTACGCCATGCTACTATCCCGACTCCCAGGCTCGCTCGTTTTTTGGGGGGACGGGGAGGGAAGCAACACCTGGCTGTGCTCAGGGCTCACCCCCGGCCTTGCCTCTGGAGTCATTCTCAGGGGGGACTTTTGCTCTTTATAAAGCAGAATACCAGCTCACCTCGCTACCCGCCTCTGTCCCAGCGGGGCCAGATCTAGGGTCGGGGGGCTTCTCTCTGACACCACACCACTCCATGGTGCTCTCCTGCCACTCCCTCCTCCCCCGGCAGCCTTGAAGTGGCTGCCCTTCTTCCCCCACCCCTTGTTCTGTTTGCTGGCGGCCCAGACCTCCCTACCCGTCTCTTCCCGTAGAGGAATTGCCGGAGCTCGGAGAACCCCAATGAAGTGTTCCGCTTCCTGGTGGAGGAGAAGATCAAGTGCCTGGCCACAGAGAAGGTGAAGTATACCCAGCGAGTGGACTACATCATGCAGCTGCCCGTGCCCATGGACGCCGCCCTCAACAAAGGTAGGCAGGCCGGAGCCCCCCTGCACCAGGCAGACCCGGCCTCCATCCCCGGCATCCTAGACGGATGCCCAAGCACGGCCAGGAGTCGCCACTGAGCAGGGCCAGGCATGGCCAGATAAATAAAATGAAGGTCCCCGGAGCACCGCCAGGAGTAACTCCTGAGTGCAGAGCCAGGAGTAACCCCTGTGCATCGCCGGGTGTCACCCAGAAAGAATAAATAATAAGTACATAAATAAATAAATAAAATGAAGGTTGGCAGGGGACCCATTACTGCAGGGAGTGCACTTGCCTTGCACGAAGCAGGACCCGGATCGATCCCCAATATATGGTTCCCTGAGCCTGCCTGAGCATAAAGCCAGGAGTCAGCCCGGAGCAGCGTTGGGTGTGACCCAAGAAACAAAAATAAAGGAGAGTCAGCAGTAGTACAGCGGGGAGGGTGTTTGCCTTACACACGGCCAACCCGGGTTCAATTCCCAGCATCCTGTATGGTCCCCTGAGTATTCCCAGGAGTAATTCCCAAGTGCAGAGCCAGGAGTAAGCCTTGAGCCTTACCAAAAGCCAAAGATAAAGAATTCAATGAGATCAAGGTAGGCAGGGAGGGGGGGAGGAGTAGTGATGTGTGTGGTCTTTGGGGCGTGGGGACCCCTGTCTGCAGCCCAGATCCACACGCAGCACGTGGGTTTGGGCGCCTCGGGGAGCTGGCGGGGTGTCACGGCCGGGGGCGGGGAAGGCTCCAGCTGCCCGTTGTGTCCCCAGAGGAGCTTCTGGAATACGAGGAGAAGAAGCGGCAAGCTGGCGAGGAGAAGCTGCCCCTGCCCGAGCTGGTGCGCGCCCAGGTGCCCTTCAGTTCCTGCCTGGAAGCCTACGGGGCGCCCGAGCAGGTGGACGACTTCTGGAGCACCGCCCTGCAGGCCAAGTCCGTGGCCGTCAAGTGAGTCCCCGGCCTCCCGCGGCTGATCGGGGCCTGCGGGAACCTTGCCTGGCCCTCCCCCGCCCCTCGGGGCCCAACGTGGATTTCCGGTCAGTGACCTTTGCTTTGGGCTGGCCCTGCTGTTGGCACGCGCCGGAGATCTGGAACCATCTCGTCTCGAGAGATTCCTGCCCAGCCCCCGCTCGTGGCCCCTGCCAGGAGCCTGCCTGCTTCCCGCTCCTTGTCTGGGGACGCGCAGGCTCGAGATGGGACAGGAGCAGCTTCGGGGCGTTGGGGTCTCGGGCCCCGCCTGGCTGAGTCCTGCAGTGGGCGTTTGGAGGGGAGGAGAGGCACCAGGCTGTTCTGTCTCCCCGCAGGACCACCCGGTTTGCCTCATTCCCCGACTACCTGGTCATCCAGATCAAGAAGTTCACCTTCGGCTTAGACTGGGTGCCCAAGAAACTGGGTATGGAGGCGGGGACCAGGGTGGGTACAGGAGGGGGCGGAAAAGACTCCGGCCTGTAAATCGGTGTTTCTCACACTTCCCTCTGGAGGAGGAAACGTTACCTTAGACGTTTCAAAGTGTGGCCAAGCATAAAAAAGTCCCGACTCAAAAATTTGAGACTGGGGCCGGAGCAATAGTACAGTGGGGAGGGTGTTTGCCTTGTACGGGCCAACCGCAGTTCGATCCCCAGCATCCCGTCTGGTCCCTAAGCACCGCCAGGAGTAATTCCTGAGTGCAGAGCCAGGAGCAACTAACCCCTAAGCATCCCTCGGTGTGACCCAAAAAGCAAAAGGAAAAAAAAAATTTTTTGTTTTTGAGACTTCTTTGATTTTATAGTTAGACTCTACAACCAAAAATGATTTTCACACTTGCATTCACATACTTGGTTTGGGGCCATGCCTAGCAGTGCTCAGGGACTTTTCCTGGCTCTGTGCTCAAGGAGTGACCCTTGGTGGTGCTCAGGACCATATGCAGTGCCAGGAATTTGATCTGCGGGGGGTGGAGTGCAAGGCAAGAGCCTCACCTCCTGAACTACCTTTTTGTTTGTTTTTCTTGTTTTTTTGCTTTTGGAACTGTGCTCAGGGCCTCCTCCTGGTCTACACTCAGGGATCAGCCCGGCGGGGCTCGGGGTCTATAAGGAGCGTCCAGGATCCAATCACTCGCTTTTTGTTGCACCTTTGTGTGTGTGTGAGGTAATGGGGTCAGACCCAGGCCCTCACACATACCCGGCAAGGATACTAAGTACTGGGCTCCAACCCCATCCCCCACGGGCCAAGAGGGTTGTATGATCATCTTGAAATCGTTTTGCACAGCTGCTGATTTGACTGTGTGAACCTTTCCCAGCTGAGGGGTCTGGGGAGGTTGTACAGTGGGTTTGGGCACTTGCCTTTCACGCTGCCGCCGCCTCAGGCTTCGTCCCCCAAAACCCAAAAGGTCCCTCCGAGCACTGCCAGGAGTGATCCCTGAGTGCAGAGTCCAGAGTAAGCCCTGAGCACCCCCAGCTGTAGCCCAAAGGCCAAAAACACGAGTTTCTAGCTGAGACCCACAGATGCATCAAGTCTCTCTCCCATGTGTCAGTTGCTAGTGTGTGGCAAATCTCAGAAGGGAATCCAGCTGTCCTGACCAAGGGCCTAAAGTTTTGCTTTGTTGTACTGTCACTGTCACTGTCCTCCCGTTGTTCATCGATTTTCTCGAGCGGGCCCAGTAACGTCTCCGTTGTGACAGTTGTTACCGTGTTTGGCATATCGAATACGTCACGGGGAGCTTGCCAGGCTTTGCCGTGCAGGCGAGATACTCTCGGTAGCTTGCCGGGCTCTCTGAGAGGGACTGAGGAATCGAACCCAGGTCGACTGCGTGCTATTGCTATTGCTGTGCTATTGCTCCAGTCCACTTTATTGTACAATTTTTATTTATTTATTTGTTTATTTTGAGCCTCACCCGGCAGCACTCGGGGCTAACCCAGACTCGGGAGTATTCCTGGAGGGACCTTGGGTTCAGTTGGTTGGTTTCTCTTGGGGCCCACATGCAGCTGCTCTCAAGGCTTACTCTGTACTCCATGCTTAGGTATTACTCATGGCAGTGCTCGGTGGGTGCCGGGGATCAGAGAAGACAAGACCCAAGCGCGTGGCCCGCACTGCTCTCTCTCCAGAGCCCAGCCCCCCACCCTGTCATTTTTGCATGGGTGCCACCTGGGTAGTGCTCAGGGGCCTTGTGAGCCCAGGGTCAAATGTGGGCCTTTGGGCTGGAGTGATAGCACAGCAGGGAGGGTGTTTGCCTTGCACGTGGCCAACCCGGGTTCGACTCCCGGCATCCCATACCTGAGTACCGCCAGGAGTATTTCCTCAGTGCAAAGCCAGGAGTAACCCCTGAGAATCACCGGGGTGACCCAAAAAGCCAAAAAAAAAGTCTGGGCCTTCCTCATACTGGACATGTGTCCCTGGCCCGGGGCCCCGTGGCAGTCACTCCGTGAGCGCCTCGTGTCTGTCTGCAGTGCAGGAAGCAGAAGGTCCCCCTGCCCTGAGCAGCTCCGTGTCCCCAACGGAGTCGGGCCCTGAGACCAGGCACCCAGAGTGGGGGGTGGGGGGTCCCCAGCACGCGGTTTCTGGGACTGTCGCAGTGACCCCGCGCGTCCCCCTCTGCCTCGCAGACGTGTCCATTGAGATGCCGGAGGAGCTGGACATTTCCCAGTTGCGGGGTACAGGGCTGCAGCCGGGAGAGGAGGAGCTGCCCGACATTGCCCCCCCGCTGGTCACGCCGGACGAGCCCAAAGGTAGCCTTGGTTTCTATGGCAACGAAGACGAAGACTCCTTCTGCTCCCCTCACTTCTCCTCTCCGACATGTTAGTGACTCTTCTGCCTGCCTGTCTCTCCCCTGCCGCTGGGGCCTGCTCCGCCTGTCCCCCTCTGTCCCCCTCCTCGGCCCCCCGGCCCTGTCCTGTGTGTCTCTCTCTCCTCCCTCTCACACTCCCTCCGCCCTCCTGTGATGGCCCTGGCTGGCCACTAACCAGCACACGCGCCTCATCGGCCCCTTGCCTCATTGGCGACCATCGGGGGTCGCGGGGTGGGGGGAGACGGGGGGGCCCTAATCCAGCAGGGGTCCCCCCGTTCTGTGGGGTGGGGCCCCCTTCACCTCTGTTCCGTGCTTTCAGGACAGGGACCCCCGTCCCCCTCTGTTGTTGGCCTTGGAGGAGAAGGCCCCGGGCGGGTCGGGGCCGGGAGTGCATGACGGGGTGGGGGGTGGGGGTCGCTGGGCGGGGGGCCTGGGGAGAGGGGGCAGGTGGCCTCTGAGGAGTCAGGCCGCGGTGACCCCCCCTTGGCCCGCCGCAGCGCCCATGCTGGACGAGTCGGTCATCATCCAGCTGGTGGAGATGGGCTTCCCCATGGACGCCTGCCGCAAGGCCGTGTACTACACGGGGAACAGCGGCGCCGAGGCGGCCATGAACTGGGTCATGTCGCACATGGACGATCCAGGTAGGCGGAGTGGGGGGGTGGCGGGGGGCTGGGGCTCAGGGGGCTCTTGGCGATCCAGATGGGCAGGGGGGTGGGCCGGCCCTCTTCCCCCACCCCTCCACGCTGTCCTTCCCGCCCGCAGATTTTGCCAACCCCCTGGTCCTGCCGGGCTCCAGCGGGCCGGGGTCCACGAGTGCCGCGGCCGACCCCCCTCCTGAGGACTGCGTGACCACCATCGTCTCCATGGGCTTCTCCCGGGACCAGGCCCTCAAAGCGCTGCGCGCCACGGTAGGAGCTGACGCCTGGCGGGGCACCAGCGGGGGGGGGCCTGGGTGGGGGTGGGGGGGATCCAGGGCTAGGGCGTGACGGGCTCCCCCACCCCCACCCCCACCCCCACCGGCCGGGGGGTGGCCGCGTGCAGGGACCGAGGCCTTCACCGCTGCTTTTCTGGCCCCCCAAACCTGGTGGGAAAGGAACTCTCCCCTCCCCCCCCAAGAACAACAACCTAGAACGGGCTGTGGACTGGATCTTCAGTCACATCGATGACCTGGACGCCGAGGCCGCCATGGACATCTCCGAGGGCCGCTCAGCCGCCGACTCCATCTCGGAGTCCATACCCGTGGGACCCAAGGTCCGCGATGGCCCCGGAAGTGAGTGCCCCTGGGCCCCCTGCGTCTTCCCCAAGGCTTCGAGGAGCCGGAAGACCGATTGCCCGACCCTGAAGGGGGGATTCTGCCAGCATAGGGGGCAGGCTTCCGAGAGTCCCACGGAGCCCTGGCCCCCCCCACCCCCTTCCCATTGAGCCCCCAAACGGCCCTGCGTTTCTCCCATGCGACTGTCCGGGGCTGGTCGCTCCGGGCCACTCACTGCCCTCCCCCTCTGCCCCCCTAGAGTATCAGCTCTTCGCCTTCATCAGCCACATGGGCACCTCCACCATGTGCGGCCACTACGTCTGCCACATCAAGAAGGACGGCAGGTGAGGGCGGGCTGGGCGGGACGCCAGGGGCATCTTACAGACCGTGGGGGTTTCGGTGTGGGCTTATTATTTTGGGGGTGGGGGCTGCTCTCAGCTCTGTGCTCAGGGCATCGACCCAGGGTCAGCCACACGCAAGGCAAGCGCCTTAACCCCTCCACTCTCTCTCTGCCCTCATTTTTCGGTTTTGTGTTATTTTCTTTATTGCGGTGGGGTCGGGGGAGGTAGTGCTCGGGGCTTGCACCTGCCTCAGTGCTCAAGGTTCTGTCCTGGTGAGGCGCGGGGTGGCCCCAGAGCTACGGGTGGGGGGTGGTTGAGCCTGGGTGGGGCCCTCGTGGCAGGTGCCTAAACCACCCGACAATCTCCAGGCCCCTTAGAGGCTTAATGGGCACTCACATATGCAGAGCACGTGCTCTGCGTCCCCCATCCTCTCTCCCCCCAAACACATCCCTGACTTGGAGAGAACCAGGATGGGGTGGAGGGAGGCGGGGATCCTGCCGCCAAGCAGAGCCGTGGAGAAGAAAGGTCGGGGTCTAAACCCCAGGCCCTGTGGGGGCCGGAGCGATAGCACGGCGGGTAGGGCGTTTGCCTTGCATGCGGCTGACCCAGGTTCGATTCCCAGCATCCCTAGGGTCCTCCGAACACCACCAGGAGGGATTCCTGTGTGCATGAGCCAGGAGTGACCCTGTGCATTGCCAGGTGTGACCCAAAAAACAGCACTGTCGTCCCATTGTTCATCGATTTGCTCCTGTGGGCAGCAGTAACATCTCCATTGTGAGACTTATTGTTACTGTTTTTGGCACATTGAATATGCCCCCGGGAGCTTGCCAGGCTCTGCTGTGTGGGCGGGATACTCTCAGTAGCTTGCCGGGCTCTCCGAGAGGAGCGGAGGAATCGAACCCGGATTGGCTGGGTGGAAAGCAAACGCCCTACCTGCTGTGCTATCACACCAGCCCAAAAAGTGAAAAAAAAATAAATAAAATAAAATAAACCCCAGGCCCTGAGCAGGCCCAGAGCGGCCTGCAGGAAGGACTTGGGTCAGGGAAGAATGTTCTCCTTCCGGGGGCCACTGGAGAGTGGCTGCCCGCCCTCGGTGCAAGCCCATCAAGGCCGCCTCGCTGGGATGAGGGAGGAGGGTACAGCAGATGGCCCAGGGGGATGGGGGTCGCCCAGGCAGGGGGTGTGAGAGCCTCTGTCCCCCGCATCCCCGCGTCAGCGAGACCCCCAGGGGCGGGCCAAGAGATGAAGGGGGAGCCCAACTCACTGTCCTCCCCTGCCCAGGTGGGTGATTTACAACGACCAGAAAGTGTGCGCCTCGGAGAAGCCGCCCAAGGACCTGGGCTACATCTACTTCTACCAGAGAGTGGCCAGCTAGGCGCCCGGGACCCCTCGCGGCGGAGGGCAGGGGCCACCGCCAGGCGTGAGGAATGGACTCCGGCCCCGCCCCTCCTGCTCTGTTCCCCGTTTTTTTTTTTTTCTTTGTTTTTTTTTTGTTGTTGTTGTTGTTCCCTGCCGCAGGGAAGAGCTCCAGGCTGGGGTTTGGGGGGAGCAGGCGGCGCGCGCGAGCGGAGGGGGCCGAGAGACACTGGGGTGGCCCCGGGGAGGGCAGGGGGCCGCCGGCCTGCGGAGATGCGCCCTTCCCCGCCCAGCCCACAGTGCTCCGCTCGTCCTTGCCGGCCCCTGCGCGCGTGGGTGTGGGTGTTGCTTCCAGGCCTCTCCCGGGAGGCCTCCCGCTGTGCCTCCCACTTTGTGTTTCCGACCCCCAGTGTGGTTGGGCAAGGAGGGATCGGAGGGGAAGGTGGGGGAGACCCCTACCCCTGCCTCCGTCTCTCCTCACCCCGTCTCTTCCCGGTTCTCCTCTGGAAAATGCCAAAACACGATGTGAATAAAAAAAAAAAAAACTACAATGGTTAACTTGTGTGCCCGTCGTCCCGCTGGGTGGTGCGGGGTGGTGCGCGCCAGACCTCGCCCGGCCGCTGACTTGGCACGTCTTCCCCCGGGCATCCTGTTGGGGGGTGGGGGGGATCCAGAGGGGCCTTAAGGGCAAGGGGGGGTCGGGGGTCACTGTGAGATCAGGACCTGGAGCAGGAGTGACAGTGACTGGAGCGGGAAGATGGGCTCTCCGGAGGGGGGGTGGGGGGGCTTCCCCTGCCAACCAGGCCTGCCCCCTCCCCCCTCTGAGTCCTGTGACAATGCCCAGAACCTGGGGAGAGACCCCCAGGGGTCAAAGGCCAGAGGATGGACCAGGCCGTGGGGAGGGGGGAGCAGGGGGCTCCAGCAGCCCAACCGTCCGTCCATCGGTCCGTCCGTCGGGGCCTGGGGGCTGCCAGCTCCCCCGGGACCCCGGACCTAGCAAGTGTTTGTAGCGGGGCAGGGGGCTCAGAATATGCCCCCCGAGCCTCGCCCGGCTCCGGGGCGGCCGACGGGGCGGGGGCCCGCGTGCCCCTTGGAACGTCGCTACGGGAAAGGGGCAACGACGGAACGCGGGCACGGGGCCACCGGGGCCGGCGGGCGGGCGTGCGGGGCGTGCGGGGCGTGTCGCGGGCGGGTCGCGGGCGGGCGCGCGGGGCGGGCCATGGGCGAGGAGGCGGAGTTCTGCCTGGCGGCGCTCTTTATAAGCGGCCAGTGGCCGCCGCCGCGGCTGCGCGCTGCCGCTGACCTTCAGTGTGCCGAGACCAGCACCATGGCGCCCTCCAGGAAGTTCTTCGTCGGGGGCAACTGGAAGATGAACGGGAGGAAGAACAACCTGGGGGAGCTCATCTGCACCCTGAACAAGGCCAAGGTGCCGGCCGACACCGGTGAGCGCGCGCCGGGGCGCGCGGGGGGCCGGGCGTGGCGGGGCCGCGGGGTGCGGGGCGTGGGGGGCCGGGCGTGCCACCCGGGCGTGGACCCGAGGGTGGGAGGCGGGAAGGGGCCTCGCGGGGGTCGCGGCGAGGGTCCGGGCGGGCGGGGGGCCGGGCGATCGCCGGGGCGCGCGCCCGCCCGGCTACCTGCCCCCGCGCCGCCGGGACCGTGCGCCGCTGCACGTAGCCGCGTCGGTCCCCGCGCGCGTTCCCCGGGCGGCCGGGCGGGCTCCCGCCGCGGGCAGGGGAGGCCGGGAGGGGTCCAGCCGGCCGGAAACGAGTGGGGGGCCTGAGGATCGAGGCCGCGGAGTGGGGCCGCCCTGGACACCGACAAGGCAGACCTCGGTCCTCGCCGTCCGGGCCTGCCCGCTAATCCCAGCACCAACGCCCTCGGCATCATCACCCCCCTGGGAAGAGAGTGCCGTGGGGAGGGCGGTTTTTGCCTTGTTTGCGCGAACCCGGCTTCGACCCCCTGCATCCGCTGAGCACCGCCAGGAGTGATGCCTTGACTTCAGAGCCGGGAGTGACCCCTGAGCACCGCCAGGGTGTCCCCCCCCCCCCAAATAAAATCCATCATCCCCTTGCTTATTTGCTAAAGACCCTAATCTAAAAGCCCTAGCAACAGGCCTTTTCTGCTTCTGCAAAAGTAAAAACGGATCGTGGAGGGGGAGATGGACTATTTTCAGACAGGAGAACCTGGCTCCCAGAGCATGCCGAATCTAGGAGGTGCCCCGGCCCAAAATAGCCCTGGAAATCGGAGCTGGGGCCGGGGAAAGTGCAGAGGGCAGGGCCCCTTGGAGTTTGGGTGCAAGCCCAGCAAGGGAAGTGGACAAAGATCATCTTGCTGGGGAGAAAAATAGCAAAGTTCTGGGGGCACCAGCGCCCTGGCTGGAACCCGGGCGCTTTGCTTCCGTTCTCACCCGGGCCCTCGCCCTCTCTTCCTCCCAGAGGTGGTGTGCGCGCCCCCGGCCGCCTACATCGACTTTGCCAGGCAGAAGCTGGATCCCAAGATCGCGGTGGCAGCGCAGAACTGCTACAAAGTGACCAATGGAGCCTTCACTGGGGAGATCAGGTGAGAGAGTGCTGTGGGGCAATCCTGCCCTCGATGCTCAATGCAATGGCCAGGAGCGCCCGGGCTCACTGACCACGGCTTTTGTCGCCCCCATTAGCCCTGGCATGATCAAGGACTGCGGTGCCACGTGGGTGGTCCTCGGACACTCAGAGAGGAGACACGTCTTTGGGGAGTCGGATGAGGTCAGTAGGCGGGAGAGGAGGTCGGAGGTGCCTGTTCCAGCAGGGGTCGGGGTCTGACCCCGTGTGTTCCTCGACAGCTCATCGGGCAGAAGGTGGCCCACGCCCTGGCCGAGGGGCTCGGGGTGATCGCCTGCATCGGGGAGAAGCTCGACGAGAGGGAAGCGGGCATCACCGAGAAGGTCGTTTTTGAGCAGACCAAGGCCATCGCAGGTATTGAGAAAGGAGACCAGACCGCGATGGCCCGGGGAAGGGGGGCGGGGGTGGGTCAGGTGCCCTGGTTTGCTGAGCTGACTCTGGAAAGCTCCCGCCCATCAGACGGGTGGTGCAGTTCCGGCCGCGGCCGCCAGGGGGCAGGAGGCCACCAACGGCTTCATTGGCTGGGGCGGGCTCCTTCCTGCTCGCGTTCCACCTAGGATCTCTGTTCCCCAGATAACGTCAAGGACTGGGGCAAGGTTGTCCTGGCCTATGAGCCTGTGTGGGCCATCGGGACCGGCAAGACGGCCACACCTCAACAGGTAACCAGCCGCGGGAAGCCTGCCCTCCTGCTGCTACTCACAGTAGGGAGAATCGGACAGTCAAAGAGATGGTTTGGGGTAAACCCACATTGCGTTCTTGTCTTGTTTTGTTGGGGGAGCCACACCCGCTGTGCTCAGGGATCACTCCTGGTGGGTTCGAGAGACTGCCTGGAGTGCCTTGGACTGAACCCGGGTGTACCCCATGCAAGGCAAATGCCCTTTTTGCTGTACTCTCACTCCAGCCCCCAAACCCTCATTTTTAAGGGAAGAACCAATCCAGAGATAGTACAGCAGATAAGGCATTTTCCTTGCATGTGGTCAACTCTGGTTCGATTCCTGACACCCCCTAAAGCCTTCAGAGCACTGGCAGGAGTGATTCCTCAGTGCAGAACCAGAAGTAACACCTGTGCATTCATGACTGGGTGTGGCCCCAGAACCAAAAAATAAAATAGGGGACTAGAGTGATAGCACAGCAGGTAGGGCGTTTGCGGCTGACCTGGGTTCAATTCCCAGGATCCCATAGGGTCCCCTGAGCACTGCCAGGAGTAATTCTTGAGTGCAGAGCCATGAATAACCCCTGAGCATTGCCAGGTGTGACCCGAAAAAGCAAAAAGAAATCAAATAAATAAAGACAGGTATCCCGGGACCCAAAGAAGAATGACCTGTCCATCCCAGAGTCTGGGTGGGATCCGGGCCTTGGTGCTCTGACTCAGATTTTCCCAGGGATTTTCCGAGAGGCAGCAGAGTCTTACTTAACATCTGGCTTGGTCTAGGCCCAGGAAGTCCACGAAAAGCTCCGGGGTTGGCTCAAGTCAAATGTGTCTGATGCAGTGGCCCAGAGTACCCGCATCATCTACGGAGGTGAGTGGGTCTGACCCCTGGCTGTGCCCTGCACCCGAGGCAGCAGGGGGAACGGCCCCAGCCCAGCCCTCTCTCCTCCCTTCCTAGGTTCTGTGACTGGGGCCAACTGCAAGGAGCTGGCGGGCCAGCCTGATGTGGACGGTTTCCTGGTGGGCGGTGCCTCCCTCAAGCCCGAATTCGTAGATATCATCAATGCCAAGCAATAAGCCCCATCCCTCCCCCGGCATCCTGCTAAGCCCGGGACCGTGTCGCTCAGAAGTCCAGTCATTGTGGCGCCCCTCCCCTGCTTCTGATGGCCTCACTCGCCCGTCTGTGGCCGACTCCCGACACCACCTTCCTTTAACTGTTTACACACCTTCCCCCGGATGGTTGGGACCAGGCCGAGCCCTTCTCCACTTCCTGTAGTGGCTTAGAACCAAACACGTCCCCAAGATGGCATCTCCTTGGCTGGGCGGTGGAAGGGAGCGAGTGTGCTTGGGGTCGGGGGGTCCCCGCTGTCCCCACTGAGGGGCCACAGAGAGAAGCCTTCATCCTCTTCTCCCATCTCACACCGCGAGGCCAGGGGCTGAGAACCACCCTGTCCCCCCAGAGGTGGGGAACGCTGCTGGCCTGAGTTGCCAACGCCTGTGTGTGTCGTGTCCGTGAGCTGTCCCGCCTGCAGGGAGAATAAACATCTGGCACCCAGCTTGGAGCTTTGTTGGAGAATCTTTGCCTTTCTAGTGGCAGGCAGGGGGCGGGGGCCAGACCCCTGGAAACAGGGTCTTAGAACAACACATTTCTGCCATCTGTGTCACTGTCAACCTGTTTGTTGATTTACTCGAGCGGGCACCAGTACCGTCTCTATTCCTTCCAGCCCTGAGATTTTAGCAGCCTCTTACTCGTCTTTTCCCAACGATTGGAGGCTCTTTCAGGGTCAGGGGAATGAGACCTGTTGTCGTTACTGTTTTGGGCATATTGAATTCACCACAGGGAACTTGCCAGGCTCTGCCCGTGCAGGTGGGATACTCTTGGTAGCTTGCCAGGCTCTCCGAGAGGCATGTATTTATATATTTCTCTCTGGTTTGCTGCCTACTGTCTGAACCCCATCAAATCTGGTGTGGTAATTATGGAAAATGGGTAGGAAGAGTCTTATAATGTGTTTGGAAAGCAGCCTGGAGCGTGGCGGCGGTTGGGTAGTGGATGTCAGCTGCTGGGGCTGGGTCCCTTGGGGCAGGGAGGGCTCTCACCCGCCCCCCGCTGGGGTGCCCCGAGTGAAAACAGCCTGGCATGAAGTCCCGCGATATATATATATATTTTTTCTTTTACTTGAAACACTCCTCTTGCCCAAGAGCTTCCAGAGCTGGGGTTGGGGAGAGGGGCCCAGCATCCTCCCTGACCCCCTGGAGAGAATGGAGGGTCATGTCCAGGCGTCAGCGCACTCCGGGTCCTGGGGTTCACTGGTAGAGCAGGTACCGCTTCATGGCAGGGGGCAGGGGCAGAGCGGACACCTGGCCAAGCCGGGAGTCCCCTAGCGCTTGGCGGACACACAGGCGGCTCAGGTGCAGGAGGGTGTGTGGCTCCCCTGGGGGTGAGACAGAGGGAGGTGAGTCGGGGTGATGTCCTCAGACTGCAGGGGCTCCCCATGCCGCAGAGAGGAGAGTGGAGTTTCCTCCTGTGGTGCTTTGGGTTTATTTCTTGCCTTTTTTGGGGGGTGGGGACACACTCAGCGATGCTCAGGGGTTACTTCTGGCTCTGTACTCCGGAATCACTCCTAGCGGTGCTCGGGGACCGTATGGGAAGCCGGGGATTGAACCCGGGTCAGCCGTATGCAAGGCAAACGCTCTACCTGCTGTGCTATCATTCCAGCCCCTGGGTTTCTTTTTTTTTTCTTTTGGCTTTTTTGGGTCACACCTGACGATGCACAGGGGTTATTCCTGGCTCTGCACTCAGGAATTACTCCTGGCGGTGCTCAGGGGACCACATGGGATGCTGGGAATTGAACCCGGGTTGGCCGTGTGCAAGGCAAACGCCCTACCTGCTGTGCTATTGCTCCAGCCCCCCTGGGTTTATTTCTTGACCCTCTTTTCTTTTTTATTTTTCAGCTGTGCTCAGGCCTTTTTTTTTTTTTCCTTTGAGCTGGCACTCAAGGATCACTCCTGGCAGTGCTCAGGAACCTTACGAATGCCAGGGACAGACCCCAGTTGCCACATGAAAGGCAAGTGCCCTACCCATTGTACTACCTCTTTGGCCCCCTATGTTTTTTGGAGTGGGATCTGGGGATGCATTTCACCTCCCGGTTTCATCTCCAGTCACGGATTGAAGGTGCTGGGGGCAGGGGAGGTGAGGCAAGATTTCCCGCCTCTGCTGCAGCCAACTGCTGGGAAGAGCCAAGCCCCACTAGCCTGAGGAAGCCACACCCCACGGTTGCCTCCTTGCCACCCACTTCCTGATGCCCTGGGCACCAACGGCTCCTTTCTGAGGTCTGAGTCCAGGGAACCAGTACATGTCCTGGGAGCCTGGTACTGCCAGTCCTCTTCCCCTTGGACCTGAGCAACTAGTCCTGCTTCCAGCCAAACCCTAATGCCCGGAGGGTCACCACCTTCTGTTGCTGGCGAGCTGGAGCTGCGGTCTCACACTCAAGGGCCCCTTCCCAGCACTGGGATGAAGTCAGGCAGCACCCGGAAGTGGGTGAAGTGGGGCTGGAGCGATAGCACAGCGGGGAGGGCGTTTGCCTTGCATGCGGCCAACCCTGGTTCGATTCCCAGCATCCCATAGGGTCCCTTGAGTTACCGCCAGGGGTCATTCCTGAGTGCAGAGCCAGGAGTAACCCCTGAGCATCGCCAGGTGTGGCCCAAAAAAGAAAAAAAAGAAGTGGGTAGAGCATTTGCCTTGCACCAGGAGTGCCAGCCCCGCCGCGCCTGATGGATCCCTGGGCAGGGGCAGGGGTAAACTGAGCACAAACGGGGTGTGGACCCCCCCCAAAAACGAGAACCCATTCATTTGCATCCATTCCCTCTGCCACTGTCCACCTAGCTTCCGTCCCCAACCGCAGCCCCCCGGGACCTCACCTCGCCTCTCGCCCAGGTAGCGGATGCGGACCTGGCACTGGCCCCAGACCGCACTCACGGCCGGGTACAGGGTCCTGCCCTTGAGTCCGCGGAAGGCGGGGCCCAGGTAGGTGCCCCCAATGGCGTAGCCCAGGGTGCCCTCCTCCATGTCCAGTACCACCAGCAGCCTCTCCGGCACCTCCAGCGGCGCGTCCTGCGGCCCGGCGGCGGGGTAGTGGGGGGCCCCGGGCCCCTTGCTCTGATGACACAGCGTCCCCCGCCCGAGGTCCCAGCCCCACGACTCGCCGTCGCTGCCCAGCAGCGCCGCGTAGCGGTCGGCCTGCAGGGGTGCCAGCGCCGTGGCCACGCCCACCACGGCGTGGGTGCCCCTCTGCTCGCGGGGCCAGCCGATCTCCCAGGCGTGCAGGCCCCGGGAGTAGCCCCTCTTGCCCCGGGCGCCGTCGGTGCTCTGGGCCACCGGCCGCCGCTCGAAGCACAAGCCCCCGTCCTGGACCTCGATGTTCTCGGAGCAGTCGTCGGGGTTCCAGCCGTGCAGCCGCTGCGTGCCCAGGTCCGGAGGGGGCGCCGAGAGCAGCTCCTCGAGGCCCCGGGGGCAGGAGAGGTCGGGGTACGGGGCCCGCGGGCTCGGGGTGCCGCTGCTGCCCGCGGCCAGGGCCGCCTGGCCCATGGGGGTGCGGGGCGTGGAGGGCTCCCCGGGACGCCGGCTGCCGCGTCTGGGGCCCCGCGCGGGAGCGACCTGCAAGGGGGGTGACCCGGGAGGGGTGTGACGCGCGCGCCCTCGGCCCCCGCCCCGCTGCGACGCCCCGTCCCCGCGCCCTCTCAGCCCCTCCGTGCGGCCGCCCACCCCCCCCCCATACCCCCGCCACCGCCCCGGACCTCGCTCGGCTTCCCGGATCGCGAGGTCGCGGGGCCCGAGTCCCACCGACGGCAGCCGCGGCGCTCGGGGAGCCCCGAGCGCGGCCGCTTCCGCCTCCCGCGCCCCGCCCCGCCCCTCGGGGGCGTTAACCCTCTCGCCGCCGCTCCAGCCGGGTCCCGGCCCTGAAGCTCCGCCCCCATAGGCGCTCTCCGAGCGGTGAGCGCTCTGGCCCCGCCCTAGGCCACGCCCTCCCGGGACGTTGACGCTCTCGCCGCCGCTCCGGCCGGGTCCCGGCCCTGAAGCTCCACCCCCATTGGCGCTCTCGGGACGGTGGGCGCTCTGGCCCCGCCCTAGGCCACGCCCTCCAGGGACGTTAACCCTCTCGTCGCCGCACCCTTTCTCGAGCTCCCGGGAGAGAAGGCCACGCCCTACGGGGGGCCAGCCCGGAGTGGTTAACCTTTGATCTCTGCCCGGGCCGACCTTCGGGAAGCCGGGCACTTGGGGAAGGGGACTGGGGGGTTAACCCCTTTCTGTCTCCGTGTTAACCCTGTGATGGATTCCTTGCTTTGGGGTCCCTAGGGGGTCCGTTCCCCACCGTTAAGTCTTCTGAGCCACGTGGACACCCAGCTCCCGAGCTCCTGAGAATGAGGGGCTCCCGTTGTTCGACAGCGACCCGCGGGGCCACTGTCCCTGGGCTGACCGCTGTTCCGAGCCGGGAGTTCTGAACGCTTGTGCCTCCGCCTCTGGACCTCAGGTGTCACCCGTGGTGCCCGCGTCGCCCGTGTTATTCCCGTCTCCGTGGATGCCAGGGAAGTTTTCTCACTAGGGAGCTGTGTGATCTTGGAGTGATTTTAGGGAGACTGCCAAACTGTCTCTAAGCCCTCTTCCACCACCACCACCCTTATTTTTTTACTATTATTTTTTTTTTTTTTTTTTGGCGAAGTGGGACACATCTCGCAGTGCTCAGGGCCGACTCTAGACATCACTCCTGGCAAGGCTCCGGGAAACCTTCCGTGGTGCCAGGGATCCAACAACGGAGGCCGCTCCTACAAGCCCATGAAACCTGTTTCCTCTTATGTAAAATGGGAGTAACGATATTTACCAGACAGGGTTGCTGGGAAGTTGAAATTATCCAAGTGCAGCACTTACACTGTGGGACAGGGGAGGTGTCTTAAAAGGGCCGAGCACATGCTCTGTATGTTGGTCAGGTCCCTGATACCACAGGCTCTCCCACCCCCAGCACAGCCAGCAGCAACTCCCCTGAATAAAAATACGTACTAATCATAGCTATGGCTGTTATTGTATTTTTGTGTGTGTGTTTGGTGGGGGCCATACCTGGTGCTGCTCAGGGTTTACTCCTGGCTCTGCACTCAGGAATCAGTCCTGGCGGTGCTTAGGGTACCATAAGGGGTGCCAGCGATTGAACTCGGGTTGGCCACGTGCAAGACAAAAGTCCTACCCACTATAGTATCACTTTGTCCCAACAGCAATATCATTATGAAGGATGCCAAGCGGTGCCCCACTTGGTATGGATGCTGAAAGTTAATATGCAGGCAACCTTGAGAAATTAATCTCCTATCTCTTCCTCTAAAACAAAACCAGTATTGCTTGTACAGGGGGTAACGAGAAATTCAGTGATGCTATCTTTAACATAGGTAAAGCATTCAGAACATTTTCTGGTTCAAAGGTAATCATTTGATTAAACTGTAAAGATTAAACAGTGAGTCCCGAAGGTGGGGACAGAAGTTTGTGTACAAAGGTATGTTGTGAGCAATAGCACAGCAAGGGCACTTGCCTTACCCAACCCAGGTTTTTTATTTTTATTTTGTTTCCTTTTTGGATCACACCCAGCGATGCACAGGGGTTACTCCTGGCTCTGCACTCAGGAATTACTCCTGGTGGTGCTCAGGGGACCCTATGGGATGCTGGGAATCGAACCCGGGTCAGCTGTGTGCAAGGCAACCACCCTACCTGCTGTACTATAGCTCCAGCCCCCAATCCAGTTTTAATCCCCTGTGCTCCCTAAAGTGGTCCCTCGAACCTACCAAGAGTAATTCCTGAGCACAGAGATAGGAGTAAGCCCTGAGCATCACCAGGTGTGACCCAAAAGTAAACCCCCCAAAAATGTCACTGTCACTGTCTTCCCGTTGTTCATCAATTTGCTCCAGCGGGCCCAGTAATGTCTGCACTGTGACACTTGTTACTGTGTTTGGCATATCGAATACGTCACGGGTAGCTTGCCAGGCTTTGCCATGCGGGCGAGATACTCTCGGTAGCTTGCTGGGCTCTTTGAGAGGGACAGAGGAATCAAACCTGGGTCAACCAGGTAGGCAGCGTGCAAGGCAAACGCCCTACCCACTGTTATCGCTCCACCCTCCCCCCCCAAAAAAAATGTATATCATGGAAATACAAAGTAAAGGAAGCATTGCAGGAATAAAAGGATGGGCTCCTAACCTGGACCCAGCAGTCAGGAAAGTGTCCAGAGGGGATGACACTAAATCTTTTTTTTTTTCTTTTTGTAACACTGGGAATTGAACCCTGGGACTCATGTATGCAAGGCAATTTGCTGGCGAAAGTGAGCAAACATTTGAGCAGTGCTCAGGGAAGCTGCAATTTGAGGGATGAAGCCTAAGGTTCTGCCATGCAAGACATCCCTGCACACTCCCCCTCACCCCCCATCCCCCAGTTGATGCCAAACAAACTTACATGAACAGAAATCAACTGCTGATTGGTCCTCTGGACAAAAGCCCTTCAGCATGGGGCCTTTGGAACTGAAGGATGATGGCCCCAACCATTACTTGCCAGATTTGTTATCTTGTAGCGCCAGGCTCAAACCCCAGGTTTGATATTTTTTCATTTTAGTTCAGTTGAGTCATCGTGAGATACACAGTTACAAAGCTGTTCTGAAAATGTTTCAGTTCTACAATGAGTCAACGGGTTCATATCCCACCAGCACTGACCCCCAGTTTCCCTCCTGAAACACCCCTCCCCTCATTTTTTTTTTTGGAGGGGCTGGAAGGTACTTGGGCTCAGCGCTGGGGTTTGCTCTGAGCAGTGCTGGGACACCATGCAGTGCAATGGATTGTACCTGGGACTGCCACTGGCAAGGCGTACACTCCAGCCCTCCGAGCCAAGCCCCAGGCTCTTGAGGTTTTTTAAGAAAAACTAACAATAGCTTGAACTTACAGCCCGTGTTCTCTCTTGAACACTTATCTTGCTTGCTTGTATCTTTATTTACTTGCCATTTCCATGCTAGAGAAGCCTGTGTTCTGTCTTAAATATGTATTACTGTATCACTGTCATCCTGTTGTTCATCGATTTATTCGAGCAGGCTCCAGTAATGTCTCCATTCGTCCCAGCCCTGAGATTTTAGCGTCTTTCCCAATCCTGCCATATTGGAAGCTCTTTCAGGGTCAGGGGAATGAGGCCCGTTATTGTTACTGTTTTTGGCATATCCAATAAATAGGTCATGGGTAGCTTACATCTCCCTTTCTCTCCCCCTCACCTTTTTTTTGTTTCCTGTTTGGGTCACACCCAGCAATGCTCAGGGGTTACTCCCAGTTACTCCCAATTCTGCACTCAGGAATTAACTCCTGGTGGTGCTGGGGGACCCTACGGGATGCCGGGGATCGAACCTCGATTGGCTGCATGCAAGGCAAACGCCCTACCTGCTGTTCTATCTCTCCAGCTCCTCCCCTCACATCTTTCTAAAGTTTCTTTTTTCTTTTTTCTTTTTGGGTCACACCCAGTGATGCTCAGGGGTTACGCCTGTGCTGCACTCAGGAATTATTCCTGGTCGTGCTAGGCAGACCATATGGGATGCTGGGGATCGAATCTGGGTCAGCCGCATACAAGGCAAATGCCCTACCTGCTGTATTATCGCTCCCGCCCCCTAAAGTTTTTTTCATAAAAATAAAATAGAAGCCAGAGGGATATTTTAGGGTAGGATGTTGGCCTTGTACAGGGACAATCCAGGTTTGACCCTCAGCATTCCATATGGCCATATGGACCCCCGAGCACAGCCAGGAGGGATCCCTGAGTTCAGAGGTAGGAGTAAGCCCTGAGCATCAGCGGGTGTGGCCCCCCAAAAGCAAATAAATAAGTAAAGTTTAAAACAATAGCAACAGGGGGCTGGAGTGATAGCACAGCGGGTAGGGCATTTGCCTTGCACGCGGCCGACCCGGGTTCGATCCCCAGCATCCCATATGGTCCCCTGAGCACCGCCAGGAGTAATTCTGAGTGCAGAGCCAGGAGTAACCCCTGTGCATCACCGGGTGTGACCCAAAAAGCAAAAATAAAATAAAATAAAAAATAAAACAATAGCAACAAAGGCCAGAGAGATAGTATAGCGGGAGGGCATTTGCCTTGTAGGTGTCTAACCTGGGTTCCCTCTCAGGTACCTCAAAGGGTCCCCAAAACACCACCAGGAGTAAATTTGAGTACAGAACCAGGGGTAAGCCCTGAGCGCTGCCAGTAGTGTGTGTGTGAGAGAGCAGGTCTCCTCTTTCGCCTTTTTTTTTTTTTGGCTTTTTGGGTCACACCTGGCGATGCTCAGGGGTCACTCCTGGCTTTACACTCAGGAATCACTCCTGGCAGTGCTCAGGGGACCATATGGGATGCTGGGAATCGAACCCGAGTCAGCCGCATGCAAGGCAAACGCCCTACCCACTGTGCTATTGCTCCAGCCCCTCCTCTCTTGCCTTTTCCATTGGAAAATGCAGCCTGTGAAACAGCAGCAATTTCTGAGTACGGAGCAGAACAAGAAGAGATCCCTGGGAAATCGAAAGGTGAAAGTATGTAACATTATGCATCCACTAGTACATCCATGAGAATTGTAGGTGGCTTTTTACCTAGACGAGCAAGTGACCCTCTGTTGACTGGAGAGCTGGCTCCAAGAACTGGAGTGCAAAGTTTGCAGGCAGGAGACCAGGTTTGATTCCCAATCACTGCCTGGTGCTACACCCTCCCTTAGCCCCCAAACCCCCGCTGAGCAAAGAGCAGAGAACAGCCTTGGTACCACGACTGTGTGTGACCCACCAAAAATAACGAACCAATGGGGCTGGAGCGATGATAGTACAGCAGGCATGGTGTTTGCCTTGCATGCAGCCGACCCAGATTCAATTCCCAGCATCCCATATGGTCCCCCAAGCACCATCAGGAGTAACTCCTGAGTGCAGAGCCAGGAGGAACCCCTGTGCATCGCTGGGTGTGACCCAAAGAGCAAAAAAAAAAAAAAAAAGAACCGAAATAAATCTTTCCAAACATTCATCATTTGGGGGGGCTGGAATAGTAACACTTGCCTTGCACATGACTCACCCGGGGTTTTTAATAGCTGGCACCCTGGACCCACAAAAGCAGTGATCCTTGCGCACTGACCTAAAACAAACAAACAAAAAAAAATTACCTAATGCTTGTTTGATGATTTGTCTCATCTCTGAAGAATCCAGATGGGCACAAGATAATTTTTTTTTTTTTTGCTTTTTGGGTCACACCCAGCTGATGCTCAGGGGTTACTCCTGGCTCTGCACTCAGGAATCACTCCTGGCGGTGCTCCGGGGACCATATGGGATGCTGGGAATCGAACCCGGGTCGGACGCATGCAAGGCAAACGCTCTACCCACTGTGCTATTGCTCCAGCCCCCTAATTTTTTTTTTAAATTTTAGTTTTTTGCAGTGCCAGGGATCAAACCCAAGACCTCACACATATAAGGAATGTGCTAGAAGGCTGAGCTCCCTCCCTGGCCACAGGATGACTTTTTGGTGTGGCTCATTATTTTCATTGTTTTATGGTATCTTGGTGGTAGGGATACATAATTTAGTCTGTTGTTCATTGGAAATTTGTTTCCAGGTTTTAGCTATTATTATGGACATTTACATTGGTCTCTATTTGCACTGTAGCACTGTCCTCCCCTTGTTCATCAATTTGCTCTAGCGGGCACCAGTAACGATTCATTGTGAGACTTGTTGTTACTGTGTTTGTCATATTGAATACATCATGGGAAGCTTGCCAGGCTCTACCGTGCGGCTGAATACTCTCGGTAGCTTGCCGGGCTCTCCGAGAGGGATGGAGGAATTGAACCCGAGTCAGTCACGTGTAAGGCAAACGCCCTACCTGCTGTGCTACTGCTCCAGTCCTGTCTCTATTATGGAGAACAATAAGATACCCAATATTGTACAAATCTTTTGGTCCACACAGACACGCATTTGCGGAATTACTTAAAGGCAGAATTGCTGGACCATAAGAAATTACAATTTCAGGTTTCTCTTCCCTACAGGGATTTTATTCAGAAATGAAATCATTAGGTAGGGGCCGGAGAGATAGCACAGCGGGTAGGGCATTTGCCTTGCACGCGGCCGACCCAGGTTCGATTCCCAGCATCCCATATGGTCCCCTGAGCACCGCCAGGAGTAACTCCTGAGTGCAGGGCCAGGAGGAACCCCTGTGCATCGCCGGGTGTGACCCCAAAAAAGAAAAATAAATGAATAGATAAATCATTAGGTGTTTCTTTGTTGTTTTTATCCATACCTGGCTGGGCTCAGGAATCACTTTGGGTAGGGCTCGGGACCATATGCAGTGCCGGGGATCAAACCCGGGTCAGTCGCCTACAAGGTGATTATACCCACTGTACTAGCTCCCTGGCCCCATCTTTATTGCTCTCATAATGAAGACAATTGGCAATAGTGAAGCTAGCCCAAGACCCGAGTGCATTTATTTATTTTATTTATTTATTTATTTTGCTTTTTGGGTCATACCTGACAATGCTCAGGGCTTACTCCTGGCTCTGCACTCAGGAATCACTCCTGGCGGTGCTTGGGAGACCGCACAGGATGCCGGGAATCGAACCTGGGTCAGCCGCATGCAAGGCAAATGCCCTCCCTGCTACACTATCACTTGGCCTCCGCCCCCACCACCCCAACTGCGTTTAGAGCGTTCAGCATCTAGGTGCTGGCAGCCCAGGAAGCATCTCAGCTTCACGTGTGTGGTTTCTGTTTTCTTGTGAGCTACACCCTGCTATGCTCAGTGCTTACTTCTGAATCTGTGCTAAAGGCCCTGGCAGGGCTCAGGGGACCACATGGAGTGCCAGGGATCAAACCTCAATCAGTAGGGTGCTGCATGCAAGAAGCACCCTACCTGCTATATTATTGCCCTCTCTCCTGGCCTGATGTTTCTAACGTGAAGATTAAAACACAGTTGTGGGGGGGCTGGAATGATAGTACAGTGGGTAGGGTGTTTGCCTTGCATGCGGACGCCCAGGGTTCGATTCCCAACATCCCATATGGTCCCCCGAGCACCGCTAGGAGTAATTCCTGAGTGCAAAGCCAGGAGTAACCCCTGTGCATCGCCAGGTGTGACCCAAAAAGAAAAAATAAAAAACAAAAACAAACAAACAAACAAAAAAAACCAAAGAAACACAGTTGTGGTCTGGAAAGATAGTACAATAGGGAAGGCGCTTGCTTTGTGCCTGACCAGCCCTGGCTCCATCCCCAGGAACCACGTGGTTCCCTGAGCCCTGCCAGGACTGATCCTTAAGCATAAAGCCCGTAGGAAGTCCTGAGCACAGCCTGTCTGACCCAAACCTTAACCCCTCCAAAAAAGGGGAAAAAAAGAAAAAGAAAACGGTTAGGCATCCCTCATTCCCAGGGACTAGCCTCATTCTATTCTGGAGCTGTCTACCCCTTTAAATTCCTGGTTGGAACTCTGAGTGGGTACCATTCCTCCACATATCAGCCTCACCGGACCCATTGCACATTTTTGAGGCTGATGCGGTTTTTCAACTGTTATGCCGCTCTTGGCTGATTTTGAAACCCCTCCTTCCCACGGTACTCTTCACTGGCTGGAGCTTTGAACTTTACCTTGTGACCAAGCACTTTCCTTCTTTTCCTTTTTTTTTTTTTTTTGGAGGGGGGTGTGTCTGGGCCATACAGGATGGTGCTTAGGGCTTACTCCTGGCTCTGCACTCAGAGATTACACCTGGCAGGCTCTGGGATCTATATGCGGTCCTAGGGATTGAACCCTGGTTGACCACACGCAAGGCAAGTACCCTACTCACCGGACTATCTCTCTGATCTTTTTCTATGTTCCGCAGTGCTCAGGAGTCACTCCTAGTGATGTCGCTGGGCCCCATGGGTGACTTATGTGAAGCGGAAAGGAGAAAGACGGTCACTTTTTCCCCATCCGCCTCTGCCACCTGGGACCCAGGGTTATTGGGTTCTTGTCTCACCTCGCAGAAAGGAATTTCAGGAATAGACATGCAGTGGAAAAAATAGATTTTATTTGGAGGGTTTTTAAAGTGTGGAGGGAAAGAGAATGAGAGAGAGAGAGTAATGCGCTCACGAGAGAACACGGGCTTCTCCAAGGGCGGAGAGAGTCCCTGGACACATTCCAACATTAGACACAAAAGTTTGAAAGCCCACATCTCAAGAGGGGAGATGCAGGCGACACATGTGCTCAGATGCCACATGTGCTCGGCCACATGGGCACAAGCAGCGCATGGGCTCGGGCAGCATCTGCGCGCTTCCTTTGTTCAAGGTGGCCTTTATAGGGTTTCTCCAACTTGCCCCCACGTGGGGCTTCTTCCCAGGTAAAACTCCGTTGCTAAGGAGGTTACCAGGGAGGTTGGAAGGGGTGATGGTCTTCTTTGGGCTGAATCATTAAAGTTAATCATATTGAGGGAGACGTCCGAGGGAATTCGACGAATTTCCTTCATGGGGAGGGGTCCAGTTTCCTCAGGGTCCGCTGCTCAAGATCTTATCCGTATCCACAAAGTGGGTCAGCCTTGGAATTTAACTCCCAGAACTTTTACTGACCTGTCTCATTGTCCAGGGTCTTTCCCTATCTACCGGCCTACATCACTAGCTTGCTGCTGGGAATGGCACCCACAGTGCTCGGAGGACAGGGCCTGGGATTGAACCTGGGCTCAGCCTTGGCATTAAGGCAGGCAGTTAGATAGATGAAGGCTCATGGCATTGGAATTTCAGAGAAGTAATAAACCCAGTAACACTGAAGCAGCAAAAATGAAGGCCTAGGCCTGGCTGGACCTAGGAGGCTGGACGCCACAGAGACACAAACATCTGCAGAGACAGAAATTGCAAGTAAGGACCTGAAAGAGATTTACGACACCTGAACGACCCCCACCTCTGCCAGAGAAACTCCAGACCAAGGCAAGCCCCCTTAGCAAGGAACTCTTACCTAGCTAGGAAGCCCCACATGAGAGCCAATCGAATAAACCCTGTAAAAGCCACTTTGAACAAAGGAAGGGCACACATATGCTGCCTGAACCCATGACCTGCTTGTGCCCACATGGCCCGGCACATGTGGTGCCCATATCTTCCTTCTTGAGACATGGACTGAGGCTCTCTCTGCCTTTGGAGGTATGTTCTCCCTTGAGCATGTTACTCTCTCGCTTTCCCTTCTTCCCCCTCCTAAAAACCTCCAAATAAAAGCTGTTTTTATTTCACTGCTCATCTACTCCTGAAATTCCTTTCTGCAAGGAAGACAAGGGCTGGAGCGATAGCACAGTGGGTAGGGCGTTTGCCTTGCATGCAGCCAACATGGCCGACCAGAGTTCGATTCCTCCACCCCTCTCGGAGAGCCCGGAAAGCTACTGAGAGTATCTCACCTGCACGGCAAAGCCTGGCAAGCTCCCAGTGACGTATTCGATATGCCAAACACAGTAACAACAAAGTCTCACGATAGAGACGTTACTGGGCCCGCTTGAGAAAATCAATGAACAACGGGAGGACAGTGACAGTGAAGGAAGACAAGAGCCTATAAGCCCTTGGAATGGCCTAGGACTGACTCTCTTTTCCTGCACAGGGCAAATCCTCACTCCATCCCGAGTCCTAGTCTTCCTAGCTGGTCCTGGGGTGGCAGGGGCAGATCAGGAGAAAGTGACCGTCTCTCCTTTCTGCCTCACATAAGCCACCCATGGGCGCCCACCAACTTCAGCACCAGTGCTATGATCTTTCTCCCTTGCCAAGTACATTTTTTTTTTTTTTTTTGCTTTTTGGGTCACACCCGTCAATGCTCAGAGGTTACTCCTGGCTCTGCACTCAGGAATTACTCCTGGCAATGTTCAGGGGACCCTATGGGATGCTGGGAATCGAACCCAGGTTGGCCGCGTGCAAGGCAAATGCCCTACCAGTTGTGCTATCACTCCAGACCCCCAAGTCCTTTTTTTTTTGTCCTTCTCGCCACACGCTTCCATTATCACGCATATCTCAGTGTCCATGACAGACACATACACACCTTCTTGCTGTGACTAGTTGTTAAAAAGTGATGAATGACCTGGAGTCACTACTTTGCTGAATCTTGATTGCACCTGTAGATTTTTTTTTTTTTGGATGGGGGCACATTCTGGGCTGCTCAGGGGTTACTTCTGACTCTGGACTGCTCCCAGCAGTGTACCAGGGATCACACGTTGTGCTGGGAATCCAACCCGGGTCTCCTGCTATTAGAGTGTGGAGTCAACCACCCCTCAAGGACAGAGAACAGAACTAATGAGGTTTATTGTTTCAGCTAGCTGGGGTTCAAGTATCCTCCCCTACGCATCGGGCTTCAAGAAGGACCTTGAGCACTAAATTTAACTAATTCTTTTTTTTTTTTTTTTTTGGCTTTTTGGGTCACACCTGGCCATGCACAGGGGCTACTCCTGGCTCTGCACTCAGGAATTATTCCTGGCGGTAACTCAGGGGACCCTATGGGATGCTGGGAGTCAAACCCGGGTCGGCTGTGTGCAAGGCAAACGCCCTCTCCGCTGTGCTATCGCTCCAGCCCCCTTAACTAGTTCTTATACTTTTCGTTTACTCAACAACTTTCATTCTAGTGTTCGAGTGTAATACTAAACTATTTTCACGTGTGCATTCCTCAACTACTTTCACTATCTAGGACCTGATCTTTGATCATCATCCGTTTTTGTGCAGTAAGTTTTGCAACCCTTCACAGCTGTTAAGCAGGATGAGCTAGTTCCTAGTTCCTGGAAGAGGCCGAGACTGCTCGAAGGTCACAGAGCCTGTCACGTCTTCGGCTGAACTGGGCCCAACACTACATCCCCTGGATACCAGAACGAAGAGGGATGCTGTTCCTTAGGCTGGGAGCCAAACGAAATGGGTGGGTTAGTCAGCCGGGGGGTTGTCATGGGGGGCGGGGGGAGTGCTTAAACCTCTACAGTCTGCCAGGCCAAAGGCGACTTAGACAGTGAACCTCAGAACACACGCACACGCCAGGGGTCCAGAATCGGGGTCTGGCCCAGGAGCCAAAGAAAAACCTTCTGCCTCTTGCACTGCCACTAGCTGCCCATACACTGCGAGGCTTGGGCTTTTGTTTTTTTTGCTTTTTGGGTCACACCTGGCGATGCTCAGGGGTTACCCCTGGCTTTGCACTCAGGAATCACTCCTGGCGGTGCTCGGGGGACCATATGGGATGCTGGGAACCGAACCTGGGTCGGCTGCGTGCAACGCCCGCTGTCCTATTGCTCCAGCCCTTGGAGATTTTATATATATATATATATATATATATATATATTAAAGGATTAACTTGTTTATTTATTGCTTTTTGGGGTGCACAGAAGTTACTCCTGGACCACCTCTCCTGGGGTCCGCCCTACCCGGGATGGGCCCGGGTCCCCCGATCCCTCAACCGCGGCTTGGACCCGTTCCACGGCGGGACCAAGACTTCCAGGCGACCCCCAACGGGCCCAGAGAACATGGCGCCTGCAGAAAAAAACGCAGCCGCGGACGCCCACCCCGCCCCGCGCCCCGCGCCCCGCGCTCGCCCCGCGGGCGGGGCCAACGCGGACTCCCGCGGGCCGCGGTCACGTGACGGGCACCGGCCGCCGCGCGCGCCCCCCAGTGGCCGGAGGCCTGCCGCGCTCTCCTGGCCGCCCGCCGCCCCCCGTAGCCCCCCAGACCCCCTGCCCTAGCCCTGCCTGCAGCTCCCGCCCGCCCGGGGAATGTTCTGCGCCCGGAACAAAGGCCCCCCGGGGCGGACGGAAGCGAGGGCCTCTCGGGAGCCGGGAAGCCCAGGCCGGGAGGCGAGGATGCCGCAGTTCTCAGCCAGGTGGGCGAGGGACACCTCCTGCCCACCCCCCAACCCGACCCCCGCGATGCACCCACCCACGGTCCCCACTCCCCCCGCTGACCTGCTGTGCTCTGCAGTCAGTGCAGCCGCCAGTCTCTTAACTCAAGCATACATCGCGAGGCTTGGGCTTTTTGGTTTGTTTTATATATGTATATATTTGTAAAGGATTAACTTGTTTATTTATTTATTTATTGCTTTTTGGGGTCACACCTGGCGATGGACAGGGATTCCTCCTGGCTCTGCACTCAGGAATTACTCCTGGCGGTGCTCAGGGGACCCTATGGGATGCTGGGAATCGAACCCGAGTCCGCTGCGTGCAAGGCAAACGCCCTACCCGCTGTGCTATCGCTCCAGCCCCTTGTTTTTTTATACTTAAAGAGCTTCCTTTATCCCTAAAAAATATATATATATATTTTAAATTTATTTATTTATCTTTTTTGTCTCCTCCGTCCAGTTCCCCCAGATGGCAGTGCCCAGGGACCCTCCCCGGAGAGGCGCTCGCGGTCCACGTAGGATGGAGGCGAGAGGCAGACGCCAGGTTCCCCCGGTGACGCTGACTGCAATGGGCAACTGCAAGGAGTCAGGAGTCGCACCCACTGCCTGGGCACGCCGTCACCTCCTGCAGCCTCACCTAGATGAGTCACCTTCCGGCTCCGTCTAACACCCTTTGGTCCATCCTGTGTGAAGTGACAAAAATCCAAGCCCGGTTCATTTTAAGGAGCTAATTTGACTTATATTAAATGAGTCATGAGTTGGGCGAAGCCCTTGGCTGGCGTGCAGTGCCCAGAGGGGCTCAGTAACAGCAGGGAAAGGATCGCAGGAGGAAGAAAAGGGAAAGGCTTGCAGGTTTAGCTGGCTTTCCTACGGAACCGGTTAAGGTTTCGTCACAGGTTGAATTTGGTATTAAATCTTTTTTTTGGGGGGGGTGTCACACCCGGCGATGCTCAGTGGTTACTTGACTCCGCACTCAAAAATTACCCCTGGATTCTGCACTCAAGAATTAGCCCTGGAGGGGCTGGAGCAATAGCACAGTGGGTAGGGCGTTTGCCTTTCACGCGGCCAACCCGGGTTCGATTCCCAGCATCCCATATGGTCCCCTGAGCACCGCCAGGAGTAACTCCTGAGTGCAGAGCCAGGAGTAACCCCTTGTGCATCGCCAGGTGTGACCCCAAAAGCAAAAAAACCAAATTAGCCCTGGAGATGCTCTGGGAACCCTATGGAATGCTGGGGATCGAACCCCGGTCCTCAACGTGCAAGGCAGACGCCCGCCCTGCTGCACTATTCGCTCAGGTCCCTTTAGTATTAAATCTTGGCGGCTAATAAACACGAGTTTCAGCCAAGTGTCTCGATTTGGGGCCTATGATGAATTGGTTTTTGTTCGTTTTATTTATAACTTTTCTTTTTGATGTTGACTCAACTGTTTAAATTTTTCCTTCTATTTTTACGGGGGGGGTGTGGGGGCAGCTTCAGGATCTGTGCTAGGAAACGGATTGTCAGTGGGAGAAGTGGGGAGGCAGGTATGGGGGGGACCTCCCCCCTCCTTCCCCAGGCTCCCTGAGGAAGTTGCGCATGCATGTCTCTCTCTGTGTGTGTGTGTGTATGTGTGTGTGTGTGTGTGTGTGTGTGTGTGTAAATCTGCAGAGAGGCTGGAGAGATAGTACAGTAGTGGCTTGCCTGTTTACCTTGCACGAGGTTTGGTCCCCTGAGCATTGCCAGGAGTGATTCCTGAGTGCAGAGCCAGAAATAACCCCTGAGCATTGCTGGATATGGCCCCCAAACAAAACAAAACAGAAAAGTGACTATTCCTTTCCTTGAGTGACTTCATTTAACTTACCATTATTATTATATTTTTTTGGCTTTTTGGGTCCCACCTGGCGATGCCCAGGGGTTACTCCTGGCTTTGCACTCAGGAATCACTCTTGGCAGTGCTCAGGGGACCATATGGGATGCTGGGAATCAAACCCGGGTCGGCCGCGTGCAAGGCAAATGCCCTACCCGCTGTGCTATCACTCCAGCCCCTAATTTGCCATTATTAACAGCCTTATCATTTTTTTTTTATCCCTGCAACTCCAGCTTAGTCCGGGTGGCTTCTCAATCTCCCACTCCTTCGGTTTGTGTAATCCCAATGTGGATCTCTCAATCTGGGAATCCCAATCTGGGAACAACTATCAAACCCACAAGGTGGGGCTAGAGCGATAACACAGCGAGTAGGGCATTTGCCCTGCACATGGCTGACCCGGGTTCGATTCCCAGCATTTTATAGGGTCCCCAGGAGTAATTCCTGAGTGCAAAGCCAAGAGTAACCTCAGGTGTGTCCCAAAAAGCAAAATCTTAAAAAAAAACAAAACAAAACACTGTCTACTGTCCTCCTGTTGTTCATCGATTTGCTCGAGCGGGTCCAGTAACGTCTCCATTTTGAGACTTGTTGTTACTGTGTTTGACATATTGAATATGTCACCAGTAACTTGCCAGGCTTTGCCGTGAGGGTGAGATACTCTTGGTAGCTTGCCGGGCTCTCCGAGAGGGGCGGAGGAATCGAACCCAGCTCCGCCAGACTGGCTTCGAGCAAGGCAAACACCCTACCGCTGTGCTATCACTCAAAAAAAAAAAAACGCACAAGGTAATTCTTGGGGTCTGCCTCATCCTTTCCCCTGGAGGGCACAACAATGAGGATAACTTTCAAAGCACCCCCCTCCACCCCGACCTGTTCTCCCGTTCTCCCGAGTGTTAGAGCCCGAATTCCTGCAGGTCACCCAAATTCCTGCAGGTCTTCCTAGCTGCTGCTTGCATAGGGGACAGTCTCTGCCCAGGAGACCTGGAGCCTTCACTGTGTGGCTGTTCTCTCTGGGCACCGCCCTTAGGATGAAGAGGGTGGGACTGGGCTGGATGCCAGTCTGTCCTGCTGGGCTGGCTTCCTCTGGGAGGGAGGGCTGGGAAAATGGGCCTGGAGCTTTGAACTAGAAAGTTTGGGAGGAGCGCAGGCTCCTCCCAAACTTTCAGAGAAAGTCACTCCAGTAGAACCATTATGTGGTTACATAAATTTTGATGCCAGGGTTCCATCCCCGGCATCCCATAGGGGTCCCCCCCTCCCCTCAGCCCTCAGCACTGCCAGAGTGATTCCTGAGCACAGAGCCAGGAATAACTCTTAAGCATCACTGAATGTGCGCGCCCGCCCCCCTCCAACAAAACAAAAGGAATTTCATTACCTGGTTGGAGTGATAGCACAGTGAGTAGGGCGTTTGCCTCCCATGCCGGCTGACTGACCCAAGTTGAATTATTTTTTGCCGGAGCCCCACCGGGAGAGATTCCTGAAGCACAGGAACAAGCCCTGAATATTGATGATTGTGACTCCAAAACAACTACAACAACAGCAACAATTTTTTTTTGTTGTTTTGGGGCCCCACCTGGCCCCAGAATGCTTGGGGGTTACTCCTGGTTCTGCACTCAGGACCTGCTCCTGGTGGTACACAGGGGACCCTATGGGATGCTGGGGAGCAAACAGGTTGGCCGCATGCCAGACAAACTCCCTACTCACTGTACTATTGCTCTGGCCCCAACAAAAAATAATTTTTATTATCTTTATCCTTTTTATTTTTGCTTCTTGCAGAAAGGATCTAACTGCAAGACGGTATAGTAATGTAAACTTCCATTACTGGGTCATCCTCCCCCACGTGACAGTTATTTTATATTAGGGACCCATAATTTTGGTTTTTTTTTTTTTTTTTTTTTTTTTTGCTTTTTGGGTCACACCCAGCGAAGCTCAGGGGTTACTCCTGACTCTGCACTCAAGAATCACTCCTGGTGGTGCTCAGGGGACCATATATGGGATCTAGAGATAGAACCCAGGCCGGCCCTGTGTGAGGCAAACTCCCTACCCGCTGTACTACCTCTCTGACCCCAAGGGACCCATAATTTTTTTTTTTTATTGAGAAGGAAAAATTTTATTATCACCAAGTTCTATCACTCATACTTGTTTTGGTTATTTTTTTTTATTAGTGAAATACCATGAGGTACAGTTGTAGATTTACAATTTTTTGTGCTTGAATTTCGATTATACAATGATCAAATACCCATCCCTCCACCAGTGCCCATTTTCCACCACCATGGATAATATCCCTCCCACCCCCATCCCTCCCATCTCACCCTGCCTCTGTGGCAGGGCATTCCCTTTTGTTCTCTCTCTCCTTTTGGGTGTTGTGGTCTGCAAAAGAGGCATTGAGTGGGACCCATAATTTTGATGGGTAGTTGCTTCCTTATTTATTTTTACTTTGTGGGGGGGCCCACACCTGGCAGTGCTCAAGGCTTACTATTGGCAGTGAGCTCATAGACGGTGCCAGGAATCGAATCTGGGTTGGTTACGTGCAAAGCAAACACCTTACCTGGTACTGTCTCTCAAGCTCCTTTTTTTTTCTTCTTTTTTTAAAAATTATTTTTGAAAAATTTTAGTAAGAAAAATGAAAAAATTAAAGAAATTGCTCAAGAGCAACAGATGGGGGTGGAGCCAGAGTACAGGGGTTTGGGGACATGGGGGAGGGGCATTCAGATCTGGGGGGCCGGTGCAAGAATTTTGTGGGTTGGTGCAAGAATTTTGTTTGGGGATACCTCCTGTGGTGCTCGGCAGGGGGCGCTATGGGGGCACTCTATAAAGCGCTGTATGTATATATAGCCCCAGAAAAAACTAACCAAACTAAAATAGGGGCCTGAGAGGTAGTACAGCTGGTATGGTGCTTGCCTGGTTTCAGCCGACCTGGGTTCAATCCCCAGGATCCCATATGGTTCTCTGAGCCTATCAGGAGTGATTCCTGAGTAACCAGAGAGCACCGCAAGATGTAGGGCTGAGCCATAGTACAGTGGGAATGGGCTCTTGCCTTCAACACGACCAACTTGGGTTCAGTCCCCAGCACCCTATATGGTCCCCTGAGCACGGCCAAGAGCGATCCCTGAGCACTGAACCAAGATTAGCCCTGAGCACTGCCAGGAGTGGCCGTAAAACCAAAATAAAAGAAAAAAAAAAGGTGGGCTCTCCGGGCTGGAGCCATAGTACTTAATCACTTAACTTCCTGTTAGTCGTCAATTTGCTTGAGCGGGCGCCAGTAACGTCTCCATTTGTCCCTGTCGCGTGCTAGTGTAGCCCAATGGCATCTGTTCGCTCTGGGAACATGAAGAGCCTCAAACCGATCGTTCATGATCTTGGTGAAGAAGTCTGACCATCTGCCATCTGGTAGGTGGGTGGCCATGTGGTCTTTTGACATCCCGTGGAATCCAGTCGGATAGTACAGTGGGTAGGGCATTTGCCTTGCATGCAGCTGACCTGGGTTCGATTCCCAGCGTTCCATATGGTCCCCCTGAGCACCACCAGGAGTGATTCCTGAGTGCAGAGCTAGGAATGATCCCTGTGCATCGCTGGGTGTGACCCAAAAAGCAAAAAAAAAAAACAAAAAAAAAACCAGAAAAGGTGGGGTCTGGGGATGTGGCTTTATGGTAGAGGACATGCTTTAACCTGCACAAGGTCCTGGCTGTGATCCAGGGAGCCACAGTAAAGGAGAGGAGAGCAGGTTGGTGGCTAGGGTGGACGAGTACCTGCCCGGCTGCTGAGTCTCTGAGCCTGACCCCCACTACTGCAGAGCCCCCCTGCAGAGCACCACGGGGGCACAGCAGCAAGCACCCACTATGCTGAGGCCCACCGGGGTGCCCCCTCTACGTGTGTGGATAAAAAAAATAAAAGGAGGGGGTCACCTCTTGGGAAAGATTTGCCAAGGCTGCTTATGAAAGATGGTTAGAATGAAGGAAGGGTGGAACCTGGAAGATGATGCCATTTTTTTAGGGGGCAGGGAGCCCACCCAGCAGTGCTCAGGGCTTACTGCTGCCTCTGGGTTCAGTGATCACTCCTGGTGGGCTCGGGAACCATCTGGGGTGTCAGGGATTGAACCCAGGTCAGCTGAGAGTGAGGCAAACATTCTAACTGCTGTGATATTGCTCTGCTCAAACCAGGAAGGCGATTCAGGCGACTGATGTGGTCGTTCCTGGGAGTGGGGAAGTGACTGTGGCCTGAGGGATGTCACAGAGGTGCATTCAAAGCCAGGGATGTGACTCAGCAGGAAAGCACAGGCCTGTCTCAATGAGATCTGCATTCAATCCCTAACCATACACACACACACACACACACACACACACACACACACACAACTGTATATATATATTTATACACACACATGTATATACATACACATATACCTATATATACACACATATATATAGTATGTGTAATATATATGTATATTTGGCAGCAGAATGGATATATTTAGTGGAGCAAGTTCTCACTGAGTGGGGAGAATGATCATGAGGACCCAACATTCCTGGCTTGAATATCTGCATTGTTTTCGTTTCACTTTTCTTTGGGGAACACAGCCAGTGGTGCTCAGGTCTTACTCCTGGTTCGGTGCCCCAGGATCACTCTTGGCTGTGTTCCAGGAACCATATGCAGTACCAGGAAATTGAACTGGGGTTGGGTGCACACAGGCAAGAGCCCTACCCCGCTGTACTCTCTCCCATCCTTGGCTCGAATATCCATGCCGTGTTCTGGGACACAGTGGAAAAAGAGAAGCTGAGTTAGCGAAAAGATGCAGAATTTTATTTATTTCGAACCTGTTGAGCTGAGAAGCCTGTGAGTCATGCTGAAGGAGAGGTAGGAGGTTGGTAGGTTGGGGCTAAAAGTGCAGGGCTGATCTCGGAACCCAGGGTCTTCTGGCAGTAATCCCTCTAGGTTGGCTGGAGCGATAGCACAGCGGGTAGGGCGTTCGCCTTACAAGCGGCCAACATGGCCGACCCGAGTTCGATTCCTCCGCCCCTCTCGGAGAGCCCGGCAAGCTACCGAGAGTATTCGATATGCCAGACACAGTAACTAAAATATTAGAATTCCAAATTTGCGTGGCCGCTATTGTGGCCACACAACATCATATGCTCTTCATAATCAACACTAGAAAACAAATTCTCTAATGATGTCTTTGTGGCAGGTCTGAATGTTGGGGAAAATTCCAAATAACAGTGGTGGGTCTTTTGTCGTAATATTGAATGTGATCAACATAGAGAGAGAGAGACAGTAAAGTGGAAATCTGCCACACAGCTGGGAGGTGGGTGGGGGGGGTATGCTGGGGTTCTTGGTGGTGGAAAATGTGCACTGGTGAAGGGACGGGTGTTTGATCATTGTATGACCGACCGAGACTTGAACTGAAAGTCTTTGTTAGTGTTCTCACGTGATTCAACAAATAAAAACAAACAAATAAATAAATGAATAAATAAAGTGAAAAAAAAGTGCAGGGCTGAGATAATAGAAATTCAAGACAATGGGAATATGCAGAGGTATGCTGTGGTTACCTGGTATAGACTGCTGTGAGCAGATTGTTAATTTTTCCTGAAATTTTTGAATTGTTTCTCTTTTATTGCCACACCTAGCTATGCTCAGGGGTTACTCCTGGCTCTGCACTCAGGAATCACTCTTGGCGGTGCTCAGGGGAGCATATGGGATGCTGGGGATCGAACCCAGGTCTGCCATGTACAAGGCAAGCACACTAACCACTGTGCTATCTCTCTAGCCCTGCGAACCAATTCTTCTTCTTTTTTTTTTTTTTTGCTTTTTGGGTCACACCTGGCGATGCTCAGGGGTTACTACTGGCTTTGCGCTCAGGAATTACTCCTGGCGGTGCTCAGGGGACCATATGGGATGCTGGAAATTGAACCCGGGTCGGCCACGCACAAGGCAAACGCCCTACCCACTGTGCTATCTCTCCAGTCCCATGAGCCAATTCTTAAACAGTTATTAATAACAGTGTGTGGTTTGACTTAAATAAACTATGTTTAAAAAAAGACAAGGAAAACAAGGATTGGGGCTGGAGCGATAGCACAGCAGGTAGGGTGTTTGCCTTGCACATGGCTGACCCGGGTTTGATTCCCAGCATCCCATATGGTCCCCTGAGCACCGCCAGGAGTAATTCCTGAGCATCGCCAGGTGTGACCCAAAAAGCGAAAAAAAAAAAAAAAGGATTAAGGGGCCCAAAAGAGACACTACAAGGGTTAAAGCACTTGCCTTGAGCAGGGTCCTCCCTGGTTCAATACCTGGTATATCATTTGGTCCCCCAACCGCTGCTAGGAGTGATCCCTGAGCACAGAGCCAGGAGAAACCCCTGAGCACTGCTGGGTGGAATCCAGTACTCTCCCCCCAAAAAAATAAGAAACCCCAAAACAGAGTCAGAGAGATAGTGCGGCGGGCAGGGAGCTTGCATGGTACACAGTCAATGTGGTTCAATCCCTGGCACCCCACTTGTTCCTTGAACCCTACCAGGAGTGATTCCTGAGTGCAGAGCCAGGAGTGACCCCTGAGCACCACCAGGGGTGGCCTACAGACAAACACAACAACAACAAGCTGCTCCAGACCCTAATTATCTAAAATTTTAGAATTACAGGAGCATGCAACCTCTCTTTTGGCCATGTGACATCTTATGCTATTCATAACAAGCAATACAAAAGAGAGTATGGGGGAGGGGCTGGAGCTATATAGTACAGCGGGGAGGGCGTTTGCCTTGCATGCGGCTGACCCGGGTTCGATTCCCAGCATCCCATAGGGTCCCCCTGAGCACTGCCAGGAGTAATTCCTGAGTGTAGGAACCAGGAATAACCCCTGTGTATCACTGGGTGTGACCCCAAAAGCAAAAAAAAGAAAAAAAAAGTATGGGGGGGATCGTCTGCCATAGAGGCACAGGGAGGGATGGAGTTGGGGGGAGGGATACTGGGGACCTTGGTGGTGGAAGATGTGCACTGGTGGAGGGTTGGGTGATCGATCATAGTGAGACTGACACTCACAGCAAAGTCTGTAACTGTATCTCACAGTGATTAAATAATAATAATAATAATAAAATAAAATTTACATTCCAAATTTAAAAATAAGCAATGTAGGGGCTGGAGTAATAGCACAGCGAGTAGGGCATTTGCCTTACACGCAGCCAACATGGCCGACCCAGGTTCGATTCCCAGCATCCCATATGGTCCCCCGAGCACTGCCAGGAGGAATTCCTGAGTGCATGAGCCAGGAGGAACCCCTGAGCATCGCCGGGTGTGACCCAAAAAGGAAAATAAATAAATAAATAAATAAATTAAATTAAAATAAGCAATGTAGAGTTCATGCCCAATTCAATCAGCTTAATTAATAGCTGCACAGTGGGCAGGGCGTTTGCCTTGCAAGCGGTCAACATGGCCAACCCTAGTTCGATTCCTCCGCCCCTCTCGGAGCACCCGGCAAGCTACTGAGAGTATCTGCCTGCTATGCTATCGCTTTATGCTCCCATGCGCTCTCTCTCTCTCTCTCTCTCTCTCTCTCTCTCTCTCTCTCTCTCCTCTCCCTCTTTCTCTGTCTCTCTGCTTCTTTCTCACTCTTTGCCTCCTCCCCCCCCATTTTTTTTTGCTGAGTGATAGTACAGCGGGTAGGGCGTTTGCCTTGCATGCGGCTGACCTGGCCAACCCGAGTTCGATTCCTCCGCCCCTGCCCCTCTTGGAGAGCCCGGCAAGCTACCAAGAGTATCTTGCCCACAGGGCAAAGCCTGGCAACCTCCCCATGAGGTAGTCGATATGACAAACACAGTAACAACAAAGTCTCACAATGGCGACATTACTGGTTCCCGCTCGAGCAAATGGATAACAAAGGGAGGACAGTGACAGTGACAGTGACTCCTACATTAAAAAACAAAAAAACCAACAATCTGGAGTCTAGTCCTGAGCCAGAGTGGTTCCTGGCACCCCTGCACACTGGAACCAGGTATTTGGAAACCACAACCAAGTGTGTGACCCCGGAACCCCAAGGGCGACCCTTCATGCCATTCCCACAGCTAGCAGCAGGACAGAAGAGTGAGTGTCAGGGAGGCAGGTCAGGGGTATGTGCGATCACCTGGTTTTGAGGAGACTATTTTTATAGTCTTCAGGACGAGAAAGGCTTTACTGGGGCCAGAGCAAGTGTACCACGGGGAGAGGCTGGAGAGATAGCACAGTGGATAGGGCGTTTGCCTTGTATGTGGCTGACCCGGGTTCAATTCCCAGCATCCCAATTGGTCCCCTGAGCACCGCCAGGAGTAATTCCTGAGTGCATGAGCCAGGAGTAACCCCAGTGCAATGCTGGGTGTGACCCCAAAAGAAAAAAAAAGATTAAATAAATAAATAAAAGTGTACGGGGGGGGGGGTGGCTGGAGCGATAGCATAGCGGGTAGGGCGTTTGCCTTGCATGCAGCCAACATGGTCAACCCAAGTTTGATTCCCAGCATCCCATATAGTCCCCCGAGCACCGCCAGGAGTAATTCCTGAGTGCATGAGCCAGGAGTAACCCCTGAGCATTGCCGGGTGTGACCCAAAAAGCAAAAAAAAAAAAAAAAAGTATACCTCGGGAAGGGTGTTTGCCATGCACGTGGCTGACCCAGGTTCAATCTCCAGCATCCCATAGGGTCCCCTCCTGAGCACTGTCAGGAGTGATCCCTGAGTGCAGAGCCAGGAGTAACCCCCTGAGCATCACCAGGTGCGGCCCCCAAAGGAAAGGCTTTACTAAACCAGATACTCTCCTGGGAGTCTGACAGTTTGGAGTGCATGCAAGTTTCAAGTTTCTGTAAGGTGATACTCTGTAAAAGCAAAGCGAAAAGATAAATGAGGAGAAAATTGTCCAGCATGTACACAACATAAGAAGGGAATGTATCTTGTGGTAGCAGCTTTCAACCCTGCCCACAGAGGCTGCAGAGATAGCACAGATGGTAGGGCACTTGCCTTGCACACAGCCCTTCTGGGCTGGATCTCCCCTGCAGCTCAGATGGTTTCCAGAGCCCCACAAGAGTGAGCCTGAGCACAGATGTAATAAAATAAATAAATAAATCACTGTCACTGTCACTAGTCTCCCGTTGTTCATCAATTTGCTCGAGTGGGCCCAGTAACGTCTCCATTGGGACACTTGTTTCTGTGTTTTTGGAATAATGAGTACGTCACGGGGAGCTTGCCAGGCTTTGCCGCGTGGGCGAGATACTCTCGGTAGCTTGCAGAGCTCTCCGAGAGGGGCAGAGGAATTGAACCTGGGTGGGCCAGGTCGACTGCGTGCAAGGCAAACGCCTTACCCGCTGTGCTATCGCTCCAACCCGAAATAAATAAATAAATAAATAAATAAATAAATAAACCCCTGAGCATGTGGTCCACCTAGCCCAGCCAGTAGTAACTCCTGAGTGCAAGAGCCAGGAGTAACCCCTGAGCATCGCTGGGTGTGGCCCCAAACCAAAAATAAAATAAAATAAAACAAGCCACAGGGCTAGGGTAGAAATAACTCAGAATTCTTGAGCAGATGCTTTGTTTGCTGGAGAACAGGATTTGATCTCTGACACCACATATGGTATCCTCGGAACACAGCGGGGAGCAGCTCCTGAGGACCTCCAGGTGTGGTACCCCCAAGCTAAACAAACCAAAAATAATCAGCATCCACAACTTCTTGTTCTTTCTTCCAACAGCAAGGAGAACCTAATTCCCCTGCAAACTCATTACTAACAAATACAGTGGATGGACTAGGATGATGGAACAGCGAGAAAGGTGTTTGCCTTCCATGTGGCCGACCTGGGTTCAATCCCCCGCATCCCATAGGGTCTCCCAAGCACTGCCAGGAGTAAATTCCTGAGTGCAGAGCCAGGAGCCACCCTCAAGCATTGCTGGGTGTGACCCAATAAATAAATAAATACAGTAGATACTGTGTGAATGACAGTCACTTCCACTCAGTGTCTTTCTTTCCTTTTGTTTTGGCTCAAGGCTTACTCCTGTCTCCGCACTCAGGAATTACTCCTGGCTGGGCTCAGTGGGCCATATGGGATGCTGGGGATCAAACCCAGTGTGCAAGGCAAGTGCCTTACCAGCTGTACTATCTCCCAGCCCCCCACCGTCGTGTCTTTCTCTCTTGGGTCATTTGTTCTGGGGAGGCCAATGGCCATACTGAGACTCTCCCTCCCCCCACAGTGCTGCCCCATGGAGAAACCCATATGGTAAAGGACTGTCTTGCCAAGAGCTTTGGCAGTAAACCATCTTGGGTTTTTTGGTTTTTTTTTTTTCCCCTCCGTTTTTGGGACACACCTGGCAATTCTCAGGGTTTATTCCTGACTCTGCACTCAAGGATAACTCCAAGAGGAGGCTGGGGACAATAGAAAACAAATTGTCGGGGCTGGAGAGATAGCACAGCAGGTAGGGCGTTTGCCTTGCACTCGGCCAACCCGGGTTCGATTCCGAGCATCCCATATGGCCCCTGAGCACCGCCAGGAGTAACTCCTGAGTGCAGAGCCAGGAGTAACCCTTGTGCATCGCCAGTGACCCAAAAAGCAAAAAAAAAAAAAAAAAAAATTGTCCACTGGTGCCTTTTCAGCAGATCTGAGTGTTGGGGTAAAATCTCAAATAATAATGGTGGGTCTGGTGTCAAAATATTGAATGTGATCAAAGTAGAGAAAGAGTAATGTGGAAATCATCTGCCCCACAGGTGGGGGGAGGGTGGGGGATGGGGGTATACTGGGGTTATTGGGGGTGGAGAATGGGCACTGGTGAAGGTACAGGTGTTTCATTGTATGACCGAGACTTAGACCCGAAAGTTTTGTAACTGCTCTCACGGTGATTCAGTAAATAAAATTATAAAAATAAAAAGTAAGGTGGAGTTTATGCACAATTCAATTAGCTAATCGGTGGCTGAATAAATAGCAGTACTCCTACATAAAAAAATCTAATAATATCTAAAAAAAAAAGAGGGGGTTGGGGAGTCATATTCAGTGTCAGGGATTGAGCCTGGGTAGTCGCATGCAAGGCCAGCACCTTTATCCCTTATGCTATAGCTCTGGCCCTGCAGTGAATCGTCATGGTAATTCCAATTGACAGCAGCCTAAGTGAGCTACTCCTCCGAGCTCAACACACAGAAGTCCAGATAATGTCGAAGTTACTATGGCTTTAGTTGGCGGTGCTCAGGGCTTACTTTTGGCTTTACACTCAGGGATCACTCCTGGAGTGTTTGGGGGACCATACGGGAACCCTGGGATCAAACCTGGGTCAGCCATGTGCAAATCAAGTGCCTTTTCTATATCTCCGGCCAGACTACTAAGTTATTATCGTACTGGGTTCTGTATGCTTGGTGATACATCCATTCACCTGCTGGAGCCTTAGTTCTCTCTTCTTTCAAATTATCTCCCAGCACTGGTGTGGAGATTAAGTAACACTTGTGAAAAGAAACAGTCTCTCTGTCTGGCATCAACTAGCCAGAGATATTTGTTGCATCCCCAATCTATCTCTCCATCTTCTTCAACACACACAGAGGTCTGCATGCCCTGGTTTGATCTATTATTTAATAACGCTGGATGGAGAGCCGCTGTTCCCCGTTTGGGCAAGCATCAAACCAGTTCCAGAGATGCGCAGGAGGGGAAAACGCCCAAGCTGGGTTTAAGGCATCAATTGCTCTTAGCTCTGGTCGAATACATTCATATTCACTGCCCAGTCGGCTGGCGTACTTAAGCCTGTTTTATAGACGAAAAAGTGGAGTCTTAAGAAAATTGCTAGTATCTTGCAAATCTCTCACTGCAGATCTCCTAATTAATTCTGGGTTCATTTTAATCCATCAATTCATCTTCCGAAGCTCTGCCTGAAAATAACTAACGATGGGGCCGGGGACCCTGTGCGGGGTGGGGTAGATGAGGGCCACCAGACCCTTTACTATGATATTTCTTGCTTCTCCTCCCTTGCGATTGCTTGAGGGCGTCTTTCTTTGGCATCGACAGCTCTTGCGCCTTGAGAACGTCGGTCCCTTTAACGTCTCGCGTGACGTAATGGCTCCCCCGCCGACCCTACCCCACCCTCGCCTCCGCGCCGCCGTAAGCCCCGCCCACTGCTTCTGCTCTCGGCCAATGAGCGCGCTCCGGCCGACTTCCTGGACCCGGAACGTGGCCCCGTTACCAGGCAACCAGAGACCCGCGGGCAGCGCTGCGGACCTCAGGTTGCGCGAGTCGCGGCTCTGCAGTCACCGGCCTCCGTAGCTCGGCGCCGGTGCAGCCCCCCGTTGCCATGACAACAGCACACAACGCCTCCTTTCCCTAAGCCTTGCCACGCATCCCAAACACCCCTTCCCTCTCGGGGTGTTTGTACCCTCTCGAGACCACCCTCCCCGCCGCGCTTCTGGTGGAGCAGAACCTCGGCGCTCCTCCTTTATTATTATTATTTTTTAAAATTATTATTATTATTATTATTTTTTACCAAACAGGATCAGGTGGGAAGGTTGGAGGCTGAGTGGTCAGGCTGGCACCCCCGAGCGCCCGGGACAAACGGGACACTGGGGGGTGGGCACGTTAGGACAGGTGAAAAGAGCAGGGGTGAGGGATGAGGGGGGGAGGCGAGGCGAGAGCTGGCCTAAGGGGGACAGGAGAGAAGAGGGGAGTCCAGGAACTGATGGGGGGGGGGGGGAGCGGGAGCAACTTGCAGCTCTGGTCAAGGCCACCAAGGACCCCAGGGGTCTGGGACAGCATCTCCTGGACGCATGGGAGGGGACGTTGTTGTAGGAATGCAAAGGGGATGATGCTGGGGGCTGGGGGCTGGGGGCGAGGCTGTGGGGGGACACCCGGGGAGGCTGAGAAAGTCCATCTTTCTCAGCAGCTGGACAAGACCCTACTGGTCTGACGGCAGCAGCGTCCCCCGCGGGGAAGGAAGATGTCAGACCTCGATCTGGAAGACTTCGAAGGCGACCAGACCGATGTCGAGAAAGAGGACGACGACAAGGACACGGAGGAGTTGACCAGCTCGCGGATAGAGGGGGAGGAATTGTCGGAGGAGGAAGTGAGAGCCAGCGAGCGCAGAGCCCGAGGGGTCCCCCGAGGGCGGGCGGAGGCGTGGGGTTGGGCACAGAGGGGGCCACTGACCAATCCCCCTGCCCGCTTCCCCCCCTCCCTCCAGCACTGGGTGCCCACCCCTCTCTCGGAGGACATGATGAAGGAAGGGCTTTCTATGCTGTGTAAGACGGGCTCCGGACTGGCTCACGCTTTTGTCAGGCTGGAGGTCAGAGACAGGTGCGCTTAGCCCCGACCAGGAGTGTGGGCTCTCGGGACCCCCGTCTCTCTCTTCTTCCTTCGATCAGAGCTGAGGGTTTGGGGTCCTCTCATCCTGGGCCAGTGGAAAGGGAAGGAGAATGGGCTTTTCAGGTGTCCTGCAATTTTCTAAGCTGGCTTAGGGAACAGAGGAGGCTGCAGGAGGGTTAGGGGTGTCCTGCAGGGTTCCTGGCAGACACAAGGTCCCTGCTCACCATTAAGGATCCACTTATTGGGGCTGGAGCGATAGCACAGCGGGTAGGGCCGTTGCCTTGCACGTGGCCAACCAGGATTCAATTTCCAGTAACCCATAAGGTCCCCCGAGCACTGCCAGGAGTAATTCCTGAGTGCACGAGCCAGGAGTAACCCCTGAGCATTGCTGGGTGTGACCCCCCCCCCCCCCAAAAAAGGATCCACTTATTGGATTCCAGTGATAGTATAGTGGGTAAGGCACTTGCTTGGCATGCAGCTGACCTAGGTTCCATCTCGAGCACCCCATATGGTCCCCTGAGTCCCACCAGAAGTGATGTCTGAGCACAGAGGCAGGAGTAAATTCTGAGCACAGCTGAGTATGGCCCCCAAACCAAAAACCAGCAGAAAAACCAACAATATACGGTCAGAGCAATAATAGTACAGCGGGTAGGGCTCTTGCCTTGCATTCGGCTGACCTGGGTTTGATCACTGGCACCCCATATGATCCCCTGAGCATCACCAGGAGTAATTCCTGGGTGCAGAGCCAGGAGTAACCCCGGAGCATTGCCAGGTGTGACCTCAAACCAAAGAAAAAACTCCACTTACTGGGATAGAGAGAGAGTACAGTGGGTAAGGTGCTTGCATTGTAGGCAACCGACCCTGGTTGAATCCCTGGAACTGGATATGGTCCCCTGAACACCAGGGCCCACTCCTGGACATAGAGCTTGGAATAGCCCTGAGCACTGAAGGGTGAAGGGCTCCAGGGTATAGCTCAAAGATGATAGAGAGAGATAGAGAGAGAGAAATGAAGGAAAGGAGGGAGAGATAGATGGAAGGAGGAAGAGGGAGAGTAAATGTGGTAGCCAACTCTCATTCCATTTCTGGCACAAAGAATATGGTTCCCTGAGCACTGTCAGGAGTGACCTCTGAGCAACACTCGGTATGACCCTATGACCCCCTCCCACCAAAAAAGAAAGAAAAATTCACCTATCAGGGTCAGAGAGGTAGCACTGACAGAGTTTGTTTGTTTGGGGTTTTTTTTGCTTTTTATTGGGAGGGGGTGGTGTCACACCCAGCAATGCTCAGGGATTACTCCTGACTTTACACTGAGGAGTTACTCCTGGTAGTGCTCAGGGAACCCTAAAGGGATGCCAGTGAATGAATCCATGTTGGCCGCATGCAAGGCAAATGCCCTACCCACTATACTATCACTCCAGCTCAAGATTTTTTTTAATTATGATTCTGCAGTACTCAGGGGACCATATGTGGTGCCACGGATCCAACCTGGACAAGCAAGGCCAGCACCTTCCCTGCTGTGTGTACTATCTCTCTGGTCCTAAAGGACCAAGTTGGATCACCTGGGTAGTTCCCTGGCCCTGCCTGGTCCCCCAAGCACCATCTGAAGTGGCCCCAGAGTATGAGACCAAACACTACTGGGTGTGGTGCTAAAACTAGCAAAAGAGTCCATCTTCGTTCTCTTCCTCTTTCTCCCCACCCAGCCCGAACCCTCGCCCTGCCCCCTCTGTGTTCCCTTTTCCCCACTAGACGGCAAGCCAGCCACCCCCCGCACCTCCCTGTCATCCTTCGCTCCCGCCGCACGGGTCGGCTTCCCTGATGCGGCTTTTACCGACCCCTAGGGACCTCACAGACATCACCTTGCTGCAGTCCTACATCCACCTGCGCTATGTGGATATCTCTGAAAACCACCTGGTCGACTTGTCCCCCCTCAACCACCTGACCCACCTGTTGTGGCTCAAGGCTGATAACAACCAGCTACGAAGCGCCCGGCTCCACGAGCTGCCCTATCTGCAGATCGTCAGCTTTGCCTTCAACCAGATCACGGACACCGAGGGCATCTCGCATCCCCGTCTGACGAGCCTGGACCTCAAAGGTGGGTGGGTCCTTACGATGGTCCACAGACGAGATTCCTTCCTTCCTTGCCTGGGGCCAACAGAAGCTGGCGGTGTAATTGTTGGAATACCCCACAGCCATCTGCCTCCATGCCTGGTTCCAACACTTGGCTATGATTCATGATGACAGTTCTGTCTGCTGGGGGAGAAGAGTGAGAAAAATAAAGAAAATCCGGACCGGAGCAATAGTATAGCGGGGAGGGCCCTTGCTTTGCACGTGGCCAACCTGGGTTTGATCCCCGGCACCCATATGGCCCCCTGAGCTCATCAGGAATAATTTCTGAGTGCAGAATCAGGAGTAACCCCAAGCACTGCCGGGCGTGACCCCAAAACCAAACAAAAGCAAAACAAAATCAAGAAAATTTCCATTGGGTCCTGGGATGGCTCAGTGGCGGTAAAACCTGTCTTGCAAGAGTGAAGGCCAGAGGGTTTTTTTTTTTTAATGCATGATTTTTTAAAAAAATTTTTATTAGTGAAACACCATGAGGTATAGTTGTAGACTTAAAAATTCTTGTGCTTGGGGCTGGAGCGATAGCACAGCAGGTAAGGCGTTTGCCTTGCACGCAGCCAACATGGCCGACACAGGTTCGATTCCCAGCATCCCATATGGTCCCCCGAGCACCACCAGGAGCAATTCCTGAGTGCATGAGCCAGGAGTAACCCCTGAGCATCGCTGGGTGTGACCCAAAAAGAAAAAAAAATTCTTGTGCTTGGGTTTCAGTTATACAATGATCGAGTACCCATCCCTCCACCAGTGCCCATTTCCCACCACCACTGATCCCAGTATCCCTCCCATCCCCATCCCGCTTCTGTGGCAGGGCATTCCCTTTTGTTCTCTCTCTCCTTTTGGGTGCTGTGGTTTGCAAAAGAGGCATTGAGTGGCAATCATGTTCGGTTTATAGTCTACTTTCAGCATGCTTCTCCCATCCTGGGAGGATCCTCCCAACACCCTTTATTTGGTGCTCCCTTCTCTATCTGAGCTGGAAGGCCAGAGTTTGATCCCTGGCACCACCTCACATGAGAGGGGGTGATCCAGGGGAAGCTGGATTCCAGGTGTGACCTTCAGTTTCTGGCACACCAAGCCAAGCGTGTACAAGCACCACAACTGGAGTGTGTTCGTGTGACCTCTGGTGAACACTTGGCTAAGTGTGTATTTGAATCCCGGTCACAACAGTAGCACTGTAGCACTGTCCTCCCGTTGTTCATCGATTTGCTCGAGCAGGCACCAGTAACGTCTCCATTGTGAGACTTGTTACTATTTTTGGCATGTCGAATACGCCGTGGGGAGCTTGCCAGGCTTTGCCTTGTGGGCGGGATACTCTCGGTAGCTTGACGGGAAAAGAATCGAACCCGGGTTGGCCACATGCAAGGCAAACGTCTTCCCCACTGTGCTATCGCTCCTGACCAGTAACAACAGTAAAAAAATAAACTAAAGTGAAAAGCAGGGGGGCTGGAGCCATAGCACAGCGGGTAGGGCGTTTGCCTTGCATGCAGCCAACATGGCCAACCCAGGTTCGATTCCCAGCATCCCATATGGTCTCCCGAGCACCACCAGGAGGAATTCCTGAGTGCAGAGCCAGGAGGAACCCCTGAGCATCGCTGGGTGTGACCCAAAAAGAAAAAAAAAAGCAGGGGCAGGTGGGAATACTGGGAAATTTTAAAGGAACGCGAGGCCAGAACTGGGCCAGAGCAGTAGTACAGTGGGGAGGACGTTTGCTTGTATGCACCAAACCTGAGTTTGATCCCGGCACCCCGTATGGTCCCCCGAGCCCCAGCAGGAGTGCAGAGCTAGACGTAAGCCAGAAGTAATTCCTGAGTACTGTTAGATGTGGCCCCCAAAACAAACAAGTAAACTGAAAAAAACTAGAAGAGGTCAAAACTTAGTCCTAGGGGCTGGAGTGATAGCACAGGGGTTAGGGCATTGGCCTTGCACGCGGCTGACCTGGGTTCGATTCCCAGCATCCCATATGGTCCCCTGAAGCACCGCCAGGAGTAATTCCTGAGTGCAGAGCCAGGAGGAACCCTTGTGAATCGCTGGGTATAACCCAAAAAGAAAAAAAAAAAACCTTAGTCCTATACTAAGTTTCTCCCTGGCTGGGGAGTTTCTTGTTCTTTCCCTTCTACTTTCTTGTAAATCTTTTTTTTTTTTCAACTCTGAAAAAAAAAAAAGAGCATCATTGAGATGGTGCAAAAGGCTGGAGTACATGCTTTACTTTGGGAGTCCCTCACAGTGGAGTGACCCCTGAGCAACATGGGCTGTGTCCCGAAAAACCAACCAAACACACAAAAAGGACCTGAGGGGGAGAGAGCACAAGAGAGTACAGCAGGGCTTACCTTGCAGGTACCTGACTTGGTTCTTTTTTGGGGGGGGGGTCACACCCAGCAATGCTCAGGGGTTGCTCCTGGCTCTGTACTCAGGAATTACTCCTGTCAGTGCTTGGGGGATGGATGGGATGCCAGGGATCGAACCTGGGTTGGCCACATACAAGGCAAATGCCCTCCCTGCTGTATTATCGCTCTGGCCCCGCGGCTTGGATGAGATCCCTGGAATCTCATATTGTTCGCCAGCACTGCTAGGTAGTAAGTGGTTCCTGAGCTCAGAGCTAGCAGTAAGCCCTAAGCACAGATGGGTGCTGCCCAAAAATAAAAAGAAGGAGGGAGGGCAGGAAGAAAGGATGGAAGATGAACAGCTGACTCTCAATTATTTTCTTTGGCTGTACCAGGAATTGAACCCAGAGCCTCACAGATGTAGGGCATATCCTCTAGGACTGAGCCACAATCCCAACCCCTAAATATTATTTTTTTTTCTGGGCCACCCCCAGTGTTTCTCAGGGGTTCCTCCTGGCTCTGCACTCAGGAATTATTCCTGACGGTGCTCTGGGGACCATATGGGATGCTGGGAATCAAACCCGGTTCAGCCGCTTGCAAGGCAGACACCCTACCCGCTGTTCTATCACTGCAGTCCCCCAAATCCTTATTCTTAAGTCTCTTATATTCTAGCCGTGGGAGAAAGATAACAGGGAGGGGGGCTGAAGAGATAGTACAGCACGTTAGGGCACTTGCCTGGCATATCGCCCACCCAGGTTTGATTACTGGCACCCCATCTGGTCCCTTGAGTACTTCCAGGAGTAATTCCTGAGCACAGAGCTGGGAGTAAGTCCTGAGCATCCCTGAGTGTGACCCCAAAACAAACAATAGCAGTGAAGCCAGGGAGATGGCTGGAGCACCTTCTTTGCAGGCTGAAATCCTAGCTCCCCTCCCCAGCCTCTGGGAGCACGTCCTGAGCTGCATGCCTGAGTAGCAGACCCCCGGCCCCAGCACTACAAGGTATGTCCCATCCCCAAAGCCAAAACCAACAACCAACAACCAACAAACCAAATGAACCGGTTGCTTTGGGCAAATATCCTTGAGAGATTTTTTTAATTTTCTTTTCGGGCCAAACCCAGCAATGCTCCTCCTGGCTCTGCACTCAGGAATTACTCCTGGCGGTGCTCAGGGACCCTATGGGATGCCTGGGATTGAACCCGGGTCAGTCACAAGCAAGGGAAATGCTCTCCCCACTGTGCTATCCCTCTGTTCCCCCCCCCCCTTTTAAAATATATCCTTGAGGGGCTGGAGAGATAGCACAGCGGGTAGGGCGTTTGCCTTGCACGCAGCCGACCCAGGTTCGATTCCCAGAATCCCATATGGTCCCCTGAGCACCGCCAGGAGTGATTCCTGAGTGCAGAACCAGGAGTAACCCCTGTGCATCGCCGGGTGTGATCCAGAAAGCAAAAAAAAAAAAAAAAAAAAAAAAAGAAATCCTTGAGAGATTGGCATTCCAGTTGGCATTCCAGTAAAGACTGGCATTCCATCAAAGGAATGCCAAAGGGAGGTAAGCTACGTGGCAACCTGGACGCTCTTCCGTCACCCCTCAAAGGTTTTGCTGGGCAAGTCCATCAGACCCTGGACTGCCACGGGTTGTACCACTTCCTCCAGGGTACAGCCCACAAATGTTCCGTCCACTGGATCTACCCAGCACTAGAGGGACTGGGTGACTCAGGGCCTCTCCCGATTCAGGCTCTGATGGGGGAACATGCGGAGTGGCCCTTTGAGTCCCTGACACCCTCTTCCTGCTCCGCAGGGAACCGTATCCAAGCATTGACCAGTCTGGATTCCCAAAAGCTACAGAACCTGCAGACGCTTGAGCTCCGAGGGAACCAGCTGACCAGCACGCTGGGAATCAATCTTCCGAAGCTGAAGAACCTCTTCCTGGTAGTGTCCGGGAACTCCAGAGCTTCATCATTTGTGCTTTGGTGTTTTGTCTAAGCCCTGGCTCATGCAGTCAGGAATCACTCCTGGCAGTGCTCGGGGGACCCTATGGGATGCTGGGAATCGAACCTGGGTCGGCCATGTTGGCTGCATGCAAGGCAAATGCCTACCCGCTGTGCTATCACTCCAGTCCCGTGCTTTGGTGTTTTGTTGGGGGCCTTCAGTTGGGCTGATGGAGCCACTGCTAGCCTCACTCTCCCTGGTAGAGCGGATCTCATTGCCTGGTGGCTTGGGGGCCACCAAGGCTACACGTGGTGGTGCTTTGGGTGACCATGAGGTGCCAGCGATCCCGTTCAGGACCTCGTACAGCGTCGGCATGTCCTCTGCCACTTGAGCTGTTTCCCTGCCCTGTTACTTACTCAGCGCTTACTGGGTGCCACATGAGGTGGGGTTACAAAGTGGAACCGGGCTGGAGCGATAGCACAGCGGGTAGGGCATTTGCCTTGCACACAGCAGACCTGGGTTCAATTCCCAGCATCCCATAGGATCCCCTGAGCACCACCAGGAGTGATTCCTGAATACATGAGCCAGGAGGAACCCCTGTGCATCGCTGGGTGTGACCCAAAAAGAAAAAAAAAACCAAAGTGGAAACAGACAAGGGAGACACAGGGGTGATAATATAGCGGGGGTGGGGAGGGGAGGGTGTTTGCCTCGCCTGTGTCCACCCGGGTTCAATCCCCAGCATCCCATAGGGTCCCCTGAGCACCACCAGGAGTAATTCCTGAGAGCCAGGAAGAACACTTGAGTATTGCTGGGTGTGGCCCAGTGTCAAACAAAGGAACAGAGTCAAAATATGACATTGACTTTGGAGATTTGGCTCAATGGAACAGAGCATCTGCCTTGCGCATGTGGGTCTCTTAGTTTCATCCCTGGCTCTGTGTGGCTTTCATACTGCCACTGAATATTGGCCCTAGTGAACCCAGAGCAGTGCCCAAAGTGACCCCTATTAAAAAACAAATAATAACGTAATTCAGGGGCTGGAGAGAAAGAGCGCAGTGGGTAAGGTGCTTGCCCAAACCCAACCTAGGTTTGATCCCTGTTACCCTCTATGGTTTCCCAGCTCCACTAGGAAGGATGCCTGAGCTCCGAGCCAGGATTAAGCCCTGAGCACTGCTGCATGTTGCCCATACCCACAAATCCTCACCCCCCCCAAAAAAAAAGAAAAATGAAAAAGAAGGCCAGGGTGATAGTACAACAGATAGGGAACTTGCCTTGCACCAGACAACCCAGGTTCAATTCCCAGCACTGTATATGGTATCCTGAGTCTGTCAGAAGTGATCCCTGGGGCTGGAGCAATAGCACAGCGGTAGGGCATTTGCCTTGCACGTGGCCGACCCAGGTTTGATTCCCAGCATCCCATATGGTCCCCTGAGCACCACCAGGAGTGATTCCTGAGTGCAAAGCCGGGACTAACCCTTGAGCATTGCCGGGTGTGACCCAAAAAAGAAAAAAAAAAAGAAGTGATCCCTGAGCACAGAGCTAGGAGTAAGCACCGGGCACCTTTAGGTGTGGCCCAAAAGTGAAAATAAAAAGTATAATACAAATCAATAAATTGTTTTTTTTTGGGGGGGGGGGAGGTGCTGGGGAGTGTTGGGGGCCACACCTGACAATGCTCAGGGGTTACTCCTGGCCCTGAACCCAAGAATTACTTCCCAGCGGTGCTTGGGGGACCATATGGAATGCTGGGGCTAGAACCTGGGTCAGTCGCTTTAGGCCATGATGGTGCTTGGGGTTGTTCTCAGCATGCTTGGGGGCCCATGCAGTTCTGGAGAAAGCATGTCCTCAGCCTATGGAGCTCTAAGTTCAGTTCTAGACTTGTGTGTGCGTGTGTGTGTGTGTGTGTGTGTGTGTGTGTGTGTGTGTGTGTTTAAGGTTGGGAGTGGGAAGATTGCACCACAGCCACCAGTGTTACTCCTGGCTCTTGCTTGGGCTTCATACCCAGCAGTGCTCCAGGTGTTGACACAGTGCCTTACCCCTGTCCTGACCCCCCGGCTTTGCACTCTCTCTGACTTTCCTTCCCCTCCCTTTCCTGACTCCTGATCCACCTGCTCTCCCTGGGGTTCTAGGCCCAAAACCAGCTGATAAAGGTGGAAGGCTTGGAGAACCTGAGCAACCTCACGACCTTGCATCTCCGAGACAACATGATCGAAACGCTGAACGGCTTCTCCAAGGAAATGAAGTCCCTGCAGTACATCAACCTGAGGTATGCACCCTCCGGGCCTCACCCCAATCCCTGATAAGAAGTAGCTGTGGACTGTGTTCCCCTGTCCTAGAAAATTGCCAGGTTTTCCCCCACCCCATCTCCCTCCTGCTCCCCACTTCCTCCTTTCTGCAGCCTCTCTCTGCAGTCTAGACCTAACTGCATCACCAGAACTCTCTTCATCTGAGGCTACAGAATCCTTACTCTCGCCATCGGCAAGTTATGCAGAATGTGCTGTATCAGGCCTTGTGTTTTTTTTTTTTTTTTTTTCAGGAATATGATTCCTTTTTAAAGGAATCAGATCCTTGCGCTTTTTTTTTTTTTCTTTTTTGCTTTTTGGGCCACACCCAGCGATACTCAGGGTTTACTCCTGGCTCTGCACTCAGGAATCACTCCTGGCAGTGCTCAGGAGACCATATGGGATGCTGGGGGTCAAACCTGGATCGGCCGCATGCAAGGCAAACACCCTGCCTGCTGTACTACTACTCTGGCCCGATCATTGTTTTTTTTGTTGTTGTTGGTTTGGTTTTAGTTTTGGGGTCACAGCCAGCGATGCTCAGGGTTTACTCCTGGCTCTGCACTCAGGAATCACTCCTGGCAGTGCTTGGGGGATCATACAGGATGCTGGGATTGAAGCCTGGTGGTCCTGTGTGCCTGACCCACTGTATGACCTCTCTGGCCCTGTGATGGTTCTTTTTTGAATGTGCTATTTGGGGGTCAAACTCAGGGCCCCATGTGTGCAAGCCAGCCATTCTCCCACTGAATCCATCCTTACCTGAACTGGTTGGGCCTCATTCTTTTTTTTTTTTCTTTTTGGATCACACCCAGCAATGCTCAGGGGTTATTCCTGGATCTGCACTCAGGAATTACTCCTGACTCCTGGCGGTGCTTGGGGGGGCATATGGGATAACGGGGGTCGAACCCAGGTTGGCCGTGTGCAAGGCAAACGCCCTACACGCCGTGCTATGGCTCCAGCCCCTGGGCCTCATTCTTTTTAGTTTGTTTATTTTGTTTTGTTTTGATCATACTGGTGGTGTTCAGGGCTTACTCCAGAATCAATCCTTACTTCACATTCAGTCCTGGCAGTGATCAATGGAACATACAGGGTGCTGGGGATTGAACCCCAGTTGGCCACATGCGAGGCAAGTGACTTTCCCACTATACTAAGTCTCTGGCCTCCAAATTGGTCCTTATTCCTAGGGACTTTTTTTGTTTGTTTTTCCTTTTTGGGGTCACACCCGGTGATGCACAGGGGTTACTCCTGGCTCTGCATTCAGGAATGACCCCGGGCGGTGCTCAGGGGGCCATATGGGATGCTGGGAATCGAACCCGGGTCGGCCGCATGCAAGGCAAACCCCCTACCCACTGTGCTATCTCTCCAGCCCCTATTCCTAGGGATTTATAATCTACAACAGCTCCTTTTCTTTACTAGTTTTTTCCCCAACCCACTTCCTTTCCCTCAATGCGGGGAATGTGTCTCCTGCATGTGAAACATGTGCTCTCGCACTGAGTCACATCCCTCCCTCCCCACTCTTTTCGTTCATTTATTTTGTTTATGCTTTTGGCTATGCCTGTGATCCTCAGGGCTTACTCCTGGCTCTGCACTCAGGAATCACTCCTGGCAGTGTTCGGGGGATCATAGGGGATGCCAGGAATTGAACCCAAGTTGTTCGTGTGCAAGGGAGCACCCTACCCACTGGACTACCTCTCATCCCTTAATATACTGATTTTGAGTTTGGGCTCACACGCTATAGTGGTGAGGGCTATTCCTTGCCCAGTTCTCAGGACACCATACATGATGGAGGGCATGGATTTGAACTGGGATCTCCCAGATGCAGACCATTTGCTCAACCTATTGTGTGCTCTCCCCAAGCTTGCTTCCTTCCTTCCTTCCTTCCTTCCTTCCTTCCTTCCTTCCTTCCTTTCTCCTTTCTTTCTGTAAGATTTATTTATTTATTGCTTTTTGGGTCACACCCCGGTGATGTTCAGGGGTTACCCCTGGCTCTGCACTCAGGAATTACTCCTGACAGTGCTCGGGGGACCATATGGGATGCCAGGGATCGAACCCAGGTTGGCTACATGCAAGGCAAACACCCTACCCGCTGTACTATTGCTCCGGCCCCCGAGAGATAGTACAGTGGTTAGGGTTTCTGCTTTGCATGTGATCAACTCATACGGTTGATCTCAGGTTCAATCCCTGGCAACGCATATGGTCCCCTGAGTCAGCCAGGAAAATCCCTGAGCACTTAGCCAGGAGTAGACCCTGAGACTACCGGATGTGACCTCCAAACAAAACGCCCAAACAAAACAAACAGCAAAAGACATGTAAGAAGGGACTGGAGTGATAGCACGGAGGGCAGGGCATTTGCCTTGCACATGGTCAACTTGGACTTGATCTCTGGCATCCCATATGGTCCCCAAGCACTGACAGGAGTGATTCCTGAGCACAGAACCAGGAGTAACCCCTGAGCATCTCTGGGCATGGCCCTAAAACCAAAACAAACAAACAAACAAACAAAAGATGTGAGGAAACTGCCTCCTCTGTCCCCAAGGCCCAGCCTCCAGGGGGCCAGTGGGAGGAGAACCTTCAAGGAGAGGGAGGTGAGTGCATTTTGAAGTCCCAGTTCCTGCCCCAGTAGGGTGTCAGGATGGCCGAGTGGTCTAAGGCGCCAGACTCAAGCTCAGCTTCCCCAGAGTCTTGGGGTCCCTCCTGGCCCATCTTCTTTGTCACATAGTTCTGGTAGGGCTTGGGGGGTGCTGTTTCCCTGATCATGCTCTAGACTAGGGTGCTGGGCCCTGCTTGGTAATTATTTTTTTTTCTTGTTGGGTTACATCTGGCGATGCACAGGGGTCACTCCTGGCTTTGCACTCAGGGATTACTCCTGGCGATGCTCAAGGAACCACAGGGGATGCTGGGAATCGAACCCAGGTCGGCCGTGTGCAAGGCAAACATCCTACCAACTGTGCTATCACTCCAGCCCCTTGGTGACTTTTTATTTTTGTTTGGGGGGGGGCCACACCTGGCAATGCTTAGGGATTACTCCTTGTTCTGTGCTCAGGGATCACTCCTGGGGGGACTTGAGGGAACCCCGCTTGGCTGTGTGCAAAGGCAAGTATCCTGCCCAGTAGACTATTGCTCTGGCCTCTCAATGACTGATAAAGGAGGATGGAGGGAGGGCGGGGATCTCACTGACTTTGGGGCTGTCTCTCGGGCCAAAGCTGTCAATTTTCTTCGAGGCACCCTAAGGTGTGCACCAGGTTCAACAGATCTGGTGCGAAACTGCAGAAGTGGGTCCCTTGTTAAAGCAGATAAGACAGGGGAGCCAGAGCAATAGTACAACAGGTAGGGCATTTGCCTTGCACGCAGCCCAGCTGGGGATGAATCGAGTTTGATCCACAGCATCCCACAGGGTCCCCTGAGCACCTGCACTGCACTGTCCTCCCATTGTTCATCGATTTGCTCGAGTGGGCCCAGTAATGTCTCCATCACGAGACTTGTTACGGTGTTTGGCATATTGAATACATCACGGTAGCTTGTCAGGCTTTGCCCCTGAGCACCACCACCAAAAAAAAAAGGCAGATAAGGCGGACACACTTAAAATTTTTTTTGGGTGGTCACACCGGCGATGCACAGGGGTTACTCCTGGCTCTGCACTGAGGAATTACCCCTGGTGGTCAGTGCTCAGAGGACCAATGGGATGCTGGGAATTGAACCTGAGATCGGCCGCGTGCAAGGCAAATGCCCTACCAGCTCTGCTATTGGTCCAGCCCTTGGACACATTTAAATTTGACCACATGAAGTCTGCAGGCAAGACTATGAAGATAATCAGCATTTGCCTAACAGGAGCAGAAGCTAGAGGCCTAACCCTGGGATTCTTCCTAGGCAGAGAAGGACACACGGCCCTTCCCCCTGCCTTATCCCAGCCCAGTGTAGATTCCAGTTCTCCACCCTAACGTCAGATCAGGTGTGACTGGCACAGAAACACTCCCTCCTTACCAGGGCAGTTTCCCCTGCTGCCCAGCTACCCCTGTGATACAGCTTGGCTGACCCAACGGGGCAAATAGGGGCTTGAGCGATAGCACAGCGGGTAGGGCGTTTGCCTTGCACGGGGCTGACGCGGGTTCGATTCCCAGCATCCCATATGGTCCCCCGAGCACCGCCAGGAGTAATTCCTGAATGCAGAGCCAGGAGTAACCCCTGAGCATCGCCGGGTGTGACCCAAAAAGCAAAAAAGAACAAAAACAAAGGGGGCAAATAGGACCCCACTGGTCATGGTCTGCGGCTGGAGCTATAATGCAGCGAGTAGGGCGCTTGCCCCGTCAGGTGGGCGTGGCTGGACAGCACAGGGCCGCCCCCAGAGCCCAGCAGGAGCGGTCCCCCGAGGGGCGCCTCCTGGTAGCTTGTTGGCACAACCCTGTCCTGGGGACCCCTCCGGACTGCACTCACAGGGGCAACATGGTCTCCGACCTGAGCGAGCTGGCCAAGCTCCGGGAGCTGCCCAAGCTGCGCGCCCTGGTACTGCTGGAGAACCCGTGTGCGGAGGAAAGCGAGTACCGCCAGGAGGCCCTGGTGCAGATGGCGAACCTCGAGCGCCTGGACAAGGACTTCTACGAGGAGGAGGAGCGGCTGGAGGCTGACGAGATCCGTCAGAGACTAAAGGAGGAGCCCGAGACGGAACAGGACATTGACCAGGAACACGAAACAGCATCCAACTAGCGGCGGGTCTCCTGTGGGGCCTCCCGAGGTACAGAGAACAGGGAGGCCAGAAGAGGAGGCTGAGGGGTTGGAGCAATAGCACAGCAGGAAGGGCGTTTGCCTTGCACCCGGAGGACCCGGGTTGGATTCCCAGCATCCCATATGGTCCCCCGAGTACCCCAGGAGTCATTCCTGAGTGCATGAGCCAGGAGGAACCCCTGTGCATCACCGGGTATGACGCCAAAAAAAAAAAAAAAAAAAAAAGGGCTGAAGTCCTGGCAGAGCCAGGGAAGAGAGAGATGGTCCAGAGGATTGAGGCACTTACTTGCTATTTGTTATTTGATTTGGGGTCACACCCAGCAGTGCTCAGGGGTTCCTCCTGGCTCTGCACTCAGGAATGACTCCCAGCAGTGCTGGGGGGACCGTATGGGATGCCCAGGATGGAACCCGGGTCCACAGCGTGCAATGCCAACGCCCTACGCATTGGCCTAGAGCTCTTCCTCGCCTTGCACGCAGGCTCCCCGCGGAGCTCCGTCCCCGGCATCCCATCTGGTCCCCGCAGGCCCGGCCAACTAACGGAGGGGGACGTGGGTGACGGAAAGATCAGACAGGACCAGCAGCTTCCAAGAACAGGACACGGAGGTGGTGGTGCTGGAGGGGGTGGATCGTGGGAGACGTCCAGGCCTTATTTCTGCCCTCCTCCTCCAGACCCTCCTCCTTAGACCCAGTGTCGGGGGTCGCACAGGTGTGTCCTCATCCGGAGACAGAGGAGATGCCCTGCTCGCCCCTGACCCGGGGCTCCCCGCGGGCCTGTGATCCCTCCACCCCCCTGGCTGCGCGCTGGGCAGGTCGGCGCGGTGGGCGCAGGGGGAGCCTGGCGCGGACACGCGCGGGAGGGCCCGGCCAACCTGGGGTGGGGGAATAAAGCGTCATTTTGCTACTCTGGCGTCTCGCGGGCCTGCTGAGCCGTCAGCCGTGGGCGTCGTCCTCGGTGGGCGGCCGCGCGTGTCGGTGGGCAGCGGAGCGGCGCGCGGCCGCCCGGGTGGTGCCCCCCCCAACCCCCGCAGCCCAGACCTTCGCGCCCCCCCCTCCTCCACCCCCACCCACCCGCGCTCCTGCGTGCGCCTCGGCGGCTCCTGACTCATCGGGGGCTCCGGGTCACATGCGCCCGCCCGGTCCTATCGGCGCCGCCCCCCGCCCGCCCCCCGCCCGCCGCCCGGGAGCCGCAGCCGCCGCCGCCGCCGCCGCCGCCGCCGCCGCTCCCGCCGCCCTCCGCGCCGCCGCCGCCGCCGCCGAGTCTGCAGCCGGGAGGTGAAGCCCCCCGGGCCCCCGCGCGCGCCCCTCGCCCCGGCCCCCCGCGCCGCGCACCTGCTCCGCCACCTGCGCCCCCTTCTCGGCGCTTCTGCCCGCGCCCCCTCCTCTCCGCACCTGTTTCTGACGGCGCCGCGCCCCGGCCCCTCCCCGCTATCCCGCCGGGGGTCTCCGGGGACCGCGCACGTCGTGCCGCGGCACCCCCGCGCCCACTCCCCCACATCGCCCCCGCTGCGCCCCGTCCCGGGGAGGGGGCCGAGGAGGAAGAGGAGGAGGAGGAGGAGGGTTTGGGGGTGGGGAAAGTTGGGCCCAGCCTGCAGCCGCTCCCCTCCCCTTATTCCTCCCCACGGCCACCCGGGGACCCTCTCCCCCGCCCCCCCACCTCTCTACTGTACATCCCTCGGGAAGGGGAGGGGCGCGCCCGGGAGAGAGTGGGTCCCCGAGCGGGGGGCTGGGCGGTTAAGTTTGGGTGGGATGGGGCTCTGGAGCGGCCCAGCTGCTCAGCATCCTCTTGGCTCCGCGGAGAAATCCAAGCCTGGCATCCATTCGACTCGGAGGGGGTCTGGGGGAACCCCGCCAGCCGCCGCGCTGCTGATGGGCCAGGGAACCCCCCGCGGCGCCCACCCGCTCCACTGCGGAGGCCTCACCCCTGTGCCTCCCCACTGCAGTGACCTCCCCCTTCCTCACTGCATTGACCTTCTCTCCCCGTGGGGGGGGGGAGGTCCCTTCTACTGCGGGCGGCTCCTCCCCACCCCCCACCCACTGCAGTAACCTTTTTCCCAGCCCGCCCACAGTCTGCAGCCCCCACCCCCCACCCCCAATCTGCGGCTCCCCCCTCTTCCCGGACCTGCTTAATCGTTCTCCTTCCTGGCTTTGCACCTAAGGAGATCCCCGCCATCATGTCCATCAAGAAGATCTGGGCCCGGGAGATCCTGGACTCCCGTGGGAACCCCACGGTGGAGGTGGATCTCCACACGGCCAAAGGTAACAAGAAGGGCTCCCCCCCACACACACACACACACATCACAGCACCCCATGATGCCTGGGCCAGGTCTGGGGTGTCATGGCATCCCTAGGGCCCACGGGGGTGCAAGGAGTCTGGGCTAGGCTCCGAAACCTGGATTGTGGGGGCTCGGTCCTTGTCCAGGGAAGGCAGGCAGGCAGGGCAGACTGTGTGTACACCTGTGTGTGTGTGTGTGTGTGTGTGTGTGTGTGTGTGTGTGCCTATGTGGGGATGCTAGTCAGGTTTTGGAGCTGGAAGACTGGAGGAAAATGGTCTCTGTGTTCCTCCACGTTCCTCCTCCAGGTCTCTTCCGGGCTGCAGTGCCCAGTGGAGCCTCCACGGGCATCTATGAGGCCCTGGAGCTACGGGATGGGGACAAACAGCGCTACCTGGGCAAAGGTGAGGCCCGCTCTGTGAGCACTGCCTTCTGCAGCTCCTCCCCCACGCCCGTGCCCTGGTCTAGAACCCTCCCCCTCTTCTCTCTGACTCTCCTCAGGCGTCCTGAAGGCTGTGGACCACATCAACAGCACCATCGCGCCGGCCCTCATCAGCTCGGTGAGACCCCAGCATCCAGGCGGGAGCCCTGGGTTGGGGGAGGAGGAGGGGGGGAGAAGGGGCAGCCCCCTGGAATCACACTGCTCCCTGGGGGAGCCCAGGGAGGGTGAAGACCCTTTAGAGTCCCCGGGGACCCCCACCCCGGAGTGGAGGTGAGGGGGTTGTTGCTGGCACGGGAAGCCAAGTGGACCTTGGCCGGATGTGAGCCTGTAACTGGAGACTCTGCCTTGGAGCCCAGTGGCCCCCTTGGGTCACGGAGGTCCTGCCCACCCACAGGGTATCTCCGTGGTGGAGCAGGAGAAGCTGGACAACCTGATGTTGGAGATGGACGGGACTGAGAACAAATGTAAGCGGGGTGGGGGGGACTGGATGGAGCGATAGCACAGCAGGGAGGGCGTTTGCCTTGTACACGGCCGACCTGGGTTCAATTCCCAGCATCCCATAGGGTCCCCCGAGCACCGCCAGGAGTAATTCCTGAGTACAGAGCCAGGAGTAGCCCCAGTGCATTGCCGGGTGTGACCCAAAAAGCAAAAATATATATATATATATAATATATATATATTAAAAAAGTGAGCGTGGGATGGGCTATTGGAGGCCTGAGCTTTGGGGCCTTCCTCAGGGCTGGGGAAACCTCTGGGAGGGGGACCCAGTGGGAAGGGCTGGCCAGCCCCTGAGGGAAGTGACCTCTGCCCCGCCTCAGTCCCTTGACCTGAGAATGGATGAGAAAGACGGCAGGCGGGGTGAGGGGGGCTGACATGGAGGAGTGGGTGCTAAGTGGGGAAGGAATATTTTGGTCCATCCTTCCTCTGTAACCCCCCTCCACAGCCAAGTTCGGGGCCAATGCCATCCTGGGGGTGTCCCTAGCCATATGTAAGGCGGGCGCGGCCCAGCGGGACTTGCCCCTGTATCGCCACATTGCTCAGCTGGCCGGGAACTCGGACCTCATCCTGCCGGTGCCGGTGAGAGGGCTGCCTGGAGGAGGTGGGCTGGGTGGGAGAGAGGGGAGGGGGCAGCTCCCAGGAATGGGCAGGGCAGGACACTGGACCTGGGAAGCCCCAACAACGGCGGGGTGTTTGGGATTGTGAGGGCAACACCCCCTCCTGTGTCCCACTGTCCCCCAGGCCTTCAACGTCATCAACGGAGGCTCGCACGCGGGGAACAAACTGGCCATGCAGGAGTTTATGATTCTCCCGGTGGGCGCCGAGAGCTTCCGGGATGCCATGCGGCTCGGCGCGGAGGTCTACCACACGCTGAAGGGGGTCATCAAAGACAAGTACGGCAAGGATGCCACCAACGTGGGAGACGAAGGCGGCTTCGCCCCCAACATCCTGGAGAACAGTGAAGGTGAGAGGCTGGAACCCCTCTGGCTCCGGCTCTCCCTCGCACCCCCGGGGCTTCCTTCCTTCTGGGGGCCACCCCCAAAGGTGCTCAGGGCTTATTCCTGGTTCTCTGTGCTCAGGGGACCACATACAATGCCAGGGGTTCAGACGGGGGTGCAAAACAAGTACCTTTACCTCTCTACGTTCTCTCCAGCCACTAAACTTCACCTTTAATGTTTTTTTTGTTTTTTTTTTTTGCGTGGGGAGTCGTCTCAGGGGCCACATCTGGTGATGCTCAGGGGTTCCTCCTGGCTCATGCACTCAGGAATCACTCCTGGTGGTGCTTGGGGGACCATATGCCATGCCAGGGATCAGACCTGCATCAAACACGTGCAATGCAAATGCCCTCCCTATTCTTACTTGATAGGAATAATAGCAGCAGCTAACTCAGAGGCCCGTGCTGAGGATTAAAAGAGATCGTAGCTGTGAAATACTTAGGTGATGTAGCCAATAAATGACAGCTATTTAAAAAACAAAAACAAAAATGAAACAAAAAACAACCAACTTGTGGCCAGAGCCATGGTATAGCAGGTAAGGAACTTGCCAGGCATGTGGGCGACCTGAGTTGATTCCTGGCACCACATACGGTCCCCTTGCCAGTCTTTTTTTTTTTTTAATTTTTTTATTCTTTTTTTTTTTTTTGCTTTTTTGCTTTTTTGAGTCACACCCGGCGATGCACAGGGATTCCTCCTGGCTCTGCACTCAGGAATCACTCCTGGCGGTGCTCAGGGGACCCTATGGGATGCTGGGAATCGAACCCTGGTCGGCCGCGTGCAAGGCAAACGCTCTACCTGCTGTGCTATCGCTCCAACGCCCCCCCAGTCTTGACCCCTGACCCCAGAGACAGGAGTCAGCCCTGAACACAGCTGGGTATGGCTCCCAAACCAAAACCAAACACAAAAAAACATTGAGGAGGTTGAAGAGATAGCGCGAAAGGTTGAGTGCTGGGCGAGAAGGATAGTCCAGCAGGGAGGGCATTTACCTTGCACGCAGCCATCCTGGGGTTCCAGGTGGTGCACCAAGCACCTCCAGAAGTAATTCTCGAGTGCAGAGCCAGGAGTAACCCTGAGCATCAGCAAGTACTACCCAAAAAGCAAAAAAGCAAAAAAAAAAAAAAAAAAAGGTTGCGTGCTTGTTCTACATGGGGGAGGCCCAGGTTTCATCCCTGGCAGGGGACGGTTCCCTAAGCACCGCCAGCAGCATCTCCTGAGTACAGAGCCAGGAGTAGCCCTTAAGCATCACTGGGTACAGCCCAAACCGAGCCAACAGCAACTGATTGGGCCCCTGGGAAGTAGCTCAAAGAGTTAGAGCACATGATGTGGGCGCCCTGGGTCCAATTGCCAACACCTCATGGCCTCTTAACCCAAGAAGCTGGAAGGGACTCCTGAGCACTGCTGAGAGGGGCCAGAAAGATAGAGCAGTGGGTAGGACACTTGCCTTGCAAGCTGCTGGCCTGGTTTCATTCTTTTTTTTTTTTTCTTTTTGGGTCACACCCGGCGATGCTCAGGGGTTACTCCTGGCTTTGCACTCAGGAATCACTCCTGGCGGTGCTCGGGGGACCATATGGGATGCTGGGAATCGAACCCGGGTCGGCCACGTGCAAGGCAAACGCCCTACCCGCTGTGCTGTCGCTCCAGCCCCTGGTTTCATTCTTGACACCCCTTATGGTCCCCTAAGCCTGCCAGGAGTGATCCCAGAGCATAGAGCAATAGTAAGCCCTGAGCAGAACAGTGCCAGGTGTGGCCCCCAAACAAACAAACGAAAAGAACAAAAAAAAGCAGTGGAAAAAAATTGCCACAATTGGGGTTGCAGTTATAGAACAGCAGGGCTTACCTTGCACACGGCTAACCAGGGTTTGACCCCCAGCATCCCATAGGGACCCCAAGCGCCACTGTCCTCCCGTTGTTCATCGATTTGCTTGAGCGGGCACCAGTAACGTCTCCATTGTGAGACTTGTTGTTACTGTTTTTGGCATATTGAATACGCACGGGGAGCTTGCCAGGCTCTGCCGTGCGGGTGGGCTGCTCTCGGTAGCTTGCCGGGCTCTCTGAGAGGGACGGAGGAATTGAACCCGGGTCGGCTGCATTCAAGGCAAATACCCTACCCACTGTGCTATGACTCCATGTCTATCCTGTGAAAATTATTGCAACTTCCTAATTTTTAGAAAAAGACATGTACAGCCCCGAGCATCACCAGGAGTCATTCCTGAGTGCAGAGTCAGGAAGAACCCTGAGCACTGCTGGGTGTTACCCCACCTCGCATCCGTCCCCCCCCCCCAAAAAAAATCACCAGGATGAAGAACTCTAGCTGGAATGGGGATGTGACTCAGCAGTTGGAGAGAAGCCTCGCATGAGGGAGCCCCAGGGTTCGGACCCCAGCACCGTTAAATGGCTATGAACAGGAGTCCATTCCTCTGCCTGCCCAGCCCCGGGATAACCCCAACCCGGGCCACACTTCCTCCCTCCCGCCAGCTGCTCTGCACCCCTCCCTCCCCATATCCCTCCTGGCCATTCTTCTTGCCACTAACCTGACCGTTGTCCCCAGCCCTGGAGCTGGTGAAGGAAGCCATCGACAAGGCGGGCTACACGGAGAAGATTGTCATTGGCATGGACGTCGCCGCCTCCGAGTTTTACCGCAACGGCAAATACGACTTGGACTTCAAGTCGCCCGCGGACCCTTCCCGATACATCAGTGGGGATCAGCTGGGAAGCCTTTACCAGGACTTTGTCAGGGACTATCCTGGTGAGAGCCAGGGGGGTGGGAGGCAGGACGGATTGGGTGGGGGCACACAGGACCCTGTGGAGGCATCTGGAATGGAGGGATGGTTCGGGTGCCTGGTGGAGGGGTCCAAGGAGCACCCGAGGCCCAGCAAGGAGGTCAGCGGCAGAGACTGGGGTTTGAGAGCACCTCTCTGTGCCGTCTGGGAGTCAGGGGCTCTGATGCTGCTGCCATCCTGGGGATGGTTCTGGAAGGAACGGGGTGGAGGGCAGGGGAGAAAGGGGTGGGGTTTGGCTGGAGCTATAGCACAGTGGGGAGGGCGTTTGCTTTGCACGTGGCTGACTCCGGTTCAATTCCCAGCACACCATGTGGTCCCCTGAGCACGCCAGGAGTAATTCCTGAGTGCATGAGCCAGGAGTAACCCCTGAACATCACCGGGTGTGACCCGAAAAGAAAAAAAAGGGGGGGGTGGGTTTCAGGCTGATAAAATGCTAGCTGCTGACAGAGGTGGAAGTGATGTGTGAAGAGGAGAGTGTTGAGTTGTTCTCTTCCTATTCTGTTTTTGTTGTGTGTTTCGGGACCACACCCAGCAGTGCTCAGGGCTTACTCCTGGCTCACTCCTGGCAAGGCCCTGGAGGCCATATGGAGTGCTGGGGATCGAACCCTGGGTTGGCCATGAGTCTGCCCACTCTGCTAGTGCTCAGGCCCTCCTCTCCCTCCTCTTCCAGAAGGCAAGAGATGTGGGGAGAGGAGAGAGGAGGGAGGGAGAGAGAGGAGGAAGAAGGGGAGAGGGAGGTGCTGGAACCATAGTATAGTGGGGAGGGCATTTGGCTTGTGCGCGAACAGGCATCCCATATGGTCCCCCCGAGCACCGCCAGGAGTAATTCCCGAGTGCATGAGCCAGGAATGACCCCTGAGCATCGCCGGGTGTGACCCAAAAAGCCACAAAAAAGAAAAAAGAAGGGGAGAGGGGGAGAGGAGAAAGATGGAAGAGAAGGGGAGCGAAGAGGGAGAAAGAGGAGGACGTGTAGCTCAAAGGAGTCACTGCAAGTACCAAAGCGGATGGCAGAGAGAACCAGCCAGCAGGGAGCACTTGCTTTGCATGCAGGAGACCTAGGAGCCCTGACATTGCAGGGTTCCCCAGGACTGACAGTGAGCCCCCAGTACTGAGCTGGGAATAGCCACACTAAGTATGGCCTTAGAACAAGAAAAACTTGGGGCTGGAGCGATAGCACAGCGGGGAGGGTGTTTGCCTTGCACCCGGCAGACCCGGGTTCAGTTCCCAGCATCCCATAGGGTCCCCCGAGCACCGCCAGGAGTAATTCCTGAGTGCAGAGCCAGGAGTAACCCCTGTGCATTGCCGGGTATGACCCAAAAAGAAAAAAAAAAAGAACAAAACAAAAGAGGACAGGGCAGGGGGCTGGAGAATGACAGCCGGGAGGGCACATGCTTTGCACGCAGTAGACCTGGGTTCCATTCCTGGCACTACACACGGCACCCCCCAAGCCAGCCAGGAGTGATCCCTTTGCAGAGTGGAGATCCTGAGTGCAGATCCCAGGAGTAAGCCCTGAGCATCTCTGAGTATGGCCCGCCACACACATACAGAGGCGAGGGGCTGGAGCGATAGCACAGCGGGGAGGGCGTTAGCCTTGCACGCGGCTGACCCGAGTTCGATTCCCAGCACCCCATGTGGTCCCCTGAGCACCACCAGGAATAATTCCTGAGTGCAAGATAGGAGCAACCCCTGCACAATGCAGCTAGATGGTGAGGAGGGTTCTAGGCTTTTGTTGTTGAATAGGCCACACCTGCCGCTGTTCAGAGGCCATTCCTGGCTCTGTGCATCCCTGGCAGTACACAGGGGACCCTAGGTGATTCCGGGGATCAAACTCTGGGGTCAGCGGTATGGAAGGGGAGCACCTTCCCCACTGTTCTCCAGCACATGTGTTCAAAAGGTCCCATGGAAAAATCAAACCCAGAATCAGGGTCCCGGAGGTATAATCATCGCTGGTGTTACAGGGTCTCTTGAGCACCACTGGGGTGGCTCCCATGCCCCCCCTCACAAGAAAAAACCCACCCGAATCAGTCAGGGCCAGGGAGTTAGCTCTGAGGGCTAGAGCACCGTCTAGCATGCAGAGCACCACGCCCCGTTCCTGGAGTTGCATGTGGTACCTGAGTATCACTGGGATGGCCCCAAGCTGGAGTCCCAGGGATCCCCAGCACTGCTTGGGTTTGAGCCAGCAGTTGGCCAAGTATCACTGCGGGTGGGCTCTGAAATTAAAAAAAAAATGCAGAAGGATCAGAGTACAGTGGGCAGGGTGCTTGCCTTCCACGCAGCCCACCCGGGTTAGGTTGGTCCCCCATATCCCATATGGTCCCCCAAGCACAGTCAGGGGGGATTTACTGAGCGCAGAGCCCAGTAAGCCCTGAGCACCACCGGATGTTGCTCAAGAAAATAGCATTATCTGTAGCACTGTCCTCCCATTGTTCATTGATTTGTTTGAGCGGGCCCAGTAACGTCTCCATTGTGAGACTTGTTGTTACTGTGTTTGGCATATCGAACACGCCATGGGGAGCTTGCCAGGCTTTACCGTGTGGGCGGGATACTCTCGGTAGCTTGCCAGGCTCTTCAAGAGGGATGAAGGAACTGAACCCGAAATGGCTGTGTACAACGCAAACGCCCTACCCGCGAAAAGAAAATAAATTTTAAAAAAATTGGGGGGTGGGAGGCAGGAGGCAGTCTGAGCAGACACAGTTGGCCATCTTGGACTTCCGTCCATCTGGGGGACCCAGGGGACGGGCGGTGCCTGGCGCCCAGGCCCAGAGATCGGCCTCATCCCAACTCTGCCCACAGTGGTCTCCATCGAGGACCCATTTGACCAGGATGACTGGGCTGCCTGGTCCAAGTTCACAGCCAACGTGGGGATCCAGATCGTGGGGGACGACCTGACCGTGACCAACCCCAAGAGGATCGAGCGGGCCGTGGAGGAGAAGGCCTGCAACTGTTTGCTGCTCAAGGTCAACCAGATTGGCTCGGTCACCGAAGCCATTCAAGCGTGAGTCCCTCCCTAGGCAGCCCCCGTTTCTCTAAGACACCCCCCACACACACACTTCTGCACACACACACACACGCACGCACGCACGCACGCGCAGTCGGAGCATCCCTCACAAGTGCTCAGGCCTGATCTCTCGATCCATGTCCAGACCAGAGGGGACCTGGAGGCGTCCCACCCATCTCCGTGCTGCCCCCACCAAGTCCACTTCCTCCTTCCCCTCCCCAGCAACTCCCCTGCAGATGTTTCTAGAACCTTCTCTTCACCTGGTGGATGTGGTCAGTGCTGAGGTGTTGTTGCAGGTGCAAGCTGGCACAGGAGAATGGCTGGGGTGTCATGGTGAGCCACCGCTCCGGGGAGACCGAGGACACCTTCATCGCTGACCTGGTGGTGGGGCTGTGCACCGGCCAGGTGGGTGCAGGGGGCCGGGCGCGCAGTGGGGTCCAGGCTGAGGTGGGACTGTCCTTCCCTGGTGGGGGTGGGGGTTGCTGGGGAAAGTTCAAGGGAAGACAAATCTCCCCTGGGGGCTGCGGGAAGGGTCAGCCCCTGAGCGCTGATGCCTGGGGTGTTTCAGATCAAGACTGGCGCCCCCTGCCGTTCGGAGCGTCTGGCAAAGTACAACCAGCTCATGAGGTGAGGGAGTCTGGGGTCTTGGAGGGTCGAGCCTTGGAGGGTGGGTGGTTGACCCCCGACCCCTCCCCAGGGACCAGGGGTGAGACAGCAGCAGATGGGAGGAGGTGTTTGTGTTTAGTTGTTTTTTTTTTTTTTTGGGGGGGTGTCACACCCGGCAATGTGCAAGGGTTACTCCTGGCTCATGCACTCAGGAATTACTCCTGGTGGTGCTTGGGGGACATTATGGGGATGCTGGGAATCGAACCCGGGTCAGCTGTGTGCAAGGCAAATGCCCTACCCGCTGTGCTATCGCTCCAGCCCGTTTAGTTGTTTTTGAAAGGTGGGAGTACCGGGGGGCCTCACCCACAGATGCCTCAAGGTCACTTGGCAAAGTCTGGGCATGCCCACCATGGGCAGGAGCCAGGAGCGGGTTGGGGGAGGCGGGGCGTCTCCAGGGAAGGGACAGGGGGTCCTCGTAGGTCCCCTGCCTTACTCGGGCTCCTGTCCCTCAGAATCGAAGAGGAGCTGGGAGATGAAGCACGCTTCGCGGGGCACAATTTCCGCAACCCCAGCGTGCTGTGACGCCCCTCCCGGCCTGGAGACTCGGGCCTCTCTGTCCTCCTCCTGGAAGACCCCCGTCCCCTTGCTCTGTGACTGCGCCCCAGACGCCCGGCTGCCCGACCCTACCTACCGCGCTGCCTCTTGGCTTGTCCGGCCCCTGCTCTCTCGTGCTCTCGCTGTGTCTGGGTCTCATCTCTCCTTCCTTCCTTCCTTTTTTTTTCTCTCCTCCAAAACTGGCCAGGGGGGGTGAGGGTCTGAGGCGGGAGTATGGGCAGGGGAGGGGTCATGTGGAGAGAGGAGGGGGTCCCAGCCATCGGCTTCCTGTCAGTTCCACGGATCCCCGTGCAGCTGTGATGGGTAGCTCGAGCCTGCTTGCTCAGAGGCTGATGGGATTTCACGCCTTCACTCCCTCATTCATTCGTTCATTTTCTCCATCCATCCTGTTAATGACTCATGATTTCCCAGAACTGTAGGGCCGCAAACTGGTGACATCGAGGGGACTGTCTCTATATTTCAGGTCACTGTAGGTCTGGAGAGGGCCTGGGGTGAGGGTTAGTGAAATGGGAACCAGGAACGAGCCTCCTGGATGTCAATTACGGTTGCACCACCGGCCTGGAAGCCTTGGGTGGGGGGTGGGGGTGGGCCCTGAGGTGGGGCTGTGCTCCGGGTGGGGGGCCACCCCCCCTACAAATTTCTCCCCCAGCCCTGGCTTCCTAATTCTTCCTCCAGCTGCACCAGAGCCGACTCTGCTCCCTGCCATGTTCCATCGCGGCCACCACCTCCGTGGCGTGGAATGAGCCCCATTAAAATCTGAATCCAGTGATTGTGTGTGAACGGTCTTACTGGAGGAGGGTGACAGTGCAGTGCCTGGACACGGAGGGCCGTGGAGAAGAGAGCTAGGAGGAAGACCAAGAGGGCAGAATTGCTGAGAGAGGGGCTGGAGTGATAGTACAGTAGGGAGGGCATTTGCCTTGCATGAGGCCGCCCCGGGTTGGATCCCCGGCATCCCATATGGTCCTCTGAGCACCGCCAGGAGTGATTCCTGAATGCAGAACCAGTAAGCATCTCTGGGTGTGAGCCAAAAGGCCAGAGAGAGGGAGCTGGAGTGATAGCACAGCGGGTAGGGTGTTTGCCTTGCACGCGGCCGACCCGGGTTCGATTCCCAGCATCCCATAGGGTCCCCCGAGCACTGCAGGAGTAATTCTTGAGTGCATGAGCCAGGATGCACCCTGTGCATCGCTGGGTGTGGCCCCAAAAGCAAAAAAAAAAAAAGCCAGAGAGAATTGGTGAGAGGATGCCATTGCCCCCCCCCAGCCCCCCAGTGGACAGCTGGCATTCACATGGTCCCACCCTTCTCAGCAGTCTGGCCCCAAGATCTAGGGAAACTAGTAGTTCTCCATGTAGGGCCCAGGAAATCCCCACAAATAGCCAAGGATGTGTGTGCCAAGAAATTTTGTTTTATTTATTTCATGTTTTGGACACACCTGGAAGGGCTTCCTCCTGGATTGACACTCAGGGATCACTCCTGGTGGCGCTGGGGGACCCTATGGGGTACCAGGGATCAGACTTAGGCCAGCTGCGTGCAAGGCAAGCATCTTACCGGCTGGACTAGCTCACCAGCACTTGTGCAAAAGGCGATCGAGACTCCCAGAAGGATTCAGTTGCTTTGGGGGTGAAACTCCGGGGTAGGGAATAGGCCCAGGATTCGATCTTCGGTATCACACACGCACACACCCAGGGGATAGACACTTCTGGACTGGCACCCAGTGTGGTTGGCACCCCTGCAGGATGGGGACCTGGGATGGAGGAACGTTCTACAGGAGTGCCAGAAACGGGTCTCCCGTAAGTTGGAGGGAGATTCAAGGGGCAGGAGAGGCCGTGGTGGAGAAGCTCCCTGGCATGTGGGAGGCACCGGCGCAGCAAAAACAAACAAATGGGAAACTCGGGGCCTGGAGAGGCCGAGAGGCCCTCGGGTGGGCTCCCAGACCCTGCTAGAATTCTGCTACTTCGGCGGGGCCCAGCGCTGCCAAGCCCGGGATGCCAGCGGCCCGCGGGGCCTGCAGGGGTTGTGGGGGGCGCTGGCCACTAGGGGGCGCCAAGGTTCCGCGGGGCCCCCGCTGGCCCCCACGGGGGGTGGGCTGGGAGGACCAAGGGTCCGGCCCTCCGTGGGCGTCCTGGTTTCTCCTCAATTCTGCTCTCAGCTGTCTGCGCCATCCTGCCCCGCTCTAGGGCTGGGGGGCGGGGAGGGGGCTCTGGCTCGGAGTGGGGGGGGGGGGCAGGCCTGTTTCTCCGCTTTCCGCCTTCCCGGGTTCCTGACACCCCAGCTCGCCCCAGTCCGCAGAGCGTCCTGCCCCGGGCCGGCCGCCGTCTCCTGGGCGCGCCTCCTGGGGGGCGTCCCGGGTGGCCCCGGAGCCCCCGCGTCACGCCGGCCCTAACCTGTGCCCTCACCTCCCTCTCCCGGGGCCTCGGCGCGCCCTCGGCTCCCAGGTACGGTCTCCGATGGGGTTACCGCCGCCCGCGGCTCGGGGCCCCTCGCTCCACGCTCCCTTTGTGCCGTTGCCTGGAGACCGGGGTGGGGGGGGTGGGGGGCTGGGGTGAGACTTGGAGGGGTGCGTCCGCCAGGGGCACCCTGGGGCTGGCCCGCAGGTAGGGGGAGGCAGGGGAAGGGGAGGCAGGGTGCAGCTGCCCCCCACCCGCACCGCTGAGCCCCGTTTTTTTTTTTTTTTATTCCCCCTCGCCCCTGTTGCTCCCCTAGGCTGGCTGCATTATTTTTTTTCAGGCTCAGGTTTTGCACCTTCCCCGGCCTGCGCCTTTGTGGTTTGAAAAAAAAAAAAAAGAGGGAGGGAGTGCAGCCTGCGAGGGAGTTGAGAAGGGCCTGGGCCCGGGCCCAGTGGGAGAGAGAACTGAGAAGCTGCGGGGAGGAAATGCAGGAGGGAGGCGGGAGGGGGGAGGAGTCTTGGAACAAAGTTGGGGGGTGGGGCGCTCCCAGGGCACTGTGGAAGGGAGTCCTGGTAGCTGGGGCGGGGGGGGTGGGGGAACTGGGCAGCGAGGAGGGGAGGGGGGGGACGCGGGGAGGTGGCTGCGGGTTTCGGAGGATGAGGAGGGCCGAGGAAGGCAGGGGGAGCGCGCGCCGAGCAACTCCCAGGCCCGAGGGGAGGCTTCATTCCTCGGCCCCGCGGACGCTCCCCGGTGCCTCTTCCCCTCCGCGCCCGCCGAGCTTTGGGCTATTTCTAGAACTTGGCTGAGCCCGGTCCAAGGAAATGGGAGCCCAAATCTGGGTTGCTCCCCAGCCAGCCTCCTTCCTTCCTTCCCAGAAGGCTGGTGGGAGTCTGACATTTGGGACCACCTCCGCCCCCCCCCCCCCGCCTCCACCCACCCTGGGCCCCGGCTGACCGGCCCCCCTCCCCGCCCCCACCTGCCCACTCCTCCCCAGCCCAACCAAGTGCGTCGCGCGCGGGTGGGAGGCGCCGGATCCAGACTCTCCAGAATCCAGCTCCAGCTCTTCCCGCGGCCCGGCCTGCCTCCCTCCTCCCCTGCTCCGGCCTTCCCCAATCTCGGCTGCCAAAAATCACCCCCGTGTCTCTCCCGTGTCCTTTGTCCTGGGGGATGGTTGCGGCTTGGTGCGGGGAGGGGGGGACCCGGAGCAGAGAGTCCCCAAGAGGAGCCTGGGGGGGGGCTCCCCCCAAGCCCCCGGTGGCGTTCTGGGGGGTGGGCTTGCAGGCGTGCGTGCTCGAGACAGACTGGGAGTGGCCGGGGGTCCCCAGAGCGAGCCCGGAGGGAGAACCTGCTGCTGCTGTCGGGCCCGGCGCCCCGTTCTGCAAGAGGGGGGCCAGGGGCTGGTCCCACGCCGAGACTCATCCCGCCCGCAGCCCCTGCAGGAGCCCAAGTAGTGCGCATCGGGGCTAGCTGGGGGCTTGAGGTTCGGTGGGCAGCGGGCCTGTCCGCGCCCAGACTGCACCCCCACCTTCGCGGTGCCCCCCAAGACCTGGCTGGTGTTACAGCCCATCTCACTCACCTTCATGCCCACCGCCCCCGTTCTATCTGCTCCGTTTTGTCTGCTCCACTGCGCTTGGCCCCCAGTTCTCCGGGACCCCACCCCGGCGCCCAGCCGTGCCCGCGCGCCCCAGGTCCCCCTAGACGTGGCGTGTCCCCCTAGAATGTGCATGTGGGCCCTTCCACCCCGTCTCTGAACTTCTCGCTGCAGCCCTCCCCATCACCCGGCCTTCTCAGCTTCCCCCCGGTCCCATCACCCCCAGACTCCTCGGGGTCAGCCCCAGCCCCCCCCCGTTTCCCTTTCTTCCCGCAGGACCCCAAACTTCCATCCCATTCTCAGCGACCGCCCCCAGCCCCGTCACACGCCCGCCGGGGCCTCTCCAGCTCCGCCCGCCCCGTGGAAAGGCACCGCGCGGCGCCCCTCGCTCCGGCCACAGCGCCCCCCGCCCCCCGCCGGGCGCCCCCAAACTTCGCCTCCAGCCTCGCCCTCCCGCCCGGCCGGCCCCTCCTACCGCGCCCGCTCCGGCGCCAGCCCGCGGGCTCCCCACATTCCGCCCCGGCCCCTCGGCCGCGGCCCGCGCGCGCGGCGCCGCCCCCGCCCGCCCGCCCGCCCGCCCGCCGCGCCCCTCCCCGGCGGCCGCCTCCCCTCCCGGCCCCTCGGCCGAGCCTCCCGCTCCCCCTCGCCGCCGCTCCCCCTTCCCCGCTTCCTCCCGCTCCCCTCCCCCTCGCGCCCTCCCTCGGCGGCCGCTTTCCTGTGCGAGTCGCCGGCCGCGCCGCGCCGCGCCGCCCCGCGTCGCCGGGCCTGGGCCGGAGCGAGTCGGGGGGCGCCGCGGGGAGCGCGGGGCGCGGGAGGGGCGCGATCGGGGGCCGGGAGGGGGGGATGGCGACCCTCCGGGGGGGCCGCGGCCGCCGGCGCCGCCGTCGCGGCGGCGACTGAAGCCGGGAGGAGGCGAGGGGGGCGGGGAGCGCGGCCGCCGCCCCCCGGAGGCGCCCGAGCCCCGCCGCCGCCCGGAGCCCGCCGCGCCGCCGCCTGCAGGTAAGCCCGGGCCCCGCGATCGGCCCGGCCCGGCCCGGCCCGGCCCGGCCCGGTCCCGTCCCGCGGCTCCCCGCCCCCACCCGCCTCCTCCATTTGTTATTTTCCCGAGCCGGCCCCCCTCCGCGGGCACCGCCGGGCCGGGGAGCGGGGGGCGCCCCGGGAGGGCTGGGGGCAGCCGCGGGGCGCCCCCCCGACGGAGCCGAGGGCCCCGGGACCCCCGAGCGGAACGCCGAGCCGGAGGGGAGGGTGGGCGGCGGGGAGGACGGGGTGGCGGCCAGGGGGCTCGGGGCGGCGGCGGCGAGGTGGGCCCCCGCGGGCCCGGAGCCGCCTGGGGGGCGCGGGCGGAGGGCGCTGGGGAAGGGGCGTGGTAGGGGGCGCGGGGGGCCGGAGCCGGCCCGCGGGCCTCGGGGTGCCGGGGGGGAGGCCTGCCTTTGTGCCTCGCTCTTCGCCTGCGCCCCCCACCCCACCCCCGGCCGTGCCTCCGCCGACTTACTTGCAGGAGGGGGCGTGCAGGGGGCCCGGGTGTCGGCCCTCCCGAAACTGGCGGGGCCCAGGGAGAGTTGGGGAGAAAGGGCTTCCGGGAGGGTGGCCGCGGCCCCGAGAATCGGGCGACCCGGCCGGCCCTCCAACTAGTTGGGCCGCGGGCGCCCCTGCACCCCGGGCCGGGGAGGGGCGCCCCGGCCCCTTTGTGCCCGGCCCGCTCCCTCCTGGGGTCTGGGGCTCCCCTTCCGGGGGCCGCCTCGGGAGGCCCGGAGCTGCTCTGGCCGCTGGAGGGGGAGTGGCTGGCAGGTGGGCCCCCCGGGGATGGGCTCTGGGGGTGCCGGGCTGCCTCTGCGTTGCCATGGTGATGACCCGGCGGGATGGCCACTACTAGGTGTGTGTGCTGGGGGGTGCGGAGTCGTGCCGGGACTGCGGTCTCCGGCGATGCCCTTGGCACCGCGGGCCCGGTTCGGGTTGGCGAGAGCTCCCGAGGGGGGTCCAGCCCAGTCGCCGGGTCGACTTGTTACTCCCGGGTCCGAGGTGTTTCTGGGGCCCCGCCCCCCTGCCCCCCGGGGCCGGTGGGCGGGGGCGCTCCAGGTCTAATGATACCATCTTTTGGCTCATCTTTCTCGAGACTCGGCTTCCCTTGTTATTAGGGACTTTCGGCCCACAGTCCTTTGCTTTTGCTCCTTGGCTCAGGCCTCCCATTTTCTCCGATTTGACTCACCCTTCCCAAGCCTCAGCCTCTTTCCCAGGCTACCCCCACCGTGACCTCCGCCCCTGAGCTAACCTCTGACCTTCAATCCTCCCGACTTCCTAGTCCTCCAAGCCCATCCCGGGAGAGGGCGAGTGGTTTCCCCTCCTACACCTCCCTCCCGCCCCCAACCCACCGAAGGCTGTGGAACAGCCTGGTGAGATGGAAATACCCCGGGGGTCTCCTGACTGTACCTCTGTGACCTTGGCCAAGTCACTTCTCTTTTTCTTTAAGCCTCCGTGTCATTGTAAGGCCGGAGGGGTCCGATAGGATAGGATGGGATGGCCTGGAAGGTCCCTTCCGGCAACCCGAGGCCCGACTTAGGCCCGGGATCTGCCTGGTCCTTATCTTCCAGCTAAGCTGCTCTTATCTCATCCCTTTGGATGGTGGGTGAGTCTGGAACGGGGTGGGGGGCTGGGATCCTGAGAGGCGTCCGGCATGCCCCGGGCCTTGATTGCGTCCCCTCTGATGTCCTTTGGAGATTTCTCCCTTCCTTCCTTAGGGAGACTCTTTACCTATTTCTCACTCTTTTGGGGCCCCATCCGTTGGTGCCCAGGGCTTATTCCTGACTCTGCGTTCAAGGACCACTCCTTGATAGGCAGGGCTTGGGGGAACCATACTTGGTGCCTGGGATCAAACCCAAGTCGGCCACGTGCAAGGCAGGTGCCCTACATGCTGTCGTACAATGATCGCTCTGGCCCGGAATTCTCAGTTTCACCTTCTCTGTTTATTTTTTTGTGTCCCTAAGGCAATGATGGTGAAGGGACTGGTGTGAGGTGGGATTCGGAGTGTTCTAGAAAGAGGAAAGCCAGTGCTTGGCAACCCGGGAGAGATGGAGGGCGGCGTACCTCTGTGGGTGCTAAAACCTGCCCGGGCTCAGAAACATATAAAACCCCACCCAAATTCCTTCACCCCCACTGCCGCTCCTTATCCCCAGATCACCTACCCTTGCATGAATGCAGTTCCCTTCTAGGCAAGCCTCTCCCTGCTAATTTTATCAGATTTCAGCTGATTTAATGGGGGTGGGGGTGGGGCCCCCAGGCCCGGCCCTGTTCTTCAGGCACTTTGCTGATGGGGAGTTGGGTGGGCACCCTGAGGTGGGAGGCAGAGACCCCTCACCAAATCATCTGCGTGGTGATCTCCTTTGGTTGTGTTGGATTTTGCTCTCTGGATTTTTTTGGGGGGGGGGGACGTGAGGGGTGGTTGTGGTGGTAAGACTTAAACAGTCAACAAGGGGTGTTAGTTGTGGCTGAAGGGAGGCTATTGGTTGAAGGACCTGGCCCCGTCCCCCCGACCCCCCATTCTGGGGCTCTCTGGGGCTCTAGAGAGCCCAGGTCACCCCTCACTGCCTTACCTAGGCAGGGGGCAGGGAGGTGAGTGCCAAGTACTGACTCTGGGAGGGAAGGGCCACCTCACTGCCAGATGTGTCCAGCCTCCCAACAGGAGGCCACTATGCACCTTGTTAGGGACGTTTGTGAGTTTCTTTTTTGTGTGTGTTTTGGGCCACACCTATAGGTGGTGCTCAGGGATCACTCCTGGCAGGGGGGCTCAGGGAACCAGATGGGGGGTGCTGAGTTGGCCGCATGCAAGGCAAGTGCCCTGCTTGCTGTACTACTGCTGGGCTCTGAGGTTCATGAGTTTAGAGGGCCAAGAACAGAGCTTGCAGGTAATGACGGCCCTGGAGGGGAGGGAGGAAGCAGACAGCTTTTTGTTCTCCAAAGGTGTTCTGGTGGGTTCTAGCGGAGAGGTGCATGTGCTCTGTAGGCAGGAAGTAGGCTGTGAGGAGGAGAGTGGGCTCGTGGGGGTACAGATCTGTGCGCGTGTGCTCCCCAGTTAGAGAAGACTCCCCTTTGGGGGGTTGCCACACTTGGCAGTGCTCAGAGCTCTCAGGGATCACTTTTGGCAGGGCTCACAGGACCAGCTGGGATGCTGGGGATCCGCCCCAGGTCAGCCGCATGCAAGGCAAGCGCCCTACCCGCTGTGCCATCTCTTGGACCCCAAGAGGGCCCCTTCTTTTTGTTTCTAGAACCTTATCTGGCGGTGCTCAGGTAACCAGGCTGCGTGCGGGGCCTGTGATGTCTCTGGCCCTCGAGAAGGCACTTTCTGAGGTTCTCAGGTGGACACCGGCTTGTACACTTGAACCTGGGTTCAGCAAGGGTCTGCACTTTGGTTGTCCTGGGCTACTACTTCCGCCCAGGGCCCAGGGCCCAGGGGTGGCGCCTGTCTCAGCCCTGAGCTCTCTCCCCAGCCCCCAGGGCTGTAGAATGGGGCATTCTTCTTCCACCTCCTGCTGTGAAAAAAGATTCTTTTCATATCTCTGGGACCAATCAGGCCTTCTGAGAACTCTCCCCATCAGCTTCTGATGGTCTAGCCCAGTTGGGGCGGCATGTGGGCTTGGAGGGGCTGTGCAGGCTTGATGCTGGTTCTGTTCTTCAGGTCCTTGCCCTGCACTGGGCACGTGAAGTGGGTAGAGCAAGTTACCACTGCAATCTTGTGGGCCTCAGTCTCTTCCCTGAGATGATAAGGCTCATTAAGATTACCTGTGTGTCGAGGTTGGTGTGATAGTACAGCAGGTAGGGTGCTTGCCTTGCCCGTGGCTGACCTGGGTTCGATCCCCAGCACCCCAGAGGGTTCCCTGAACCCACAATGAGTGATCCCTGAGTCGCAGCGCCAGGAGTCAGCCCTGAGCACTGCCTGTGGTGCCCCCCAAAACAGCGAGGACAAAACACAAAACATCCCCCTTTCGTTTCCGGGCTGGGGGCAAATGCCGAATGCAGTTGTTGAAGTCAGAGCTTGCTCCTATCCAGGGATGCCAGCTCCCATTTGGTACCTGAGTTGCGTGTCTTTGTGCGGCTTGCTAAGGTGCTGGTATTTCTGCACGCATGCGCACATATTCCCCGAAGAGCACCAGGGGAAAACAGTGTGAGTGCCGGCCTGGCTCGGGGCTCCCCAGGGAGAACGTGGCAGAGCCAGAGGCAGCGCTGGGGGCCAACCCAAGGTGTCTGCGCTTCAGGCCAGGGGTGGTCTTTTCCCTTGTGTGCCCCACCCCCACCCCTCTGCCAGAGTCCCCTTCACCAACTTGGGATGCCCGATGTGCTTCGCCCCACAGGCTTCACCCACACCTTGGCTGCAAGTTCCCAGGGCCCAGCGGGAACCTGCTGGCACCTTCGTCCCCACTTCCCAGGCCGCCGCTGGGCGGGGATTGGGGTGAAGCAGAGAACTTTCTGGATTCAGCTGCCCAGGCAGAGGAGAATGGGGTCTCCACAGCCTGAAGAATGAAGACGCGACAGAATAAAGACTCAGTGAGTAGCAGGGCCCAGGAGATGGCGGGCGAAGGGGCCCCCAGAGCTCGGCCCTGGCGGACAGCCTCCTCCAGCTGCTCTGCCTTCTCCCCAGATGTCGATGAGGAGTGGACGGAAGAAAGAGGCCCCCGGGCCCCGGGAAGAACTGAGATCGAGGGGCCGGGCCTCCCCCGGAGGGGTCAGCACGTCCAGCAGCGATGGCAAAGCTGAGAAGTCTAGGCAGACAGCCAAGGTGCTCCTCCCGGGGGGCCGCGCGGGGGCCAGGGGCGCGGGTGGTGTGCAGCGGAGACTTCCTGTCTGGCCTCCGCTGACGGTGCAGGCCCGAGGCTGGACTCTTCGCTTTCCTCCCACAGAAGGCCCGAGTAGAAGAGGCCTCTGCCCCAAAGGCCAGCAAGCAGGGCCGGAGCGAAGAGATCTCAGAGAGCGAGAGTGAAGAGACCAGCGCCCCCAAAAAGACCAAGACCGAGGTGGGAAACCCTTGCTCCCCCCCCCACTTTTCTGACCATTGTGGCCGCCTCTCACCAGGCTCTGCAGGGAAGGGCAGAGGAAACTCACTGGCAGGGTGGTCGGGGAAGGCTCCCCTCTCCTTCCTGGGTCTTGATCTTCCCGGAGGGATTGGGAGGAGGGTCGGGGGTGTGTGTGTGGGGTGTGGATGCCTGTAAGTCAGAAGGAACCCGCAGGAGGGGCTTCCTGCAGGTTCTCTGGCCATGGAGTCCCAGGCTCAGAGAAAGTGAGAGGCGGGTGGCCGGGGCAGGGGGCTGGACACGAGCTCCGGGGAGCAGCTGAGGACGTGCCCCTCCCCCCCCTTGGATCCAGGTGCCGCGAGGGGGAAGTGAGGCCCGACCCCCGGGGGCGCAGAAAGGCAAAGGGGAAATGGCCCTGCCTCTTCTGCAGCAGGAGCTCCCCCGGCCTCAGTCTCCCTCGGACCTGGACAGCCTGGACGGGCGGAGCCTCAACGACGATGGCAGCAGCGACCCTCGCGACATCGACCAGGACAACCGCAGCACGTCCCCCAGCATCTACAGCCCCGGCAGCGTGGAGAACGACTCCGACTCCTCCTCGGGCCTGTCCCAGGGCCCCCGCGCGCCCCTACCACCCGCCGCCGCTCTTCCCGCCCTCCCCGCCGCCGCCCGCCGCCGCCGACGGCACCCCCCGGGGACCCCCGGAGCCCGGCTTCGAGCCGCACCCGGCCGTGACGACCCCCGGCTACCACGCGCCCCTGGAGCCGCCCCCCGCCCGCCTGTTCCAGGCGCCCCCAGGGGCCCCGGCCCCGCACCCGCAGCTCTACCCCGGGGGCGCGGGGGGCGTCCTGTCCGGAGCCCCCCTGGGGCCCAAGGCCGGCGCGGGGGCCGCCTCCTCCGTGGGGGGCCCGAGTGGGGGCAAGCAGCACCCACCGCCCACCACGCCCATCTCCATCCCCAGCTCCGGGGCGGGCGGCGCCCTCGCGGCCAAGCCCCCCCACGCGGCGGCGGGCGGCGGTCCCCTGCCCTCGGCGGCCCCGCCGGCCCCCTTCCCCCACGTGGCCCCCAACCTGCCGCCCCCCGCCAGCCCTGCGACCCCTCAACAACGCCTCGGCGTCTCCCCCGGGCTTGGGCGCCCAGCCGCTGCCGGGGCCAGGGCCGGGGCACCTGCCCTCGCCCCACGGCCTGGCGCAGGGCATGGGCGGACTGCCTCCGGGCCCCGACAAGGGGCCCACCCTGGCCCCCTCCCCGCACCCGCTGCCCCCGACCTCCTCGGCCGCGGCGCCCCCCATGCGGTACCCGTACTCGGCCCCCAGCAGTAGCTCGGCGGCAGCTTCCTCCAGCTCCTCTTCATCCTCTTCCTCCTCCTCCTCTTCCTCCGCCGCCGCGGCCTCCTCGTCCGCCCCCTCCTCGGCCTCCCAGTACCCGGCGTCCCAGGCGCTGCCCAGTTACCCCCACTCCTTCCCGCCCCCCGCCGGCCTCTCGGTCTCCAACCAGCCCCCCAAGTACACGCAGCCCTCCCTCCCCGCCCAGGCCGTGTGGAGCCAGGGACCCCCGCCCCCGCCCCCCTACGGCCGCCTCCTGGCCAACAGCAGCGCCCACCCGGGCCCCTTCCCGCCCAACGCCGGGGGCCAGGCCGCGGGCCACCCGCCCGCCCCGGCCCATCACCATCACCACCAGCAACAGCCGCCCGCGCCGCCGGCCCCGCCGCCCCCGCCGCCGCCGCCCGCGCCGCAGCATCACGGCGGCTCGGGCCCCGCCGCGCCCGGGCCCTACCCGCACCCCCTGGAGGGCGGCGCCGGGCACCACGCGCACCCCTACGCCATGTCCCCGTCCCTGGGCTCCCTGCGGCCCTACCCGCCCGGCCCCGCGCACCTGCCCCCGCCGCACGGCCAGGCGCCCTACAACAGCCCGGCGGGCCCCGGCGCGCCCCCCGCGTCCGCATCCTCCTCCTCCTCCTCGTCCTCCTCCTCCAGCGCCGCCTCGCAAGGGCCCTACCCGTGCCCGCACCCGTCCTCCAGCCAGGGGCCCCCCGGGGCCCCCTACCCCTTCCCGCCGGGGCCGCCCGTCACCACCTCCTCGGCCACGCTCTCCACGGTCATCGCCACGGTGGCCTCGTCGCCGGCCGGCTACAAGACCGCCTCCCCCCCGGGACCCCCGCCCTACGGCAAAAGGGCCCCGTCCCCGGGGGCCTACAAGACCGCCACCCCGCCCGGGTACAAGCCCGGGTCGCCGCCCGCCTTCCGCACGGGGACCCCGCCGGGCTACCGGGGCGCCTCGCCGCCCGCGGCCCCCGGGACTTTCAAGCCGGGCTCGCCCACCGTGGGGCCGGGCCCGCTGCCCCCCGCGGGGCCCTCGGGGCTGCCCGCCCTGCCCCCGCCGCCGCCGCCCCCACCCAGCGCCCCGGCGCCCGGCCCGGCCCTCAACGCCGCGCAGATCAAGCAGGAGCCGGCCGAGGAGTACGAGGCCCCCGAGAGCCCCGCGCCCCCCGCGCGCAGCCCGTCGCCGCCGCCCAAGGTGGTGGACGTGCCCAGCCACGCCAGCCAGTCGGCCAGGTGAGCCGCCCCGGCGGGAGCGGGCTGCTGTTGGGGGTGGGGGGGTGCAAAGAGCTGGGATCGGGGCCGGGAGTGGACAGGGGGGCAGTGCGGGGGCTGCCGGGCGTCCCGGCGGTGCTTTTGCACGACGGCTCCCGGCCCGCGGGGGCGTGGGGGGGCGCGATCCTGAGCGCCTCGCTGTCCCCCCTGCGCGGCCCGCACAGGTTCAACAAGCACCTGGACCGCGGCTTCAACTCGTGCGCGCGCAGCGACCTGTACTTCGTGCCGCTCGAGGGCTCCAAGCTGGCCAAGAAGCGCGCCGACCTGGTGGAGAAGGTGCGGCGCGAGGCCGAGCAGCGCGCGCGCGAGGAGAAGGAGCGCGAGCGCGAGCGGGAGCGCGAGAAGGAGCGCGAGCGCGAGAAGGAGCGCGAGCTGGAGCGCAGCGTGGTGAGCGCGGCGGCCCGCGCGCCCCCTGGCGGCCCGGAGGAGGCGCGGCGGCCCTGGGGGCGGGGCGCGGGAGCGAGCCGGGGCCGGGCTGACCCTCCCCTGGACCCTACGCGGGAAAGGGAAGCGGGTGGCGGGGCTGGGGGAGCCCGGCGGTCCGAGCAAGTGATGCTGCGGGGGCCTGCGGCTGCCGGGACGCGCTCCCGGCTGACGGCGGCCTTTCTCCCCGTGTCCCGCAGAAGCTGGCCCAGGAGGGCCGCGCCCCCGTGGAGTGCCCCTCGCTCGGCCCCGTGCCCCATCGGCCCCCGTTTGAGCCGGGCAGCGCCGTGGCGACGGTGCCCCCGTACCTGGGGCCCGACACTCCGGCCCTGCGCACGCTGAGCGAATACGCGCGGCCCCACGTCATGTCTCCAAGCAATCGCAACCACCCTTTCTACGTGCCCCTGGGCGCAGTGGACCCGGGGCTCCTGGGCTACAACGTCCCGGCCCTGTACAGCAGCGACCCGGCGGCCCGGGAGCGGGAGCGCGAGGCCCGCGAGCGAGATCTCCGCGATCGCCTCAAGCCCGGCTTCGAGGTGAAGCCCAGCGAGCTGGAGCCGCTGCACGGGGTGCCGGGCCCGGGCCTGGACCCCTTCCCGCGCCACGGGGGCCTGGCGCTGCAGCCGGGGCCGCCCGGCCTGCACCCTTTCCCCTTCCACCCGAGCCTGGGGCCCTTGGAGAGAGAACGCCTGGCGCTGGCGGCCGGGCCAGCCCTGCGGCCTGACATGTCCTACGCGGAGCGGCTGGCCGCAGAGAGGCAGCACGCCGAGAGGGTGGCGGCCCTGGGCAATGACCCCCTGGCCCGGCTGCAGATGCTCAACGTGACCCCCCACCATCACCAGCACTCCCACATCCACTCCCACCTGCACCTCCACCAGCAGGACGCCATCCACGCAGGTGAGCCTGGCCCTGCCGCCCCACCCCACCCCGCCCCGCCCCTGCTCCTCCAGCTTGGACACCCTCTAGTCTGGCACGAACCGCTCCAGATCAATCTGCCTTCATCGCGTAGCCCATCAGGCCCCAGAGACCATCTCCCTTGACCCCCAGCCCTCTTCCGCCAGGCCCCGTTTCCCTGCTTGTCACTGTTTTCTTGCTTCTCTGGACTCACTGTCCCTTCTTGTTCCCCTCTTCTGAATCCTTTTTTTCTCTTTTTTGCTTTTGGGGTCACACCCGGCGATGCACAGGGGTTACTCCTCGCTCATGCACTCAGGAATTACCCCTGGCAGTGCTCAGGGGACCCTATGGGATGCTGGGAATCGAACCCGGGTGGGCAGCGTGCAAGGCAAACGCCCTCCCTCCTGTGCTATCACTCCAGCAACCCCTCTCCTGGATCCTTACCTGAGCTTGCTCTGTCTTTGCAGTCTGCTGCCTTTTTTTTTTTCCTTTTTGGGTCACACCCGGAGATGCACGGGGGTTCCTCCTGGCTCAGGCACTCAGAAATTACTCCTCGCAGTGCTTGGGGGACCCTATGGGATGCTGGGAATCGAACTTGGGTCTGCAGCGTGCAAGGCAAATGCCCCTCCCTGCTGCGCTGTCTCTCCAGCCCCTCTTTCCGCTTCTTTCCTCTAACTCAGACACCTGGCAGGCGTCGCCTCCCGCCCAGCCACAAGTCCCTTCTCGAATCTGGGTCTTGTCCTGTGCCCGCTGCTCACAGTTTGGAGCCCCTGAGCCCCAAATCTCCCTTCCCCCCCCCACCTGCCTTCCGGTGACACCCTCCTCCCCCTCCCCTCCAGCTTCTGCCTCGGTGCACCCTCTCATCGACCCCCTGGCCTCAGGGTCTCACCTTACCCGGATCCCGTACCCAGCCGGGACCCTCCCCAACCCTCTTCTTCCTCATCCTCTGCACGAGAACGAAGTTCTTCGTCACCAGCTCTTTGGTAAGGACGGAAGTGGACATCAGTGAGAAGGGGGGGAGGAGGGGAGGGGAGGTAGAGGACCCTAGGGACACCGGGAGAGGATGATGGAGTGAGATGGGCCAAGGGCCCAGGTTGGGCAAGGTGCAGCAGTCACCGACTCCCAGCAGCCCCCCCCCCCAGTGCTCCAGAGCACCGCGCCCTCTAAAGTCCATTTCCAGGGGGCGCGGGGTTGCCAGCTCGCCTTCAAGCGAGGGGCCCCTCCGCGCGGGCCCAGGTCAGTCAGTTGGTCGGTCCTGAGCCCCCACGGCCCTTCGTGCCCACAGCTGCTCCTTACCGGGACCTGCCAGCCTCGCTCTCGGCCCCGATGTCGGCCGCCCACCAGCTGCAGGCCATGCACGCGCAGTCGGCCGAGCTGCAGCGCCTGGCGCTGGAGCAGCAGCAGTGGCTGCATGCGCACCACCCGCTGCACAGCGTGCCGCTCCCCGCGCAGGAGGACTATTACAGGTAGGGGTCCGGGGACCCGCGGGCGGGGGGAGGGGCTGGGGAAGGGGGGGGTCACCTCTCTGCTCCACCTCCCCTCTCTCCCCAGCCACCTGAAGAAGGAGAGCGACAAGCCGCTGTAGAGCCTGCGTCCCTCGAGAGCGCCCGTGGCCCCTGCCCGCCACCCCGAGACAGAGACAGAGTCGAGGAGGGGGCGACGGAGGTGGGACGGCAGGAAGGGACAGCTGGCCGGGGCTGCTGCGGCCCGCGGAGACGGGGCGGAGGCGGGGGCGGGGGCAGGGAGCGCACAGTTATCTCGGACCAGGTCCCCCCACGCCCCCCGCTCCTTGTGCCCCCCTGCTTTCTTCCACCCTCGTGCCCGCCCACCCCAACCCCGGTTGCCGCCGCCGCCTCCTCCTCTCCCCCTCCACCCCGCCCGCCCCGTTGGTGTGATTATTTCATCTGTTAGATGTGGCTGTTTTGCGTAGCATCTTGTGCGCCCCCCGCCCGCCCCGGCCCCGGCCCCCGACGCCCGCCCCCGCCCCCCCTGTGTGCGCGCCCGCTGCGATGTATGCCCCTCGCCCCTCCCCCACATTAATAATTTATATATATAAATATCTATATGACGCTCTTTAAAAAAAAAAAACAAAAAACGACCCAAGCCAAACAAACAAAAAAAAAACATCTTCACGACCCCCCCGCCCAGGAAGATTGGCTGTGACTGTTTCTTTGCGGGCTAAGGGGGGTCGGGGTGGCTGGGAGGTTGCAGGGTGGGAAGGGGAACCTGGGCTCCTCCGGAAGTTTTTCCGCTAAAACCGTGGAGACTGGGCGGGGTTGGGAGGCAAGAGGGAAGGGCCGGGCCTTCTTCTGCACGTCCCGGGGGGTAGGGACCCTGCACACCTGCAGGGCTGGGGCCAGAATCGCTACAGGATCCTCCGCCCGGGTGCCCCCTCCCAAATGCCCTCTGGGAACCTTCATGCTGGAGGCCTGGCACCGCCCGATGTAGGAAACGACTCAGATTTGGGACTCGGGATTTTCCACTGCCACGCGCCACCAAGAGCCCCGGATCCTTTCCGCAGAATAGTTTGCGGACCGGTTAGGAAGCCGCGGTGCAGCCGTGAAAGGGATTAGAACCCTGGGATGATCTGACGAGCTAGGGGCGGCTCTGGGTGTCAATTTCAAAGGAACCGAAGGGAAACTCTAGAGCACCCCGCTGCGGACAACACTCCCCACTGCCTCTCCCGAGCTGGGACCGACCGAGGAGCTCCGGAGAGCGCCTTTCGTGCCTGCTGAAAGCAGCCAATCACGGTCTTCCTTCTTACCGGAGGGGTGGGAGCAGTTCCCCTTCGGCCAATCAGCACCGGTCTCATTTGCATAGCACTTCCTCTTTAACGTTCATAAACTTTACAAATGATGATTTCAGTCATTTATTCGAAATTCCATCAAACCCTCTGAAAGTTGGGGGCGTCCCTCGTCACTTAGACAACAGCAGGAGTTTAAAAGCCGTACCTCCGCGCTCGCCCTCACCAAGAGTGGAGTCTATGGATTTCCCGTGTTCTCCCCAGGCAGTGACTCCCTTAGTGTTACAGCTCTTTTAGAATTTGTCTAGCAGGCTTTCTGGTCTCTACCGGAAAGCCCCCTCCTAACGCACACGGTTCCTAACAATAGAGTCGCGCGGTCCGTAACGGACTTAGCTTAGGGACGTGCACCCGACCCTTCCTTTTCCCTCCCCTCCGTGCGCGCGCTGGGTCGGCCGCCTACTCCAGGCAGTTAACGCATCTGGGAGCGCGTCGTCTCGGGAGCTGGGGAGCCGGGGTTACGGCGAGGCGCTTCCGGCCGGGGCTGATGCAGCTTCCCTTCCGCCCCCGCCGGTCTGGCTGATCCTTTCTTCCTGAGCGTTGCTCGGGTGGCCCCCGCACGTGCGGTGCCGCCTTTGTCGCCCCCATGGCATCCGCCGCGGCCCCTCCTGCGGCCCTGAGCGCCGAGCAGGCTAAGGGTGAGGACGCGGTCCAGGCTCCGGGGTGGGCTTGGCGGGAGGAGGGCGCCCCGACGCTGGAGAAAGCAGAGATGGGGCTCGATTCCGCCGCGCAGGGACCCCCTCCCCGTCTCCCTCCGGGTGCAGTTCTTTTCCTCCTCGGCGGCGGGGGTGGGGCCGGAGGGGTGGAGGCGGTTGGTGGTGGGGAGACCGAGTCTCTCGGCTTCTCGGGGTGCCATCCACTAATTCCCTGCCCCTCTTGGCGCCGCTCGCCGGCCGTGCCCACCCCGGGACCCTCCGCGCCGTGCCCCTGGCGGCACAGTGGTCCTGGCCGAGGTGATCCAGGCGTTCTCCGCCCCGGAAAACGCCGTGCGCATGGACGAGGCCCGAGACAACGCGTGCAACGACATGGGCAAGATGCTGCAGTTCGTGCTGCCGGTGGCCACGCAGATCCAGCAGGAGGTCATCAAAGCGTACGGTTTCAGCTGCGACGGGGAAGGTGCGTCGGCTCCGGGCCGGGGCTGGGGGGCGCGGGGCGCTGGAGAGGGCGCTCAGGGGTGGGTGGGTGGGTGGGTGGGTTGGGCTGACGCGGCCTGTTGTGCCCCTTCCGGCCACAGGGTGGCAGTCACAGCCCGGCGCACCGTCGGCTCGCGGCGGGCCAAGCCCCGGGTCCCCGGGGGTCGTTCCCATTTCCAACGCCTTGTTAACCCGTTTTCGGGAGGGGAGGAAAGAGACCCTGATGGGAAAGCGCGCACGACCCCCTTTGGCCTCCCCCTTTGCAGTATCTGCCGACTCATGTTTGAGGGTGGGGCGTGCAGTTTCTGGATGAGGTCATGGGGGAATCTGGGGGGTGGGGTTTATGGGCTCCCTGGGGTGGGGGGGGCTCTGGCTGGCACCTAGACGTCTTGTGGGTGCTGAGCGCCGGGAGCGACAAGCGCTCCGCTTTGGGGACATTCTAAGTCACCGAATCCCGTGCAGTTGCTCTCGGGGTAGACCAGGAAGGGTTTGATCCCCACTCTCCCAGCGTCGTGGGTCGTGGGGCGCGCCCCGCCTGCACCCAGGTGTGTCCGAGGGACCTGGCCAGGCCTCCCGGGAGGGCCAGGAAGCTGCCCCGTGTGCCCTGGGGGTGCGGCGGGGGTGACGACGACGACGACGACGACGACGGCGGCGACGAGCCTCATCCCTCCCTTGCACCCCTGCAGGTGTCCTGAAGTTTGCCCGCCTGGTCAAGTCCTACGAAGCCCAGGACCCCGAGATCGCCAGCCTGTCGGGCAAGCTGAAGGCCCTGTTCCTGCCGCCCATGACGCTGCCGCCGCACGGGCCCGCGTCGGGGGGCAGCGTGGCCGCCTCCTGAAAACGCCGGCGCCGTCCCCCCACCCCAGCCCTGGAAGAGGAGCCGCCGCCGCCGCAGGGCCCGGGGATAATAAACGTGCCTGTGACTTAGCCTGCACCTCACTCTCGGGACTCCGTCGGCCGCCTCCCCTGGCACCAGCCCAGGGTTCTCGCCGCCGCCGCTGCCAGCCGGTGCCAGGCTGCCCTGGGGGGCGCTGGGCAGGGGGAGGGCCGTGCCGCTCCCCCCCCCACCCCGTGCGTGCGCGCGCGCGCGCGTGTGTGCGTGCGCGTGCGTGGGGGCAGCTGCCCAGGTGGCAGGTCCCCTGGCGTGCACCTTCCCGGGCTCTTTCCCGCCCTTCCCTTCCCTTCCCCACGTCGGTGGCAGCCCCGGGAGTCTAGGTGACTTCCTGCTCGGTCGCCCCCTCCCGCCCCGCTGCAGTGCCAGCCCGAGCCAGGTGGAGCTGCAGGTGGCGCCACCGCGGCCAAGGCGAGGCCACCGGGCCGGTGGGCGGTCTGAGGCCAGCCCCGCCCCACCTGTCCCTTTTCCGGGGATTTTTAGCCCAGGGGCCTGTCCCTGCTGGGCCATTGGCCCGGCAGGCCACAGCAAGGAAGAAGCATCAGAGTCTGGGCGCAGAAGGGTTTCTGGACTCGCTTTGGGTCCCCGCCTGGGCTCCCGGCCAGGTGGCCCCCGACCTGTGACCCCCTCAATCCCCTGGAGATGCTGGTCCCTGGGTAAGTCCCTGCCCCACCCGGGAGTCCCGAGTCCGGTTAGGTCGGGAGGGAAGGACATGATTCATTCAGGCTGACCGCTGACCAGGAGTTCCTGCATGTGCCGGGCCGGGAGCCTCAGACTGTGACATCCGAGCCCTCACCCTTTCCTCTGGCCCCAACCTCCCTGTGACTTCAGTCTCACCCCTGCGTGATCTCCCACCGCTTTGGGGCATCCCCACCCCACCCCACTGTCCCACTGTCTCTGGAGATAAACCCCGTCTCGCCCCTGAAATCGCCCCACCATTCCGCTCATACCCCTCCAGCCCGCCTCATTCATTCTGCGGCGTGTGGTGGGCGCTTTGCAGAGGGGGTGCAACACGGGTGAGCAGGTTGCTGCTGGCCGGACCCCCATGGAGCTTTGTTCTGGGGGGAGGTGGTGAACTGTACGGCTACCCGGAGAAAGGCTGATTCCATAAGGGGTCCCCGTGCGTGAAGCAGCTGGTGTGTGTGTCATGGGATGGGGGTACCAATGCCCTAGGCAGCTGCGGGGTCCAGGAAGAAGAGGAGGAGGAGGAAGATGAAGCACCAGCCCTGCTAGAGGAAGGGAAAGGCTGCTTGTGGGAGAGAACTGGGCGAGAGACAGGGGGGTGGAGGGTTGCAGTTTGGGGGTGAGGGACCCCATGTCTTGTTGGCTTGGCAGCTCACTTTATCCTTTTTGCTTTTCATAGTATTTTTTTTTCTTTTTGGGTCACACCCCATGATGCTCAGGGGTCATTCCTCAGGGGTCACTCAGGAATTACTCCTGGCGGTGCTGGGGGATGCTATGGGATGATGCTGGGAATCAAACCCGGGTCGGCCGCGTGCTAGGCAAATGCCCTACCCGCTGTACTATCTCTCTGGCCCAGTTTTTGTTTTTTTTGGCCACGCGCAGCAATGCTCCGGGTTGACTCTTGGTCCTGTGCTCAGGAGTCACTCTTGGTGGTGCTCAGGGGCCACCCCTTTGTGCCGCGGAGTCAAGCCGCTGCCTGATTTCTCTGGCCTCTCTTTTCACCTTGTTCTTTTTGTTTGTTGGGGGTACCCCTGGCTGTGGGGGTGCTGAGGGACTCTGAGGATGCCGGGGATTGGTCCAGAGCGCCCTCTGAGAGGCAGGGACTGTCACCGCTTGAGCTGTCTGCCCCCCTCTTCTTATCGCGCATGTGTGTGTGTGTGTGTGTTTGTGTGTGTGTGTGTGTTTGTGTGTGTGTGTGTGTTTGTGTGTGTGTGTGTGTGTGGAGGGAGTGTGTTCATGCCATACCCCAGCAGTGCTCAGGGCTCACTCTGGCTCTGTGGTCAGGGATCACTCCTAGTGGAGCTCTGGGGACCGTGTGGGGTGCTGGGGATTGAACTGGGGTTGGCCACGTGCAGGGCAAGCACCCCACCTGCTAAGCTCTTTCTCCCCCGCCACTGCGCCCCTAGTCTGCCCGTAGTCCCACACCCCCATGCCCCGTGCATATGTCCCCTCCCTGCAGTGCTCCTGGAATAGGAGCTTTTCTACCTGGTAGCTGACAAGACCTTCCGTGGTCCCTCTCCAGCCTATGCGGGCGGCAACAGGGGGTCCCTACTCAGGGCGGGCACCCTGCTGCCTTTGCAGAGACCTCCTCTAGGGGGCGCCGCCCCTCCGCCTTCAGGGGTGGGCTGTGCCCGTACTGCCCCAGGCAGGCCCCGCAGAAACCCTCTCTCGCTCTGCAGAAGGCCTTGGTCAGCTGCCTCCTGCTCCTGGCTCGTGACCTTGAACATGACAGAACTTCTCTGAGCTTTAGTTTTTGTTTCTGAAATTCGCCTAAGAAGACCTACTGAGAGGAGACAGCACAGCGGGTGTTTGCCTTGCATGTGGCCGGCTCTGGATGTTCGATCCTCGACATCCCAGAGGGCGCCCCGAGCCCCACCGGGAGTGGTCCCTAAGCCCAGAGCTCTGAGCACTGAGCCCTGAGCACAGCTGGGGGGCCACCCAACCCTCCCCCCACCCAGTAAGTAGCACTTCAGAAGTTGAATCATGTAACATGGGTGTCGGGGCTAGCCTGCAGTTAAGGCTCATGCTTCCTTGCATCAAACCCCATTTTCCATCCCTGGCACCACATGGTTTCCTCGCATCGTCAGGTGCAGCCCTAGAGGCCTTTAAACACCTGTCCCCCTCCCCCCCACCACCGCTGGGAGTGCCTGAGAGATCCCAAATGGTACCACATCCTCAGCCTGCTTAGCCAGAGATCAGTTGGGGGGGGGAGGGGAGGGCCTGAGCGCTTTTGAGAAGCATGCCCCCCCATGCCCCCAAATGGCAGCAAAAAGATAGCACAGCAGGTCAGGCGCTTGCCTGGCCCGGGGCGGCCCCAACCCTGGCACCTTGTGAGGTCTGAGCCTGCCAGGAGTCAGCCCTGAGCACTGCCATCACTGTCACTGTCACTGTCCTCCGATATTGTTCATCGATTTGCTCGAGCGGGCACCAGTAACATCTCCATTGTGAGACTTGTTGTTACTGTGTTTGGTGTATTGAATACGTCACAGGGAGCTTGCCAGGCTTTGCCGTGTGGGCGAGATGACTCTCGGTAGCTAGCCGGGCTCTCCGAGAGGGGCGGAGGAATCAAACCCGGCTCAGCCGGGCTGGCTGCGCGCAAGGCAAACGCCCTACCGCTGTGCTATAGGGCGCTATAAACCAAAGCAAACCAAAAGTTGTTGGCATGGAGTAAAACGAACAGCCCATCCAATTCATCTTGTTTGGGGGTCACTCCCACAGGGGGGTCCCTGCCGTGCGTGTGCCCTTAGAGCCATCTCCTGGACTGCATGTTTGAGTCTTGCATAGGTGCTGGGGAATACGGTGATGCCATCGAGCCAGTGGGGACACTGAGGCACAAAGCCTTCTCTCCCCTGACGGCTCCTCCCACACCACACGATCTCCGCCAGCCTGTCTTCCTCCTCCCCAAATTTCTGTAATGAGCAGACACTGGCTTTTGTAATTCTGTGTTCTTGAGGCTTCCTTCCTCCCTCCCTTCCTTCCTTCCTTCCTTCCTTCCTTCCTTCCTTCCTTCCTTCCTTCCCTTCCTCCCTTCCTTCCTTCCCTTCCTCCTTCCTTCCTTCCTTCCCTTCCTCCTTCCTTCCTTCCTTCCTTCCTTCCTTCCTTCCTTCTTTCTTCTCCTTCCCTCCCTCCCTCCCTCCCTCCCTCCCTCCCTCCCTCCCTCCCTCCCTCCCTTCTTTCCTTCCTTCCTTCCTTCCTTCCTTCCTTCCTTCCTTCCTTCCTTCCCTCTTCCTGCCTGCCTACCTGGCTTTCCTTCCTTCCTCCTTCCTTCCTTCCTTCCTTCCTTCCTTCCTTCTTCTCCTTCCCTCCCTCCCTCCCTCCCTCCCTTCCTCCCTCCCTCCCTCCCTTCCTTCCTTCCTTCCTTCCTTCCTTCCTTCCTTCCTTCCTTCCCTCTTCCTGCCTGCCTGCCTACCTGGCTTTCCTTCCTTCCTTCCTTCCTTCCTTCCTTCCTTCCTTCCTTCCTTCTTTCCTTCCTTCCTTCTTTCTTCTCCTTCCCTCCCTCCCTCCCTTCCTCCCTCCCTCCCTCCCTCCCTCCCTTCTTTCCTTCCTTCCTTCCTTCCTTCCTTCCTTCCTTCCTTCCTTCCCTCTTCCTGCCTGCCTGCCTACCTGGCTTTCCTTCCTTCCTCCTTCCTTCCTTCCTTCCTTCCTTCCTTCCTTCCTTCCTTCCTTCCTTCCTTCTTTCTTCTCCTTCCCTCCCTCCCTCCCTTCCTCCCTCCCTCCCTTCTTTCCTTCCTTCCTTCCTTCCCTCCCTCCCTCCCAAAACAGGGAAACGGTTCCTACCTTGCAGGTAGAAGCCCAGATGGGATTGTGTGTCGGTGCTCTGTCCCCAATGGTCATCCCAAAGAAGAAGAGCTGGGGATGATTTATTACCGATTGAAGGGCAGCAAGCGACTCTCTTTTTGTTTTTGGTGCTCAGAGCTTCCTCGTGGCTCTGTGCTCAGGGATCAGTGCTGGCAGAGTTCAGGGAATCAGACCCCCTCTGGGAACAAACCCAGGTCAACTGAGTGCAAGGCTGTGCCCGATGACACTGTCCCTTATCTTAATGACTGCCTCTGGGCTGCACAGCCTTCAGACAAATTCCTGTCCCTTCCTTGGGCTTCAAGTTTCTGGGTGTCTTTTTTATTCCCCCCACTGAACGGGTTTAAACCTGGGAAATGAGTGTCAGGTATGGATGTGTGGTCAGGATGGTGAGGGTCATGTTGGGATTGATGGGAATGGCTGATGAGGGGGTGCTCTGTGTGTGTGTGTGTGTGTGTGTGTGTGTGTGTGTGTGTGTGTGTACCCGTGTGCACCTGAATCCACTTATTGTTTTTTTTTTCTGTTATTTGGACCACACCTGATGATGCTCAAGGGTACCTCCTGGTTCTGCACTCAGGAATCAATCCTGGCAGTGCTGAGGGGACCATAAGGGAGACTGGGGATTGAACCCAGGTTGGCCGCATGCAAAGCCAGCATCCTACCTTCTGTACGATCACTCTGGCCCCTGAATCCACCCATTTATATATGACAAGCAATGTGTGTGTGTGTGTGTGTGTGTGTGTGTGTGTGTGTGTGTGTGTGTGTGACCGCCAGGTTGTCTTTGTGCACCTAATGAGCTTCTGAAAGTTTTTCAGTTTGGGGCCCGAGAGATAGTTCTACTCTCAGTGCTTCTTGCAAATAACCAACCCTGGTTCGATCCCTGGCACCACATATGGTCTCTAGAGACCCACCAGGAGTGATCTCTGAGCATAGAACCAGGAGTAAGTCCTGAGCACCACTTATGTTGCCCAAAGACCAAAAAATAAGGTTTTGGGTTTTTTTGGTTTTTTTTTTTTTGGTTTGGGGGGCTATCCCTGGCAGTGCTCAGGGGCTACCCCTGGCTCAGAGCTGAAGTTGAGGTTTGTTGTAGCGGTGCTTGGGGGACCATGTTGTATCGGGGCGCTGAACTGGGGCTCCTGCAATGCCCTCCTTTGAGCCATGTCCGTGCTGAACTGTTGTGTAATATCACTCTGGGTGAGGCCTTGTACTAAGCTTTGAGGCTTTGCAGTGGCTTCGACCAAGGCCGTGATCAGGGCCAGCTGCAGAGACACGCTTCCCGACTCTGGCCCTGTAAGGAGTTCATGGACAGTTGAGGCTGTGAGGTTGGAAGGGTGGACAGTCAGTGTTGGACCATATAATCATCAGACGCAGAAGTTTCCTTGGGGGCAAAGTTAAGAGGCCCCCACTTTTTTGGGGGGGAGGGTAAGGAGAAATAGCTATCTGATATTTGCAAAAATGATCAAGGGGAGGGGCTGGAGCCATAGCACAGCCGATAGGGCATTTGCCTTGCATGAGGCTGACCCAGGTTCGATTCCCAGCATCCCATAGGGTCCCCCTAGCACCACCAGGAGTAATTCCTGAGTGCAAAGCCAGGAGTAACCCCTGAGCATCGGCGGGTGTGACCCAAAAAGCAAAAAAGGAAAGAAAGAAAATGATCCAGGGGGATGAGGCCATAGGCAGGGTGGAGCGGCTGCTTTGCATGTTTGAAATCCTGAGTGTTCCCGGCCACACCCTGTCCCCCAATGGAACGTGACAGACAGGCTTGGGGCCACACCTGGTGGCCTTGAGGGATGACTCCCTACAGGGTGCTGGGGGGGAATCTCCTGCCAGTGACTCAGCCTGGGGTTCCCACATGCAAAGCAGGTGCCTGGCCTGTTGAATTGTCTCTGGCCCAGGAAAAATACCCTTTGGCTGAGCACTTCCCTTATTCTCTGTTATTTCTTGTGTCTTTATTATTTGTCTCCCTTTGACTTCAGTGTCACTGCTGTGATCAGAGCTTCACGCAGCTGAGCTGCTCACACATTCTCAGCCAAGGCGCTCGCCCATGTCACACAGTCACACGTCAGGCCACTAACAGTCTGGATTCCTTTTGTGGTAGTGATTGCCGGGTATCACACTCTTTTTTTTTTTTTTTGCTTTTTGGGTCACACCTGCCAATGCACAGGGGTTACTCCTGGCTCTGCACTCAGGAATCACCTGTGGCGGTGCTCAGGGGATCATATGGGATGCTGGGAATCGAACCCGTGTTGGCCATGTGCAAGGCAAACGCCCTACCCGTTGTGCTATTGCTTCAGCCCCCACACTCTTTTTTTTTTAATTTTTTTTTTTATGAATTCACCTTGAGATATAGTAACAAAAATCTCATGTTTGAACTTTGATCATATGGTCATCCAACACCCATCCCTTCACCAGTGCACATTTTCCACCTCAAAATCCCCTAGACTCTCCCCCACCCCATTCCACACCTCCCCTTGCCTGTGCGGCAGACAGTTTGCAAAATACTCTTTCTCTACTTTAGTTACCTTTGATATTTCAAGACCAGTCGCACCACCCCCCATACCTGCCGAAAATGCACGGCTAGACAGTGTGGGTTTATTTATTTATTTATTTATTTATTTATTTTTGCTTTTTTGGGTCATACCCGGCGATGCACAGGGGTTACTTCTGGCTCTGCACTCAGGAGTTACTCCTGGCGGTGCTCAGGGGACCATATGGGATGCTGGGAATCGAACCCGGGTCGGCCGCGTGCAAGGCAAACGCCCTACCCGCTGTGCTCTCTCTCCAGCCCCTAGACAGTGTGTTTTGCATTGCTTGTTATGGATATAATATAATGTCGTGCGGCTTTGTAGAACTCTTGCAGAATTCGAAGGAATTCTCGCTCAAGGAATTTTAAGATTTTTAATAATTAAGGTCTAAAGAAATCGCTGCAGCAAGTTGCTGGGTGTGGACCACACTGTGCGTGCGTGTGTGTGTGTGTGTGTGTGTGTGTGTGTGTGTGTGTGTGTAAGGGTCATACCCAACTGTGCTCAGGACTTACTCCTGGCTCTGTGCTCAGAGATCGCTCCGCTGGCGGTGTGAAAGGCAAACACTTTACTCGCTGTCCTATCACTCCGGCCCTGGGTCACACTTTTAGTTGACATATGAGGAAGTGGCGGTTGTAGTGCTAACCAAGGGGTGGCTGTGGTTGTGTGTGGGGGGGGGTAGGTTTGCGTCACTTTTTGTGGCGTTTGCACACACCTGGCTCCTGAAACTCACCTGCGACAGCCACGACCAGAGCGGAGCTGCCTGACACACATCAGGTACCGATGGGACACAGGGATGGGGGATATTTTGTTTGTTTAGGTTTTCAGACCATACCAAGCAAGGCTCAGGGGTTACTCCTGCCTCTGTGCTCAGGGGGTCACTCCTGGCAAGGCTTGGGGGATCCTATGTGGTGCCAGGGATTGAACCTGGGTTGGCCTCACTCACTCAAGGGGAGTGCCTTAACCCCCATCTCGCTATCTCGCTAGCTTTTATTTAGTTTTGGTTTGGGGCCGCCCAGGCAGTGCTCGGGGGACCATGGGGTGGTAAGGGATCAAACTTGGGGCTCCAGCTTGCAAGCCGGGAGCTCTACTCTTCATTCTTTTTTTTCTTTGGTGTGTGTTTTGGGGACCACACCTGGAGGTGCTTAGTGGATACTCCTGTCTCTGCACTCAGGGATCACTCCTGGCCAACTCAGAGGACCATAGGAGGTGTTGGGGATAGAACCCAGGTCAGCCGCGTGCAAGGCAAACACTTTCCCAGCTATACTATCGCTCCAGTTCCTACTTTAAAAAAAAAAAATTAGGGCTGGAGCGATAACACAGCAGGGCGTTTGCCTTGCACGTGGCTGACCTGGGTTCGATTCCCAGCATCCCATATGGTCCCCCTGAGCACTGCCATGAGTGATTCCTGAGTGCAGAGCCAGGAGTAACCCCTATGCATTGCGCCAAGTGTGACTCAAAAAGCAAAAAAAAAATTTTTAATTGATTTATTTTTGTTTTTTTTTTTGGGGGGGGGTCACACGCAGCAATGCTCAGGGCTTCCTCCTGGCTGTGCTCTTAGGAATTGCTCCTGCCCATACTTGGGGGACCATATGGGGTCCTGGGGAATGCACGGTCAGCTGCGTGCAAGCAGTTACCCTACCCACTGTGCTATCGCTCTGGCCCCAACTCATCTCATTTTAATCTCATGAGCATCCTTGCCAGGCAGGTTTTTAGCCCCTGCACTGTTTCTCTGGGTCCTCTTATTGTCTTTTATTTGTATTTGTTTGTTTTTTGCTTTTTGGGTCACACCTGGCAATGCACAGGGTTTACTCCTGGCTCTGCACTCAGGAATTACTCCCGACAGTGCTCGGGGGACCATATGGGACGCTGGGAATCGAACCCGGGTCGGCTGCGTGCAAGGCAAACATCCTCCCCGCTGTGCTGTCTCTCCAACCCCTCTCTTTTATTTTTTTAACTGAGGTTCAGGGTATACACTAGAAGGAGCTTCAGTTGTATAGGTTGACAAATATCACACGTGCCCACCGGTATGACCCGCATCAAGTTGTAGCTTTACCAAAACCCAGAAGTTGCCTTCCAGAAGTTGTCACCTCTTGGCCAATTCAGATTTTGGGGGGGCATGAATGTGGAGCTCCAGTACTGTACTATAGCTCCAGTCCCTACTTTTTTTTTTTAAGAAATTTTAATTTATTTATTTTTGTTTTGACGAGTCACATGTGGCTATGCTCAGGGGTTTCTCCTGGCTCTGCACTTAGGAATTATTCCTGCCCATACTTGGGGGACCATATGGGGTGCTGGGGAATGAACCTGGGTTGGCTGTGTGCAAGCAAACACTCTCCCTTCTGTACTATGCTCCGGCCCCTGGCCCCTACTTTTGTATAAATGCAATCCATGATGTTGGATTGGACAAACTGGCAGGCTACCGAATGTAACCTGCCCACACGGCAGAGTCTGGCAAACTCCCCTTGGTGTACCCAATATGCCAAATACCAGTAACAATGATGGGTCTCATTCTCCTAACCCTGAAAGTGCCTTGAAATATGGCACTTTTTAAAAAAAATCTCAGGGCTAGGACGAAGGAGACGTTACTGGGGCCTGCTTGAGGCAATCGACGAACAACTGGATGATGGTGATCGTGATTGTGATGATGTTGGCACCAGATTCAGAAAGGGATGAGAAAGAATTCAGTATCCCCCACAGACCTGCGCTCCAGCTCTCGGGATGGCACCCTGGGGGTCGTGGGAACCCCTTCTCTGGCTTCCTCCCCCCGCCTTTGTCTGTGCAGCACTGGGAATGACCCCTGGGAGCACTGTCAGCTTCCTAGGAGACATCTGGGAGCATTGTCAGATTCGTGGGAGACCCCTGGGAGCACTGTCAGCTTCCTGGGAGACATCTGGGAGCACTGTCAGCTTCCTGGGAGGCATCTGGGAGCCTTGTCAGCTTCGTGGGAGACCCCTGGGAGCACTGTCAGCTTCCTGGGAGACCCCTGGGAGCACTGTCAGTTTCCTGGAAGACCCCTGGGAGCACTGTCAGCTTCCTGGGAGACCCCTGGGAGCACTGTATGCTTCCTGGGAGACCCCGGGAGTATTGTATGCTTCCTGGGAGACCCTGCGAGCACTGTCAGCTTCCTGGGAGACACCTGGGAGCACTGTTTGCTTCCTGTGTGTCATGGGTTTTTGAGGAGCACCAGCCCTGAGAACATCATCTCTGGTTGGGACTTTGACCCGCCCGAAACCCCCCTCTAGACACATCACCCCAGGCCAGTCCTAAGCGCTGGCCCAGATGCCTGTGATCCTACAGGCCAGATGACCCCTCCTGAGACCTCCCACACCCCTCTCTGCCCTGGGCTCCCTCCACAAGGTCAGGGCGGACAGGACAGACACAGACGGGGGACAGGGGACAGGAAGTCGCGACTGGCTGCTTGAGATCCTCAGAGTGGCGGCCTCTGGCCTCTGTGGGCACCTCGGGGGTCTCAGCTCTTGGTGGTATTGGGGGAGGCTCCCCCTGTATACTGCAGTCTGAACGGAGGAGGCTTTTCTCAGCCTCCTGGTTGGCAGCCTCAGGGCTGGCATTTAGTGGTTCAAATCACTGGCTTTGGAACCCGACCGACCGACCGACCGACTGTCTGGGTGCGTCTCCCGGCTCTGCCACTTGGCTGGGCCCCCACCCTACCCTGCCCAGCCTCCGGGTCCTTCTCTGGGAAGGAGGGTGGGGATCCCGGGGCTGCAGGGGCGAAGACATCAGATAAGGCTGGCTAAGAGTATCCCCACACAGCGCCTGGCCCAACTCTGACTCCAGTCAATGATAGATGTCGCTTCCTTATTAGTAGCTTGTCCCCAGGATGGCTGGGGGGGCGGGGGCAGCCGGCCTGTGACTGGAGGCTCACATGCCACCTTGGCCGGAGGGGTGCAGGGTGCATACACGCGGCCTCACGGTCACCTCCCAGAGGACGCGGCTGGCCCACCCATGGCAGGGGACCCGCGGGCGCCCCCCCCTTGCCCTCTAGGCTGCCACCTTGCCCGACCTTCTCTTCTCCAGGCTCTGAAAAGAGAAGTTCCCCCCAGGGGTCGGCCGCGCCCCTTCCTGTCCCCGCCCCGCGGGCTGCCCCAGGCTGGTGTTAGTGGCAGCCCCAGAACCCGGACCGTGGGGTGCTGGTGAGGCCTGGCCCGGGCGGCCCGCCGTGTGACCCTGAGCACCCCCAAGCCTCCGCCTGCCCACGCTTGCCATCGCCATCTCTCTGCCTGCACCCCCCTTCCTCTCCCGGAGTCTCCAGGATGGTGAGGTAAGGGCCCGGGGGCACAGGGGGTGACGGTGGGAAAGGGGGCAGGGGGTAGGGGACCCCCCCACTTCAGGCCCTCTGGGCTCTCCCAGGTGGTTTCACCGCGACCTCAGTGGGCTGGATGCAGAGACCCTGCTCAAAGGCCGGGGCGTCCACGGGAGCTTCCTGGCGCGGCCCAGTCGCAAGAACCAGGGCGACTTTTCCCTCTCCGTCAGGTAGGTGGCCTTGCTTGCACGGCCCCTCGGACCCTTTTTTATTTGTGGGGGTCTGGAGTGTGTGTGTGGGGGGGGAAGCTCCTTCTGCAAGTGTCTCACTGCAGCGTGTCCCCCCCAAACCCTGAAGCCCTCCCCAGTGTCCCGGGTCTGGGGGCGCCCCCCACCCCGGCCCACTGGCCTCAGCACGCATGTTCTGCAGGGTGGGGGACCAGGTGACGCACATTCGGATCCAGAACTCGGGGGATTTCTACGACCTGTACGGCGGGGAGAAGTTCGCCACGCTCACTGAGCTAGTGGAGTACTACACACAGCAACACGGCGTCCTCCAGGACCGCGACGGCACCATCATCCACCTCAAGTACCCCCTCAACTGCTCGGACCCCACCAGCGAGAGGTGGGGGTGCCCGTCCCCGCCCGCTTCCTCCCCACGGCTCCCAGAAAGCCTGTGGGGGTGGGGGGTGGGCTTCTCCTGCCCTTCCCCAGCGCCCCAGATCAGCTGCACACAGACAGACAGACAGATAGATAGACAGACAGGCAGGCAGGCAGGCAGGGCGGCTCACCCTTTGACCCCCATGTTGTTAGAAAGTTCTCCTTCTGGGGCCTGACTCTGCCTGTCGTAGAGATATTCACCCAGGACGGGGGGTACAGGGATTTGAGGGGGACCCCCAGAGCCATGCATGTAGGAGACCCCTTTCAAGGCTTTTCTAGGCAATCCTGTGGGTCGGAGCGGGACTGGGGGGTCCCTATGTTTGGCTGTCTGGGTCAGGACCCGGGGCTTGGCCTCTGGACTCCCAAGTTGGGGGTGCTCAGAGCCAGTTACTCCAGGCAGTGGGAGGATCCCAGGGACCCCCAATCCCGACTATGGTGTTGCTGGTGCCCACGCCAGCCCCCCCCCCCCCACTCAGACGGGGCCTGTGAAGCCGAATCCTGCAGTGTTAAGTTTGGGTTACTCCCCCCAACCCCCCACCCCCCCGGCCTGGTCCTGCGTTTGCATCTTGCTCCCCTCAAGGGTTTGGACGCCGCGATATACAGTGTCCAGAGCTGGATGTGGCCTCCGTGGCCTGGGAGCTGGCCACGAGGCTTGGCTGAGGGCTGTCCTCACTCGGGTCGGCAGCTGGCCTGCAGTGCCTCAGTGCCTTGGGCCCTAGTTGCAGTCAGGATCTGCTTTGGGGGCGGGGCGGGGGTGGGGGGGTCAGGGGACGGAGGGGGTTGAGGGGACCGGGTGAGGAGCTGTGGGTTGTGGATACAGCTGGAAGAAGGAGGAAGTGAACAGACCACCCAACCCCCTCTAGGGAAGACTGGGGTGGGGGGGGAGGCCTGGGTTGGGAGAAGCCAGACCGGGGAGGCAGAGCTGGGGTGCTGGGGGGGGCCCAGCAGAGGCCCTCTGGGTCCCTGTGCCTGCCACCACCAGCCCTGAGGGTGGGGGACAGGCTTTCTCCAAACCTGCCCTCCCTTGCAGCGGCCTCACCCCCTCCCCATTTGCATTTCTCTCTTCAATGGTCAGGGCGCAGTCTGTGGTCACCCTGACATTTGCATGGAAACTTCCTCTTCCTGGGGCCCAGGAGAAGGGGGCCTGGTCCCTGTCCATGGCCAGGGGGGCTCTGGCCGAGCCCCGAGTGGTGGGATGGTGAGGGCACAGGGGTGGGATGGGGCGGGGGGGGGGGGGTGGTTGGGGTGCCTCTGAGGTCTCGGGCCTGAGATCCCCGCGGGGCAGGCGGGAGCTGGGGGTGGCTCAGACGGCCCCGCTCCCCCCATCCCTGCGGTTGGAAAATGCCCCCCCGCCCCCCCTCCCGTCCCTGGGCTGAGGAAACCTCACAACCTCACTTCTCACTCTCTCCCCAGAAGGACTTTTGTGTTTTTTCCATCACGTGGTTTCCTGTGGGGCCCCGGCATTGTGGGGCGACAGTTTCCTCCTGGGAAAGGGGGGACTTCGGGGAAAGGGCCGAGTTCTGCTTTCTGCTCCTTTGAGCCCCTAGAAGACCCTTTGAGCCCCGGCCTCCCCTTTGATGGTGTCATCCTGGGACCCCCGCGGCCCCCCGGTTGCCTCCCCCTGGGGGACCCCCTTCCCCCACGCTCCCTGGTGGTCTCTCCACCCCCTGCCTGGCTGGCCCTCGCCTCTGTCTCTTTGCTCCCCGGACCACCCCTGGTTTACGGGGTCCTCGAATCCTCAAGGTGCTCTCTTTTGGGTAGGTTTGGGGTCCGTCCTGGCAGTGCTTGGGAGGACCAGGTGGAGCTGGGATTGAAGCCGGGTCCCCTGCACGCCCAGCACGTGCTTAGTGGCGGTGGCTCCCCCTACCCGGGCCCTGGAGACGGTCTCAGACCCGCCAAAGGCCTGGGGTCTTGCTCTGTCCAGAACCCCAAAACTCACCCTCCGTTTCCCCATCTGTGAAAAGGGCTTGGGCGGACTCCGCAGTTTGGGGCGTCGTTTTGGGCCCACAGTCAATGGTGCTCAGAGCTTCCGCCTGGCTCTGCGTTCAGGGATCACTCCTGGCGGGGGCCCGGGTTCGAATCTGAATTGCCCGCGTGCAAGGCAAAAATGCCTTACCCGGCTCTCTCCTGCCCTGAGTTAGCATTTTTGGATCAGAAGGCCCGAGACGCGCTCACACACACACACACACACACACACACACACACACACACTCACACTCACACTCACACACACAGGGCCGGGCTCAGGGCTGACTCATTTTCCCAGTTCTTCTCTGGGGTCTCTGCTCAGCCCAGTCCAGAGACTGCGGCCCCACTTTTCTTTTTTTGTTGTTGTTTTTTGTGTCACGCCCGGCAATGCTTAGTGGTTCCTCTTACCTCTGCGCTCAGGAATTACTCCTGGCGGTGCTCAGGGGACCCTATGGGATGCTGGGAATCGAACCTGGGTCAGCCGCGTGCAAGGCAAACGCCCTCCCCGCTGTGCTATTGCTCCAGCCCCACGTGGCCCCACCATTTCACACCCCCATCATCTCTGCCTCCTCTAGGTGGTACCATGGCCACATGTCCGGGGGGCAGGCGGAGACGCTGCTTCAGAGCAAGGGGGAACCCTGGACGTTTCTGGTGCGTGAGAGTCTCAGCCAGCCCGGGGACTTCGTCCTCTCGGTGCTCAGCGACCAGCCCAAGGCCGGCCCGGGCTCGGCGCTCCGGGTCACACACATCAAGGTCATGTGTGAGGTGAGGAGGCCGCAGAGGCTGGGGGCAGCCTGGGAGAGGTCGTGGGGGGATGGGGGGGCGGGGTGTCCCTGCCATAGTCTGGTGGGAAGGTGATGACGACTCTGACTCCCCTCAGCAGGGGGGTCGCTACACGGTGGGGGGCGCCGAGACCTTCGACAGCCTCACAGACCTGGTGGAGCACTTCAAGAAGGTGGGCATCGAGGAGGCGTCGGGGACCATGGTCTACCTGCGCCAGGTGAGGGGCGCTGGGAGGCTCCCGCCCTCGCAGCATCGGCTTTCTCTCCATGGGGGGGGGGAAGCTCATCTGTCCCCCCTCCCTCCATCCTCCCCCATCAGCCCTACTACGCCACGCGGGTGAACGCGGCGGACATTGAGAACCGGGTCTTGGAGCTGAACAAGAAGGCGGAGTGCGAGGACACGGCCAAGGCTGGCTTCTGGGAGGAGTTTGAGGTGAGGCTCCGGCAGGGGGGGTCCCCAGTCCCTCATCGGACCCTGCTGTTATTCACTCGGGCTGACGCTCCCTCCCCCTCCCACCCCCGCTGCCCCCAGAGTCTGCAGAAACAGGAGGCCAAGAACTTGTACCAGCGCACCGAAGGGCAGCGGCCCGAGAACAAGAGCAAGAACCGCTACAAAAACATCCTTCCCTGTGAGTGTGGCCCACCCCCCTTCCGTCCCCCACCCCAGGATGCCCGGGCCAAACCGGGTTCGATCCCCAGCATCCCATAGGGTCCCCCGAGCACTGCCGGGAGTGATTCCTGAGTGCAGAGCCTGGAGTAACTCCTGTGCACCGCTGGGTGTGACCCAAAAAGAAAAAAAACAAACTTTGCTTTACCTAAAAAACAACCACCACTACCACCACCACCACAACAACAAAAGGCACAGGCCTTAACCTGCTATTTCTTTTTTTTTTTTTAATTTTGCTTTTTGGGTCACACCTGGCAATGCACAGGGGTTACTCCCGGCTCTGCACTCAGGAGTTACTCCTGGCGGTGCTCAGGGGACAATATGGGATGCTGGGAATCGAACCCAGGTCGGCCGCGTGCAAGGCAAACGCCCTATCCACTGTGCTATCTCTCCAGCCCCAACCTGCTATTTCTAAGGGTCAACACCTCCATCTTTCCTATGCCTTCTCCTCTGCTCCTCAAAGATTCCTCTGTTGGGGTTGGGAGCGCGCAGAGAAATATAGTGTACAGGGCTGAAGGCGCTTGCTTGCACACACAGCCCTGTTCAAATCCCCACTATGGCGTAGTGTCTCCCGAGCACTGCCAGGTGTGAGCCCTGATTCCCGCCAGCTGTAGCCACAAAACAAAAGTCAGGGCTGGAGTGATAGTACAGCAGGTAGGGCGCTTGCCTTACATGTGACCCACCTGGGTTCAGTCCCTGACACTCCCCTCAAAAGGCCGCCCCCCAGCCCCACCAGAAGTTTTCCTGAGCATCGCTGGGTGTGGCCCCCAAACCAAATTAAATTCATCAATGGCCTGCTGGGGGCTGAGAAGAGGCCTCCCAGGCCAGGAGTGTGTGGTTTGCAATGGAGGAGCACCAGGCTCCATCGCTGGCGGTAAGGTCTGGCCCCCAAACCAAATCACCCATTGGATCTTCCTGGCTTTTGTCGGAACCCTTCTGCGCCCTACACCCCACTCTGAGGCCCAACCCACCAGCCGGGTGCTGGGTGCCCCAGGCTGCCAGCACAGAGCTCTGACCTCTGCTTCCTCTCTGCCCCTGCCAGTCGACCACAGCCGCGTCGTCCTCCAGGGACGGGACAGCAACATCGTGGGTTCTGACTACATCAATGCCAATTACGTCAAGGTCTGTCGGGTGGGCGGGCAGGCGGGTGGGGGTGGGGGTGCCCACCTCCTGTGGGGTTCCCTACCTCCCCGGGCGTGGGGGGCTCTGGATCCAGAGCTGGAACAGGTGTGGGGGCCTGGGGAGGGACTCAGGGTCCTCTGTCTCTCCCCCTGCATGCAGAATCAGCTGCTAGGCCCCGATGACAACGCTAAGACCTACATCGCCAGCCAGGGCTGCCTGGACGCCACGGTCAATGACTTCTGGCAGATGGTGTGGCAGGAGAACACGCGTGTCATCGTCATGACCACCAGAGAGGTGGAGAAAGGCCGGGTAGGACCTGGGGCCCCACCCATTCCCTGTCGTCCTGGTAGCCGGATACAGAGGCACAAGGCCGCCTCATAGGGCACGCTCTGACCTTTGTGGGAAACGGGGGCCCAGAGGCGTCTCCGATCCCGGCTTCCAACTGGGGAAGGCACCTTGTCCGCAGACCCAGATTGTGTGTGTGTGCTTGTATGTGTGTGTATATGTGTGTGTGCACGCATGTGAGTGTACATGTGTGGATGTAGGTGCAATGTTGCGTGCGTGTGCGCGTGTGTGTGTGTTCTGGTTTTGGTTTTTGGTTCATACCCTGTGGTGCTCAGGGCTGGCTCCTGGCTCTGCTCTCCGGGATCACTCCTGGCGGGTTCCAGGGATCCTGGGAGGTGCTGGGGACCCGACTTGGGTTGACCACGTGCCAGGCTGACACTTGGTTTGTTGGACTCTCTCTGGCCCTGTCTATGTTTGGTGTTTGGGGGTTACTCCTGGCTCTGTGCTTGGGGGTAGTTCTCGACAGTGGAGGACTGAATTATGTTCTTAGAAAAAGAACCAGGGCCTCCTACCTGCAAGCCTGTACCTGGAATTTAACCTGGGGGGGGGGGGGTCCTGCTTCCAAAACAGGGGCTCAGCCCTTTGATTTAGTTAGGTTTTTATTTAGCTTACTTAGTTGGGTTTTTATTTATTTTTTTGCTTTTTGTATCACACCCGGTGATGCACAGGGTTTACTCCTGACTCATGCACTCAGGAATGACTCCTGGCAGTGCTCGGGGAACCCTATGGGATGCTGGGAATCGAACCCGGGTCAGCCACGTGCAAGGCAAATGCCCTCCCTGCTGTGCTATCGCTCCAGCCCTGCTTATTTATTTATTTGACTTTGTTCATTTATTTTTTACAATTCCATTTGCCATTTCTTTAATATTGTTAGAGCAAATGATATAAAATAAATTTTTTTTTATTTTTAAAAATATTTTTATTAGTGAGATATCATGAGGTACAGTTGTAGACCCACAAATTCTTGTGCCTGGGTTTCAATTATACAATGATCAAGTACCCATTCCTCCACCAGTGCCCATTTCCCACCACCACGGGTCCCAGTATTCCTCCCACCACTCATCCCCCCCCCACACCCTGCCTCTGTGGCAGGGCATTCCCTTTTGTTCTCTCTCTCCTTTTGGGTGTTGTGGTTTGCAAAAGAGGCATTGAGGGGCGATCCTGTTTGGTCTATAGTTTCAGCCTGCATCTCCCATCCCGGGAGGATCCTCCCAACACCCTTTATTTGGTGCTCCCTTCTCTATCTGAGCTCCCTTTTCCCCTAGCATGTGTCAGCCCTGCTTATTTAGTTTGTTTTCCTTTCTTTGGTTTGTTTTTGTTTCCGGGCCACCTTCTGGGCGATGCCCAGGGCTTGCTGTTGGCTCTGTGCTCAGGGCTCATCCCGCTCATCCTGGCACCATCCTGTTTGGATGCTCAAGCATGGACACCCTATGTGGTGCCGGGATTCAACCTGGGTTGGTCCCAGGCAAGTCAGGCATCTCCCGCTGTGCTGTCGCGGGCCCTGTCCCCTCACTCCCTGCCTTCCCACCTCTCCTCAGTGGTCTCTCTGGAACAGCCCCCTCCTCCTCACCCCCCTGCCCGGGCCTCCCCCTCCAGAGCCCCCGTTGCCTGTGACTGACTCTGTAGCGCCTGTTTCCTCTCTGTGCCTCAGCAGCGCCTCACCCCTCCAGCCCCGCTTTCCTCCCCTCGCTCCCCATCTCCCAGACCTCCTCTGCTAGGGGCTGACTTCCTCTCCCCACTGTCACTGTGCCCCCTCTTCTCTGTTGCAGACCCAGCTCCAAGCTCCCTCCTCTGAGAAGCCACCTCTGAATTCCTCCCTAACTCTCAGGGGATCCAGCCCTCTCCCTCCACCCATTTTTTTTTTCTTTTTTGGAGCAACGCTTTCTGGCGATGCATAGGAATTACTCCTGGCCCTGGCGGTGCTCAAGGGACCACATGGGATGCTGGGAATCGAACCCGGGTCAGCCATGTGCAAGGCAAACACCCTCCCCGCTGTGCTATCGCTCCAGCCCCACCTCCACCCTATTCCTCTTTTTTTTTTTTTTTTTTTTGCTTTTTTTTGGGTCACACCCGGCGATGCTCAGGGGTTACTCCTGGCTCATGCACTCAGGAATTGCTCCTGGCGGTGCTCGGGGGACCATATGGGATGCTGGGAATCGAACCTGGGTGGGCCATGTTGGCTGTGTGCAAGGCAAATGCCCTACCCGCTGTGCTATTGCTCCAGCCCCTCCACCCTATTCCTGCGCAGCTTTCCCTGCTCGCCGGACTCTGGGGCTGCTGGGGCCATAGGCTCGTGTCTGGGGGTCCATGGCCTCAGCCCAGTGTGCACCCCGATACCGATCACGTGAACTGGAGCAGAGCAGGTCTGACCCATGGTGGGTGACTGAGCAAAGACCAGATCGAGGCCAGACTTGGAAACTTCATCTGCATTTTTATTTATTTATGTATGTATTTATTTATTTATTTATTTTTGCCTTTTGGGTCACACCTGGTGATGCACAGGGATTCCTCCTGGCTCTGCACTCAGGAATTACTCCTGGCAGTGCTCGAGGGACCCTATGGGATGCTGGGAATCGAACGCAAACACCCTCCTCACTGTGCTATCATTCCAGTCCCCATCATCTGCGCATTTTTGGTTGTTTGGAGGGTCTTCCCAGCTCAGTGCTTGGGGGATTGTGAGATGTCACGGGTCGAACCTGCGCCTGTTAGGGTTGCAAGATGATCGCAGGGTTTAGATGCTCGCCTGGCAAGCAGCTGACCGTGGTCCAGTCCCTGGCACCGCCTCCATTCCCCGGGCACAGAGCTGGGAGAAGCCGAGCAGCTCCCCCGCAAAAAGAATCTTCTGCAGAGGGCCTGGAGCAATAACACAGCGGGTAGGGCATTTGCCTTGCACGTGGGTTCGATTCCCAGCATCCCATATGGTCCCCTGAGCACCGCCAGGAGTGATTCCTGAGTGCAGAGCCAGGAGTAACCCTTGAGCATCGCCGGGTGTGACCCCCCCAAAAAAAACAAAACAAAACAAAACAAAAACCAAGAATCTTCTGCAGAACACATGCATCACCATCTGGAACCGGGCCATCACTGGGGCCTCGGCCTAGCCCCCCGAGCTCATTCTCCACCTCCTCCTTCCTTTCTAGAACAAATGTGTCCCGTACTGGCCCCAGGTGGGCACTCAGCGCGTCTATGGCCCCTATGCTGTGACCAACTGTGAGGAGCAGGAGAAAGCCGAGTACAAACTCCGCCTCTTACAGGTGTCGCCCAAAGAACACGTGAGTGTCCCCTCCTGTCCCCTCTCGGGTCTCTGTGGGCGTGGGCAGGAGCCAGGCGGATGCATGGGGCCAGGGGACCCTGACACTGTGTCCTCGGCCCAGGGGGAGCTGATTCGGGACATCTGGCACTACCAGTACCTGAGCTGGCCGGACCATGGCGTCCCCAGTGAGCCTGGGGGCGTCCTCAGCTTCCTGGACCAGATCAACCAGCAGCAGGAGAGCCAGCCTCACGCGGGGCCCATCATTGTCCACTGCAGGTGAGGAGGAGAGGGACGTCGGGGAGGAATGCAGGGGGCCCGGACCCGGGCACAGAGGCTGGAGCCCTAGTGCAGCCGGGGGGAGGGCATTTGCTTAGCATGCAGCTGACCTGGGTTTGATCCTCAGCATCCCCGCAGCTCCCCACCCCTACCCCACCCCACCCCACCCCTCCGCCGCCAGCCCAGGAGTGATTCCTAAGTGTAGAGCCAGGAGTAACCCCTGAGCATCACCGAGTGTGCCCCCCAAAAACAAAACGATGAAAGTAAAACACAACAGTGGGCTCAGAGCATGGAGTTTGCCTGGGGTTTGCTCTCTGGCACTGCAGGGTCCTCAGGGTGGTTCTGCAGCTCCCCGCCACCACCCCCCCAAAAAAAAAAAAACCATCACAGCTGACAAAGGGAACACTGGGAATATCACGAATGAGCTGCCAACCCAGCTGTGAGCAGTTTTCAGGAGAGCACCAGGAAAGCTCTCTGGTCTCTTCCGAGGTTCAGGAGGCCCCAGGACCTGTCTTGACTCTGCCCTGGTGGGTCCGTGTGCCTGGGACAACTTCCTCAAGAGACCCCCATAGTACAGGGTGGATGGGGAAATGTGTCCAGCCGCTTCCCTGCAGATGCCCAGCTGGCCAGTGGTGGACCGCCCTCCCTCACAGACCCAGGACCCCGATACTGCATCTTCTCATACCAATATGCTCGGCCTGTCTTTCTTTCTTTCTTTCTTTCTTTCTTTCTTTCTTTCTTTCTGTCTTTTGCTTTTTGGGTCACACCCGGTGATGCACAGGGGTTACTTCTGGCACTGCATCAGGAATTACTTATCCTGGTGGTGCTCGGGGGACCATATGGGATGCTGGGAATCGAACCCCAGGTCGGCCATGTGCATGGCAAATGCCCTCCCCGCTGTGCTATTTGCTCCAGCCCTCTCAGCCCGTGTTTCTTTTTCTTTTCCTTTCTGTTCATTTTTGGGCCATACTTGGCGGTGCTCGGGGCTTACTCCTGGCCCTGCATTCAGGATCTCTCCTGGTGGGGCTCAGGGTCTTTTCCTTTTTGGGTCACACCCGGCGATGCACAGGGGTTCCTCCTGGTTCACGCACTCAGGAATTACTCCTGGCGGTGCTCGGGGGACCCTATGGGATGCTGGGAATCGAACCCGGGTCGGCTGCGTGCAAGGCAAACGCCCTACCTGCTGTGCTATCGCTCCAGCCCTGGGACCCACAGACTCGTTAGCATCTGCCCTTTTGCTGGTTTGCCTCCATCTGAGGCAGGTGCCAGCCTCTGCTGCTGGTGGCACTGATGATCGTGGCAGGGGGGGGTGAGGACCCCCCATCTGGGATCCGACAGGCCCCACACGTACTCTCCATCCTGCTTCCTGCCCGGGTGCTCCCTTGCCCCCCCTCCTTCCCAGCCCATGTCCCCCCTGGGTCGTGGGGTTAATGTCTTCAGGGTGCTGGTGCTGCCTGCTACATGGGACATCCACATGGTGCCTGTCGAGATGGGGAGCTTGATGGGGCCAGAGCGACAGCACAGCAGGGAGGGTGTTTGCCTTGCATGTGGTCGACCCTTGTTCGATCCCCAGCATCCCATGGGGTCCCCCCGAGCGCTGCGATCCCTGAGTGTAGAGCCAGGAGGAACCCCTGAGCATCGCTGGGTGTGACCCCCCGCCCCCCGCAAACAAAACAGGATGGGCTGCTGGGGAGAGCTGGGGTCCCCAGACCTGAGGGGCAGAGTCCCACCGCGCAGCATCCTGGATGAGAGACTTGGGGGTGCAGGGACCCCGGCAGGCTGCAGGTTTCCACACTTCCGCCCTCATGGGCTGTGTGACCTCAGGCTGATGATTTGACATATCTGATCCCGAGTACCGCATGAGGATCTCCCTGGTTTGGAGATAAACTGTCAACCCCCGCCTCTACGTCTTTTTTTTTTTCCTTTTTGGGTCACACCTGGTGATGCACAGGGGTTCCTCCTGGCTCTGCACTCAGGAATTACTCCTGGAGGTGCTCAGGGGACCATATGGGATGCTGGGAATCGAACCCGGGTCGGCCGCATGCAAGGCAAACGCTCTACCCGCTAGGCTGTAGCCCCTCCCCCTCTACATCTTACAGTTTCTCCAGTGCCCCTGGCAGGGAATGGAGAAACGGGGAGGGTTCTTTTCCTGCCCCCCCCACCATGTGACCCTCCACTTCCTTCTTCCCACCCACCACTGTCTTGTCCTGGGCGCCCGAGGGTGGGGGGACTTGGTGGTGTTCCCCTGCCCACTGCCTTGGGGACCCCACTCTGTACTCCGGGGAGCAGCAGCCTGGCCCCGAGACCCTCCTGCTGGTCACACAGGCCAGCCCACCTCAGCGTCTTGAAAGCGCCCTGGGCTTTATTTAGACATTACAGGAAGGAAGTGGGTAGAGGGTTATTTTTGACAATCTGGGTTTGAAATGAGACAGGGCTACTCAGGGCACCCGCGCAGCGGGGATGACGACGGGGCGGGCCTGGGGTGTGGAGGGGTTCCTGGGCGGGGGGTTCTGTGGAGACCTCAAGTATCCTGCCATCCCCAACTTGCCTCTCCCAACAACTCCCCCTTCCCCAGCCCCCCCCCCCCCCCCCATCGGAGCTGTCCTTTCCTTACCACCAGGGAGCAAAGAAAAAGGGAAATGAAGCCCTGAATAGAACCGAGTTTCGCTTGGGTCAAGGCCGTGGGCAGGGACCCGAGTGCCGGGGAGCCAGTGGCAGGGCGGGCTGGGGGTCTTGCGGGGGTGGGCGGGTGCTCCTAGACCTGGAATGTGGCTGCAGAGACCAGACGGAAGGAGGGAGAATGGGAGCAGCAGGAGGTGGGTGTGGACAGAGGCTACATTTCCTGGCAAAACTGGGCTCCTGACAAGTTCCTGAAGGGCCAGGCATCGACAAGCAGGTGGCCAGGAGTCTGTGCCACTTGCCAGCCCATGACCCTTGCATGTCATGCCCACCTCTCCTCTCTCTCTCTCGTTTTTGGGCAACACCCTGTAATGCTCAGGGGTTACTCCTAGTTCTGTGCTCAGGGGTCACTCCTGGGATTATGGAATCCTGGGAGAATTGAACCCAGGTTGGCCGTGTGCAAGGCAAGCACCCTCCCCGCTGTACTATCGCTCCGGTTTATTGTGTGTGTGTGTGTGTGTGCATGTGTGTACGTTTGTGTGTGTATGTGTGCATATGTGTGCGTGTGTGTGTGTGCACGTGTAGGGGGGACTGGCACACCCAGTGATGCTCAGGGCTTACTCCTGCTTCTGTCAGAGTTCACTTTCTTTTTTTTTTTTTTTTCCTTCCATTTCTTCTTGGAATTTTTGGCCATCCCCGGAGGTGCTCAGGGATGACTCCTAGTATGGTGCTCAGGGGAACTGTGAAGTACTGGGGATCGAACCCAGAGCTCCTACATGCAATGCTGCACCCCAGTCCTTTGAGACATCTCCCCCCACCACCTAGAGTTTTGGGTTTCTTTTCTTTTTTGGGGGGGAGATGTGTGGCACACCTGAGCGTGCTCAGGGCTTACTCCTGGCTCTGTGCTCGCGGTTCACTCCAGGCAGTGCTCAGGGGACCATAGGTGGGGCCAGGATCAAACCCAGACAGCCACAAGCCAGACAAGCACCTTAATCCCTGTCTGTCTCCCTGTACCTGATCTTGTTTTTTTTTTTGTTTTGTTTTTAGACCACACCCAGTGGTGCCCAGGGCTTACTCCTGTTTCAGTGCTCAGGAAATCACTCCTGGCGGGGCTCAGGGCACCATCTCCAGTGCCGGGATGGAACCCAGGTTGGCCACCTATACGGTTAGAGCCCTGTCAGAGTCCTGAGCCTTGGTTTTTGTTTCTTTTTTTTTTTTCTTTTTGGCTCACACCCGGCGAAGCACAGGGGTTCCTCCTGGCTCTGTACTCAGGAATTACTCCCGGTGGTGCTCAGGGGACCATATGGGATGCCAGGGATCGAACCCGGTTGGTCGCGTTCAAGGCCTCCATGCTGTGCTGTCGCTCCAGCCCCCGATTTCTGTTTTTTTTTTTCTGGGTTTTTGGTTCCTTTGGTTTTGGGTTTGGGGGCCACAGCCAGCTATACTCAGGGCTGACTCCTGGCTCTGTGCTCGGGGGACCGTATGCGGTGCTGGGGCTTGAACCCAGGTGGACTGTGTACAAAGGAAGCACCGTACCCGCTGTACTACTGTTGCTTAGTCCTCCTGCCCCGAGCCTGGGCTTCCTGAGGCCGTGCCCCTGCTGAACCTGAGCACTCGCTAGCCCCCCCGCCCCCCACATTCCTTCCTGGCGGGGTGCTGGCCACTGATGGCCCCCACCCCTTTCTCCACAGTGCAGGCATCGGCCGCACGGGCACCATCATTGTCATCGACATGCTCATGGAGAGCATCTCCACCAAGGGTGAGGGGACCCTGCGGGGGCGCCGGGCTGGGTGACCAGGCGGGCTCCCCCCAACCCTCCCCCGGCACACCCCCGGGCATCTCCCTCCTTCCGGGTTTGAGTTCCCGCTGTCCTGGCTGCTCAGGGCTGGACTGTGACATCGACATCCAGAAGACCATCCAGATGGTGCGCGCCCAGCGCTCGGGCATGGTACAGACGGAGGCTCAGTACAAGTTCATTTACGTGGCCATCGCCCAGTTCATCGAGACCACCAAGAAGAAGCTAGAGGTCATCCAGGTGCGTGCAGGCCGGCGGGGTGCCCCAGGGGGAGCGCACCCCCCCCACCACCGGCCTCCCACCACTCTCTCTCTCTCTCTCTCTCTCTGCCCGCAGAACCAGAAGGGGCGGGAGTCAGAGTATGGGAACATCACCTACCCCCTGGCCATGAAGAACGCGCATGCCAAGGCCACACGCACCTCCTCCAGGTAGGTCAACCCAGCCTTGCGTGGCTTTCCAGAACTTTCCCTGTCTTTGCCAAGAAAAGGGCAGCTGGTTGGGGCTGAAGCCATAGCACAGCGGGGAGGGCGTTTGCCTTGCACGCGGCCACCCTGGTTTGATTCCCAGCATCCCATAGGGTCCTCCGAGCACCGCCAGGAGTAATTCCCGAGTGCATGAGCCAGAAGTAACTCCTGAGCATCGCCAAAAAGAAAAAAATATATATATATATAAAAACAAAAGGGCTGCAGTGCTCCACGTGCAGGAGTGGGGGGATCCCTGAGCACGGAGCAGGAAGTAATCCCTGGACCTCCAGTGGCCCGAGAGAGTGCAGTGGCTAAGGCCAGTGCCTTGCACGCAGCTGACTCGACGACTTCAATCCCTGGCATCCCATAGGATCCCCAAAGACACCAGGCCAGGACTGATCCCTGAGTACAGAGCCAGAAGTCAGCCCTGAGCACAGTGGGAAATAACCCCCTCGAAAACCAAGAAATCAGAAAGCCCAAAGACTTAATCTGCATTTATTTGGGCCCGAGAGGTGGCTCAGAGGGCTGGAGTCCACCGTTGCTAGCGGGAGGGAGGCCTGGCCTGGCCTTGAAACCTGGCACTGGGCGTGAGCCCAGAGCACAGAGCAGCGAATGACCCTCATGTACCTTTATTTTATTTATTTTTTGCTTTTTGGGTCACACCCGGTGATGATACATGGGAGTTCCTCTTGGCTCTGCACTCAGGAACTACTCCTTGCAGTGCTCAGGGGACCATATGGGATGCCGGGGATTGAACTCGGGTCGGCCTTGTGCAAGGCAAATGCCTCCAGCCCCCTTCAGTCATGTCCGAAATACTGTCCCACTCTACCGAGGTTCAAGCTTGACTTTATGCTCTGAGATGCCTTCCCCGTGGGCAATGTGTGTGGGATGGCGTGTGGGCTCCCCTTTGATCTCCCCAAGCAGCTGTCAATCAAACTGAGAGGCAGGGACCCCATGTGCCTGTGCTCCTGGCTGTGTGCTGGCCCTGGAGCCCTCCCTGAAGTCTCACTGCTGGGTGCCCGGCTGGGTCCTGGCACCAGGTCTTGACCTCACACCGCTGCCCCCTCCAACCCCCCCCACCCCCCCCAGACACAAGGAGGAGGTGTACGAGAACCTGCAGAGCAAGAACAAGAAGGAGGAGAAGTTGAAGAAGCAGCAGCGGTCGTCGGGAGAGAAGGAGAAGAGCAAGGGGTCCCTGAAGCGGAAGTGAGCTGAGCTCCGAGCCCAGGGGATGGCCCGCATGCCCAGAGTCCTGGATGCCCGCCTGCCTGTGCCCGCGGCTCTGCGCTCTCCCCGGGTGCCCTCCGGACCTCACCTGCTCGGTGACAGCCCCTCACCCCCTTCTCTCTGCAGCCTGGGTAGCGTCTGGCTGCAGACTCGGCCACCAGCCAGCGGATGCCCCGGCCTGAACCCAGTCGATTGTAATTTAAATGGCGTGTCCCTCCCTCTCCCTGACCTGTACATAACCCCGTGAGGCCCCAGGCTGGGCCCAGCCCTTCTGTAAATAAAACCCTAGAATCCGGTGAGGGGGGTCTCTGACTCTGGTGCCTGGTAGGAGGGGCCAGAGGGGAGGGGGAGAGAGCTGGAAGGGGGTACCTGGGGCCACAGACCTCTCCCAGGTCCAACTGGGTGGGCCTGAGCACCCAGCCCCATCAACCTGCAGCCACGGGGAGCCCTGATACCTCTGGGGGTGGCTTTGGACCCCTGAGACCCACCTCCTCAAATTGGAAAAAAAAGGCATAGAAGAGACTGTGGGGACCTGGGTCTGTTTTTTTTTTTTTCCTTCTTTTTGGGTCACAGCAGGTGATACACAGAAATTCCTTCTGGCTCTGCACTCAGGAATTACTCCTGGGAGTGCTTGGGGGACCATATGAGATGCTGGGAATTGTGCTATCGCTCCAGCCCTGCCTGGGTCTGTTTGGGCTGGACCAGTTCTTAGTCTTTTCATTCCTATTTTTGTTTGTTTGTTTGGGGCCTCAATGGGCAATGCTCAGGGATTACACCTTTCTCTGCATTCAGGAAACACTCCTGGCAGTGCTCAGGGGACATTATGGGGTGCTGGGAATCGAACCCAGGTTAGCGGTGTGTGAGGCAAGTGCCTCCCCAGTGCACTGTGGCTCCAGCCCTCCTGAGTCTTTGAAGGAGGAGAATGACCTTGCAGGAAGTTGTGAAGGCCCCCCCCAGAGCTGTGCCTGGAGACAGGAGCATAGACTTGGCATGCAGAATCCTGGAACTGCATCTAGTTCCCCATCGCCCTCCAAAACAGAGCTGGGAGGGGCTGAAGCAGATAGCACAGCGGGTAGGGCATTTGCCTTGCAGGCGGGCCAACCCAGGTTCGATTCCCAGCATCCCATATGCTCCCCCAAGCACCGCCAGGAGTAATTCCTGAGTGCATGAGCCAGGAGGAAGCCCTGAGCATCGTCAGATGTGACCCAACAAGAAAAAAACAAAAACAAAAAGCATATCTGGGAATAGCCCCCAGCACAGTTGGGCACAGCCTCACAAAGATGAAACAAACACAAAGATTGAACATATTAATCCCCAACAGCACCCCGTTCCCCAGCATTAAACAATTAGAAAATTCGCTTAAGGTCACGGACTACTGAACAGCGGAAGCAATGATCTATCCATTCATTTTGGTTTTTGGTCCACACCTGGCAGTCCTCAGGACTGACTCCTGGCTCTATGCTCAGGGTGGTGCTTGGAACCGTATGTGGTGACAACGATTCAAAGTGGTGTCAGCTGCATGGGTGGCAAATGCCTTACCTGCTGTCCTGTCTCCCCAGGCCTAGCAAAGAGGATTTTCACTTGGGCCCAAACTATATCCTGGAGAGGCAACTCACAAGTGGGGTCACTGTGTGTGTGTGTGTGTGTGTGTGTGTGTGTGTGACAGCCACACAGCCCTGGACTTCTAGAACAGAGATCCAAAGCACTCTGTCCTGGAGAGACAACTCACAAGTGGAGTTCGTGTGTGTGTGTGTGTGTGTGTGTGTGTGTGACAGCCACACAGCCCTGGACTTCTAGAACAGAGATCCAAAGCACTCTGTCCTGGAGAGACAACTCACAAGTGGAGTTCGTGTGTGTGTGTGTGTGTGTGTGTGTGTGTGTGTGACAGCCACACAGCCCTGGACTTCTAGAACAGAGAGCCAAAGTACTCTGTCCTGGAGAGGCAACTCACAAGTGGAGTCACTGTGTGTGTGTGTGTGTGTGTGTGTGTGTGTGTGTGTGTGAGTGACAGCCACACAGCCCTGGACTTCTAGAACAGAGAGCCAAAGCTGAGTACAGGCTGGGAGGCCGGACCAAGTGGCACTGCATGTTTCCGGGTTGCTACGTGCTTGAGCGATCAGACCCTCCCTTGGCTGGGGGGCGGAGTGGGAGGTTAATTCAACTCCCGATCAGCTTCCTTTTCCCCCAAGTCCTGAGCGTGGGCCTCTTCTCGTTCCTTCTTTGCATTCAGATTTTTATCTTTCTTTATTTTTATTGGATCGCCATGAGATATACAGTTACGAAGTTGTTCATTATTGAATTTCAATCATACAATGTTCCAACCACACGTACCTTTCCCCCCACCTCAGGTTTTATCTTGATTAAAATGACCCCAGATTTCCATCTATTGAGTGTAAGCTACACAAGGGTTTGGAAAAGAATTAAAAAAAAAAAAAGAAAAACCAAAGACAGCTATTTTAAAAATATAAAGGGGCCTGAGTGATAGTGCTGTGGTAGGGTGCTTGCCTTGGACATGGCCGACCCGGGTTTGATCCCTGTCACCCCATATGATCCTCTGAGCCCACCAGGAGGGATTCCTGAGCACAGAGCTAGGAGTAAGCCCTGAGCACTGCTGAGTGGTACATATATATAGTGGTACAATATAGTCCCCAGGAATGATCTCAGAGCACAGCGCCAGGAATCAGTTCTGGGAACTGCCTGGTTCGGTTCCCCTGCGAAAGTCCCACAAAACAAACACAATAAAATCACACAAACAAGAGAGAAAAAGTGTCCTGTATTCACCAGAGAACTGCCGGGGAATGAGCCAGGGCTGGGACGAGCCCTGTGCCCTGTGGTTTATGGGCCATTACTGCCTCCCCTGGCCCCTCCAGAAAGGGAGATGAGCTTCCCAGAGCGCCCCAGGCATACCTGTGAACCTCAACCGAGGGCTGCGTTCCAGCAAGCATGTGCATGGTCAGGGCAACTGGAGCAGCTGGCAGTGAGCACTGTGCAGGGAGTCCGTGCACCACGACCCAGGTGTGACTGCCCATGAGCACCGTGGCAGCGCCTGTTCTGATAACACAACGGGGAGGGTGCTGCACGAGGCCTGAGGCTGACCCAGGTTCTGTCCCTGGTATCCTAAGCCCATCAGGGGTGATCCCTGAGTAACCCCCGAGCACCACCAGGTGTGGCTCAAAAACAAAACAAAACAAAAAGCCAGAAAGGACTTGGGAAAATGCGCCTTTCCTGGAGAGTGAATCCCTGAGTCCCCCTCAGTCCCCCTGCTGGGGTCCCTCTTCAGTGTCCCTGACACAGTTGTGACATGGCCAACGGGATAACTCCGCTTCTAGAGCTCAGGGAACTGTAGAAAGGAGCAAAGAAACAGTCGCAAAAAAAATAAGGACTGATGGTTTGGAGACAGAGTCCAGCAGGGAGGGCACTGGCCTTGCACGCAACTGACATGGGTTCGATTCCCGGTATTCCATATGGTCCCCGCCCTCAGCACAGCCAGGAGTGATTCCTGAGTGCAGAACCAGGAGTAACCTCCGAGCATCTCCAGGTGCGGCCCCAAAGCAAAATAAAGGACTTGATGGGCAGTAAGGATGCAAACAAAGGGGAAAGAAAGACACAGATAGAAGTGGAGAGGGAGAGAGAGGGAGGGGGGGAGACAGGATGAGAGAGAGAGAGAGAGAGAGAGAGAGAGAGAGAGAGAGAGAGAGAGAGAGAGAGAGAGAGAGACTGTGCGGCTGGGCTCCGAGCAGGTAGGCTCCCAAAGGCTGGGAGCGCAGGCCCTCCGGGGGGTGGGGGTGGGGCGTCACCTGTGGGCCTCAGGGCCCCGGTCCCAGCAACGCCCTTTTCCATCCCAGCTCCATCACACAAAAGAAAAGCCGGTTCCGCCTCCTCTAACCGCCTTCAGCCTAACTGCCCGGGGCTGGGGCCGGGCTGGGGGCTCCCTCGACAGGGTCCAGGCGCGGCCCCTGCTGGCCCGTCGGTCTGGACCGGTCAGTTTCCCGGGCTCCTGCCAGATGAGGCGTCTGGCTAGGGTGGGCGCCCCGGGGCTGAGAGATGACAGTGGCCCCCCCCCTCCCCCCGCCGTCCAGCAGCCGGAACGCCCAGTCCAGCCGCCACCGGGCCAGGTGGGGGCAACTGCCCACCCAAGTCCCGGCCTAGCTGAGGCCCGGCTGGCCGCAGGGATCCCAGGTCCAGGCGCTGGCCCTGGGCAGCGCGGGAGGCTTCGAGGAAGGGGCTGCCTGGGGCCCTCGGGTGGGGCTGGTGGCAGGCCACGTTTTGCCCCCTTGGTCCCCTCGACGGACGGCCACGTTCCCGGCGGAGGCCCGGGATCTGGGCGGCGGCGGCCTGGAGGCGGCGGCCCTGGCGGGCGCTGGGACGGAAGGGGTTAAGGCGTGGGGGGGCAGCCTATGGCAGGAGGACACACCTGTGCGCGGGGCGGCGGGCGGGGCCCAGGTGAGGAGCCTGCGCCGAGGCCGTCGGACGAGGAAGGAGGAAGAGCGCCGAGGCCCGGGCGGGCGGGTGGTGGCCCGGCCGGCTCGCCCTGCGCCCGCGCCGGGGGGCCTGGGCCCGGTGGCAGGTAAAAGGGCCCCTGGCAGCGGGCACCTGAGCTGGGGGGCGCCGGGCGGGAGGTGGGGGCGGGGGCGCCCCCTTCCCCGGGCCTGAGTCGGGCTCGGCGGGCGGCGGGCGCGGCCGGATCCCGAGTGGGGAGCCCAGGGGCACGAGGGCGGGGGTGCCGGACTCGGCCCCAGGTGCTCGGCCCCCACCGTGGGGTATGGGGGTGCAGCAGGGGCGCCCCCCAGACGTGTCCCCAGGGAGGCGGGCGGGCTTAGGGAGGTGGGATGGGACGGGGCCAGGGCTCGGCCGTGCGCACCGGTCGCGGGGCCCCGCGCGCCCGCCCTGGAGGGTGGCAGGCTGGGTGGGGGCCCCCGTCTTACCCAGCAGTGTTTGGGTGCTGGATGGGAGTCTCTAATACTGCCGGGTAATGATGGAGGCCCCGGCCCCGAGGCGGCCCCCGGGCGGCGTCGCGCCCCGCGGCGGGGACACAAGGGCCGGCCCCTCCCCCAGCCCCGGGATCTGTCACCGGCCGGCCCGGACCCCTACAGCGCCCGGGACCCCTCCCCCCCCCCCCCCCCCCCGCCCCGCGCCCGCCGGGCCCCCCGCGGCCAGGGGCCGCCCCCGCTGGCCGGCTCTGGGCCCATCTTCCAGTACAGTGTTGGCTGGTGTGACCGTGAGACTCCTAACACTGTCTGGTAAAGATGGCCCCCGGGCCGGCGCCCTCGGCGCTGACCTTCAGGGGGCCCCGCGCCCGCCGCCCGCACCCCTGACCTTTCCCCCCGCGCGGGGCACCGAGGCAAAGGGAACAATGGAGGCGCCAAAGATGGCGGCCCCCAGGCACGGGGCCGCGGCGCCCGCCCGCCGCTTTGTCTCGCCGGGCCCCGGCGGCTCGCCCGACCGGCCGCCCCTGGACGCCGCCGCCTCCGTGCCCCGGACGGAAGGGGCCGCGGCCGTCCGGGCCCAGGCCCAGGGTCCGAGGGCCGGCGGAGGGGTGCGGAGCTAGGCCAGGCCCGGGCCCGAGCCCAGGCCCGGCCGGGGGCTCCTCTCCCAGCGATCCGGGACCCCGGGGCGGCTTCTCCTGGCCGGGGCCGAGGGTGCGAGCCCTGGTGGTGGTGGTGGTGGTGGGGGGGGGACACGGGGGGACACGGGGCCTCCCCCTGGCCGTCGCCGAGGAAGCCGCGCCTCGGGGTCATCACATTTTTGGCCTCGTTCAGCAAAAGCGCAGCTGTCCCGGCCTTCGAAAAGGAGATGTTGGGGAAGCAACAGGGCGGTGCGGTGCGGCCCGGCTGGGGGGGCTGGGGTCGGGTGTCCCGGGGCCTGTTTCCAGGGGGGGGGAGCCCCGGGCGCGGGTCGGCCCCCCCCCCCGCACCCCGAACCGCCCGGGTCGCCGCGCGCGCGCCCCCTGCAGGCGGGCGCCGACACCCGCCCGGGGCAGCCGGCCGCGCATGCGCGCCCCGCCCCCGCGTAGACACGTGGAGCCTCGACCGTCTTCAGTAATAAAAATTTATTGAGAATTTCTGGATTGGTGGTTATTGTCTCCCAACCAGAGGGAGGAACCAACATTGTTGGAAAAAAAAAATCACCGAAAAAAAAAAATCACACGCTGTCCAGTATCCTTGGCCGACAACGGGAAGTCATGACCCTGGACACGGGGCAGTCTTCTGCTTCATTTTTCATCAGGACGGGTGCGGTGGGGACCATCACCGGATACTGGGGCGGGGCTGTGGGCCCCGTGCCGGTTCCTCCAATGCTGGGGGAGAAGTAGATCCACCTCTCCGGGGCGTCCCCCTCACCAGCTTCATTTCTTACCCTTGATGAGACTGTCACTGTGGAAAGAACATCTCAGGTCATAAATGTGAAAGGCAGAGCACCCTGGGTGAGCCCTCCCGAATTGAGCTGGTGCGGGTGGGTGGGAGTGAAGGGGTTCAGGGGAAGACATGGGTATTGGGAACCCGGCTGCAAGATCCCTCGAGGTTCAATCGAGAACTTACCTTCCCCTGCGGGTACCAGTTGCCAAGATGAACAGGAAAGAGAAAAAGAGAAACACACAGGTGACTGGCGAGCTCCCTGCCCCACCTACCCTACACTCCCTCTGGCTCCCAGGAGAGGAGGACAGAGGGGTTGGGGGCTGGGTCACAGGCCCAGGAAGGGCACATCCTGGTTCTCTGGCCCCCACCCGCGCTTCTGCCCTTTTCTTACTGCCTGCCTATGCCCAGCTGGCAGGCTTTTTTTTACAAGAATGATCCCATCTGGTCTCAAGGTCAGCCTAGGGGGTGGGGGTGGACATGACTCAGAGGGCTGGAGCAGGAGCTCAGCAGGAAGGAGCCCTGGGTTTGATCCCCATTATCATCTCACCCCTGCACGCCACCCCCAAAAAATACCCCTGTGGACACGTGAGGGATGGGCCAACTGTCTGCTTCCTGGCTTTGGTGCCGAGAAATGGAACCTTTCCAGGGTCGTTTCAGGGAATAAGCTCACCCCCAAGAACCCAAGGAACCCAACCCAGCCCCCTCACCGGGTGAAACTTTCATCCTGGAGGTTCAGCACGAGGTTGTCAGCGGTGAGATAGATCCGGTTCTGGGACGTGGCGATCTGCAGGCAGAAAACGAGCACCATGGCCCGCGTTCAGCAGGGATGACCCTGGCTCCACCCCAAAACCCACTCAGTCATGACCGAGAAGGGACACACTGGCCTGGGCGCCCCACACAGGAACTACCACACCAACTTTCACCTTAAACATACACCCAACAGATTCTGCCCTCTCCCCTGTTCTTAAAAACTAAACACGGGGGTTGGAGAGAGAACACAGGCGGGTAAGGCGTTGGCCTTGCACGTGCCCAGCCCAGGTTCAATTTCTGGCACTCATGGTGCCCCCGGCCAGCAATGATCCAAGAGCAGAGCCCAGCCTGAAGCAAGCCCCAAGAACGCTTGGGGTGTATCCCCCTGAGCCCCCACTCCAGAAGCCAGATGATGAGCCCTGAGGGAGCCACCGTGGGCAGGGACAGCATGTCCCCTCCCGAGGCGAGCCGTCCCCCTACTCACCGTCTTGGAGATGTTCTGGGCGGCCCGGATCTTGCGCAGTTTGATGTAGCCGGGGTTCTTGCTCAGCGCCTCGCCCAGGTGAGGGGGGTGGGGTTAAGGGGGTCACAGGATGCTATGGCTCACCACCCAGCCAGCCCTGCCCCCCTCTGGGCGGTCAGATCCAAGGATGCGCTCACATGGCTCCTGCCCAGTCCCACCTTGGTCCTTACCTGTGGGCCCCCCACTTGCAGGCAGCTGCCGGGAACTGGGGGCAGCCGCGGACACGGAGGGGAGGCCGGGTGCTCTCCATCTGCCTTACAGCGCGGGGCCAGGTCTCGGGGACCCCCGCTAAGATTTCAGATGCCACTGGTGCGCCCCCCCCCCCGCCCACAATGTGTGTGTGTGGGGGGCTGGCCAAGGACGAGGGCACGAGTCGCATTCGCCTTAGTCTCATCACAGGCCTAGAGGGGTCGGCGGGCGGGGGATGGGGGTGGGGGACACGACCCACTGGGCCAAGGATATCATCTTGGCGGCCTCAGCCTCACCCTCGGCCTGCACAATCTTCTGCCGCTGCTCTTGCTTGGCCTTCTCCACCAAGAACTGGGCCCGCTGGGCCTCTTGCTGGGCTGTGGGCAGGAGGCGGCTGTGGTCACGGGTGCCCGTTGCGACCCCCCACCCCACCCCCGACCCCCCACGGCTCCTCAGGGTCACGCACCCACTTGCTTGGCCTCCACGGCCGCTGTGTACTCGCGGCTGAAGCTCAGCTCCGTGATGGCCACGTCGTCCAGGATGAGGCTGAAGTCCTTGGCTCTCTCTGTCAGCTCCCGTCGGATCAGCAGCGATACCTGGGGGCAGGGGGGGTGTGTGTGTGCAGAGAGCTGAAAAGGCGGAGTCTGCCGAGACCCCCTGCAGCTGGCCGGGTCAGGGTGCACGGCGTCCCTCCCCCAACCAGTTGTTGGTCGGAGAGATAAGAGTGCCACAAGGTCCAACACCCCATCCAACCAACCCCAGCACCCCACCCCTGCTTCTGGCCTGGCGCCCGTTATATAACTGGGTCTGGCCCCCAAGCCCCAGTCCTGGCTCTCCCCTCCTTCCCCAGGGCCATTTCCCGTGTCCTTTGGTCGTGTGTGTATGTCTTGGGTCCTGGCGCTTCTGGGGACCAACAACCCCCACCTCTCCTCTCCCCCACCCCAGGCAGGGCTCTGAGCCCGCGGGCAGACCTGGGCGCGCTGGGTGATGAGCTGCGAGGCGTTGAACTTGGCCACCACGCTCTTGAGCACCTCATTGACGATGGACGGCAGCACCCGCTCCTCGTAGTCGAGCCCCAGGCGCTGGTACATACTAGGCAGCTCCATGGCATTGGGGCGGGACAGCACCCGCAGGGAGATGTTCACCATCTGCAGGTCTGAGAGGGAGGTGAGCAGGGGCTGATGCCGCCGACGGCGCGTCCCCCAGGTGAGCCTCGACCCTGGCCCTCGGGATCCACTTCCACCAGGAAGCCTTCCTGGATGACCTGCCCGCTGGCGAAGAGGACCCCTTTCCACCCGTTTCCCGGAACTTCCTATCGAGCTCCACCGCCACCCTTGAGCACCAAGCCTGCGCTTCATGAACCCTTCACACCCACTGCCCAGCATTCAGCACTCAGCGAGTAACCAGCACGGAGAACCGGAACAGACAGAGGCCAGAAGAGGTGCGGCCTTGCCCCAGCATGCACACAATTTGAGGGTCTGGGGAATAGCAAAGGTCTAAGGCAGCTCTGTGCGGAAAGGGGTCAGGCTCAGGGAAGTGGGGTGCAGGGAGAAGTCTGCAGCGAGCCCTATCGAGCATTGGGCCCCATTTCTCCCGGACAGCACCCAACTACCCCCAGGATGTTCCCCGATGAGTGAGTCCTGCACTTAAAACGGGCCTTCCGGGCTGGAGAGATAGCACAGCGGGTAGGGCGTTTGCCTTGCATGCGGCCGACCCGGGTTTGATTCCCAGCATCCCATATGGTCCCCTGAGCACCGCCAGGAGTAACTCCTGAGTGCAGAGCCAGAAATAACCCCTGTGCATTGCCAGGTGTGACCCAAAAAGCAAAAAAAAAAAAAGGGGGGGCCTTCCAAAACACGCTTGGCAAGCTTAGCTTGGGGGGGGGCGGGAGGGGGAGAGAGGGAGGGAGAGAGAGAGAGAAAGAGAGGGAGAGAGAAACAACGGCCAAGACACACTTGTCCTGCACAGCAAACCAGGGTTCAATCCTCGCATCCTGTTAAGATCCAAGCACCGACAGGTGTGACCCCTGAGCACAGGACCAGGAGTAACCACGGAGCATCGCTGGGTGTGGCCCCAGAACAAGAACAATAACAAAGAAACATGCTTTGTTGCCGGCAGAGAGAACTCAGAGGCGCTGAGTGGGACAACTGATGACTAAAACCTTCCAGGTAGGTAGGTAGGTACTTGGGTCTCATTTCTTTGGCACATGCAGATGCCCCAAAGCCCAAGGGATGTTCCCTCTACCAGCTTCCCGGGGGTGTATGTGTGTGGGGGGGTGGGGTTCTCAGGTCAGGCACCCCATCAGCCCAGTGCCTCAACCTACCTTTGGAGCCTGTGGGGGAAGAAATTTTCCGGGGTCTGGCCCGGATGTCATAGATGATGGGGTACTGGAACCAGGGGATCCTGGAGGGGGAGGAACAGGGGCAGGTGTTGGGGGTGGGTTGTGGGGGGGGGGCGTGCACACCACGTGCCTCCGACCACGCGGGAGCCCGGCGCTGCAGAACTGCTGGCAAGTCCGTCCCGCTTTCAGTCTGGGGCGCCGGGGCGAAGGGTCAGGGGGTCAGGGTCACGCGGCCGGGCCCGCCGTTACCTGAAGTGGAGGCCCTCGGCCAGGATGGTGTCCTGCTGCACGCCACCGATCCGGTTAAAGAAGATGGCCCTGTGGCCGCCTTCCACTGCGGGGAGAGGGGCGCGGGTGAGGCCCGGCTGGGGGAGGGGGCGGGGTGCGGGGCCGGGGGCGCGCGGGGGGCGGCGGGCTGAGCAGGGGCAGGTCCGGCGGGCAGCACGGGGTCAGGGGCACGAGCAGGGCAAGGGGTACGGGCAGGGGCAGGGGCACCGGCAGGGGCAGGCGCAGGCCCATGCCCGGCCGCTCACCGGTGAACACGGACTCGCGGACTCCGTAGGCCACGGCGCCGGCGCCCAGCAGCAGCTTCAGCGCCGTGCCCATGCCCCGGGGCCCGGAGGGCAGCCGCCCCGCCAAGTCCTTCAGGTTCTGGGCCATGGCCGATCGAGAGGCCGGCGGCACCGGCCAGCCCGCAGCCCGCACACGAGGGTCCGGGGCGCGCCGGGCTTGTGGGAGAAAGGGCACCGGAAGTGCGCGCCCTGGCCCCGCCCACTGCCGGCCGGGGCCGCGCGCACAGGAAGCGCGCACCCGGAAGTCCCGCCTTCCCCCCCCCCACCCGGCCATTGCTGGCGCGCGCCTTCTTCGCCAACCAATGCCCGCTTTCAAGATGGCCGCCGGCGCGCCCGGGCCCGGCGCGAGGCCCTGGAGGCGGAGGCGGTGCGCTCACTTCCGGTCCGCTGGCAAAGATGGCTGCGCCCGGGGCTGGCTTTCAGCCTCGTGAGCGGCGGGATGGGGAACGCGACGAGGACTGGGAGGCGGTGGCGCCCAAGCGGCCCCGCTTCGGGGCGGGCAGCAAGTGCGGAGGTCGCAGGCTCATTGTGGTGCTGGAAGGGGCCAGTCTGGAGACAGTCAAGGTAACCGGGACCCGGTCCGGGTTCTGCGGACCCCCTGGGCGGGGGAGGCGACGGTGCACGGGGATGCACGGGCTGCCCAGGCGGGGGAGACGCGCCCTTTAGAGGAAGGGCGGCCGGTTGGACGTTCCGAGTGACGAGCACTGCTTGTTTTCCTTGTTGCCCGGTCCTTGCTTCCAATTGATGGACCGTGATTGGCTATAAAGTCATCGGAGGGGATGCGGGTTCGATCGCCGGCCTCGTTGCATGTTCCAAGAGAACTGGCCAAAGCAGGGGAGTTGACCAGGACACTGTAGCCTGCTCTGCCCAGCCCCCTTGCTGGACTTTCCGTGTTTTTTTTTTTCTCTTTTTTTTTTGGGTTTCACCCAGTGATGCTCAGAGATTACTCCTGGCTCTTCACTCGGGAATTACTCCTGGCGGTGCTGGGGGACCCTATGGGATGCTGGGAATCGAACCTGGGTCGGCCGCGTGCAAGGCAAACGCCCTACCCGTTGTGCTGTCGCTCCGGCCCCCTGGACTTTCCGTGTTTTCATTCTTTAGAAGGTGTCTGCTGTCAGTCTTCCGTAGTTAACGACTTAAGAATTGGATTTGGTATTGTCGGAACACCTTTTTTCCTATCGTTTCAGCTCTTTCCCCGAATAAATCCAGCAACCCCCCACCTCCCGTCCCCTAAAACGCAACGTTTTCATTCCCTCTGACGTTCTTTGTCGTTCTAGAGGGCTAAGTTGGCGCAACACGGGGGCCAGAAGAAATAGTACGGTTTTAGAAGTCAGATTTCGTTTTGGGCCTTGGTTTTTAATGTTAAATGGAATCTTGGGGAAGTAAGTTCGTCTTCATTTGTAGGAGTGGGCTAGTTAGTCTTTTGGGGTTAATGTTATCTATTATGTCTTTTCCATCCATATATATATATATATATAGTTTTGGGGGGGGTATGAAATTGGGTCACACACGGCTCCATGCTCTGTGCCTCAGGGTGACCCGGCGTGGTGCTCCCAGCCCATGTGTGTACCTGGGATTTGAGCTGGAGTTAGCAGAGTGATAGCTCAGCGGTAGGGCATTTGCCTTGCCTACAGCCAGCCTGGCCGAGCCAGGTTCGATTCCTCCACCCCTCTTGGAGAGCCTGGCAAGCTACCGAGAGAGTATCTCACCCGCTTGGCAAAGCCTGGCAAGCTCCCCGTGAGGTCTTCGATATGCCAAACACAGTAACAAGAAGTCTCACAATGGAGACGTTACTGGGCCCACTCTAGCAAATCGATGAATAATGGGAGGACTGTGACCGTTAGCAGGGTGCAAGCATCACTAACCTCTTGTTACCTCTCTGGCTCCATGTAATCCTTTTTTTTTTTTTTTGCCACACCCAGTGGCAAATAAACTTTTTTTTTTTATTCATCTCACAGTTGCTCTCACGCTTCTTATTCTTCATGGGGTTAAGTGTTACTTTCTTTGAGGATTGACTCGCTGCTATAAATCGGGTCCTTGTGAGTCATTTATTTTTCCTGTTTGTCACAGTTTGACTTACGTATTCATTGTCTTGTCATGAGTCTTCCCCTTGGAGGCTATGTGACGGCAAGAATAAGGCTTAGAAACTTTTTCTTCTTACTTAGGATATCTCTGGTAAGTATTGGAGAAAATGAATAACACATGCTACTCGTTCTCACGCCTTTTTTTTTTTTTTTTTTTTTGCTTTCTGGGTCACACCTGGCGGCGCTCAGGGGACCATATGGGATGCTGGGAATCGAACCCGGGTCGGCTGCGTGCAAGGCAAACGCCCTACCCGCTGTGCTATTTCTCCAGCCCCATAGTGACTTTCTAGCCTACTCTCTACAACTCACAGTAGAAAAACTACAGTGAGGGGCTGGAGCAATAGCACAGCGGGTAGGGCGTTTGCCTTGCACACGGCCGACCCGGGTTCGATTCCCGGCATCCCATATGGTTCCCTGAGCGCCGCCAGGAGTAATTCCTGAGTGCAGAGCCAGGAATAACCCCTGTGCATTGCCGGGTGTGACCCAAAAAGAAAAAAACTGCAGCGAGCCAGAGACCATGGAACTGAACTGGTTGTAACATCCACATAGAGTGAAACTAGATTCTTCTACTTGAGGATTTTTCCTGTTACTCAGTGTCCTGTGTTCTTAGCTCTCATTTCTCAGTGACTGTCTTGTTATTTCAGCTTCCGTATTGTGACATTGCTCTTTCAGCTAGTTGTTTCAAAATCTCCATCCCCCTTACCCTAAGGTATTGCTTGATGATTTTTTTTTTATTTTGGTCACACCCAGCGATGCTCAGGGGTTCCTCCTGGCTCTGCACTCAGGAATTACTCCTGGCGGTGCTGGGGGGAACCATATGGGATGTCGTATCGTTCTGGCCCCTGATATTCTGTTGAGAAAGCAAAGCTGCCTTCCCACGCCTGTTTCTACCTCACAGGCTTACCGGCCACTTGAATGCTCGTAGGACTCCTGATTGCTCCACAGGAGTTTCTGACCAGATTTTTGTGGAGTCCAGCTGCACAGGTGGGATGTGTTGAAGTCGCCAGGGTCCCCCGTGCTGTGCTAAGGTGGGGAGACGGGGAGACACCCCCCTCTCTCTGTTGGGGACCACACTCAAGGGCTTACCCTTGAGTGTTCTACCTGGTCTCCCTCAGCTCCTGTAAACAAGCTTTTGGCCCTTCTCACTTATTCCTGCCTGGCAGCAGAACCCCTCAAGTGGCTTTTTGGGGTCAAACCCAGCATTGCTGTAGTCAGGAAGTACTCCGGGCATTGCTGGGGGACCATATGGGATGGATGTGTGCAAGGCAAACACCCTCCCGGCTGTCCTATGCTCTGGCTCCCTCCCTCAAGGGACTTTGCCTAATAACCACAGGCTTATTAGTTGTTTGTTTTTTTTTTTTTTTTTTTTTTATCTTTTGTTTTGGGTCAGTCCCAGTAGTGCAGGGGCTCAATCCAGGACAAACTTGATCTAGCTCTTCAACTCTCTTCCAAGCCTAGGCTTTTACTTTAAATCCACTTCGGGTTTTTGTTTGGGGGCCGCGCCCTGCTGTGCTCAGGGATCACCCTTGGTGGTGCTCAGGAGGCCCTGTGTGCTGCCGGGGTGGAGTGTGGGTGGGCCATGTGCAAGGCAAACTCCCTGCCCAGAATCAGGCCCAGAATCCACTTTTATTTTTGGCTTTGTGGGTCACACCTGGCGATGCTTAGAGGTTCCTCCTGGCTCTGCACTCAGGAATTACTCCTGGTGGTGCTCGGGGGACCCTGTGGGACGCAGGGGATCGAACCTGGGTTGGCTGTGTGCAAGGCAAATGCCCTCCCCGCTGTGCTATGGCTCCAGCCAGCCCCTTCCTTTCCTTTTACTTTATTATTTATTTATTGCTTTGTGGGTCACACCTGGCGATGCTCAGGGGTTCCTCCTGGCTCTGCACTCAGGAATTACTCCTGGCAGTGCTCGAGGGACCCTATGGGACGCAGGGGATCGCACCTGGGTTGACCGCGTGCAAGGCAAACGCCCTCCTCGCTGTGCTATTGCTCTGCCCCACTGAATCCACTTTGGATCCTGTGGAAGCATAGGTGTGTCCTCCTTCCCTGGCCCCTCTCAGATCAGTTTTTTGGGGGGGATTGGGAACCCTAATAAATGTGGCCACAGTCCCCTCTCACCCAAGTTCGGGGCTCGTCGCCTGAGAACCGGCCTGGCCCAGTCTGCAGATGGTGCTGGTGGGGGTGGGGGGGGCCTCGCGGGGTACTCCGTCACGTACCTCCCGTCCCTCAGGTGGGGAAGACTTACGAGCTCCTCAACTGTGACAAGCACAAGTCGATGCTCTTGAAGAATGGCCGGGACCCCGGGGAAGTGAGGCCCGACATAGCCCACCAGGTACCGCCGGCACGGTGCGAGCGGGCGGCCGGGAGGGTGGCGGGTGCTACCGCTCCACCCCTCATCCTGGGTTTCTGTCCCCCCCAGAGCTTGCTGATGCTGATGGACAGCCCCCTGAACCGGGCGGGCCTGCTGCAGGTGTACGTGCACACGCAGAAGAACGTGCTCATCGAAGTCAACCCCCAGACGCGCATCCCCAGGACCTTCGAGCGGTTTTGTGGCCTCATGGGTGAGCAGAAGCCCCCGGCCTGAGGGAGAGTTTGGAATGACCACTGACGAGGAAGAGAAGGGCTAACTTCAACCTGGCATTTGGGTGGGGGCCGGGGCCCATGATGTAGACAACAAGGAGTCTCCTTTTTTTTTTTTTCTGGCTTTTTGGGTCATGCCCAGAAATGCACAGCGGTTCCTCCTGACTCATGCACTCAGAAATGCGGTGCTCGGGGGACCCTATGGGATGCTGGGAATTGAACCCGGGTCAGCTGCATGCAAGGCAAATGCCCTTCCCGCTGTGCTGTCGCTCCAGCCCTGGATTTTCTAGTTTTTCGAGAGGTTCTGGGCCACAGCTGGTCTTGCTCGGGAGACCCTGGGTGGTGTCACCGCACCCACTGTCCTGATTCCGTTCCTGTTCTTTTCTGCTTTTCATGCCTGGGGAGCCCACGGGGGTTCCTGATAAATGGGGAGCTTGACCCCAATCATGCTGTGAGGCCTGAGCATCAGTGTGGGAGCAGAGGGTGCCTGGAGGTGCCCCCCACGACAATCAGGAGTTGAGGGTTTCCTGGTTTGGTCCCTGGGCAGAAGTGGGGGCCTCGACCTAGCTCTGACTCCTTTTCCCTTTCCTAGTTCAGCTTTTACACAAACTCAGTGTTCGAGCAGCTGACGGCCCCCAGAAGCTCTTAAAGGTGAGCCGCTGACCCCCACAGGCTAGAGGAGGGGGCTGAGAGGTTCCCTCCCCGCCCCCGACACCCCCTCCTGCTTTTCCTGGTTTTTTTTGGCTTTTTCGGTCACACCCAGCGATGCTCAGGGGTTCCTTCTGGCTCTGCACTCAGGAATCACTCCTGGTGGTGCTCAGGGGGACCCTATGGGATGCTGGGAATCGAACCCGGGTCGGCCGCGTGCCAGGCAAACGCCTTTCCCACTGTGCTATCACTCCGGCCGCCCTGTGTCCCTGTCTAGGTCATCAAGAACCCCGTGTCCGACCACTTCCCCGTGGGCTGTATGAAGATCGGCACCTCCTTCTCCGTCCCGACCGTCAGTGACGTGCGGGAGCTGGTGCCCAGCAGCGACCCCATTGTTTTTGTGGTGGGCGCCTTTGCCCACGGCCAGGTAAGGTCTGAGCACGGCGGGAGGCGGGTTCTTCGTGGAGCCCAGAGCTGTGGGCGCCCTGGCAGTCCTTGTCCTTGTGTGGGGAGCGAAAGGGCAGGGACCAAGGCTGGGGGTGTGTCTGCCCTGCCAGCACCTCGGGGACGCACGCCCAGCCCCCCGGTGGCTCTTCGGGGCTGACGGAACGTTCCTTCTGCAGGTCAAGGTGGAGTATACGGAGAAGATGGTGTCCATCAGCAACTACCCGCTGTCCGCTGCCCTCACCTGCGCAAAAGTCACCACCGCCTTTGAAGAAGTCTGGGGGGTCGTCTGAGAGCCGGACTGGGGGGCTGGGCGGCGCAGACCCTGGACTGATGCTCCTTGGCACGGAGGCGGGGGCTGGGGTCGCCGAGACTGTACATTTGCTGTGTTTCTTTGTATAAATGCTTATTCTTACAAACCCGCTTGTCCCGGAGACTCCCAGGCGCCGGAACTTCCTGCATTGCTTGTTAGTTGTTTGGCAGAACCCAGACGGGCTCAGCGGGACCCTGTCCCAGTGCTGGGGATCGAACTGGGCCAGCCAGGTGCGAGGCAAACGTCAAGACCCTTGTACTATATCTGGTACCCAGGTTGGGGTTTGGTTTTTTTTTTTTTTTTTGCTTTTTGCTTTTTTTGGTCACACCCAGCGATGCTCAGGGGTTCCTCCTGGCTCTGCACTCGGGAATTACTCCTGGCGGTGCTCGGGGGACCCTATGGGATGCTGGGAATCGAACCTGGGTCGGCCGCGTGCAAGGCAGACGCCCTCCTGGCTGTGCTGTTGCCAAGACCCTTGTACTATCTCTGGTACCCAGCCTGGTTTTTCTTTTTTTCTTTTTTTTTTTTTTTGCTTTTTGGGTCACCATCAATGCTCAGGGGTTCCTCCTGGTTCTGCATTCAGGAATTACTCCTGGCGGTGCTCGGGGGACCCTATGGGATGCTGGGAATCGAACTGGGGTCGGCCATGTGCAAGGCAGACGCCCTCCTGGCTGTGCTGTTGCTCCAGCCCCGAGGTTCTTGAGTCTTCAGGGAGTGATGGGGGTGGTGGAGGGGGATGCGGATCTGATTGCTTCTAGGCCTGGCGGGTGGGCTGGGCACACCCACCCCATGGAGCCCTCTGCTTCTCCCCCACCCTCCACCCCTCCAGTAGAGAGCAGCCGGGAGGCGCCAGGAGTGAAAAAACCGAACAAACAGAAGTGATTTTTATCCGGTACAGTTCCAAGGTAGAAAAAGTGGAGCAGGCGGGGCCGCAAAACCCTCCCCGCCCCCCCATAGGGGGGGTGGTGTGGCAGCCTCTGCGGCACATACAATCATAGTGAATTGGCAGAAGAGAAACACAACAGATTCCTGGCTGGAGGGGAAAGAGATAAGGCAACGTGCATGGGGGGAGCCGAGGGGGGCCGGGACCCTCCGCTCCTCCCACCGGAGTGGCCCCGGGTGGAGTCGAGGCTGGCAGTCATGTGCGTGGGGCGCCGTCTCCCTCTCCGGGTCTTGGTGCGGGAGTGCTGGGAGGGGGAGACGGTCACTTCTGCACCGGTCCTGCTCCTGCTCGAGGCCACCTGTGCGTTGAGGGGACACCGCCTGCCGTCAGTCACCCTCTGCTGAGGGGCGCCCCTCCCCCCACCTCACCGCGTCAGGTCACCGTGCGACTCATCCCAGATTTCCCTCCCACCCCTGGCAGTGCTCAGATGTCCCCAGGGGGACCCGCTTCCCGCAGGGCAAGTGCCCGAACCCCCGGCAACTCTCTCTCCGGCTGCCCCCAACCCCCGGCTCCAGCCTTCCTCCTCCTCCTCCTCCTCGCTTACCAGGGAGACCGATTACTTCGCTTTCTTTAACTTCTCTTTCCTTGGCACCATGACTTTGTGGACGTAAGGCAAGATGAAGAGGAGGCTCAGGAAGAAGACGTGGCCCAGGAAGTAGATGGACTTGTACACCTGCGGAGAGAGCCGGGCGGCTAAGGAGGGAGCACCGAGGGTGGGGTGTGGGGGGGGGCCCTCCCCGTGGCGGCAGCCGCCCCTCGCCTCCCCCAGGGGCAGGCCGGGCCCTCACTTGCCTTGAACCATTTGTCCCAGGTGAAGAGGCAGAAGGCCGCCATGGAGTAGCCCATGAAGAGCCAGTGCAGGGTCTGCTGCACCAGGTAGTAGAAGGGCTGCAGGATGGTGATGGAGGCCAGGCTGCTGAGCAGCGGGCTGTCCCGGATCAGGGCGGCGACCTGCGGAGAGGCGGCAGGCAGGGGACGTCGCGGCCAGGTCCGCCCCCCCCCTTCCAAGTTCCCCCTCCAGGCCCCCTCGGGCCTTGCCTGTCTCTCCACAAGGACGATGAGGAATTCCATCTGGAAGCAGACCAGGTACCCTGAGTGGAGGCCGTGCCAGAGGGCCAGGAATAGCAGTGACAGACCCTGGGACAGCTCCTTGTTGCCCAGGAACTTGAGGCGTTTGAAGAAGTACCTGGGGGTGGGGGGAGGAGGAGGAGGAGGAGCCGCAGGATTAGTCTGGGCACCCCAGGGGGACAACTGGGACTCCTGAAGTGGGGTGGCCCAAGGGAGACGGGGAGATGAGACCGAGAGTAGCTTTATGTTTTGTTTTGTTTTTTTTTTTTTGGGGGGCCACACCTGGCGATGCTCAGGGGTTACTCCTGGCTCTGCACTCAGGAATTACCCCTGGCAGTGCTCAGGGGACCATATGGGATGCTGGGAATCGAACCCGGGTTGGCTGCATGCAAGGCAAATGCCCTCCCGCTGTGCTGTTGCTCCAGCCCCAGGAGCTTTATGTTTTGGGGGCCACGCCTGGCTGAGAGGGCTACTCCAGGCTCTGGGGTTCTGCGAGGACTGGGGACTCAGGGATGCTGGGAGCCGGTCAGGTGCCTTTGAGGCCAACACCTGGACCCCGGTACTAATATTGGCACCCCCGCCGGGTGCGTTAATGACCGAGTGCTGCCCCATGTCCGTTGCCACTGTCGCAGGGAGGTGAGGACAGGCCCCTGCTTGTGTGGGGACACGGAAGCGAAGGCCTATCTGAGTGTGAGGGGCAGGACAGAGCCAGGCTCGTGGCCTTCACCCTTCCTGGTCTCTGAATAGGGCCGAAATGTTGGGGGGTTGGGGGGGGGGTTGTGCTGTCCAGTGGCCCGGCCTGCCGCTGCCGCTCACCGGGACACCCAGGCGTTGGTGTTGATGTTGAAGGAGGCGATGGTGCCCGTGAAGCGGGGGGTGGTCTCGAAGAGCCACACCTTCATGTTGGCACAGGCGTCCCACTTGGCCTCTCCGTTCTCGTCGAAGCCGTTGAAGCCCAGTCCCGTGAGAATGCAGACGCCTTCCTGAGGACGGGGTGGCTCAGTGGGCCCGCCCTGTCACCCCGCCTCCCCGCCCTGGGGGTGCACCTGCCCCTCCCGTCCCGTCCCGTCCCGTCCTGCTCCCACCCCCCTCACCGTGACCAGCCAGCAGGTGACGTATTTGTACAGCACGAACTTGCCCCAGACCAGCAGGTACATGCAGCGGAACCAGAAGTCGCGTTTCTGGGGAAGCGATGACGCATGTGTTAGGCTCCCTGGTGACAAACTTGGGGCTCACTAGCACCCAGGCTGCCAGGTGGCCAGGCTCAAAGCCTTCCCCCCCCAGAGTGTGTCCTGCGAGCAGCCTGACCCAGAGGCCTTCTGCCTATCCAGCTCAGTGCTGACTCAAGGTGGGCATGAAGCCCGACACGGGGCAGGAGCAAAGGCTGCGGCCTCCCTGCCTCCTCAGAGGCCACCCCAAAGCCCTTTCCCGCCTCCAACAGGCTGGGGAAGACAGGAAGCTGCTGTGTGCCAAGGAGCCACACGGTGGCGCTGGAGTCAGGGCTGCTTCTGGGGAGGAAGTCGGGGTGCCCCTGACACCCAGTGCAGAACCAACCCAGCCCGTTCCTGGCCTGTTCCTGGCCTGGCTGAGACCTAGGCTAGCTCCAGGGGTCCTCAGCGGCCACCCCCCTCTCCCCGGGCCTGGCGCCGGGGCCACTCACATCATAGTCGTCTGTGAGGAGATACTCTTCTGAGATGTGGGGGCTGAGCGTGGTGTAGCCCACCAGGTAGACGAGGCCCAGACTCAGGCGCTTGAGAGCGGGGATGGTGCTAGGAAGGAAAGGTAAGGTCACCGGGATGGTGGGAGGGACAGACCCCCGCTCCCTGCCCGCCCCCCCCCCCCCAGGCTCTCAGGGATGCCGCCTGCACTGTAGGTCCCTAGGGAGGGTGGTGATGACCCAGGGGTTCTGTGTCCTCTGATGCTGGGCGAGTCAATGCCAGCAAAGGGTCCTTCCAATACCTGAAATGGTTTTCTGTGATAAATGTATGTTCAAATACATGTTTATATATACGTGGCATTAAAGGGTTTTGCTTGGGGGCCCCACCTGGCTCTGCTCAGGGATCACTCCTGGTGTTGCTTGGGAACCCTAGGGGGTTGTTGGGGATCAAGCCTGGGTGGGCTATGTGTAAGGTGTACCTGCTGTACTGCCTCTATGGCCGGGATGTGTTTTTTAATTTTTTTAATTTTATTTATTTTTTGCTTTTTGAGTCACACCCGGCGATGCACAGGGGTTCCTCCTGGCTCATGCACTCAGGAATCACTCCTGGTGGTGTTTGGGGGACTGTATTGGATGCCAGGGATGGAACCAAGGTCAGTCATGCAAGGCAAACGCCCTCCCCGCTATGCTATCGCTCCAGTGCACCCCCCACCCCAATGTGTGTTTATTTATTGTGAAATAAAAAAAGTCACTAAAAGCTTGAATCTGATTGCCTTGAGCCAAATTCTGCAGCACAGACCTAAACTGTTCTGTTCGGGGGTCCCTTCAGGATGGGCAACCAGAAGCCAGGGACAGTCCAGGGGGTGTGGGCCCAGCCTGATGAGAGACCGCAGGTACGAGGCTGGGGGGGAGGGGCGACACCAACACAGGGGTCTCGAGCAAGAAGGGACGGTTACCTGCTGGGTAAGCTCCCCGGCTTGTCTGTCAGCTGTCCCTGCACCAGCTTCATGTAGTGGTTCATGGAGAACTGGGGTCCCACCAGGAAGGCCCCATAGAAGTAGGAAAAGCCAGCCACTTCCAGCAGCGACGGGACACCCCTGATGGCAAACTGCTGTTGCTCGGGGGACAGGGTAGCCTTGGCGGGAAAGAGAATGGGGGAGGGGAGTTTCAAGAGAGCAGGGGCGCCCCTCCCCCACGCACCCACCGAACCCCGGGGGTTCCTCCAAGAGCCAGCCCTGGGGCGGGCGGCAGGGGGCGGTGCTGGGCGTTTGGCTGCCAGCTTCACAGATGCCCGGCTGGCACCACTCTCTGGACTTTGTGCGTGAGCTGGAGCCCGGGCAGAGGGACCTGCTGAGCCTTGGTCGGGGCTACCGGGATGTGGAGGCGTGGCTGCCGGAATTTGGGGGGGCAGGCTGGCATGAGTGGGTCACACGCGGGGACCGCAGGGGCTTTTCTTCCGCGATGGGGTGGGGGCATTCTTTTCCCTCTCCGCGGAGGCCTGGGTACTCACCTCCTCCTTCCCTCCATCATAGTAGTCGACAGCCAAACCTGGGGGCAGAGAGAAGGGGTGGGTGGTGGTGGGTGATGGCGAGGGGAGGCCTGTGGAGGGCGTGGGGTGGGGGGAAGCAAGCCTGTGTGTGTGGGGGGAAAGGGATGGCTGGAGTGTGCATACGTGTGTGTGTGTGTGTGTGTGTGTGTGTGTGTGTGCATGCCTGTGTGTGTGTGCATGCCTGTGTATGCGCATGCCTGTGTGTGTGAGAGAGCGAGCGAGCTGTGAAAAGGTAGCAGTGAGCGCCCCTCCCCACTCACCAATCAGCTTCAAGGTCAGCACACAGTGGGGCATCGTCCACTTGATATCGTAGTTGCCCGTGGCTGTGTAATAATATCCGGCAAGAAGGTAGGCCTGGGAGAAGGGGAGTACCTCGCTGGATTGCCCAGTCTCTTAATTTTTTTTTTTTCCTCTTTGGGTCACACCCAGCGATGCACAGGGGTTCCTCCTGGCTCATGCACTCAGGAATGACCCCTGGCGGTGCTTGGGGGACCCTATGGGATGCTGGGAATCGAACCCGGGTCGGCTGCGTGCAAGACAAATGCCCTACCTGCTGGACTATCAATCCTCAATTCGCCCTCCCTCCCTGGCGTATGTCCCCCTGAGCACAGAGCCAGGAGCAGCCCCTGTGTGGCCCCAGTTACCTGTCCTTACCCCCCAAAAAGGGAGAGAAAATATATTTTCAAAAGTGCTTATAAATTGAAAACCTGAAGTTATTTTACTTATTTTTCCTTTTTTTTTCGGGGGGTGGGTTGGGTAGGTGGGGTTAGGCTATACCCCACTGTGTTCAGGGCTTATTCTTGACTCTGCTCAGGGTCAATCCTTGTGGTGCTCAGGGCACCCTATGGGGTGCAGGAGATCGAACCTGGGTCAGCTATGTGCAAGGCAGGTGCTCATCTGCCATGCTCTCTTCAAATTTTTTTATTTTTTGGTGTTTTGGGTCACACCCGGCAATGCTCAGGGGTCCTAGTTTTGCACTCAGGAATCACTCCTGGCAGTGCTCGGGGGACCTTGTGGTATGCTGGGAATCGAACCTGGGTCGGCCGCGTGCAAGGCAAATGCCCTACCCGCTGTGCTACCACTCCAGCCCCACATTTTTTTTTTTTTTTTGGTTTTTGGGTCACACCCAGCAATGCTTAGGGGTCCTAGTTTTGCACTCAGGAATCACTCCTGGCAGTGCTTGGGGGACCCTGTGGTATGCTGGGAATCGAACCCGGGTCGGCTACATGCAAGGCAAACACCCTCCCCGCTGTGCTCTCTTTGACCCAAGAAACTCAACCGGTACCCGAGAAGCGGCTTGCTCAGGGTTTCTCCCCACCAGATGAGATGAGCTCATTCCGTGCTGCCTTCTGCCCTGCCTTTAAGTGACGTCCCCGCCTCCCCCCACCCCCCGCCTCCCATGGAAAGCAGGGCGAAGCCTGGTCAGAACCAAGGGACCTTTGTGACCTGGCCCTGGCAGAGGGTGAGTTGGTCGCCCTTCCCGAGGCCACGCCAGCCGCTGCAGGGCTGTCAGAGGGCGTGTGGGGTCAAAGGGTCCGACACTGGGTCTCTGCCCCCTGGCTTCCTGCCACCTTCCCAATGATGCCCGGCTGTGCCGGGAGGAGGGTCAGGGGTGGGGGCGGGGCAGACGGTACCATTTGGAAGCAGAAGGTGGTGAGGACAGCCGTGATGGTGCGGCCCATGAGGCGGAGGATGAAGAACTGTAGCACGATGCATAGCAGGGAGTGGTAGAGCTGGTTTCCTGTGGGCAGAGCGGAGCCCCCGTGAGCATGAACCCGGGCAGCCCCACCCTTCCCGAAACTGGCAACTAACAAGGAATAGCGCAAGAAAAAAGAATTGTGGGCCTCGGGGCTGGTTTTTTTTTTCTCCCCCCCCCCCCCCTTTTTTTCCTCCTTCAAAATAGTTTCATGTTTTGGAGGAAGGAGAGGAAATTCATTGTACAGAGCAAACAATTTCCGAAATGCCCGAGGTCGGGGGGGGGAGGGAATGGGGAGTACGTGGATCCGTGGGTCAGAGAGAAGCGGGTTCTTCTCTGGGGATGGGGGTCTGGTTGGGGAAACTACTCGCAACGGGCTCTCGGTTTTGGGGTTCTCCTTGCAGTACTCAGAAGGCCTGAAGGGGGAGACGGCAGCATTCAATCTGCTTGTTCAATATTTGGGCCCATTATAGCTACACCCAGAGGTACTTGGGGGCCTCCAGGGCTGGACCTGAAGATGCTTGAACCAGAGTCCCCATCATACCAACATGTGTCCTGGTGATTCCCTCCTCCTCCGTACCCCCCATGTGGGAAATAAAAACTAGTCAAGGTACATTCAGGTACATTCACTTCTCCATCTTTCTTTCCTTTCTTTCTTTCTTTCTTTCTTTCTTTCTTTCTTTCTTTCTTTCTTTCTCTCCCTTCCTTCCTTCCTTCCTTCCTTCCTTCCTTCCTTCCTTCCTTCCTTCCTTCCTTCCTTCCGTCCCACCCAGCAATGCACAGGAGTTACTCCTGGCTTTGCACTCAGGAATTACTCCTGGTGGTGCTCAGGGGACCATATGGGATGCCGGGAATCGAACCCCGGTCTGCCACGTGCAAGGCAAACGCCCTACCCACTATGCTAACGCTCCAGCCTCCGTATCCCTCCTTCCCAAGGGGACTCTGGGGAACTCCTTTCCAGTTCCTTCTACACGTAACCAACTCACCAAAGTTAAAATACGCGATTGAGAGGCCTGAAAAGGTGTGGTAGAGATGGATGAGGTAGCTGTCCTTGTAGAAAAGGAAACGCCGGTAAAACAAAGCTAAGGGGTAACCTAGAGGGGGAAGAGAGAGCAGAAGAGGGTTAACTGGTATTTGGTACATCCCCAGGCTGTTCTGGAACAATCTGACCTGAAACTTAGCCCAGAGGGGTAAAAGTAAAGTAAAGTAAAGGCCCTCCCATTGATCATCGATTTGCTCGAGCGGGCCCAGTAACGTCCCCATTGGAGACTTTGTTGTTACTGTGTCTGGCGTATCGAATACGTCACGGGTAGCTTGCCAGGCTCTGCCGTGCGGGCGAGATACTCTCGGTAGCTTGCCGGGCTCTACGAGAGGGGCGGAGGAACCGAACTCAGGTCGGCCATGTTGGCTGCGTGCAAGGCAAACGCCCTGCCGCTGTGCTATCGCTCCATTTCTATGGATGTCAGAGCAGAGAATATCACTGCGTTTCCAGGAATCTGTGAATACAAATCTCAAAAGTGAAGATGTTAATTTTATTACTAATTTTGTTTTTGGAAGGGGGCACAAAACCCAGTGGTGTTCAGGGCTTCCTCCTGGCTTTGCACTCAAGAATTACTCCTGGTGGGCACTGGTAGAGGGATGGGTACTGGATCATTGTATAACTGAAACCCAAGCACAAAAATTTGTTTTTATTTATTTTTTGTTTTTTGGGTCACACCTGGCGATGCACAGGGGTTACTCCTGGCTCTGTACTCAGGAATTACTCCTGGCAGTGCTCGGGGGACCATATGGGATGCCGGGGATTGAACCCAGGTCGTCCACGTGCAAGGCAAACGCCCTACCTGCTGTGCTATCGCTCCGGCCCCAACCCACTGCATTTAGTAGACTGGAAAAACATCATTCAGTTGATTGGAAAAACATCTTTTTTTTTTTTCCTTTTTCTTTTTGGGTGACATCCGGCGATCCACAGGAGTTACTCCTAGCTCTGCACTCAGGAATTTCTACTGGCGGTGCTCGGGGGGACCATATGGGATGCTGGGGATTGAACTCAGGTCGGCTGGCTGCGTGCAAGGCAAATGCCCTACCCAAGGCTAACGCCCTACCCGCTGTACTATCACTCCGCCCAAGAACATCTTCTTTATGTTTTGGGTCACACCCAGCATTGTTCAATTAATTCCTGCCTCTGCCCCAAGGATTTACTCCTGGTGGTGGTGGTGGGGGGGGGTCAGGGGACCATATGGGATGCTGGGGCTCATGAACTCAGGTTGGCTGCTGTAAGGCACACGCCCTATCCACCGTACTACTGCTCTGGCAAAAAGTTGGAGGGATACTGGGATCAGTGGTGGTGGGGAACAGGCGCTGATGGAGGGATGGGTACTCGATCATTGTATAACTGAAACCCAGGCATATAAATTTGTAAGTTTACAACTGTACCTCATGGTGTTTCAATGATAAAAATTTATTTATTTTTTTCACTGATAAAAATTAAAAAAAATTTTTTTTCTCTGTCCTTGGGCCATGCCCTGAAGTGCTCAGAGCTTACTCCCGGCTCTGTGCTCAGGGATCACTCCTGGTGGGGCTTGGGGAACCCAACGGGGTGCCAAGGACTGGCTGTGGGCAAGGCAAGTGCCCCTGGAAAAAGCATCGTTGAAAGTCTTAGTCCAGGGCTGGAGCATCCCCGCCAGGAGTGATTCATGAGCACAGAGCCAGAAGTCAGGCCTGAGCACTGCTGTGCTCCCCCCAAAAAATCAAAAGCATTCTATATCTTTACACTGAAAGTCTCACATGCAGTGCATGTTCCACAAGTTTTTGAATTTTTGGGGGGTCACACCCAGTCATGCTCAGGGCTGACTCCTGGCTCTGTGCCCAGAGATCACTCCTGGCGAGCTTGGGGGACCATATGGGGTGCCAGAGATTGTACCCTAGTTGGCTGTTCAAGGCAAGTGCCCTCCCCATTGTGCTATCGCTCTGGCCAGTCACACCCGGCGATGCACAGGGGTTACTCCTGGCTCTGCACTCAGGAATTACTCCTGGCAGTGCTTGGGGGACCCTATGGGATGCTGGGAATCGAACCTGGGTCGGCCACATGCAAGGCAAACACCCTACCCACTGTGCTCCAGCCCTGGTGCTAGAATTTTACTGGTGGCCTTTGTTGTGCTCCTTATCAAGTGTCCAGCTTCGTGCCAAGCGTTTGTTTTTGAGCGAACATGGTAGATCACTCATTCGACAAGACTCTCTGCCAAGCATTTAGGGAGCATCTGTGGAAGGAGGTGGCAAGTGGTGGTTTCTTTCCTGGCTGGCTGAGATGCAGTGATCTAGGATTACAAGCTCAAGGAGGGGGAAAAGACATCTGTGACACAGTCACATGAATGAGCAAAGAAGCCGGATCGAGTCTCATACATATCACATGGGCAGGAATTTGGCAGGTCTTGCCGACAGCAGTAAGTACTGCTAAGAAGCAGTGCCTGGTCCTAGAAAGCATTGAGCAAGATCCCACTTCAACCTTTCTTCATCCTTTCTTTTTCTTGGGGGGTGGGGTGGGGTGGGAGAGGGTTCTCCCAAGTGGTGCTTGGGGACCCCAGGTACCGTGCCAGCCACCCAGGCCAGTGGTTTGATGGGGTCCCTGAGGACTTGGTGCTGTAAAGGAAACACCCTACCAGCTTAGCGCTCTGGCAAAACAACGTTCCTTTTTGTTTGCAGTGCTGAAGATAGCCCGGGCCACCCTGGCAGTGTTCAGGGGCCCCCGGGGCTTCAGCTGGCGACGCTCAAGGGGACAGAGTGGTGCCAGGTTGCCAGGTCCAAGCCCTGTGTGCACCCCCAACCCTGAGACTGTCCACCCAGGGCGTCCGGCCTCAATCCTGTACTTTCATTTTCACAGTTCCGGGAAGAGAGGGAACAGAAACCACCAAATGGAGCCAGAAGATGCATAAACAAGTTCTGGACTGCCGAAGTGTTTACCCTTTTAAGCATCCAGACCCTAAATCCAAGCCATTTAAAAAAAAAATTTTTTTTTTTTGAGCCACAAAGAGACACTCCCAGAGGTGTTCAGGGGCTGTCCTGGCGCAGTGCTCCAGGGTGACCTCTTGTCAAGGTAATGGCGTGAAGCTGGGGACAGAACTGGGGTCAGATGTACGCAAAGAAAGCACCTCAGGGGGGCTGGAGCGATAGCACAGCGGGTATGGCATTTGCCTTGCATGCAGTGGACCCGGGTTCGATTCCCGGCATCCCATAGGGTCCCCTGAGCACCGCAGGAGTGGTTCCTGAGTGCAGAGCCAGGAGGAACCCGAGCATCACTGGGTAGGAACCAAAAAGCCAAGAAAAAACCCCAAAAAACTCCTAGCCCCCGCCCCCGCCCCAAACCCTGAACTATTTGCAATGCTCAAAATTAAAAAAAAAATATTAGGCTGCCTTTGTAGACTGAATATAATTTAACCCCCCCCCCTTAAAAAATTTTTATTAGTGAGACACCATGAGGTACAGTTGTAGACTTACAAACTTTTGTGCTTGGGTTTCAGTTATATAGTGATCGAGTACCCATCCCTCCACCAGTGCCCATTCTCCACCATCACTGATCCCAGTACCCCTCCTACCCTCCATCCCCCCATCCCACCCTGCCTCTGTGGCAGGGCATTCCCTTTTGTTCTCTCTCTCCTATCTTGATAATTATCGGAGAGCAGTCTTCCCCCAGAAGGGTGGAACTGCTTGTATGCTAAAAGAAGGTGGATCTTCTAGGGGTGCTGGGTGATTTATTTATTTTCTCCAGAAAAGGGGCCAACAGGCCCTCTCCTGGGAACCATTGCTGCAGAATTATGCCATCAGGGTCCTCCCCTGCTCCAGCCTGTGAAGCTCCGCTCTGACCCAGAGGGCTGGACACTCTCTGGCCTTCGGAGTCCCGGGAGCCATTTCCGGTAGCTTTTTCTGGGCCCTTCCTGGCCCTGCAGGGATCAACTTAAGCTTGCAGTGTTTGGATCAAGAACATTTGCTTTCCCTATCACTATCACTATCACTATCCTCCCGTTGTTCACCGATTTGCTCGAGCGGGCCCAGTAACGTCTCCATTGTGAGACTTGTTGTTACTGTGTTTGGCATATCGAATATGCCACCGGGGAGCTTGCCAGGCTCTGCCGTGCGGGCGAGATACTCTCGGTAGCTTGCCGGGCTCTCCGAGAGGGGCGGAGGGCTCCTAATATATCGGAGGACTCAAAAAAAAAATCCTAATTTCATTTTAAATATCGGAAGGAAGGGAAGAAGGAGGAAGGGGTGGAGGAAGTAGCAGGCAAGGAAGGAAGGAAATAGGGAGGGAGGGAGGGAGGAACGAGCTGAGTGCATGATCTCAAACTTTTTTTTTTTTTTGCTTTTTTTGGGTCACACTCCTGGCTCATGCACTCAGGAATCACTCCTGGCGGGCTCAGGGGACCATGTGGGATGCTGGGAATCGAACCCGGGTCCACTGCACGCAAGGCAAACGCGTGCCCGCCTGGCAAGCTCCCCGGTGGCATATTCGATATGCCAAACACAGTAACAACAAGTCTCACAATGGAGACGTTACTGGGCCCGCTCGAGCAAATCGATGAACCACGGGAGGATAGTGATAGCCATAGCTCCAACCCCCTTTTTCCCTCCAACCCTCCTTCTTATCCCCACTCCTGTTCTCAGGTGGAGCTGGTGGGGAACAGTGAGCTCCGGGCCGGGCCGTGGCAGAGAGCCGGTGAGGCTGCACAAAGCCACAGGCCGAGCAGCTGGAGCGGTCGGGAGAAATAAAAGAACGGGGCCCGGTCAGGTTACCAAGAACACCCAGATCCCAACACAGCGGCGGAGTTTGGACCGGAAGGAGGGACGGGGCTGCGCGTTGCTGTGACAACCCAGAACCCCTCGGAGTGTGTCAACAGAGAGCCTTGTGCTTGGCACAGGTCTCAGTTTGAGCCGGGCTGGCCGGACACCCCTTCAAGGACAGGCTGTTTGCAGGGAGGCCGAGACCCTACAGGCTGCGCCCGGGCCTGATGCACTGGCTGCTCGAGGCCATATGCGGGCACCCGAGGGAGCTTCGAACCCATGATGCTCGGGGTTGGAGAGATAATAGGGTGATGCTCAGGGGTTCCTCCTGGTTCTGCACTCAGGAATCACTCCTGGCGGTGCTCGGGGGACCTGGCGGTGCTCGGGAGACCCTATGGGATGCCAGGGATCGAACCCGGGTCGGCCGTGTGCAAGGCAAACGCCCTCCCTGCTGTGCTATTGCTTCGCCCCCCCTGTTGGCATTTCCAAACACGAGACCAAACTTCTGGTGGGCCGGATTTTTAACAAAACAATAGTAGCTGCTACTTCATCAAGGATGTGTGAAAGTCAAGTTGGCATGTTTCCATATGAAATTTTTTGTTTGTGTTTGAGTCGCATCCGGGCGAATGCTCAGGGCTTCCTCCTGGCTCTGCACTCAGGAAATAATCCTGGCGGTGCTTGAGGGAGCTTGTGGGGGATGACGGGGATCCAACCGGAGTTGGCTGTGTGCAAGTCAAGCGTCTCCCCGCCCCGCCCCCCCCCATTGCTTTGGCCCGTACTCGGGCTTGCTTTAATTTATTTTTAAAAGAATCCAAAAAGTTTTGGGGCTGGAGACATAGTACAGTGGGTAGGGCGTAGGCATGCGGCTGACCCGGGTTCGATTCCCAGCATCCCATATGGTCCCCCAAGCACCGCCAGGAGTAATTCCTGAGTGCAGAGCCAGGAGTAACCCCTGTGCATCGTCGGGTGTGACCAAAAAAGCAAAATAAATAAATAAATAAAAGAATCCCAAAAGTTTTATTTTATTTATTGGCTCTTTGGGTCCCACCCGGCGATGCACAGGGGTTCCTCCTGGCTCTGCACTCAGGAATCACTCCTGGAGGTTCTTGGGGGACCCTATGGGATGCCGGGGATCGAACTCACGTTGGCCGCGTGTAAGGCAAACAAACGCCCTACCCGCGCTGTGCTATTGCTCTGGCCTCTGTGCTCAGGCTCTTGAGCTATCTCCCTGGCCCTGCTCTCTGTTTGCTTCTGGGGCCCACGTGGCAGTGCTCCCCTGTGCCCAGGATAGATTGGTTGCAGGCAAGGCAGTGCCTTAATCCCAGCTCTATCTCTCCAGCCCACTTTTTTTTTTTCTTTTTGGGTCACACCCGGCGATGCACAGGGGTTCCTCCTGGCTCTGCGCTCAGGAATTACCCCTGGCAGTGCTCAGGGGACCATATAGGATGCTGGGAATCGAACTCGGGTTGGCCATGTGCAAGGCAAACGCCCTACCCACTGTGCTATTGCTCCAGCCCCTCCAGCCCACTTTCTTACAATGCTTTTCAAGGTTTGTTTCTATTATAGCATATGTCAGCACATCGTTTTTTATGGGTGTATAGTCTTCCTCTGTAAAGTCATACTATATGTTATGTTCATCTGGATTACTTCCACTTTGGGGATATTATGAATGAGGCTGCTATGAGTCTTCATATACACGTTTTTGTGTAAATTGTTTCTCTCTCTCATGCCAGGGATTGAACCCAGGGCCTCATACCTGCAAGGAACATGCTCTACCACCGAGCTACATTCTCAAACCTCTCCCTACTTTCATTTTTTTTTTTATGGTACCGGGGACGGAACCCAAGGTCATTTCAGTTCTCTGGCGTTTATGCCTGGGAGTGGATCTTGAATTGCTTTATCTTCTTATTCTCGGCGGTGTCGGCCAGTTTGTAAAATCTATTGGTCGTGGACAAATGCTTGGGTTTATCCTTACTCTGAACTTACTAGTTCATCCTTACTATAGAGAAGGGGCCACTAAGACAATGATAGTTGGAAATGATCACTGACCACTCTGGACAAGAACTGAGTGCTGAAAGTAGGTAAAGGAATATACATGATAACCTTTCGGTATCTGGACTGCAAACCATAACACCCAAAAAGAAGGGGGGGGGGGAAGGAGGGAGAGAGAGAGAGAGAGAGGAGAAAGAAAGAGAGGAGAGAGACAGAGAGAGAGGAGAGAGACAGAGAGAGAGGAGAGAAAGTGAGAGAGAGAGACAGAGCGAAAGAGAAAGAGAAAGTATCCCTGCCATAAAGGCAGGGGTGGGGCAGGAGGGACACTGGGGACATCGGTGGTAGGAAATGTGCCCTGGTGAAGGGACCAGTGATGGAACACTATGTGACTGAAACCCGATCATAATCAACTTTGTAACTGTGTATCTCACGGTGATTCAATTAAAAAAAAAAAAACAGGGGGCCAGGGCGATAGTACAGCGGGGAGGGCGTTTGCCTGGCATGCCACCGACTCAGGTTCGAGTCCCAGCATCCCATAAGGTCCCCCGAGCACCGCCAGGAGTAATTCCTGAGTGCAGAGCCAGGAGGAACCCCTGAGCATCACCGGGTGTGACCCAAAAAGGAAAACAAAACAAAACAACAACAACAACAACAAGTCAAGCTCATCCTTACTCTCGGCCCTCACTTTGATCTCCAGAGGCGGGGGCCAATGCCAGGAAAGCGTTACGTCAACCCGTCTGTCTGGTCCCTGTCAGTGCAGTCCTTCTGACTGGCTCCGAAATGTGGCGGGCGTCCAGGAGTCTTGGCCCTGCACTGCCTCTTGGGACAGTGTCTCCTCTCGTGTAACCTAATATGGATCTTCATGCCAAAGACAATTACATTTCTCAAACCCTAAGCTCTTAGGGTTCTGTGTCTCCCACTTCCGGGTTGGCCAACTTTACCTTCCACTCGTGTTGCTCTCAGAATCCCCTGCCCCTAAATCATCTCTCAACCGGCTTCTTCACTTTCTTTTTTTTTTTTCATCACCCAGCGATGCTCACTCCTGGCTCTGCACTCAGGAATTACTCCTGGCGGTGCTTGGGGAACCCTATGGGATGCTGGGAATTGATCCTGGGTCAGCCGCATGCAAGGCAAATGCCCTACTTACTAGTTCATCCTTGCTATAGAGAAGGGGCCACTGTGACAATGACAGTTGGAAATCAGATCACTGATCACTCTGGACAAGAACTGAGCGCTGAAAGTAGGTAAAAAGATATACACAATAACCTCTGTACTATCGCTCTAGCCCCTACAGAGTGAGCTATATTTCTTTTTCTTTCTTCTTTTTTTCCGTTTTTTGGGGTCACACCCGGAGTTACACAGGGTTTACCCCTGGCTCTGCACTCAGGAATTACTCCTGGCGGTGCTCGGGGGACCCTAGGGGATGCTGGGAATCGAACTCGGGTCGGCCGCCTGCAAGGCAAACGCCCTACCCACTCTTGCTATCACTTCGACCCCTTCTTCGCTTTCCTGGATGATGCATTCAGCATCCTACCGTTCCTCAGCCACAGCCAAAGCCTGCGAGCTGCCTTTGTCTCTTCCTCTTCCTTGGTTCCCTGCATGGAGTCATGGCAACCCCACCCTTCCTTTCAGCCCCACCAGAAGTCGCCATGACTCCCGACTAGATTCTGACATGGCCCCAACCCGTGTGCCCTACAGGCGACATTTCTTGTCACAACATCCATTTGTCTGTTTCAGATAAAATCGAAAGTGCCAGGGATGGAAGGGGGTCAGCCATGTGCAAGGCAAGCGCCTCCCCCACGCTAATATGGCTCCAGCCCTCCATGAAGGCACTGCATGGTTCCGAGAAGCCGGAATTCAGCTGCTCTTCAGAGTAGCCACCTTAGGCTGGCAGGTGAGTGAACCGTCTTAGTCCTGTTTCATTAGAAGGAACGTCTAGGGGCCAGAGTGACAGGTACAGTGGGTAGGTCCCCCTGTTGTGCACACAGCCGACCTGGATCCCATAGGGTCCCCTAAAACCACCCCCCCCCCCACATACACACACACTGACCCCTGAGCACAGAGCCAGATCTCAGCTCTGAGCACTGTGAGGTGTGGTTCCCCAAACAAACAAAAGAACAGAAGAAGGAATGTCTCACCGAAGGCTCATCATACCTTGAGCCCGGTGCATAGTAGATGCTCAATGAAGGTGAGACTGCCTCACCTCTGAAAAAAAATTTCACTGTGTCAAGTTTCACTGTTTAAATATGAGTCTCGGGGTCTCTTGCTCTCACACGGTTTCAATCATACCTGTTGACACATTGCCCAGATGTCTTCCCCCTACACACGTCATGCCTGTATCGCCTCTGCAACACCTCTGGAGGGGCGTGCCTCAGTGGCTCTTCCGAACCAGACCGCTGACCCCAGCTCCCTGGACACCTCATTTCCCCTCGTATCTCCTTGCAGCTCAGCCGTCCAGTTCACTCAACCCGGATGAGTCATTCCTGACCCCCACTCTACCATCTCAACCCTGTCAGTCAGCCTTAGACTGTCTCCTTCACGTGCACGGCTCTGCCTCCTGAGTCGTCATCAAGGGATTCTTCGACCCTGACGGAGTCGGATCCCTTATTCCTCAGGGCGAGGCCAAGTCTCAGAGGAAGCCAAAGTCCCACAGCTCTCTCACCCACCATCCGCGCCTCGCCTTTCTGCCTCTTCCGGCAGATCAGCCCGGTTCTCACCGGACCATTTCTGGCCTAGAACTTTCCACAGATAAGCTCAAGTTCCTCCACTCCAGGTCCCCATTCGAGTCACCTTATCAGGAGGCCTTCCCAGCACATCTTATCTCAGTTTACACATTTCCCCTCCACCCCTAACGGCCACCACCACTTCCTGTTCATCTTTCCTGCTTTCTTTTTCTATTCTTCTCCTCAGGACTTAAGAGGGCCTTCACACGCTTGATCTTTCTGGAAGCAGGGATTTGGGGCTCTTTTCCTCCTGCCGGACCCAGTCTGTGCCTTGTACTTCCGGATTCCACAAAAGGTCTCTAAAACTATTAGTGGCATGGACGAAAGAACGGGTGAAAGAATGTTCTGGGCCCTGGGCAGTCCATCAAATATTTATTCAGCATCCATTATGTGGTCCGCACTGCATTAGGCAAAACGGGAGGGTGGGGGATGCGGAAGATGTGTTCGAGTTACCTTTTTTTTTAACACCTGAGCTATTTATTTATTATTCATCCACGCTTAATTCATTTGCGGTACCTGGATGGAGCCCAGGCCTCCGGCGTGGGATGGGGGTCATCTACCACTCAGTTCCGGTGCTTTGTAAGATGCTCAAAGAAAGCTCATATAGGGCTGGAGAGATAGCACAGCGGGAAGGGTGTTTGCCTTGCACGCGGCCGACTCAGGTTCGATTCCCAGCATCCTATATGGTCCCCTGAGCACCGCCAGGAGTAACTCCTGAGTGCAGAACCAGGAGTAACCCCTGTGCATCGCCGGGTGTGATCCAAAAAGAAGAAAGAAAGCAAGCAAGCTCAAATAAAGCTCTTCTCTGGCTACTCAGCAGACGCATGGACTCAATGTGGCAGAGACTAGAAGGGCGCGAAACTCAAGAATGAACAAAGGGGGCTGGAGCAATAGTACAATGGGGAGGGCATTTGCCTTGCACGTGCCCGACCTGGGTTCGAATCCCATATGGTCCTCCAAGCACTACCAGGAATAATTCCTGAGTGCAAAGCCAGGAGTAACCCTTGTGCATTGCCAGGTGTGACCCAAAAAGCAAAAAAAAAAAAAGAATGAATAAGGGTCAGGATGAAGAGGCTCTTGCAGAGAGGAACCAAGGGAAGGGAGACTGGTGCGGTGCAGAGCTGGAGGCAGGAGAGGAGAGTCCCTGCAAGCGAGATAGAACCAAATCTAAGGAGCAAACCACACGCAGACCGGAAGTTTGCGAAATCAGGTAGATTCTAAAGCTGATTAAGGGGGGGGGGGGGCGGAAAACCCCAAAAACAATAGGACTCATGGATATGGGGAATGGGTGAAGGAAAAGGAAAAACATCAAGCTGTCTCAATGGTCTTCATGCTTTCTGGCTGGACACAGACACGCAGACATGCAGACACACACACACACACACACACACACACACACATCGTTTTGGGCAGTGCTGGGAAATCGACCTCAGACTTCACAGCAACAGGCCAAGCACTCACATTTGTACTTGCTGACCTCTGTCAGCACCACACCCCCGCTGCCACCTGATATTTTTGTTTTAAGCAACAAGCAATGTGCTTTTGCAAACAGACAGAGCTTGGGGTGGGTGGGGGTGGGGCACTCCTTATTCTGTGCCCACAAAGCTGGGAATCAAACCCAGGCAGCAGGTGCTTATCCCAGGTGATTCTTCTTGGACTCCCTACTACTACTTGCAAAATTCCATTTGGCTCTTGAGCCAGATGGGGCAGTGCTCAGGGCAGGACCTGGGGTCTGAATATACAGTGCAGAGATAGAACTGGCATAGAATTACAAAGCCGAATGCTAAAATCCCATGTATTATCTCTTGGCCCCCAGAATTCTTTCTTTTTTTTTTTTTAAATTTTGGGGCTACACCTGGTGGTGCTCCGGGTTTACTCCTGATCATTCCTGGTGGGACTCGGGAGACCCCACTGGGTGCAAGGCAAGCACCCCACCGGCTGTCAGATCACTCCAGTCCCTGAACTCTACTTTGTGATGGATTTTTTATTTTTTATTTTTTTTGCTTTTTGGGTCACACCCAGCTATGCTCAGGGGGTTACTCCTGGCTCATGCACTCAGGAATCACTCCTGATGGTGCTCGGGGGACCATATGGGATGCTGGGAATCAAACCTGTATCGGCCATGTTGGCTGCATGCAAGGCAAACGCCCTACCCGCTGTGCTATCGCTCCAGCCCTGCGATGGCTATTTAAGGCAGAAAGTTGCCATCAATTTGCTGCTTCGATAAAACTGAGTTGCTGCCTTTGAACTTTACCTTCAGGGTATCCTGTGAGGTTTGTACTGCCCTGGAGACAAAGCCATGGTGCCTGTTGTTCTACTTTTCATTTTTATTACTTTTTTTTTTAATGTTTTTAGTTTTGATTTGGGGTCACATACGACAACGCTCGGGGTGTGTGGTGGGGGGTAACTCCTAGCTCCGCCCTCAGGATTTACTCCTGGTGATCTTGGGAGATCAAATGGGATGCCGGGAATTGAACCTGGGTCAGGTGCGTGCAAGGCATCCACCTCACCTCTTACCCACTGTACCATCTCTCCAGCCCCTGCAGTTATTTTTTTAATTGAATCACCATGAGATACAGTTACAAAACTCTCACATTTGAGTTTCAGTCATACAATGATCAAATACCCATCCCTCCACCAGTGCACATTCTCCACCACCAATGTCCCCAGTATTGCCACCGCCCCCTTTCCATCCCTCCTCCTGCCTCTACGGCAAACAATTTTCCCCATCCTCTCTCTCAACTTTTGGGCATTATGGTTTGTAACACAGATACTGAGAGGTCATCACATTGGGTCCTTTATCTGCTTTCAGCACACATCTCCCATCCTGAGCAATCCCTCCAACCATCATTGACTTAGTGATCCCCAGGCTGGGAGAAGTTTGGGGAGAGAGACTCCTTGGGGTGGACAATCTCCAGCACATTCATTTTAGAGACAGTTGAAGCGACTGGCCACGGGAACTCTGGAAGCTGACTCCTTCCAAGCTCTACCTAGAAAGTTCTACCACGCACCCCAGAAAGAAGAAGAAGAAGAAGAAGGAGGAGGAGGAGGGGGAGGGGAGGAGGAGGGGGAGGAGGAGGAGGAGGGGGAAGAAGAGGAGGAGGGGGAGGAGGAGGAGGAGGAGAAGAAGGAGAAGGAGAAGGAGAAGAAGGAGAAGGAGAAGGAGAAGAAGAAGAAGAAGAAGAAGAAGAAGAAGAAGAAGAAGAAGAAGAAGAAGAAGAAGAAGAAGAAGGAGGAGGAGGAGGAAGAGGAGGAGGAGGAGGAGGAGGAGGAGGAGGAAAGAAAAAAAAAGGGCAGCGGGAAGACTTGAGCAGAGACAGAAGAATCTAGAATCAAAGATTTTGTTCAAGAGGTTTGACAGGAAAGGCCTATCGGTCATGACGTGAGGTCAAAACCGTGGAAGACAGAGAAGTTCTGTCACATCTGTGTCGTGGAGCAAAGCAGGAGGGCAGAACAGGACAATGGTCGTGCCACAGAGCTTACCTCAGAGAGGCGGAAAGACCCCTTTCTCCTGAGCCTAGAGGGCAAGGCGGTGGGGTGGGAACACACAGCACCCTAGCCCGAGCCTGCTGCCTTCTCCCTTCTGAAAGGCTAGCAACATCGGAAATGGACAATCCCCCATGGGGCTTGGGTCTGTCTCTGTCTTAAAAAGTTGGAATTAGGGGCTGGAGCAATAGCACAGCGGGTAGGGCGTTTGCCTTGCACTCGGCCAACCCGGGTTCGATTCCCAGCACCGCCAGGAGTGATTCCTGAGTGCAGAGCCAAGAGTAACCCCTGTGCATCGCCAGGTGTGACCCAAAAAGAAAATAAAAAGCTGGAATTAGACTGGCAGTGAGAGATAGTACAAAGGTGAAGGTGCTTCCCTAGCTCATGAGTGGTTCAAACCCCAACACTAGTGCTAGGATAATCCAGTGGGGAGGGCGCTTTGCCTCACGCGCGGCTGACCCGGGTTCGGTCCCTGGCATCCCATATGGTCCCCTGAGTACTGCCAGGAGTGATCCCTGAGCACTGTTGGTTGTGTCTGGCCCCCAAACCAAAACCCAGCATTGCATATGTTTCCCACACCTGTCCCTGCATCACCAATCATGGCCCCCAAGCATAGAACAACACCTCCTCGTACCCTGCTCCCCTTCCCCCCCCCCCCCATTTAAGATAACATAGGAATAGTCGAGAGGGTCCTGGCTTTAGAGTTAAAACGGCTCAGGCAATTTCTGAGCATCACTGTTTGAACAAGCTATTCCTGTTGGGGCAACAGACAGAAGCTTCCAGACAAACGTGGCACCATCCATCTTGTGGGATTTGCAGGGGAAAAAAAAAGAAAAAAACAAGCATCAAGCACTTTAACTGCAAAGGCTGGGAACATATTAAAACAAACTGATTATACCGAATGACAGGCACCGCTCCTCTGGATTGTAAAGACACGATCTGAGATTCCAACGTTTCTGTCTTTGATACTTATTTCTAAGAATTTGGAGAAATGCAGGTGTGGAGAGATGAGATCCAGCACAGTGGGTAGGGCGCTCGCATGACATGCAGCCATCCCAGTTTGATTTCAGGTACCACATAGGGTTCCCGGAGCACAGAGCTGGGAGTACCTCAGGTATGGCTCCAAAGTGCCACTGTCCCCAGATACATAGATGACCCCAAGGCAAAGTGCTGTAAAACAGAAATTATGGGGCTGGAGAGATAGCACAGTGGGGAGGGCGTTTGCCTTGCACGCGGCTGACCTGGGTTCAATTCCCAGCATCCCATATGGTCCCCATATGGAGACCTCTCCTCTTTATTTTTTATTCTATTTTATTTGTGGGCTGGAGCAATAGCACAGTGGGTAGGGCATTTGCCCTGCATGTGGACGACCCGGGTTCGATTCCTCCGTCCCTCTCGGAGAGCCCGGCAAGCTACCGAGAGTATCCCGCCCGCACGGCAGAGCCTGGCAAGCTCCCCGTGGCGTATTTGATATGCCAAACAAGTCTCACTTCGTGTTCCTGGAGCAAGCAGATGCCATTGGGCTACACTAGCACGCGACAGGGACGAATGGAGACATTACTGGTGCCCGCTTGAGCAAACTGATGAACAACGGGACGGACAGTGTTCCAGTGCTATTTTATTTATTTTTGTGTGGGGGGGCACACTGGCAGTGCTCAGGGGTCACTCCTGGCAGTGCTTGGGGGGACCATGTGGGGCCAGGGATAAAACTGGGTCATTTGCATACAAGACAAGCCCCTAACTCCGGTACTGTACTCAGTCCCTCCCTTCTCCTGAGTCATCTCTTTCCCTTTGCTTCCAACCCTCTTAAGCCCTGCTGGAACAGGAAGCTATTTGGGAACTTCCTTTATGATCTTCTGGGCTAACTTCCTTATTCTTTTCTTTTCAATAATAACAGTAATTAGCACTAATACCAGAAATTAACATTTAAGAAGTACGCTGTGTCATGCATTAATCCACTTAATCCTCATTAGGACCTTGAGGATATTACAACTACTCAATACTGCCTTCACCTTAGAAGAAAGCAAACAGAACAGGCATGGAACCAGGCTGCGCTGGTAAGCTGGGGACCAGAGAAGCTGGTTTGAAGTGTGGGTCTCAACTCTAAGTCCCTGAGCACAACAGCAACTGTTTTATTCCATGATAGTTCAGGTAACATGGTTACAGTAGCGGTGAAGTTTGCAGTACTGATGTACAAAGTTACTGCATATCACAGCCAGAAAAAATTGCCTGTGACCTTCCACTGGCTCCTATTGTCACCTCTGGTCTTTATCCTCTTTCCCATAATAATGACCTTTCTTTTGCTTTGCAGTGTGTGTGTGTGTGTGTGTGTGTGTGTGCGCGCGCGCACGCGCACGCTACATATGTCTTTTTTGGCGGGAGGGTGTTTGGGTGATGCTTAGGGTTACTCCTGGCTCTCCACTCAGGAATTACTCCTGTCGGTACTCAGGGGACCACATGGGATGCTGGGGCTTGAACCTGGGTCAGCCACCTGCAAGGCAAACACCCTCCCCATTGGACTACCACTCCGGCCCCTGTATGTTTCCTTCTTTGCCCAGTTATGGGGGCTGCTCCTGCCTCTGTGCGTGGAGGGGTCACTCCTGGTAGTACTTGGGGGAACACACAGTACCAGGGATGGAACTGCAGTCAGCGCTGTGGTCTCTCTCCGGCCCTGCGACCTCACTTTCAAACACAAAAGACTCAGCTTACCCTCTAGGTAAGCTTTCTGCAGCCACTCTCCTGGAGTCAGGGTGTACATCAGCACCCCCGTTTTGTGCCTATCCACTTCTGAGCCGGCAGCAGTGTGCTAACTAACCACAGCCACAGCCCAGTTCAGCCCTAGAACCTCTCCCGGCTCTCTCGCGAGACTGGGTTTTGTGGGATCTTCAGAGAGAAGTGACGAAAATGCCTCTCCATGTCAAAATTCATGCCTAGAACAGAGGACTGGATAAAGAAACCATGGCACGTCTACACAGTGGAATCTACACAACACAGCCGCCAGGAAAAATGAAGTCATGACATCTGCTTATAAACGGATGGACCCGGGGAGCAGCGTGCTGAGTGAAATGAGTCAGAAGAGAGAGACAGGCAGAGAATGACTGTACTCATCTGTGGGATATAAAGAAGCGTCATATGAGACTAATACCCAGGGACAGTAAAAACAAGGGCCTGGAAAACTGGTCCATGGTTTAAAACGCTTGTCCCAAGTAGCAGAGTCTGGCAAACTCCCCGTGGCGTACCCAATATGTCAAATACCAGTAACAATGATGGGTCTCATTCTCCTAAAGAGCCCTGAATATAATCTCAGGGCTAGGATGAAGGAGACGTTACTGGGGCCTGCTCGAGGCAATCGATGAATAACAGGATGGTCGTGATTCGTGATCCGTCCCAAGTAGCAGGGCAGGGGGAAGGCAGCTGGGACAGGAGGGATGAGCAAGACAATGACAGCTGGAAATGATCACTCTGGATAAGAACTGAGTGCTGAGAATAACTAAAGTAAATGGCTGGGGACTGGAGTGATAGCACAGCGGGCAGGGCATTTGCCTTGCATGCGACTGACCCGGGTTCGATTCCCAGCATCTCATATGGTCCCCCAAGCACTGCCAGGAGTAATTCCTGAGTGCAGAGCCAGGAGGAACCCCTGAGCATCGCCGGGTGTGACCCAATGAGAGAAAAAATAAAAAAGAAAAAGGGGGGAAAATCATGCCTACAGCTGGAGAGATAAAGGGATGGGGGCAGAATCTTCTCCATCCCTCTAAAGGTTATAGGCTAATTACTAACAAGATTAAGTACCAGATTATGGGGTCTGGAATTTATAGTTTAATGAGATGATGGGCAAAAACCCCAGTTTCACCTGATTTATCTCTTTGGGGTGTTGGAATTTTTCTAGACTATGGAATGTTACCACAGATAATGGGCATTTTGCTCTGGGCAACATAGAAAGGTCACTTTCAGGAGCAAACAGCTGTCTGTTCTGTTAAATTTCCCCAAGAATATGGGCTGCAGAGAGAGTATAGGGGTTCAGGAGACTGCCCCTGCACCCCCAGTACCACATATGGCCCCTCAGGAGTGAACCCTGAGCACAGAACCAAGAGTACATACAGCCCCTCTGGAGCGATAGCACAGCGGGTAGGGCGTTTGCCTCGCACGTGGCCGGCCTGGGTTCGATTCCCAGCATCCCATATGGTTCCCCGAGCACCGCCAGGAGTAATTCCTGAGTGCATGAGCCAGGAGTAACCCCTGTGCATCGCAGGGTGTGACCCAAAAAGGGGGAAAAAAAAAAAGAGTACAGCCCCTGAGCAAAGTCAGGCGTGGCCCCTCACCAAAAAATATTCCCCAGGAATCACATACTAGCAGGCTGAAGAGAGTACAGCGAGTAGGGGGCTTGTCTTGCCTGCAGCTGACCAGGGTTCAATCCCTAGCACCCCAACAGGTCCCTGGGGCTACTATGGGGGGGGATCCCTGAGCACTGAGCCAGAAGTAAGCCCTGAGCACTCCTGAATATAATAAAATATAATAGAACCTCTTTTAGAACGTGGCTTATTTGCAGTTTATTTTTATTAAACGGAAGCTAGAGCAACAGTACAGCCGGTAGGGGGGGCTTGCCTTGCACGTGGCTGACCCAGGTTCAATGCCCGGAACCCCATATGGTCCCCCAAACGCCACCAGGAGTGATTCCTGAGTGCAGACCCAGGAGCAACTCCTGAGCATCTCTGGCTGTGGCCCCCCCCCAAAAAAAAACCCTAACTTTTTTTTTTTGCTTTATTGGGTTGCACCTGGCGATGCTCAGGGGTTACTCCTGGTTCATGCACTCAGGAATTAATCCTGCTGGTGCTTGGGGGACCATATGGGATGCTGGGAATCAAACCCGGGTTGGCTGCGTGCAAGGCAAACGCCCTCCCCGCTACTGCTCCAGCCCCACCCTAAACATTTTTTTTTTACTGAATGTTTTAATAGACTCATCTTACTTTTTTTTTTCTCCCAAAAGAAAGTAGTCACTCATTTTCTACCCCAGTTCTCTCACCTAAGTGGACACACCCTGGGCTAAAGAATTCTTTTTTTTTTTTTTTTTATCATTTTTTTTATTAGTGAAACACCATGAAGTACACTTATAGACTTATAAATTTTTGTGCTTGGGTTTCAGTTATACAATGATCAAGTACCCATCCCTCCACCAGTGCCCATCCTCCCCCACCACGGGTCCTAGCATCCCTCCCCCCCCATCCCCCCCCCCCATGGGCCAAAGAATTCTATCAGGAGCAAGGCACAGCAGCCTTGCCTTGCCTTGCAGGAGGCCAACTCGGGTTCGATTCCCAGCATCCCATATTGGTCCCCCGAGCACCGCCAGGAGTAATTCATGAGTGCATGAGCCAGGAGGAACCCCTGTGCATTGCCGGGTGTGACCCAAAAAGCAAAATAAAACAAAACAAGGGACTGGAGCAATAGCACAGCAGGTAGGGCATTTGCCTTGCATGCGGCCGACCTGAGTTCGATTCCCAGCATCCCATGTGGTCCCCTGAACACCGCCAGGAATAATTCCTGAGTGCAGACCCAGGAATAACCCCTGTGCATTGCCGGGTGTGACCCAAAAAGCAAAACAAAACAAAACAAAAAACCAATAAAGAACTCTATCAATGGAAAAAAAAAAAAAAAGACGTGGAGTTAGGAGCAAATGGAGCTCTGCCTGACTTTTCTTTAAGGTCCAGGGATCTTGGTTACTGATTTCCAGGTAGCCGGAAAAGCACTTCGAATTCTGGGCAGTTGTGGATTTATTCAGAACTGTGCTTTGATTTCTGTTCATGAGATGAGGCCTTGTTGATAGTAAGGGCAAGATGCCAAACACCTCCACCACGACCATCGCAGAGAGCTCGGGGTGAGTCACAGGTGGCATTATTATACGTGCAGTACACAGATTCTTTGTTTTTTCTTTTTGGGTCACACCTGGCAATGCACAGGGGTTCCTCCTGGCTCTGCACTCAGGAATTCCTCCTGGCGGTGGTCGGGGGACCCTACGGGATGCTGGGAATCGAACCCGGGTTGGCCACATGCAAATGCCCTACCTGCTGTGCTGTCGTGCCAGCCCCCACAGATTCTTTTTTTTTTTTGAGGGGGGGCATACCTCAGCTGTGCTCAGCGATCACTTCTGGCACAGGCCAGGGGATTGAACCCGGGCCAACCGTGTGCAAGGCCAACGCCCTCCTGGGTGTATTATCACTCTAGCCCCCCCCCCCCCCCCCACAGATACACAAATTTTTTGAGCTGAAGAAACCTTAGCAATCGCTGAGTCCCAATCTATAATTAGACAGGTAAGGAACTGGGCCCGGGGTCAGGAGCGCCACACTCCAGCAGTGAATCCGGGTCAGTGGATTTCTATTCTGACGTGCTTGCCACATACATGGACTTGGCACTTGGCAGAGGCCCGGGAGGGCATCGCTGGGAACCAGCCTCTCTCCCAGCGGCAGCTGCTCTCACCTCGGTTACCCAATCGCACGCCCACACCCCAGCGAGGGTTCTAGACACAGGCTCCCCCGGGGTTCTACTTGCTTATCTTAGCACTGGAGCATTCCCAGACTTCATCTGAGCACTAAGTTGGGGTGTTCCCGGGTACTTTTCTCTGTTCACAGGATGCTGCTGACTCCTTGTCCCCCCCCACCCCCAACTGTGCCTCCGTTAGAAGGGTTCCTTTCTCAAAGTGACGCCCAGATGAATAAACATTCAACATTTCCCCAACAACGGGGAAACTGGGTCAGGGATAAAAAAAAAAAAACACATCCTAGTAAGCAACAAGCTGTTGTGGTTTTGTGTGTGTGTGTGTGGCAGGGGAGGGGTCACACCGGGCAGTGGGCAGTGGGGGTTGCCCTGGAGTTGCTCAGGAGACCGGGTGAAGGGGAGGGGGAGGGGGGATCAGTTCTTTTCTCATTCTGGGAGTTATCTTTTCACTTTGATCACCTCCTTTGATGTTCTGGAGCTTTTAATTTTTTGTTTGTTTTGGGGACCACTGCAGGTAAGGCTCCAGGGTTACTCAGAGCTCCGAGCTCAGGGATTACTCTTTTTTTTTTTTTTTTTGCTTTTTGGGTCACACCCAGCGATGCACAGGGGTTATTCCTGGCTCATGCACTCAGGAATTACTCCTGGCGGTGCTCGGGGGACCATATGGGATGCTGGGCTGCGTGCAAGGCAAATGCCCTACCCGCTGTGCTATCACTCCAGCCCCTCAGGGATTACTCTTGGTGGGCGGGTTCAGGGGTTCATTTGGGGTGCCAGGGATCAAACCTGGGTCTTCCGTGTGCAAGGGAAGCTTCTTACCTGCTATACTATCTTTCTGGCCCCCGCAGTTTTCCACTGTGATGAACTCCCATGTGTCCCTGATCACAGAGGCAGGAAAATTGATCGAGTTCATCACACATCAGCATCCCCCGAAGTATTCGGAGGTTTGGTGGGGCGTCAGGGTTGTCAGAAGCATTAAAGAGCATCTAGTTTTGCTTGCTCTCAAACCTGTGATGTCCCATTGAACACACCTGTCTCCTTGCTTGGCTTATTTTCCTTCTGGAAATGTCTGTTCTCTCTTGAACACATTTATTTAAACACATTTCCCGTCTTTTCTCTCCTCTCACCTTTTTTTTTTCTCTTTGGGGGTCACACCCGGCGATGCTCAGGGGTTACTCCTGGCTTTGCACGCAGGAATCACTCCTGGCGGTGCTCAGGGGACCATATGGGATGCTGGGAATCGAACCCGGATTGGCTGCGTGCTAGGCAAACGCCCTACCCTCTGTGCTATCTCACCAGCCCCTCCTCTCATTTTTTTTTTTTGTGTGTGGGGAGCCCACACCTGGAGGTGCTCAGGGATTACTTCTGGTGGGAATCAGGGAACCAACTGGGGTGCTGAGGATCGAACCTGGGCCGGGTGCATGCAAAGCAAGTACCTGACCCTCTGTGCTATCTCTGGAGCCCTTTCTCGCATTGTTCTAATGCAAGTTCTGTTCAATTAAAAACTACCTTGCTTTTTAAAAAAAAAAGCTACTTTAATAAAAAAATTAAATAAAAATTTAATTTAAAAATTTTAATTAAAAATAAACAATTATTTTTATTTTTAATAAAAAAGACACATCGTTCAATATTTTAAGTCAGGGCTTCCTAGCTTTGATTTCCACCTGTAATGAATCCTTTCCACTTGTCCGAGGTCTGTGTAGCAGAGCCTGACACGGCACAGTTCCAGCTGGCTCGCAGACAGAAGTTTTATATTTATGGACGGTAACCCAGAGTGGAATCCAAACCCGTCCGAGTTTAGAATTGCTATCACACTAGAAATTGGAAACCTCAAGAGCTAGAGAGAATTCATTTACCTCGCCGACAGTGCAAGTCTTTCTTCTCTTAAATTTTATTATTATTTTTCCAGTTTTGCTTTTTAAAAAGAGTGAAGTAGAATTGTTTTATTGATTTTTTTTTTTTTTTTGGCGTTTTGGGCTACACCTGGGACTGCTCCGGGGTTCCTCCTGGCTCTGCACTCAGGAATTACTCCTGGTGGTGCTCAGGGGACGTTATGGGATGCCAGGGATCGAACCCAGGTCAGCCGTGTTTAAGGCAAACTTCCAACCGGATGTACTATTGCTCTGGCCCCCCAAGAATTATTTTAAAGAAATTTACTTAGAGGAACACAAGGGGGAGAGAAAGACAGAGAGATTTATGTTCAAGAGAGAATATGAACTTCTCCAGAAGGGCAAAAGGCCAGACGTAGGACAATCTCCTAGGTGGAGAAAGAATCTCTTACTTTTTTTTTTTCTTTTTGGGTCACACCTGGCGATGCACTGAGGTTACTCCTGGCTCTACACTCAGGAATTACCCCTGGCGGTGCTCAGGGGACCATATGGGATGCTGGGAATCGAACCCGGACGGCTGTGTGCAAAGCCCTACCCGTTGTGCTATCGCTCCAGCCCCGAGTCTCTTACTTCTAATAACATATTCATATCTACAGGCATCAGAACTTAAGCCCCTCCCCCGATTTGCATAAAATAAAAGCATCTGAATCCTCTACTTTTTTTTTAAATAGCAAAATCTTTAATTGCCTGCAAAATGACTATCTTCCCTTTTATAATTTTATGTAACAGATATGACCATATAAGCTTCCCGTATGAAAATGCCATAGCAACAAGAATACTTGGTACTGAAAAGCATCTATAACTGACAAAGCGTTTTTATTTTTAATTTAAACTAGTCTACAGCTTGAGCGAGGCATTTATATAGTCTGCTTGGTGAGTGAAGAAGAAAACCTGGGCAGGAGCCATCGGGCTGCCGGCAGGGCTCTTGCCTTTACACACGGCAGACCTGAGTTCAAGCCCCGGCACCTCACAGGGTTTCCTGATCCCCGCCAGGAGTGATCCCTGAGTGCAGAGCCAGGAGTAAGTTCTGGGCACAGCTGGGTGTGGCCCCCAAACCAACAGAGAGGGGGGCCGGAGCGACAGGACAGCGGGGAGGGCGTTTGCCTTGCATGTGGCCGACCTGACTTGATTCGAGCTAGAGAGACAGTACAGTGGGCAGGGAGCTTGCCTTGCACATGGCTGGCCCAGGTTCAATCCCTGGCATCCCATATGGTCCCCCCGGGCACCACCAGGAATAATTCCCGAGTGCAGAACTAGTCCCTGAGCCCTGATCATCGCCAGGTATAGCCCTAAAACAAGCAACCCTCCCCCCGCAACCTAAATGAGATCAGGTTGATTGATCTTCCAGGTTTAATGAAATACTGACATTTCTGTTAGCGGCGTCTAGAGACAGCAATTATTGTATATGTGGTTCTTTGACGTCTTCATTTAAGGTCTCCAGAGTTTCACAACCATTACATACCTTCAGAGTCACTGACTGAATAGGGAGGAATTGCAATCTTTTCTTTTTTTTTTTTTTTTGTTTTCTTTTTGGGTCACAACCGGCAATGCACAGGGGTTACTCCTGGCTCTGCACTCAGGAATTACTCCTGGCAGTGCTCAGGGGACCATATGGGATGCTGGGAATTGAACCCGGGTTGGCCGCGTGCAAGGAAAACGCCCTACCCGCTGTGCTATCCCTCCAGCCCCAGGAATTGCAATCTTAAAAGCAAAAGGACATTTTCGTTCATTTCGTTGGTTATTTTTTTGGTTTGTTTTTTGTTTTTTTGGGTCACACCCGACGATGCACACGGGTTACTCCTGGTTCGGCACTCAGGAATCACTCCTGGCAGTGCTTGGGGAACCATCTGGGATGCTGGGAATTGAACCTGGGTTGGCCTCATGCAAGGCAAATACCCTCCCTGCTGTGCTATCACTCCAGCCCTCATTTGGTTTTAGAGCTGGGACTGAACCCAGTCACACAAGAGTCAGGTCCTTTATTCCCGAACCACTCCCCCTGCCAAATGACATTAAATTTTTTTTTGGAGGGGAGGGGGCATGCCAGGGAGGTGCTACTCATGACACAGTCTGGGGACCAAGTGTGGTGCCCGGGGATTGAACTGGGGGTCAGCTGCATGCAGTAGCACCTTAATCCTAGTGCTCTCTTGTCCCCATCAATGCAAGTCTGTGTGTGTGTGTGTGTGTGTGTGTGTTTTGGTTTGTTCTCCTTGCCACTTTTCATTTTGAAAACAGGTAAAACAAAGATATGGACAATACTTCTGGCACCACGCAAACGATAGATAAGCTTTGCGTGTCTCTAGGAAGCTATTAGTCACCCAGGGAATCCCAAGTGGGCCATAACTATCCTGGCCCTCCATCAGCTGGGAAAATGTCAACATAATACACACATACTCCAACCCCAGCTAGGAAAATGTCAAATTCACACACACACACACGCACGTACACACACACACATTCTTGATCAGCTGGCGAAATGCCAAAACACCGCAGAAATGCATCTACGACACCCACCACACGCCTACTAAAGGCTGCTTTGAGGACAGTTTGCTTACGACAGCTGCAACCAGGGCACCTCTTCTTTGTTGAGGTGACAAGTCACGACATATTCACAGTTGTAGGAAACGAGAGGCTCCCCAGGCGAGGAATGCTGTTACTCAAGGTGGCTGGCGGAGGCGAGGCAGGGTCAGGGAAGGGAGAATGTTGGCTTTGCCTTGCGAGAGATCCCGGGCACCATGAAAAACAAAAAGGGGGGCGCAGGGGGACCCACTTTGGCTGTGGCCCACCCTGGCTCACTCCCAGCATGCCTCACGCACCAGCACTGCTGGAAAGACCCCAGCACAGAGGCTGGGGGAGCCCCTGAACCCCATAGGGTATGGCCCCAAACAATCAAACAGACAAAGCCGTTGGTGCAAGGCAGAAAAGGCAAGATGGATCAATGAGGCCAACAACTTTATGGAAAAAAAATTTTTGTATTTAACCTCGGAGAGCCCGGCAAGCTACCGAGAGTATTCGATATGCCAGACACAGTAACAACAAAGTCTCCAATGGAGACGTTACTGGGCCCGCTCGAGCAAATCGATGATCAACGGGAGGGCCTTTACTTTACTTACTTTGTATTTAACCTCATCGAAACGTGGGAAGCTGGGGCCAGAGTGATAGCACAACGGGGAGGGCACTTGCCTTGCACTCGGTCGACCCGGGTTCGATACCCGGCATTCCATAGGGTCCCCCGAGCACCGCCAGGAGTGATTCCTGAGTACAGAATCAGGAGTAACCCCTAAGCATTGCCGAGTGTGACCCGAAAAGCCAAAAAAAAAAAATCCTTAAAAACTAAAAGTGTGAAGCAGATGGTATAATGATGTTGATAGTTCTCATGAAGACGATAATGCTAGAGTACTATCACTGGTAGGAAGATTTCATGGTGACTCACTAATAGTCATATTGAGGAATAACAAGGCATGTTACCAAATGGGGAAAATTAAGTCAGAAAGAATCAACATTTTTTTTTAATTTCAAACTCCCAGGAGACAATAAAAAACATAAATACTATTTATAAAATACATAAATACTATCAGGACATTCAGTCTTTGTTTTTTTTTTTCTTTTTGGGTCACATCCGGCGGTGCTCTGGGGTTACTCCTGGCTCTGCACTCAGGAAATTACCCCTGGTGGTGCTTGGGGGACCATATGGGATGCTGTGAACTGAACCCGGGTTGGCCGGGTTTTGCAAGGCAAAAACACCCTCCCCGCTCCAGCCCCGACATTCAGCTTTATTAGACAGAGGTTTCCCCATTAGAAAGTAGAATAGACTATTTGGTAAAACTTAGTGGGTTCCTTTGGGGATGGACATTATATTACTTTCTATGGGAAAACATTTTTTTTCCATGTGGCTGTGCTCAGGGCTTACTCCTGACTCAGTGCTCATTCCTGGCAGTGATCACAGGGGGGCTGGAATCAGGGCCGGCTCTGTGCAAGGCAAGCGCCTTAACCTCTGTATTCTCTCTTTAATGCTGGGGGGGGGGGGATTGAGCATTCTTAGTCCCTCAACAATCAATCTGCGGGGGGTGGGGAGAGGGGACGATGGGAGGGAACCTGGGGACATTGGAGCTGGGAAGTGTAACTAGTGGAGAGATGGGTGTTGGGACACTGCATGACTGAAACCCCATCATGAACAGCTTTGTAAGGGTCTATCTCACAGTGATTCAATTAAAAAAAATTAAAAATTAAAAAGAAAATCTAGCTACATTAAAAAAAAAAACACAACAATCCTGGCTCTGCACTCAGGAATTATTCCTGGTGGTGCTTGGGGGACCATATGGGATGCCAGGAATTGAACCCAGGTCGGCCGCATGCAAGGCAAATGCCCTACCCGCTGTGCTATTGCTCCGGCCCCAAGAAACGTCTTTTTTGGTTTGGGTTTTATGGCTCAGGTTCAGGGATTTCGCTTTGGTCGGCGGCGTGGAAAGCAAGGGTCTTCCCCCCTTTGTCCTATCTTTCAGGCCCTGGAGGGCTTGTTGAATCTCATTCCATAGGTCTGGGGTTCCTCCTGGCTCCGCACTCAGGAACCACTCCTGGCGGTGCTCTGGGGACCATGTGGGATGGCAGAAATGGAACCTGGGCCAGCCGTGTGCAAGGCGAAGGCCCTCCCCGCTGTCCTGTCGCTTGGGGCCCAGACCTTGGCTTTTTAAATGTCCCCCAGAGACACAGTGCGCTGGTCCCAAGATCATACTTGGAATCTCCTTGGGGAGAAAGTTGATGAAGAGCCACAGAGCGTCAGAGAGAGAGAGAGAGCAATTACTTAAAGCTACCTTGGGGATCAGAGAGGAAACTCGACAGGCTGAGTGCTTGCTTTGCAGGGGGGAGGTGGGGGGAAGCCTAGGTTCTATCGCCAGCACTGCACATCTGAGTCCCACCAGTATGGCCTCAAACCATAATGTAAGTAAATACATTTATTATACATTTGGGCTGGAGCAACAGGACAATAGCTTTGCCCGTGGCTCACCCGCCATCACCTATGGTCCCTCGAGCTTGCCAGGAGCAAGCTCTGTGCATAGCCTGGTGTGGCCAAAAACCAAACAAAAATGCAGTAAATAAATAAATAAATAAAACTGGCTTGGGTCAGGTAAGTCAGTGATTACACACTGCGGCTCTGGGCGTGGGCCCCAAAACCAAAACACTGTAGCACTGTCCTCCCTGTTCATGGATTTGCTCAAGCGGGCACCAGTAACGTCTCACAACAAATTGTGAGACCTCTTGTTACTGTTTTTGGCAGATTGAATACATCACGGGGAGCTTGCCAGGCTAGAAAACAAAACGAAAAATGGGGTGGGGGGTAGGGGGAAACCACCCACACTTTAAAATACCAAATATACTCAAGACTTTTAGAACCGGAAGTGGACTTGAGAATCATTTTGAAACCGCCCGCACTTTTTCGTTTCTGATTTTGGGACACACCCAGCAAGGCTCAGGGTCAATCTCTGGCTCTGCACTCAGGGATGACTCCTGGAGGGTCTAGGGGGTTCTGGGGATTGAACCGGGTCAGATGCATGCAAGGCAGGTGCCCTACCTGCTCTACTATCTCTCCAGTCCCCCAACTCTTTATCTTACAAGAGGAGATTTGGGGGCCTCGCTGGGTGGGAAGTTCTATTGGCTTACTTTGTAGAATTTTAAAAATTTTTTTATTTTATTGAATCACCATGAGATGCAGTGACAAGCTTTCATGTTTGAGTTACAATCACCCAATGATCAAACACCCATCCCCTCCACCAGTGCATATTCCCCATCACCAATGTCCCCAGTAAACCCCCCTTTCCCACCCTCCCCCTGCCTCCAAGGCAGACAAGATTCCCCAAACTCTCTCTCTACTTTTGGGCATCATGGTTTGCAGTACAGATACTGAGAGGTCATCATGTTTGGTCCTTTATCTACTTTCAGCACACATCTCCCATCCTGACCGATTCCTCTCTGTTGGCTTACTTAATGCTATTTAGTTTCTATCCGGTTTAGCTTTCATCTCTTTATTTAAAAAAAAAAAAATGGGTGGGTGGGGCACCAGAGATGCTCAGGGGTTATTCCTGGCAGAGTACTTCTGCACTCAGGAATTACTCCTGGCAGAGCTTGGGGGACCATATGGGAGGCCGGGGATCGAACCTGGGTCGGCTGCATGCAAGGCAAGGGCCCGAGCCGCTGTACTATTGCTCCGGCCCCCTAGTTTTGGTCTCTTTATGCATAGTATTCCAATGCGACCTGAAGCAAGCTTTTGGCTCTGGATAAAGGCTTCTTGCTCTGAAGGGCCAGCTCTGATGGGCTCAAGGGAACTGAGCGAGCAGGACTTCCTGGGCTTTCAATGGCTGCAAACCTCAATGAGGCTAATTTGGAACCTCTGAGGAAAGAATCCCTGCCACCTCCAAGTGCCATTTTTGCTCTGTCTAAGAGCCAAGTCACAGTCGTGGCCAAGTCTCGAGGCAAACACGCCTACTGAGGAGGGTGGCCATCTGCTCCACTTGGCCAACTTTGACTCTGGATGCTGGGCGGTACCTTCTGGAAGGATGGCATCTTCGGTGTGACCACATGGAGGGATGGGGGAGTCCGTGGCCAAGGACATTTCCTGCCTCCACCCCTACAGGTTGCCTCCAACGCCCCCTCGAGCAGTCAAGAGAAGGGACACCTGGGTTAGGTAAAAATGGGTGTGAGCCGAATTACACAACCTTAATAGGCCCTGGTATCCTATCTGCACGGGGAGATAACAGTACAGTTAGTATCTTCTGGAAAGTGAGCAGATTTAGGTGGGAACTCTTTTGTCTAATGCTTAGAAGGTATGGAATGGAACAATCAATCCGAAGTGTCAGTTATCACTACGGGGTGGGGGGGGGGCACGCTACAGGCCTTAGTAAACTCTTGGTTGTTTTTTTTTTCCCCACATGTTTTTTGGCTTTTTTCTATTTTTTTATCTATTTATTTTGGTTTTGGGGGTCACACCCGGCAATGCTCAGGGATTACTCCTGGTTCTGCACTCAGGAATTACTCCTGGCGGTGCTCGAGGGACCATATGGGATGCTGGGAATCGAACCCGGGTCGACCGCGTGCAAGGCAAACGCCCTACCCGCTGTGCTATTTCTCCTAGCCCCAACTGGCTTTTTTTTTTTCCTTTTTGGATCACGCCTGGCGATGCACAGTTACTCCTGGCTCTGCACTCAGGAATTCCTCCTGGCAGTACTCGGGGGACCATATGGGATACTGGGGATCGAACCCGGGTCGGCTACATGGAAGGCAAGTGCCCTTCTGCTGTACTATTGCTCAGGCCCCGTCTGTTTTTTATTTTTTTAAATCAGGATAAGGTTCATGCCCTGTGCTCAGGGGACACGCGGGCCACTCTGGCTGGTGGTGCTGGGATCGAACGCGAGGCCTCATCCATGCTAAGCGCACACTCTACTAACAGAGCTATCTCTTCCCAACCTAAACTCTCGAAGCGCCATTGGACAAAGTGACCGAGACGTTCATTTTTCATTCACTTTAGTCAAGAAACACGTGAGGCAATTCCCGTGGCAAGAAAAGTACAGCAGGGAGCCTGGCTGAAGGGGGGGGGGGATAGGGAGCAACCCTTGGACGGAAGAGGCAATTTGAACCAAGGACTGAAAGAGGAAAAGGTCTCAGGTATAAGTGACAAGTGACGAATACTTGGGCCGGAGCGATAGTACAGCGGGTAGGGTGTTTGCCTTGCACGTGACTGACCCGGGTTCAATCCCCGGCATCCCATATGGTGCCCTGAGCACCACCAGGAGTGATTCCTGAGTGCAGAGCCAGGAGTAACCCCTGGGCATTGCTGGGTGTGACCCCAAACACAAAATAAACACATAAATAAACAAACAAATAAATAAACTTTTGGTTTACAGTTTATGGGCGACACCCAGGGGTCCTGGCTCTGCACACGGGGATCACTGCTGGTGGGGCTGCGGGGGACCACATGTGGTGCTGGGGATCAAACCCAGGTCAGTGGCCCTCCAGCCCAAAGTGGGTGGATTTCTATGGGAACTTCGAGGTACGCTTGCTCGGCTGCCATGGCCGGGACGCGGGGAGGGGACTGAGAAGCTGCTTCTTGGCGTTCTAGTCAAAACAGCTGTGGAGATAAACATGCTGAAGACTTGCAGAAGATTCTGGTCTCCTCAGACATCTCCCGAGACCCCCTCTCACTGCAACCACCAGCCTCCGGGTCACGACTGTCCCTTCTCATCAGTTTCCCTAATTCCTGGCTATGCTGGTTCCTCAGTTCACTGCCCTGCCCGAGGCCTGCCACCCCCCTGAAGGGTAAACCCCTGACCTCTGCTTGCCCGGCTCCAGAATTGACTTCCCTGTCTTATTTTTTCTTTTCGGGTCTTATTTTTTCTTTTCGGGTTACACCTGGCAATGCACAGGGGTTCCTCCTGGCTCTGCACTCAGGAATGACTCCTGGTAGTGCTCGGGGGACCCGATGGGATGCTGGGAATCGAACCCGGGTCGGCTACGTGCAAGGCAAACGCCCACTCCGCTGTGCTCTCGCTCCAGCCAGTCTAACTTTCTACTCCCTCGTCTCCAGCCGCTCGGTCAAGTCCACCTGAGCTACCTACTGGCTCCCCGAATTGATCCTTCCGCAGTTGGCCACTGGAGTCTTGGCAGATGCTTGATCCTTCGGTCTCACCCTCCTTGGCTGCTTCATTCAAAGTCAAAGTTCACGAAAGGCCCAACCTTCAAAACTCATAAAACTCAGTCAGTCTCCGACGGTGGTGACATCTCTCAGCCTTTTTATTGCGGTTCCTTATTGGAGGGCTTATCTCAGGGGCATTCCCTACCCCCGAACAGGCCAGAGGCAGCATCTCCGAGTGCCTGGTTCCCTTACCCACACCACACGGTGCCCTCAGTGTCCCGTGCAGGGTGAAGTGTACTTACTGCCTTGTGGCCTTCGCCCGGAGCAGGTAAAGGATTTGATATTGGAACTGAACGACTGCTGGAATGAATTAGTTCAAGGGGTGAGGTCTGCTAGTAGTACTATCTGCGAGCACCAGGGCTCACAGCAAAATCCCACCAAATGCCTTGTGTTGGGTGGTATGTGTGTGTGCGTGTGTGTGTGTGTGTGCGTGTGTGTATGTATTTGGTCACACTGGGCTATGCTCAGGGTTTAGTCCTGGCTCTGTGCTCAGGGATCATTCCTGGAGATACTTTAGGGGGCCATTTGCACTTCCAGGGAGTGAACTGGGGTTGGACTTCTGCAAGGCAACTGCGTTAACCCCTAGACTATCTTTCAGACCCCAAAGCTGTGTAGTACACACAAGACAGACCCCCTCCTCCCCGAATTCCCCCCATCCCCACCTGGCCCTTCCAAAAAAAAAAAAAAAACTAAGGAGACACAGAAGTTCTCCCAAGACTTTTTTTTTTTTTTTTGCGCCATACCCAGCATGCTCAGTCTTACTTCTGGCTTTGTGCTCAGGGCCTCCTGCTAGGGCTTGAGACTGTACATGGTGGCAGGGATCAAACCCAGGTTGGCCATGTGCAAATCAAGTGCTCTACCCAGGGTAGTTCTCTGCCTCCGAAACCTACATTTTCCTTGAAGTCTTTTTTTTTTTTAGATTTTTGGGTCACACCTGGCAATACACAGGGGTAACTCCTGGCTCATGCACTCACGACTTACTCCTGGCAGTGCTCAGGGGACCATATGGGATGCTAAGAATCGAACCCGGGTCGGCTGCGTGCAAGGCAAATGTCCTCCCTGATGTGCTATCACCCCAGCCCCTTCCTTGAAGTCTTTGAATATTCAAAATTACAACTTCTGACTTAGGATTTTTCACACTACTTTCTTTTTTTTTTAAAAAAAAGTGATGCCAGGGACCAAACTCGGGGTCTCATAGGCAAGTATTTCTCTACCACTGAACCGCTGCCCCAAGTCCTCAAACTACTTACTTGGGATAACCAATGCTTCAACTTGGTGGGTGATGATGCCAAAATTTTAAAAAAGAAAATGGCTTAAACACACTGCCTACAGTAAAGAAAACCAATGTTTCCTGAAATGTCCTTAATTTCCTTTTAGTTTAAATGAAAGCACTATAGCACTGTCCTCCCGTTGCTCATCGACTTGCTCGAGTGGGCACCAGTAACGTCTCCATTGTGAGACTTGTTGTTACTTTTTTGGGCATATCACATACGTCACGGGAAGCAGGCTCTGCCGTGCGGCAGGATACTCCCGGTAGCTTGCCGGGTTCTCTGAGAGGGACGGAGGAATCGAACCCAGGTCGGCTGCATGCAAGGCAAACACCCTTACCCGCTGTGCTATCGCTCCAGCCCCTATACAGAAAAAAATTTGACAAACCCTACAGCAGAGATGTATTAAAAAACAAATATTAGGTCATCAAAGACTAATATCAGAGCAGCACAGATAATTTACACTCTCCTCAAATTAAAAAAAAACTTTTTTTGGTAATATAAAATCTGCAATATTAAAAACACAGACAGATATATGTGTACTGGGTGATGATATCAAGCCTCTCTCTGTCTCTCTCTCCTCTCTCCTCTCTCTCTCTCCCTCCCTCTCCCTCTCCTTTTGGGGACTCTCTAATCTCATTTCCTAAAATCACTATTATTATTTTGTTGCTGTTGTTTTGGGGGCTGGGGGTCAAACCCAAGTTGGCCACGCAAGCACCTTACCCGGGTACTATGGTTCAGCCCCCCCTAAATAAAACTAATTTAAACAAGGAACCAATCTTATTTCTTATCATGAATCCCAGTCAGACTCCAAGCTACAACCGAGGTCAGTCAGCGCACAGAGCTCAAGGAGAGAAACGGTCCCGAGAGAAATGAAGTTACTCTCACTTTATACCAGACGTGGCTGCTAAAATGAACTTGGCCCTTGGGAGATCTGCATTTAGGTGCCTTTAATTCCAATTAACTTTAAATAATTGAGTCAGAAATCATTTTTAGCCGACGGGCCTTCTGGGGATCCGGGTCAGGGTTTCCTATCTGCTCACAGTTCCCTGGGAGAACGGGGGTCAGGAACCAGGAACTGACAAGTTTGGGAGTTCGAGCTACAATCCAGGCAAGTGACAGTATCTTTCCAGGGAGAGTGTAAATTTACTGCAAGAATATACTTTTTTTTTTCCCCAGGTAAGCTTATCAATTTCAGTTTACAGTCACGTATTTAACTTCTTTTTTTTTTTTTTGCTCTTTGGGTCACACCCAGTCATGCTCAGTGGTTACTCCTGGCTCTTCTGCACTAAGAAATTACTCCTGGCGGTGCTCGGGATGCCGGGGATTGAACCCGGGTCGGCCACATGCAAGGCAAACGTGCCCTACCCACTGTGCTATCGCTCCAGCCCCACTTTTTGGGGGGGAGGGGGGAAAATCACACCAGGTAGTGCTCAGGGATCACTCCTGGGTCTGGGCACTGGGGAATCGAAGCCGGGTCAGCCACGAAGTGCAAGGCAAGTGCCCTCCCTGCTATATTATCGCTCCCAATCCTTAACTGCTCCCAACCCTTAACTAACACCTAGAGAAGATTCTTGGATAGCCTGTGGCCAAAAAAAAAAAAAAAAAATCCTGGTTGATTTCAAAAGGAGAAACACAGAGTCATGGAAAGTAACAGAAGGCACAGGGTGTCATGTATGGCGCTCAGCAGTACAAAAATGTCATAGTCAGTCTTTGCTACGGGGCCCACTCATGGTCCTGAGGGAACCAGAGTAAAGCAATGGGACTTCAAGCGGAGAATTTCCTAGTAGTGACCCAGCCCAGGAGAGTCCATCAGGAACACAAAGGCAGTGCCTGATTATGTCAGCACAAAAAAGGACAAATTCCAAGTTCTGATTCCAGTCCCAGCCCTGCCGCCGGGACAGGTCCCCTCTGAAGCTGGAGTTGAGAACAGCAGTTTCCTACCAAACCGAATGAATGTAAACACTCTTAATTACCAATTACACGGGGCAGGAAATGACTGGCTTAAATGCAGGTAGTGGGAGTAGGAAGTTCAAAGCTGGTTGTGGTGCAAACGACCCGAGATGGGGGTGCCGATAAATTTGATTTACACCTGGGTCACACTGCAGAAGTCACACAACCTAGGTCCCACTTCCACCTTGAAAATGTTCCCACTGGGCGTGAGGAGAAGGTAACTTTCATTTTGCGAGGAAGGGAGATCTTCTCGGTCTGCTATGCATGCAGTAGGCAAATTGTTTATTAGTCAAGGCTGTTTAAATATGAATTAATGTTTCGCTCATTACCGAGATCCCGTGAACACCCTTAGGTGATATTATATGTCAGCGGCTGAACAGACTACTGGACGCATCCCAAACTTCTTTAGAGCACTTCAGGCTTTCTCTCACATCTGCCAAATGATCTCAAACATTTTTTTTCCATCCCCACCCTTCCTTCACCCCACCGATCTCAAAATTCTTGCGGTGCCGGAGTGCCAACCTTTTGCCCTTGTCCCAGTCCAGTTTGCTGAATTTCTCTCACCCGACACTGCTGGCTCAAGTCCTACAACCTTCACCAAAAGTTCCCAACGCCTCCAATTTTTATGTATCAGATCCTGACCTCTGAATTCCTAACAGCGATCCTCTGAGTAGGCAGGATGGTTCTCCCGCCACGGCTAAGAAAACGAACACAGAGTTCGCTTGGTTTGCCAGGTGCCCCGGAGTTTTTAAGGAACGACACTCCTTCTGATGGGGCGATGCTGCTGCTTCCTTGTATCACACACACACACACACACACACACACACACACACACACACACACCCCACCCAAGGAATCGGATGCAGTAAAAAAATAAAAAAGCCTATAAAGCAGTTATAACACAGCTTGTTGTGACATAAATTCAGATACACCACATCCTTTGAACCATGAGTAATACACGCTTGGGGTAGCCAGGAGAGTTTTAAAGGTGTGGTCTCGCAGTCCTGCTTCCCAAACTCAGCACTGGAAAGGGTAACCGGGGGTAAATGACAGGCGCGTGGTCCAAGGGGATGGGGAGGTGAGGGGGCGCAGAATAGAGCCTAAGGAGGGAAATACTAGAAACGGGACAGAAACCAGACGAAGGTGTCATCGAAGCTGGCGATGCACTCAATGAAGGCTCGGGGGATGGAAGTATGCAACCTGGGGCTGAGAAGGTCCCCAGGGCTGAAACTGCCAAAGTTTAGGGGACCTCTGTCTACCGGTGAGAAACTGTGTCCGGGTGGATGCGACCCACAGCGGTGCACGCGGACGCGAGCAGGACTCAGAGACAATAAGGGCAGGTGGTGGGGACACAGGTGGACGGTGGCACGGAGAGCCGGGGCGCTAAGTGAGGGGGCCCGACGGGCACGACAGGGGTCGCCGAGAGAGAGGTGACGAGGCTCAAAGGTCACAGCGCCCCCAGACCCGAGGCGACACTGGTCCTCCCCTCCACTGCTGGCTGGTGTGCTCACCTCCGCACCCCGACCGAGCCCTCCCGGGGGGTGGGTGTGCTCCGGGGAGGGGGGAGAGGTCGTGCCCCCCGCTTCCCCGGGGACTCCTGGAGGGGGCGGTGGGAGGCAGGAGGGTCCTTACCGAGGAAGATGGAGATGATGAGTCTCAGCGCCTGTTCTGACGCGCCCAGGGACGTCGACAACTTGTCCAGGTTCAGCTCTTCGGAACCCCACCGCAGCACCCTCGCCAGCTCGGGCACAATTCCCTCGGCCCCCTTGGCTGCGGACGCCATCTTAGCTCCGGGCGCCCCCCCAGGGACCCCCCCCCAGCTCCGCGCGCCCCGAATGTGGGCACAAGGCTGGAGCTTCACCCCCAATTCCGGCCCGGAGCCCGCCCACGGCGTGCGCATTGGCTGCGGGCCCGCCCAGTGGCGCCAGGCCCGCCCGCGATTGGTCGGCGCGGCGAGGGGGCGTGGCCTCGTGCGGCAAGGTAGGCAGGGGGCGGGGCCGAGCGATTGTAAAGGCGAATGTGACTCGGGCCGGGCCCGGAGCGGGGGGCGGGGCCGGGGCCCGGGGGCGGGGCTCGGGGGCGGGGCTCGGGGGCGGGCGCCCGGGCGGCGATTGGCAGATCCTCCCGCCGGCGGCGAGGTGATTGTACAACTCTGTGCTAACTGCTCGGGGGCGGAGCCGGGGAGGGCGAGAGTCCGGCCGGCTGGTGCGCCGCCCTCCCATTGGCTGAGCGGCGAGCAGGCGAGAGTCGGGGCGGGGGGGGGCGCCCGTCACCCGACCGCGAGGTTACTCTCGGTCGCCGGCGCGCTGGGGTTACTGGGGCATGTAACGGGGAGGGCGGGAACCGCGCCGCCGCCTCGAGCGCGCCCCCTAACGGCCACGCCCGGCTGTTCGCGAACCGTTAGACCCGCCTGTCACACCCAAGGGGCTCCCGAGAGAGCCCGGGGAACCCCCCCGACCCCCGCACTGCGCTGCCTCCTGTTTTTTCCAGCACCCAACGCTTCCCTTCCATAGAATTTCCCGTGTCAGAACGAGACCTTCTTCCCTCCAAGAGGTGACGAGGTCTTCAGATATGCCAGTTTAATATTTCTTTATTTTCATTAAAATTTGTAGGATACGGGCTGGAGTGATAGCACAGCGGGGTAGGGCGTTAGCCTTGCACGCGGCCGACCCGAGTTCGATCCCCAGCATCACATAGAGTCCCCTGAGCACTGCCAGGAGTGATTCTTGAGTGCAGGGCCAGGAGGGACCCCTGAGCATCTCCAGGTGTGACCCAAAAAGCAAAAATAATAATTTGTAGGATAGCAGGGGAATGCACTTGCTTTGCACGCAACCAATCCGGGTTCGGATCTCCCCGGCATCCCTGGCATGGGATTCTCCCCGCCCCTAGCCCCACCAGGAGTGATCCCTGAGCACAGAGCCAGGAGTAAATCCCTGATCACCGCCTGGTGTAGCCCACAAACCAAAAAGCAAAAAAGCTACCCGTGTCACGAAGCAATACAGGTTCATGATAAAATAACTACAGAAATAAAACGACCAAAAAAATCTAACCCCCTTCCCATTCTTACTTCCTGTAGGAAACCACTGTTCAGGTTAAATCAGGGATGTAGACCCTCGGGACAGTGTTTGTCTTACAGGTGCGCAACCCTGGGTTTGAGCTCCAGCGTTGAAAAAATAAATAACAAACGGGGTGGGGGGGTTGAAAACGCATTTGATGTGTACCCAGGAACTGAGCTCTGGCAAATACAATGACAACCCCAAAGGCAGGAGTGAGGCTGTGACAGTCACATAATAGCATCAATAGCCTTAATGCTGGTTGATTGCAGTACGAGGGAGTGCTCAGGAGGGTAGGAACGAGACTCTTATAAGAGCAGAACACTGAGTTTCCGGTAAATGACAGGAATTTGCGAGGCGTTCTCGTCCAATTACAGCTTATGCTTTCACAGCCCTTGGCACTTTATAAAGTACTAATGTCCATATGATTGCACGTAATTTGATTGTCGTCGGGCCAGTGAGGTAGCTCAAAGGGCAGAGTACATATGGGAAGTTCCCGTGCCACCCTCACCATCCCGTAGTTGCCTTGAGTATCACGTGATTTCCAAGGAATAGCTCCTCACTATCCTTGGTTGTGGTCCCTCACCTACCTCAAATTTATGTTAAACAAATTAGCATGGCCATAATCTTCCTCTTTTTTTTTTTTTATGTTGGGGGCCACACCCGTTGGTGTTCAGGGCTTGCTCCTGGCTCTGTGCTCAGGGATCACTCCTGGCGGTCTCAAGGGACCATATGGAGGTGCCAAGGATCGAACCATATGGGTTCACTGCATGCAAGGCAAACACCCTACCCACTGTACTTTTGCTCTGGCCCCCAGAATCTCTGATAGACACAGAGACTTGAAGAAATTAAGGAATTCTTTTCCGAGTAAGTGGTAGAGACACAAATTAAACCTGGGTGATTTTATCTCCCTTTCTTGGGGCAAAATTTAAAAAAAAAAAAAAAGAAAGAAATATTCATACATATTCAGAAAAATAAAAGAATGTTATAACTTCCCTCAGGTCAAGAAGCGAACATGACAAGGTGGGAACAATAGTACAGAGAGGGGGGAGGAGTTTGTCTTGTACACAGCTGACCTGGGTTCAATGCTTATCACCACCCTGAGCCCACCAGTGCAGAACCAGGAGTAAGCCCTGAGTACTGCTGGGTGTGGTTCGAAATACAAGAAACAAAACAAAACAAACAACCAAGGAAACAAATAGGACCTGCACAGTTGAAGGTGTATCTTCAACTGTAAAAGGTATATCAGGATTATCTTTTCCTGATGGTCTTCCTTTTCTCCAGAGTGCACCATTTTGCTGACTCTTGTGTTTATCCATTCCACCCCTCTTCTAGGTTTTACCCACTGTCTTTTTTTTTTCTTTTTGGGTCACACCCAGCAATGCACAGGGGTTACTCCTGGTGGTGCTCAGGGGACCATATGGGATGCTGGGAATCGAACCTGGGTTGGCCGCGTGCAAGACAACCACCCTACCCGCTGTGCTATTGCTCCAGCCCCACCCACTGTCTGTTTTGGAAGCAGACATACATAGTGCAGTTGAGTGTGCGTTGAAGCATAGCGTTATAGTGACTATCATTATGCATCTTCTTTTATAGGGGCCAACACTCCAGGAGGGCTGGGGACTAGGACCTCATACAGATGCTGGTCAGGTGCTTTATCTATTCTGGGGCTCCTATCTCTATATATTTTACATTAAAAAGAAAAAGACTCCAAGATCTGATTAAAAAAAAAAAACAACCTAATTCACTATTGGCGGGAATGTTGTCTGGTTCAGTCTCTACGGAAAACAGTATGGAGATTTCTCCAAAAAAGTAAAAAGAAGAGGCCAGAGAGGTAATATAGTCGTTAGGGCACTTGCCTTTCATGCAGTTGACCTGGGTTTGATCCCTGACACCTCATATGGGCCTTCACGTTCCCTGGAGGAGTGATCCTTGAGCACAGAGCCCTGAGCACTGCCAAGTGTGAGCCCAAAACAAAAACAAAAAACAAAACAAAAACTAGAAGTAAGAAGAGAACTTCCGAAGAACACATCAATTCCACTACTTGGCATCTACCCCAAAACACACACACAAGAATAGATGCACACCTATGTTTATTGTACATATTGTACATAGGAAACAGGGTATGGAAACAACCCAAATATCCAAGGGCAGAGGAATAGAAAAAGAATTTGTGGTATATATACACAGTGGAATACTATGAACTCCTAAGAAAAGCTGAGTGTGTGCAGTTTGCTACAGCTTGGATAGAACTAGAAGATATCACATTCAATGAAATAATTCTCAGGCCAGAGCAATAGTACAGCGGTTACGGCATTGGCCTTGCACGCGGTTGACTTGGGTTCGATCCCCGGCCTCCCATATGGACCCCCAAGCACCGCCAGGAGTAATTCCTGAGTGCAGAGCTGGGAGTAACCCCTGAGCATCGCTAGGTATGACCCAACAAGCAAAAACAAACAAACAAACAAAATACCCCCAAAACCACACAAAAAAACCCCCAAAACCCAAACAGAAGCAGAAAGCAGAAGGACGAATACCAGATGATCTAACCCATCTATGGACTACAGAGAAACAAAACAAGGGAATAGACAATATCAAATGATGACACACTCTTGGCCTTGAATAAAAAACAGATTACCAAAGAGAGGAGGAGTACGTGAAACAACATGAAGAGGTAGGCTAGAAGTAACTTAAGAATATTGGCGGAGGTTCTAGGGCACTTGAGTAATTCCTGAGTACAGAGCCAGAAGTAACCCCTGAGCATCGTTGGGTGTGACCCAAAAAGCAAAAAAAAAAAAAAAAAAAAAGATAAAAAAAAGATAAAAAAAAGAAAAAAAAACCAACCCGAAAGAACCCCCAATTGTAAACACAAAGCAAGCTAGCTTGCACTGGAAATTAAGCAATTCACCCAAACAACATCCCAGCATCATCTTCACTAACTCTTCCCCCCACCCCACCCTGCCTTTTCTCAAGTAATGTAAATTCTGTTTTCAGTGTCCACTGACTTTTCTTTTGGGGTGGAGATGTTGGCTTACACTCTGACTGTGGCTTCTTATCCCATCTTTCACTGGTTTATTTTAATTTTCTCGCATCTATTTTTCCTTTCATCCATTTATTTCCTTTCATCGCACACGTGTCCAATTGTTCGATACTTGTCTATTTCCTTCTGATTCATTGCACTTTGCATAATGTCCTCCTTCCATCTTGCTGCAGATGTGAGAATTTAGTCCTTGAAAAATAGCTGAATCGTACTTAATATATATATCACTTGGCTTGATCACTTGACTTCCCGTTAATCGTCGATTTGCTCGAGCGGGCGCCAGTAACGTCTCCATTTGTCCCTGTCGCGTGCTAGTGTAGCCCAATGGCGTCTGTTTGTTCTAGGAACACGAAGAGCCTCAAACTGATCGTTCAGGGTCTTGATGAAGAAGTCTGACCATCTGGTAGGTGGGCAGCCACGCGGTCTTTTGACGTTCCGTGGAATCCAGTCGGTAATGGCTCTAGTCCAGCGGTTGTCTTTAAATCTCATTACGTGACCAGCCCATCTGATTTCTGACGCCTTGGCAAACGAGACAGCGTCCCTGATTCTTGATCGTAGATGGAGGTCGGAACTCCGGATTCTTTCTCTCATTTGAGTGAAACGTGATACTCCAAGCATAGCTCTTTCAATTCTTCTTTGGGAGGCCTGAATAGCGTTCTCATCCTGTTTGTGTAGGGCCCAGGTCTCTGAGGCATATGTTAATGCAGGAAGAACAGCGGAATCGAAGAGATGTGCTTAGAGCTGGAGGTTCTTCGTCCTCTTAGCTATTTCTTCGACGCTCTTGAAGGCGTTCCAAGCCGATCTCTTCCTCCTGCGCAGCTCGGGTGCCAGGTCATTTGTCATGTTGACTTCTCGACCTTGGTACACACACACACACACACACACACACACACACACATATATTATACAAGGTCACACCTGGCAGTGCTCAGGGGCTATTCTTAGCATGATGCTGGGCCATGCTCTAAGGTCCATATGGTAAAGGGGATTGAACCTGGACCGCTTCCATGCAATGCATGCAGAGCACACTCGTTGATTCTAGTCCCATCTCTTCTTAATCTAATTATCTATTGATGACCACTTCCTTTGTCTCCATTCTTTTTCTTTTTGGCATTTTGGGCCTTACCTCAAAGTATTCAGGGGTCACTCCTGGTGATGTTAGAGGGACTGTATATGGTGATGGAGACCAAGCCATGATCAGTTCAGTCACATCTAAGGCAAACTTCCTACTCCTGGTAGTATCTCCCTGGTCTTCTACATAAATCATTGTTTAAAATGCTGCCATAAATGTTGGGGTAGATTTAATTTCCTGATGGGGTCAGAGGCCCCATCTATTATTATATTAATAGGTACGGCAGTTTTGGGAAAGATGAGTAAGGAAAGATTGCTAAAATCTCAGGGCTGGGATGAATGGAGATGTTACTGGTGCCTGCTCGAGTAAATCGATGAACAACAGGATGACAGTGATACAGTGATTATTATAATAATACTTATTATACCTATTATAATAATAAGTATTATTATTTTTTGGGAGGGGTCACACCCGACGATGCACAGGGGTTACTCCTGGCTCTGTACTCAGGAGTTACTCCTGGCGGTGCTCAGGGAACCATATGGGATCTGGGAATTGAACCGGGGTCGGCTGCGTGCAAGGCAAACGCCCTACCCACTGTGCTATCTCTCCAGCCCCAATAATAAATATTATTACCCTATTACACTGGTAGGGCACTTATATTGCTTATGGCTGACCCAGCACCCCCTCTCGTCCTGCCAGAAGTGATGCATGAGCACAGACAGGTGTGGCCCCCAAACAAAAATATCACTTAATCACTTAACTTCCCGTTAGTTGTCGATTTGCTCGAGCGGGCGCCAGTAACGTCTCCATTTGTCCCTGTCGCGTGCTAGTGTAGCCCAATGGCATCTGTTCGCTCCGGGATCATGAAGAGCCTCAAACCGATCGTTCATGATCTTCACGAAGAAGTCTGACCATCTGGTAGGTGGGCGGCCACGCCGTCTTTTGACGTCCAGTGGAATTCAGTCGGTAACAGCTCTAGTCCAGCGGTCATCTCTAAATCTCATTACGTGACCAGCCCATCTGATTTTTGACGCCTTGGCAAATGAGACAGCGTCCCTGATTCTTGATCGTCGACGGATGTCGGAACTCCGGATTCTTTCTCTCATTTGAGTGAAACGTGATATTCCAAAACAAAAATATAACTTCCTGTTAATGTTTTTGTTTATTTGGATAGATATCAGTTGTGGATATCAAATGACACCTCTCTTCCCTCCTTGAGGAAGCTCCATCCCAAGTATTGATTTCGTTACAGACATCACTGTGGGGATAGTCTTTAAGCAACTAGAACGGTGACTCTAAAGTTAAAGCCCAATGAATGGGGATCTCCTAATAAGAAATACATTACTGCCCAGCACACACACACACACACACACACACACACACACACACACACACGAAGCAAGTATGTGCATTACTTGCATGCACATAGCATGTGCTCTCTGAGAATTGTGACTGGTTTAATTCATTAAAAAGGACACTCCTCAGGACCTATAATTTGTTTTAACTCTCTTGGGACAGGGTGGAAGGTGGACTGGTGGTAGAGTTTGAAGGCTACTCCTGCCTCTGTGCTCAGGGGACCATGTGTGGTGCTGGGGTTTGAGCCAGGGTCCTGGTCACCACCGCTGCATGCAAGGCAAATGTCTTCCCTCCTGCACTATCTCTCTAGACCTTGATTTTAATGGTTTGCTCATCCCTTGTGACTTTCAGTTCAGAAAATATTCTTCTGTGGTTTCTGGTGTGGAGAGGAAAAGACATTCCTCTCTAGGTCCTTCTTAGGCTTAATCAATCAAATTAATCAGACATTCACAGGAGAAACTGCTCCCACCCCCAATTTAAAGGCATGCATATGGGAAATCTATATAGATGTAGATTCCAGAACTAATGAATGGGATGAATGAAAGTTTCTATGATGGGAGGCTTGTCCTCAAGGAGCGAGGGGGTTGGGGAGGTTCTCATGACAGTGATGGAAGTCCAGATGTTCTGGAGGCTTACCCTGCCGTATGATTACCTGGAAATGTTTGCCCTGGGGAAGTCCATTGGTTTCTCCAGCAGAAACCTCATTTCTGGTAAAAAGCCTAATTCTGGGTCATACTTTATTTCCTTCCTTTCTTCATTTCTCTCTCTCCTTTCCTTCCTTCCTTCCTTCCTTCCTTCCTTCCTTCCTTCCTTCCTTCCATCTTTCCTCCCTCCCTCCCTCCCTCTCCTTCCTTCCTTCCTTCCTTCCTTCCTTCCTTCCTTCCTCCCTCCCTCCCTCCCTCCCTCCCTTCTTTCCTGTTGCATCTTACAGGATATTTATTTGTGCCACGAAGAAAAGGGTCCCCCACATGTCCAGTGCCCCCTCCAAACAGGACAGTGACATTCTCAGTGAGGCAGGTGCTCTAAGAACTGACAGCCATGGATGGGCTCCGGGAACTTCCCAAGCTTTCCTTCTCTCACCAGCACTACTGCTCTTACGGATGATGATGCTCACAGCCCCAATGCTACCTGGATCTCCTGGCTGACCTGGGCATAGTGGGTCTCATGGGGATACACACACACCTCATCGCAGCGGCAGACCCTCAGCCCCAGAAGCTCCTGCATATCCCAAACACGACCAGGAAATGTTCTCTCTCTTTCTCTCTCTCTCTCTCTCTCTCTCTCGCTCACCTTTTTGGGTCACACCCAGAGATGCTCAGAGGTTACTCCTGGCTCTGCACTCAGAAATGACTCATGGAGGTGCTTGGGGGACCATACGGGATGTTGAGAATTGAACCCGGGTTGACCGCATGCAAGGCAAACGCCCTTTCTGCTGTGCTATCGCTCCAGCCCAAGGTCCACACACTCAATCTTCAAGTTTCTCATGAATCTGCAGGGTCACAAACGTCTCAGCTTGGACTAGTCCACAAAATGACACTCTAGTAAGGTCTGTTCTCAACATCCTGTGGAGACTCAGCCTCCAATAACCAGTTTTTTTCAGGAATCCCCATAATTGTCTCCTTCAAATGGGTCACGCTGGGACCTAGGAGAGAGCTCAAAGGGCTCTAGACATGCTAAAGGCCTGGTTAGGATTTGATCTCTGAGCACTGAGGTGAGAGTAGCCCCTGAGCACCACCGGGTGTGGACCCAAAACCAAAAGAAAGAAATGAACAACCGGGACTGGAGCAACAGCACAGTGGGTAGAGTGTTTGCCTTGCACGCGGCCAACCCAGGTTCAATTCCCAGCATCCCATATGGTCCCTTGAGCACCACCAGGAATAACTCCCGAGTACATGAGCCAGAAGTAACCCCTTTGCATCGCTGGGTGTGACACAAAAAGCCAAAAAAATAAAATAAAATAAAATAAAAGAATGAACAACCAACCAAAGAAGGTATAATCTCCACCCTGCTGTCAAGTTTTTAGATTTGGTGTCTTTTTTGCCAAAGAGTCATATTTGGAGGTGGCAAATCCCACTTCCCTCCAGTATTTTGACCTTGACTAGTTTTTTGCCTGATAAAGGGTTTGGTTTGGTGAGATGCTATTGGAGACTCCTGAGACCTCTGAGTTGCGGAGTAAGTAAAATACCTGATTAAAGCATCTAGTGGCGGGGTCGAAGAGGTAGTACGGCGGGTAGGGTGTTTGTTTTGCACATGGCCGACCTGGGTTTGATCCCCGGCATCCCATATGGTCCCCCAAGCACCACCAGCAGTGATTCCTGAGTGCAGAGCTAGGAGTAACCCCTGAGCATCGCTGGGTGTGACCCAAAAAGAAAAAAAATACAAAAGAATCCAGTAGGGTCTGACCTGTTCAAACACGTCAGTTGTGTTTGTGCCTTCTTGCAACTCTGCTGTTCAGAGGGGAGGGACAAAGACTGTGTGCAGATACAGGCAGTCTTTTGAAATTTTTGTGGATGGTATGTAAGATTCAATAACTTCAGCATTCCAATTATTATTGTTATTATTATTATTATTTTTGCTTTTTGGATCACACCCGGCATGCACAGGGTTCCTCCTGGCTTTGCACTCAGGAGTTACTCCCGGCGGTGCTCAGGGAACCATATGGGATGCTGGGAATTGAACCTGGGTGGGCCACATGTAAGGCAAAAGCCCTACCCGCTGTCCCGCTCTGCTATCTCTCCAGCCCCCAGCATTCCAATTCTTTATGTGAGAGCTCATGTAGCTTTATGTGAGACCTCCGTGGACTGCAGCAGTCACAGTAAAGGGAACCTTGACCTCTTGGAGGTCATCCCCAATTACTACTCTGGCTCATGCACTCAGGAATTACTCCTGGTGGTGTTCTGGGGACCATATGGGATGCTGGGAATCGAACCCGGGTTGGCTGCATGCAAGGCAAACACCCTACACGCTGTGCTATCGCTCCAGCCCCACTGCCTCGTTTTTTGCATCATTTATTTTCCTCTTGTCTCCTTGCCTATTGCGTGCTCCCGATGCAGTGTGACCTCTGTTTCTGTATATTACCTATTCCCGCCTCCCCTTAGCTGTTTCTGCTTTCTGATTGGTTATGTCCTATGCAAATAGAGTTTTGTGAAAAGACCAATCAGAGGTCTTCATTATCTGGACCTTTTCTCTGCACTTTCTCCATAAGGTCATTGAAACCACTTATTGCCTCTTAATGCCTCTTATTAAACCTCTTATTGCTGTTCTGCCTGCTCTTTCCTTTCTTCGTCAGGCTTCTCAGTATCTCTTCCTTCATCTCCCTTCCTTCCCACTGGTTTCAGTCTTGTCTCATTAGCACAGAACCCTATCCAGGAGTACCATGACTTTCTCTCAAGTGAATGACCCCTTCTTCCTTTCTCATACTTGCAGAAAAACAAGGTCACTTTCTCATGATATCAGAGATGCTCTGTACTCATGCAATAACCAATGTATTAATTTAGTTTTTTTTTCACCTCCCCCTCTCCTCCCCTTCAATATCCCATATCTTTAGTTAAAAGAGGTGCTTTTGGGGCTGGAGCGATAGCACAGTGGGCAGGGCGCTTGTCTTGCACGGGGCTGACCCAGGTTCGATTCCCAGCATCCCATAGGGTCCCCTGAGCACCGCCAGGAGTAATTCCTGAGTGCAGAGCCAGGAGTAACCTCGGAGCATCGCTGGGTGTGACCCAAAAAAGCAAAAAAAAAAAAAAAAAAAAAGAATTGCTTTTAACTTACCCTGAGGGCAGGTTAGAACCTTGTAACTAGTTATGGATAATTATGGATGAGGGATGTCAGCAGAGCAGAAGGGTGTTTCCTGGTGAAGATCTTTCACAGCCTGGAGCTCCCAGCTTTCTCTGGTGACTCACGATCACGGCCTTCCGATGTTGCTTATGGCATAGCTTCAAGATGATGGTTGATGCCCAACTTACATCACTTTTCCTTGAGCAGGATAGAAACCTTTGTAGTATTAACAACATCCCCCCCACCCCCACAAATAAGGTTACTGGAACTGGAGAGATATACAGCGAGTGGGCCACTTGCCTTGCCTGTAGTTAATCTGGGTTCCATTCCCCGCACCCCGTAGAGTCACAGAGCCAGGAGTAATCCCTGAACAATGCTGGGTGTGGTTCCAAAACCAAAACCAAACCAAAACTAAACCAAACCCAATTAAAGTTATTGCTTCAACTTATGCTGACAAATACACCCATTCACTGATTTTTTTTTTTTTTTTTGGTGCAGAGGAGTTACTCCTGGCTTTGCACTCAGGAATTAACCCCTGGCGGTGCTCAGGGGATCATATGGAATGCTGGGAATCGGACCCGGGTTGGCTGCATGCAAGGCAAACAAACTACCCACTGTGCTATTGCTCCAGCACAGTGCTCCATTCACTTATTTATTTATTTATTTATTTATTTATTTTTGCTTTTTGGGTCATACCCAGTGATGCACAGGGGTTACTCCTGGCTCTGCACTCAGGAATTACTCCTGGCAGTACTCAGGGAACCCTGTGGGATGCTGGGAATCGAACCAGGGTTGGCCGCATGCAAGGCAAATGCCTTACCCGCTGTGCTATCGCTCCAGCCCCCATTCACTTATTTTTTTTTTTAAATCCCCATTAGCATCTAGAAAACTTTTTTTTTTTGCTTTTTGGGTCACCCCCGGCGATGCATAGGGGTTACTCCTGGTTCTGCACTCAGAAATCACCCCTGGCACCTGTCAGTGCTCAGGGAACCATATGGGATGCTGGGAATCGAACCCGGGTCGGCCATGTGCAAGGCAAACGCCCTACCAGCTGTGCTATTGCTCCAGCTCCTAGAAAACATTTTCAACTTTGGTTTTTGGACTATACCTGTGGTGTTCAGGAGTTACTCCTAGCTCTGCTCTCAAGGCTCATTCTTGGTGGGGTTCGGGGGGACCATATACGATGCCAGAAATTCAACAGGGGTCAGTCGCATGCAAGGCAAATAAATGCCCTACCGATTGCACTATCTCTTCGGCCCTTCACCAGTTTTGAAGCTACTCACATCTAGTGCAATTCCACCTTAATAGTAACATTTTTGGGCTGGAGCAATAGCACAGTGGGTAGAATGTTTGCCTTGCACACTGCTGATCCGGGTTCGATTCCTCTGTCCCTCATGGAGAGCCCGGCAAGCTACCAAGAGTATCCTGCCTGCACAGCAGAGCCTGGCAAGTTACCCGTGGAGTATTTGATATGCCAAAAATAGTAACAACAAGTCTCAAAATGGAGATGTTACTGGTGCCCACTTGAGCAAATCGATGAACAACAGGAGGACAGTGCTACCTTCCTTTCCACTATCTCTCTCTTTTTTTTTTTTTTGCTTTTTGGGTCACACCTGGCTATGCACAGGAGTTACTCCTGGTGGTGCTCAGGGGACCATATGGGATGCTGGGAATCTAACCCGGGTCGGCCGCGTGCAAGGCAAACGCCCTACCTGCTGTGCTATCTCTCCAGCCCCAGACTATCTCATATTTTTAATTTCCAAGAATTCTTTTGTTATGCTTTAATATCTTTTCCCACTTCCCACAGCACTGTTGTTAGAATGTAATCTTCGACGTTAGCATTTAGAGAAGAATAATTGGGGTTATCTGGAAAGGCTTTTTCTTTATTTTGATTTCTTCTTATTTCATTTGCTGCATTTCCCCTTTTGTCCTCTGAATGTCTGCTTTCTTTTTGTTGCTTTTATTTCTTTTATGATGGCGAGTCCTTTCATAGACAAACAAGGAATTTCAAGATGAATTGAGTGAGATTCACTGTAACTAGTGTTTCTGTCAGAGCCTGTGTGCTTGAAATGGTCCTTTTGGTTGAGAAACTTCCAACTGTCAGTATGTGGAGGGTTGATTCTGCAGGGATGTTAAGTGTATTCTAAGGGAAATTTGTCAGTTTCCTGCCAGGAAAGTATATGTTTCTTTGTAGTCTACATATCCCTTATTTATTTATATATTTATTTCTTTATCACTGTCCTCCTGTTCATCGATTTGCTTTAGCGGGCCCAGTAACGTCTCTATTTTTTTTTTCTTTTTGGGTCACACCTGGCAATGCACAGGGGTTACTCCTGGCTCTGCACTCCTGGCGGTGCTCAGGGGACCATATGGGATGCCGGGGATCGAACCCAGGTTGGCCTCTGTCACTGTCACTGTACTCCCGTTGTTCATCGATTTGGTCGAGCAGGCCCAGTAACGTTGTGAGACTTGTCACTGTGTTTGGCATATCGAATACGTCACGGGGAGCTTGCCAGGCTTTGCCGTGCGGGCAAGATACTCTCGGTAGCTTGCCGGGCTCTCCGAGAGGGACGGAGGAATCGAACCCAGTTCAGTCGGGCTGGCTGTGCGCAAGGCAAATGCCCTACCGCTGTGCTATCACCCCATCCCATTTATTTATTTATTTATGTTTATTTATTTTGGCTTTTTGGGTCACATCCAGAAATGTTCAGGGGTTCCTCCTGGCTCTGCGTTTGGGAATTACTCCTGGCGGTGCTCAGAGGACCATATGGGATGCTGGGGATCGAATCTGGGTCAGCCCCATGCAAGGTAAATGCTTTACCAACTGCACTATCACTCCGGCCCTTCCCCGATTCATTTTGTGATCCATAATGTCTCTGAGTCCTCAGTGTCTCATTTCTGCTTTCTCAGAAAACACAACATCAAATAATCTGCCTGCTGGTGGGAGCGCTACCTGGCTGTTCTAGATCGGATGGGGAAACTCCACGATTCAACTTTTTCTGTCTAACTCAGGCGTGTCTTCTCATTTTGATTTTGCTTTGCCAGCAATCTAGCTGCTACTCTGCTTCATCTTCTTCCGTTTTCAAAAAATGTGTTTGAATGTATCATTTCCTGGCATGCCTTCTCCCATCCATCCATAGATTCATACCTTCTGTGCTCCACCCTGAACTACTATTTTACTGGGGTCTTTGGCACAAGAGGCAGAGCAATCTGCCATTTTTAGCAGGTTTTTAAAAGATTTTTAATTAAAAAATATTGCTTTGGGACTGGAGCGATAGCACAGCGGGTAGGGCGTTTGCCTTGCACGCAGCCAACATGGCCGACCCAGGTTCGATTCCCAGCATCCCATATGGTCCCCCAAGCACCGCCAGGAGTAATTCCTGAGTGCAGAGCCAGGAGGAACCCCTGAGCATCGCCGGGTGTGACCCAAAAAGCAAAATAAATAAATAAATAAAATAAAATGTTGCTTTATAAAAAATACTTTCAGGGGCTAGCTGGTATAGGGGTTAAGGCTCTTGCCTTGCATGTGGTTGATCCCAATTCATCGCTGGCACCTCATATGACCTCCTGAGCACTGCCAGGAATGACAACCGAGCACAGAGTGAGAGGGAGTTCCCTGAACACCCTGGGTGTGGCTCCAACTTCCTGCTTCCCCCTCCCCCCCAAAAAAAACCTCTACAAAAGCCTATCAGGACCAGAGAGATAGTTCAATGGATTTACTGCATCCTATGCCTATAGTAGGCGTGGATGGGACCTCTGATACCACATGGCCGCTGGAGCACTGTCAGGAGTCACCCCTGAGCACAGAGCTGGGAGTAGCCCCCCAAAACCCCCCAGATGTGGCCCCAAGACAAATAAACCAAGAAAAATGTTTTTCAGATAATTTATTTCATAGTTTTTATCTTCTTTTTTTTCTTCTCATTAACTTTTTTTTTTTCTTTTTGGGTCACACCCAGCGATGCTCAGGAGTTACTCTTGGCTCTGCACTCAGGAATTACTCCTGGTGGTGCTCAGGGGATCCTATGGGATGCTGGGACTCGAACCTGGTCGGCCGCGTGCAAGGCAAACGCCCTCCCTGCTGTGCTATTGCTCCAGCCCCTCTATCTTCGAAGAACGGGCCCAGGCTCCTGTTTAGGTCTGGACTTCTGCAGTGAAATAGAATCAGGGCAGGTATTTACATACATATTTTACAAGGAATTGATTAGCGCGTGTAGCTAAAAGCTGGAGTGTCCTGGGAACTGCAGCCAGCAAGTGAGGGAGCCAGGAGAGCTGATGGAACATCTTCGATTTACTCTGAAGGTCCGAGACCAGGAGAGTTAAGGTGTCGGTTCGTCTGAGTCTGGAGTTCGGAGCAGATCAATGCTTTCCCTGGAAGGCAGGCGGGGAGTCTCCATTCTCCCTTCCTCCCGTGGGCCTGAGCGAGGCCTTTAAAGAACGGAGTGAGAACCAGCCAAGAAGAGCGGGAATGTGACTGCTTGGCTCAGCTTGTGGCTGTGAACTCATCCAGATCTGCTCAGCAAGAACTGTCACTGTCACTGTCAGTCACTGTCCTGTTTAACCACATGCCTGGCAGTCCCCTGGGCCAGTTAGGTTAACACAGAACCTCCTCTCATCCACCACACGTCAGTGTGGCAACCCACATGCATCTCCTTGAAAGGTACTGACTCTCCAAATAAAGACACGGAGGACATGGGCCTGAGCCCTGGTACAGCAGGGAGGGATTTGCCTTGCATGTAGCCAACCCGGGTTTGATCCCGGGCATCCCATATGCTTCCCCGAGCCTGCCAGGAGTGATTCCTGAGCATAGAGCCAGGAATAAGCCTTGAGCATTGCCAACTGTGGTCCAACCCCTACCACCACCCCTTGGAAAACAAACAAACAAACAAAAAACCAAACAAACAAATAAAGACACAGACAAGGTCATCTTTCTGCCTGACATGGTGCTGTCATCTTTTTTTTCTTCTTTTTGGGTCACACCCAGTGATGCTCAGGGGTTACTCCTGGCTCTGCACTCAGGAATTACTCCTGGCGGTGCTCGGGGGACCATATGGGATGCTGGGAATCGAACCTGGGTTGGCCGTGTGCAAGGCAAACGCCCTACCCGCTGTGCTACTGCTCCAGCCCCATGGTGTTGTCATCTTTTGGGTACAACTTAATATGTGCCAACCCCTTCCTTGGAAAAGGAGATATACCCTTGAGTGATGTTTATTCTCCTTGAGGTTGTAACTTAAATAGCTTTTATAGAATTAAAAACTCATAAAATACTATAAGGTCAACATATGTTGCTTGGGAAGGGAACATGAGAGGGAAGAAAACACTATATATTCATAAGTAGGAAGGACGTATGGCAATTCCACACTCTTCTTCGTGATTGTTTTTGTGTTTTAGCTGTACTCTGGGCTTACTCCTGGCTCTGCCCTTGGGGATCACTCCTGATGGGGCTCAGGGAACCACATGTGGTGTCAGGCATTGAATCTGTGTTGGCTGTGTGCAAGGCAAGTGCCCTAGCCATTGTACCATCCTCTCTTTGGCGTTAAAACCCCTAGCTCAGCAAATTGTAAGGGCCCAAGGACACAGGACAGGAAGCAAATCCTTTGCTGCTGGGTCCTAAAGGTAGATGTCAGAGGTTGTGCTTGCTGGCTTTGGAGATTGCCCAGGGCAACCTTCTGGAGACGCTCCTTCCTGTCCCGGGCTGTCTCGGAGTTTTCCAAAGATCACAACCCACCATGTCTCTTAAGCCCGCTGCTTCAGGATGGCTGGGTCTGGTCAGCCATGTGGATTCCATGAGTTTAGGCCACTGTTGGTTGTTTCCTTTGTTTGTATTTCGGGGTCGCACCCGGAAGTGCTCAGAGCTTACACGTATGTCTGTGCTTAGGGATCACTCCTGGCGGGGCTCAGGGCACTACATAGGGTTTCGGGCATCAAACCTGGAGTGGCTGCATGCAAGGCAAGTCCCTCCCCACTGTCTTGTCGGCCTGGCCCTTTTTTCAGTGTTCCCCGAGCAGAGACAATATTAGGGACTCTCTCTCTCTCTCTCTGTTCTGTCTCTCTCACTCTCTACCTCCTTCCTTCCCTCCTTCCCTCCCTCCCTCCTTCCCTCTCTCCCTCTCTTTCTCTGTGTCTGTCTCTCAGTTACCAGGGGTGGAGTGGGGAGTTGGAGGGTGTCTGTATTTATTTTGTGATGCCTAGATTAAACGTAGGACTTGCAAGTACATGACAGCTGAATGATATTACATGCTAGCCCTTTTGTTGTACTCCCTTATCTGTTTTTGCAGAGTCCAGAGGCTCACATGCAAATCAAGTACACTACCACTGAGCTATAGCCCTAGCCAAAATGTTGTTTTGTTTTGTTTTGTTTTGTTTTGGACACTCTCAGTGATGCTCAGGGCTTACTCCTGGCTCTATGCTCAGGGGACTCCATGTAGCGTCAGAGATTGAACAGGATCATCCGACCTCTTGCAAGGCAAGCATATATATATATATTTTGCTTTTTGGGTCACACCCAGTGATGCTCAGGGGTTACTCCTGTCTTTGCACTCAGGAATGACTCCTGGCTATGCTTGGGGGACCATATGGGATGCTGGGAATCGAACCCGGGTTGGCCGCGTGCAAGGCAAACGCCCTACCCGCTGTGCTATTGCTCCACCCCAAGGCAAGCATCTTAACCCATGTCCTATCTCTTCAGTCCCAAAGAGTTAAAAATTTTATTTATTTTTGTTTTGGGGCCACACCTGGTCAAGCTCAGAGCTTACTCCTGGCTCAGTGCTCAGGCATCGCTACGGGTGGGGCTTGGGAGTCATAAGGATGTTAAGGATCAAACCTGAGTTGGCCACATGCCAGGCAAGGCTATACCCGCTGTACTATTGCCCTGTCCCTAAAATGTATTTCACTGTCACTGTCACTGTCCTTCCCTTGTTCATCGATTTGCTCGAGTGGGCCCAGTAACGTCTCCATTGTGACAATTGTTACTGTGTTTGGCATATCGAATACGTCACGGGGAGCTTGCCAGGCTTTGCGGTGCGGGTGAGATACTCTCGGTAGCTTGCCGGGCTCTCCAAAGCGGGACAGAGGAATTGAACTTGGGTTGGCCATGTTGGCCATGTGCAAGGCAAACGCCCTAGCCGCTGTGCTATAGCTCCAGCCCAAAATGTATTTATATCAAAATTTATTTTTAGGGGCTGGAGCGATAGTACAGCAGGCAGGGCACTTGCTTTGCACGCGGCCAACCTGAGTTTGATCCCCAGCATCCCATATGGTCCCCTGAGCACCACCAGGAGAGATTCCTGAGCGAAGAGCCAGGAGTATCCCCTGAGCATCACTGGGTGTGAACCCAAACCTAAAAAAAAAAAACCAAAAAAAAACCCAAGTTATTTTTATCTGGATTATTTCTTAGAGGCACACCCAGCCATGCTCTGGACCTGGATTGTGTGGGATTAAACTGAAGACCTCACGTGTGTGACACCAGTGTCCCACCACTTGAGCTGCATTTCACGCTGTTCTATTATTTATTTATTTATTTATTTGCTTTTTGGGTCACACCCAGCAATGCTCAGGGGTTATTCCTGGCTCTGCACCCAGGAATTACTCCTTGCGGTGCTTGGGTTGGGGGACCATATGAGATGCCGGGGATCGAACCCAGGTCAGCTGCGTGCAAGGCGAAATGCCCTTACCTGCTGTGCTATCGCTCCGGCCCCTATTTATTTATTTTTGCTGTGAATTTTTTCTTGATTAGAAGCAATAGGAAAGATGACTCAAAGGGGTGAAACACGTGCCTTGCATGAAGTAGGCTCCGACCTGGTCACTAATACTGCATGCTCTCCTGTGACCCCGGGAATGACTCTGGAGCACAGAACTGGGAGTAGCCCCTGAACATTGCCAAGTGTGACTCGAAAATTAAATACACACACACACACACACACACACCACATACACACATACATAGACACACACGGAACACTCTCGTCTGTAAGTTTGATATGGCTTTGTGAGTCTAGAATAACAGTATTTTCAGAAGCATTGCATGTAGGGAAGGCCATCCATATTCATTGTAGTAAGAACAAGGGTCCAAAGAGATACACCGGGGGCTGGAGTGATAGTATAGTGGGTAGGGCATTTGCCTTGCATGTGGTCGGTAGACCTGAGTTCGATTCCCAGCATCCTACCATATAGTCCCCCGGGCACTGCCAGGGGTAATTCCTGAGTGCAAAGCCAGGAGTAATCCCTGTGCATTGCTGGGTGTGACCCCAAAAACAAACAAACAAACAAAAACAAAAAAACAACAACAGAGATAGAACAGGAAGTAAGGCTCTTGCCTTTCATGCAGCTGACCTGATTCGGTCCCCAGTGACTCAAGTGTCACTCCTGATTGTCTGTCTAGATCATTTCTGATTGTCCAGTAATAATCTCTGAGTGCTGCTGGTTATTGTCCCCCATATCAAAACAAACAGAACACAATGGAAGTGATATGACGTAAACAACTGGACTCGGAATTGGTCACTCCCAGAAAATGGAGCCAGATTAGGGAGTTCCACCAGCTTGTGTTGGCTGGAGGGACACATGGGGTCATTGACAACCAGATCAGCCTTGGTGAGTGGACATTTACGTTACCAAGCTTGCATATAACTTCCCTGTCCACCACCCTGGCACCTGGTTCATAAATCCACTGGGTTGTGACCAAAATGACTGGAGGGTGAGACTGATGATCGTGAGTCAGGAGAGGGACACACCGAATGACTGCACTCATTTGTAGGGCATAACAAGTACAGTGTGAGACTATTACCCAAGGACAATAGAAGTGAGGGCCAGGAGGATGGGCCCACGGTTGGAAGCTTGTCACAAGTACAGGGAGTGGGGAGAAGGCAGTTAGGATAGAGAAGGGACCATTGTGACCGTGACCGTTGGAAATGATCACTCTGGGTAAGAACTGAGTGCTGGAAATAGGTAAAGGCATCTGCATGATAACCTTTCAGTACCTGTATTGCAAACTATAATGCCCCAAAGGAGAGAGAAAGAAAACTAGAGAGCAAGAGAGAGAGAGAGAGAGAGAGAGAGAGAGAGAGAGAGAGAGAGAGAGAGAGAGAAAATGCCTGCTGTAGAGGCAGACTGGGGGACTGGGGGTAGGTGGCGAAAGGTGGGACACTTGGGGACATTGGTGGTGGGAAATTGTTCTCTGGTGAAGGGAAGTATGTTGGAACATGGACTGAAACGTAATCGTGGACAACTTGGTAACTGTTTTTCTAATGGTGATTAAATAAAAAGCTGCAGAATGTGTCATTCTATGGATTTTATTTTTTTGCCACACCTGGTGGTGCTCAGGGCTAACTCCTGACTTTGTGCTCAGGGGTCACTCCTGGCAGGACTCAGGGGGAGCATATGCAGTGTTAGGGACCAACCCTGGGTCAGCTGGGAGCAAGGCAAGCACCTCACCAGCTGTACTATCTCTCTAGCCCCTCCACTTGGTTTTTGGTTTCGTTTGGCTGTGTTTTGGCAAGGCTCAGGGGTTACTCTCTTATTCCTGGCTCTGTGCTCAGGGCTCACTCCTGGCAGGGCTTGGTGGACTCTATGGGGTACCAGGGATTGAACTGGGATGCTTGCATGCAGGGCAGGCACCTTACCCACTGTACTATCTTTAATCCCCCCTCCCATGCCCCATTGATTCTTTTGTTGTTGTTGTTGTTGTTTATTTTTTAAATTTTTATTAGTGAAACACCATGAGGTACAGTTGTAGACTTACAAATTTTTGTGCTTGGGTTTCAATTATACAATGATCAATTACCCATCCCTCCACCAGTGCCCATTTTCCACCATCACGGGTCCCAGTATCCCTCCCACCCCCATCCCCCCCCATCCCACCCTGCCTCTGTGGCAGGGCAATCCCTTGTGTTCTCTCTCTCCTTTTGGGTGTTGTGGTCTGCAAAAGAGGCATTGAGGGGCAAACATGTTCAGTCCATAGTCTACTTTCGACATGCATCTCCCCTCCTGGGAGGATCCTCCCAACACCCTTTATTTGGTGCTCCCTTCTCTATCTGAGCTCCCTTTTCCCCTAGCATGTGTGGCTGGCCTCCAAGCCATGGAGTAAAATTCCTGGTACTTATCTTGACTACTCTTGGGTGTTAGTCTCCTATTTGTTACTTTATGTTCCCCAGATGAATGCAATCTTTCTTCTATGTCTGTCCCTCTCTTCCTGACTCATTTCGCTTAGCATGATACTTTCCATGTAGTATCACTTGTATGTAAATTTCATGACTTCATCTTTTCTAACAGCAACATAGTACTCCATTGTGTAGATGTACGACCCATTGGTCACCCTCTAGTTAAGGTCACCTTCTAGTATGAGACAAATACCATCACCTATTTTGCCCACAAGGTTTTTTTTTACATCCGTCTTCCTCATATTTCTTTTCACTAATTTCCCAATGATGTTCTTTCCTTTCTTTCTTTCTTTCTTTCTTTCTTTCTTTCTTTCTTTCTTTCTTTTTTTTTCCTTTTTGGGTCACACCTGCACAGGGGTTACTCCTGGCTCTGCACTCAGTAATTACTCCTGGTGGTGCTCAGGGGACCCTATGGGATGCCGGGAATTGAACCCGGATTGGCCGCGTGCAAGGCAAACGCCCTACCGGCTGTGCTACCGCTTCGGCCCCCTGCTGTTTCTTTCAAGGGTCTAACCACCCCCATAAGCACCCCCATAAGCACAAAAACTGGTATACCATTGTGCATTTGGCTAGTTAATCTGAAGCAGCCATGAATGGGCGCACTAGCCTATATTCAGCCTCTGGGAGGGTGACCTGTCACCAGCGTCCTCTAGGGACATCCCAGGAAGTGGCTGTGTGCTGTGACTGTCCACATTCCAATGGTGTCTGCAGATCATGTGCTGTTGCCTATAAACAATTCAGCCCCAGGCTGCTCTCCCCTGTCCTCTGCTGGTTGTAGGAAACTCCCGATGAGGTTGCAGGTACAGGCTGGGAGAGAGAAGTTGGTACAGCAGGAGTAGGGACAATTTGGCTGCTTCTAGAAATTTCTTTCTTTTTTTTTTCTTTTTAGGTCACACCCAGCGATCACGAATCACGAATCACGACCATCCTGTTGTTCGTTGATTGCCTCGAGCAGGCCCCAGTAATGTCTTCTTCATCCTAGCCGTGAGATTTTTAAGAAAGTGCTGTATTCAAGGCTCTTTAGGAGAATGAGACCCATCATTGTTACTGGTATTTGGCATATTGGGTACGCCACGGGGAGTTTGCCAGACTCTGCCGTGTGGGCAGGTTACATTCGGTAGCCTGCCAGTTTGTCCAAAGTAGGAATGAGATAATAAGATGTCATAATAAGATGTCGCGTGGCCGCAAATGCAGCTGCGCGGTTCCAGGAGCTGGTTTTTATAGTCTCTGAGTCTTGGCTGTTGATGGGATTACACGGCGCCAGGGGGCCAGTTGGTGGGTGTGACCCCCGCCTACTGGAATTTGGAGGATCTGGATGGAGGATGCTCAGCCCCGATCCGAGTAGGCTTGGAGATCTCAGCCCTGGGACCCGCTTGCCTTTGTTCCTCTGCTGGTACCTTCAGGTGTGCAGAGAGTGGTCTCAGCATGGTGGTGGCTGGTCCTGGAGGTCTTCGGCTGCCGGAGCCCTGGTCAGGGCAGGGAGGAAAGCTCAACCGCTTCCCTCCAAGGGGCCCCGGCGAGGACAGCCAGGCGTGGGGGGAGGAGACTGCACTGTTCTCTTTCGGGATCTGGTTTTTATAGTCTCTGAGTCTTGGCCATTGATGGGATTACACGGAGCCAGAGGGTTGATGGGATTACATACCCAGCGATGCACAGGGGTTATTCCTGGCTTTGCACTCAGGAATAACTCCTGGTGGAGCTCAGGGGACCATATGGGATGCTGGGAATCGAACCCAGGTTGGCGGTGTGGAAGCAAACGCTTTACCTGCTGTGCTATCGCTCCAGCCACTGCTTTTAGAAATTTTTTTTTTTTGGCTTTTTGGGTCACACCTGGTGATGCACAGGGGTTACTCCTGACTCTGTGCTCAGGAATTACCCCTGGAGGTGCTCAGGGGATTATATGAGATGCTGGGACTCGAACCCAGGTTGGCAGCATACAAGGCAAATGCCCTCCCCTCTGTGCTATTGCTCGAGCCTCTGCTTCTAGAAATTTTGACCCTTATAAATTTCCCAGAGGGAAGAAGCTCTTGCTTTTTTTTTTTTTTTTAAACTTTTTGGGTCATACCTGGTGATGCTCAGGGGATACTCCTGATTCCACACTCAGGAGTTACTCCTGGCAGTGCATGGGGGGACCCTATGGGATGCTGGGGATTGAACCCGGCTTGACAGGCAAACACCCTCCCCACTGTGAAGTCACTCTGGCCTGTTCTTGCACTTTTTCTTGTCTTAGCTTCCCACGCTCTGCCAGGCTGATGTCTTACCGGTAAGTCTAGAGCAGTTGTGGCTTCCTGCTCAGCAGTTCACATCTGTTTTAACGCCATGCATGAGAGGAATAAGTGTGATGTCCTGTGGAAGGAAAAGGCAGTCAAGACATAAGGAACTGCAAATATGACACAAGGTGGGAAGGTCACTTTCACTAAGATGGGACAGGAATGGTGCCGAGCTGACAGAACCATCCAAAGGCAAACTGCTTTCGATGGATGGTCTTTGCTAACAGGCTTGAAAAACCAGTCGCTGTTAGCTCAGAGGTTGACTGCTAGGTGCCCAGGAATATGCTAATTTCCTGTAGCAATCACCCATTGGGAAGAACCCCAGGAGCAGAGGGAAATTTCCCCTCCTCCCCTTACACTCAATCACAATCACAATCACAACCATTCTGTTATTCCTGATTGCCTCGAGCAGGCCCCAGTAACGTCTCCTTCGTCCTAGCCCTGAGATTTTTTAAAAAAGTACCATATTCAAGGCTCTTTCAGGGTTAGGAGAATGAGACCCTTCACTGCTACTGGTATTTGGCATATTGGGTACACCACGGGGAGTTTGCCAGACTCTGCTGTGTGGGCAGGTTACATTCGGTAGCCTGCCAGGTTGTCCAAAGTAGGAATGAGATGAGACTCTGCACTGTTCTCTTCCGGGAGCTGGTTTTTATAGTCTCTGAGTCTTGGCCGTTGATGGGATTACACGGCGCTAGGGGGCCAGTTGGTGGGTGTGACCCCCGCCTACTGGAATTTGGAGGATCTGGGTGGAGGATGCTCAGCCCTGATCCGAGTAGGCTTGGAGATCTCAGCCCCGGGACCCGCGTGCCTTTGTTCCTCGGCAGAGTCTCCTGCCCCCGCGCCTGTCTGTCCTCACCAGGGCCCCTTGGAGGAGAGCGGGTTGAGTTTTCCTCCCCGCCCCGACCAGGGCTCCGGCAGCCGAAGACCTCCAGAACCAGCCACCACCATGCTGAGACCACTTACACCCAACTCAGTAATAAAATCTCCGGGCTAGGGCTAGTGTCAGAGAGGTAGTACCAGGGGAACGGTACGTACCTGCCTGCAGCAGACGATGGTACCATCCTGGGAACTCAGAGGCCCATTGAACACCTTCCTGTGTTCAGGAATGGTCCCTGACCATAGAGCCTGGATTAGTCCCTGAGCACTGCTGAGTCCAGACCATAGCCACTGAAACAAAACAAGCAAAAACAAAATTTTAGCGTCAAAATTCAGGAAATTCTCCTCTCATGAGGCAGAGTTTTTTGGCGATCTGGGGGATACATTCAATGGTGCTTAGGGCTTTCTTTCATTCTTTCAGCTTTGTGCTCAGGGATCACTCCTGGCAGGGCTCAGGAGACCATATTTAGTTTTTTGTTTTTGTTTTTGTTTTTTTGCTCACCTGGCGATGCTCAGGGGATACTCCTGGCTCTGCACTCAGAAATTTCTCCTGGCAGTGCTCAGGGGATCATATGTGACGCCAGGGTTTGAACTGGAGTCGGCTACATGCAAGGCAAGAGCTTTACCCACTGTACTATCTTTCTGGACCCCCCAGGAGACCATATTGACATCAGGGAACAAACCCGGGTCCGCTTCATGCAAGGCAAGAGCCTTCCCTGCTCTATTCTCTCTCCAGCCCCTGGATCTCTCCTAAGCTAATGCAGCTGCCTCTGTTTTGACCTCTCAAGCCCTTGGTTGTATCTGGTCCAGTTGCTTCAGCTCCGCTACCAGCCCTGATGGATAATTCTCACTCTGGGGTCTGTATGATCTCTGCATCCCACGTCGCACCTAATAGAGTGTTTTGTACTTTATAAGCCATAGTACATTGGCATCTAGTTATGCAATTGGGTGGGAGAAGAGAGAAGCCTTCGCCATCCCCAAATTAGCTTTATTTTGCTTTTTGTTTCAGTTTTACTTTTTGTTTATTTGAGCTTCCATAGCAAAATGCTGCAAGATTGAGTCGTCTATAAATAAGAGCAATTTGTTTTTCCCAGCTCTGGACACCGGAAGTCCTAGATTAGGGGACCCATAAGGTTGAGAGAGTGTCCTCTTTTTGGTCTGAGCTGTCATGCATCCTTGTACATTATATTATATTATTTATAATTATATTGTCACTGTCACTGTCCTCCCGTTGTTCATCAATTTGCTCGAGCGGGCCCAGTAACATCTCCATTGGAGACTTTTGTTGTTGTTACTGTGTTTGGCATATCGAATACATCACAGGTAGCTTGCCAGGCTCTGCCGTGCGGGCGAGATACTCTCGGTAGCTTGCCGGGCTCTCCGAGAGGGGCGGAGTACTCGAACTCGGGTTGGCCATGTTGGCTGCGTGCAAGGCAAACGCCCTACCACTGTGCTATCACTCCAGCCATAATTATATTATAATATATTATTATATATTACATTATTAGAATATACAAGAGAGGAGCCAGAGCGATAGTCCAAGTGTTGGGCATTTGCCTTGCTTGTGGCCTACCTGGATTCGATCTCTGTCATCCCATATGGTCCCTTGAGCACCGCCAGGAGTAATTCCTGAGTGCAGAGCCAGGAGTAACCCCTGAGCATCACTGGGTGTGACACAAAAAACAAAACAAAACAAAACAAAAAAACAAAAAAAGAGGAAAGAATATTTTATAGAATTGGGGGACATTCAGCGTTACTGAGTTACTGATTCTTTTCTGTATTGTTTTGGGGCCACACCCAGCAATGCTTAGGGTCTACTCTGGACTGGTGTTTGGGGGTGCTGTAGACAGTGCTTATGGGAAGATGATGCAGTGATGGGAAATTGACCCAGTCCCCCCACCCCCCGTAAGCACACGATCAGCTCACTGAGCTATATTTCAGCTATATTTCAGCTTCTTTAAAAAAATTTTTTTTATTTCTATAAGGTTGTTCATTTTGTTGTTACTGTGTTTGGCATATCGAATACATAACGGGCAGCTTGCCAGGCTCTGCCGTGCGGGCGAGATACTCTCACTGAAGACGTTACTGGGCCCGCTCGAGCAAATTGATGAACAACGGGAGGACAGTGACAGTGACAGTGAAGGTTGTTCACATTAATTGTTCAATATTTCAACACCAATCCCACCACCATTACACCTTCTCACCACCGTTTCGAATTTCGAATTTTCCCACCACCACTCAAGCCTGCCTGTCACAGGCAGATTTCAAGATTTCAGCCTCTTTTTTTTTTTTTTCTGCTTTTTGGTCACACCCAGCAATGCTCAGGGGTTGCTCCTGGCTTTGCACTCAGGAATTACTCCTGGTGGTGCTCGGGGGACCATATGGGATGGTGGGAATCAAACCTGGGTCGGCTGTGTGCAAGGCAAATGCCCTCCTCTCTGTCTACCTCTGGCTCCTTCAGCCTCTTTTTTAACTTTCACTTTCTTTCATTTCCTCCTACTTTCATTTTATTTAAAGGCCCTCCCGTTGATCATCGATTTGCTCGAGCGGGCCCAGTAACGTCTCCATTGGAGACTTTGTTGTTACTGTGTTTGGCATATCGAATACGTCACGGGGAGCTTGCCAGGCTCTGCCGTGCGGGCGAGATACTCTCGGTAGCTTGCCGGGCTCTCCGAGAGGGGCAGAGGAATCGAACTCGGGTCGGCCATGTTGGCTGCGTACAAGGCAAACGCCCTAGGCAAACGCCCTACCCACTGTGCTATCGCTCCACCCTCTCATACGTGCTTTTTTTTTTCCTTCTGAGTTTTCTGTATCAGAAGATAATATTAATGTACTAATACAGTTTTGTTTGTTTGTTTGCTTACTGTTTGGATTTTGGTGGTACTGTACCTGGTTCTGTGCTTGAGTGACACCTGGAAGTGCTTGTGGGGCCATAGTTGATTCCAGGAATTGGACTGGGGTCTGTGTATCTGGAGCGATAGTACAGTGGGCAAGGAGTTTGTCTTGTACACAGACTATCTGGGCTCAATCTCTGGCACCCCCATATGGTTCCTGGGGCCGACCAGGGGTAATTCCTGTGTGCAGAGCCAGGAGTAACCCTTGAGCACTGCTGGATGTGGCCCCCAAACCATTAAAAAAATAAATCAGGGGCTGGAGCAATAGCAAACAGGGGGTAGGGCGTTTGTCTTGCACTCAGCTGACCCAGGTTTGATTCCCAGCGTCCCATTTGGTCCCCTGAGCACCACCAGGGGTAATTCCTGAGTGCAGAGCCAGGAGTAACCTCTGTGCATCTCCAGGTGTGACCCAAAAAGCAAAATAAATAAATAAACCAAATCAACTGGAGCCTGCCACATGTACTATGTCTCTATACTATCTCTTTAGCCCAACACACAATCATTTTTTTTTCCAGTTTTGCTGAATAATAAATAAAGTGGTATTTTGGTGAGCATTGTAAACTATTTGGTAAGACGCCAGGCAAAGAACTGAAGTCTCGGATGAGGACCCCAATAACGTTTATGTGGTAGAAGTGGGGTTCTCTTCTGCCCTCCCCATGCCTCCTCAGAGAAATCTCTCCTGAGAAGAAGCCGATTTCTGCAAATGCTCCAGAACCCGGGCAGTTCCCGCCTTAGCCTGCGAGTGCCTGCGAGTTCTAAATTGGCCAATTCCGTTCCAAGGTTAGGGCCAAGCAGGAAATGGGCAAGTCTGACCTTGAATTCCAATGACTTGTTTACAGGCCTGAGAGTGGAATGTTCTCCACTCAATGGCTGGGTTTTCAAGGTGATTCGCTGGCATTGCCTAGGCCCTTAAGTCGCCCTCAATTGTCATCCAAATGAAAAAGGGGGAGAAAGAGTGATGTCAGGCAGAGCTGGCGGAGATACAGGTTTTGACTTAACTACCGGGTTTCAGAGGCCTCAGGAATAACCTTGTTCTGGCTGAAGCAGGCATGGAAGTTGCTGAGCGGGATGGATGGCAGTTCAGGACTGTTGGCGCCTCCCTCCCTCCCTCCCTCCCTTCCTCCCTCCCTTCCTTCCTTCCTTCCTTCCTTCCTTCCTTCCTTCCTTCCTTCCTTCTTCCTTCCTCCTTCCCTCACTCTCTCCCTCCCTCCTTTCCTCCCTTCCTTCTTTCCTCTCTCCCTCCCTACTTCCTCCCCTCCCTCCCTCCCTCCCTCTCTCCCTCCCTTCCTTCCTTCCTTCCTTCCTTCCTTCCTTCCTTCCTTCCTTCCTTCTTCCTTCCTCCTTCCCTCACTCTCTCCCTCCCTCCTTTCCTCCCTTCCTTCTTTCCTCTCTCCCTCCCTACTTCCTCCCCTCCCTCCCTCCCTCCCTCTCTCCCTCCCTTCCTTCCTTCCTTCCTTCCTTCCTTCCTTCCTTCCTTCCTTCCTTCTTCCTTCCTCCTTCCCTCACTCTCTCCCTCCCTCCTTTCCTCCCTTCCTTCTTTCCTCTCTCCCTCCCTACTTCCTCCCCTCCCTCCCTCCCTCCCTCTCTCCCTCCCTTCCTTCCTTCCTTCCTTCCTTCCTTCCTTCCTTCCTTCCTTCCTTCCTTCTTCCTTCCTCCTTCCCTCACTCTCTCCCTCCCTCCTTTCCTCCCTTCCTTCTTTCCTCTCTCCCTCCCTACTTCCTCCCCTCCCTCCCTCCCTCCCTCTCTCCCTCCCTTCCTTCCTTCCTTCCTTCCTTCCTTCCTTCCTTCCTTCCTTCCTTCTTCCTTCCTCCTTCCCTCACTCTCTCCCTCCCTCCTTTCCTCCCTTTCTTCTTTCCTCTCTCCCTCCCTACTTCCTCCCCTCCCTCCCTCCCTCCCTCTCTCCCTCCCTTCCTTCCTTCCTTCCTTCCTTCCTTCCTTCCTTCCTTCCTTCCTTCTTCCTTCCTCCTTCCCTCACTCTCTCCCTCCCTCCTTTCCTCCCTTCCTTCTTTCCTCTCTCCCTCCCTACTTCCTCCCCTCCCTCCCTCCCTCCCTCTCTCCCTCCCTTCCTTCCTTCCTTCCTTCCTTCCTTCCTTCCTTCCTTCCTTCCTTCCTTCTTCCTTCCTCCTTCCCTCACTCTCTCCCTCCCTCCTTTCCTCCCTTCCTTCTTTCCTC